>NC_143579.1:149391247-150027185 GCF_048544385.1 Mastigoproctus giganteus | reverse complement strand
ATTTGCGATAATACCGATAACTCTAATTCTGTGGATTTTTACCTTACCTTATGGCGAAATGTGTTTCCCCTCCACTGAAATCATATAAAGAAACAAAAATAAATTTTCAGAATTTTCTATTCATTCCTATTTTTTAAGCTCCATTTAATAGAATTAAAATTCAATTTGCAAACGTGATGACAATATCCCGCGCTTACTACATATCATAAAGTGAAAGGTATTTTATTATGGAGATTCCATCAATAAAGTGATTTGATCATATAATGAACCTACGTAAAGTGGGGGTCCACTGCACTTTAGTAAGAAATGTTCAAGTTTCATTGCGAAATTTATATTTTCGTTTTTAAATAAATTTTTAAAGAAATCTATTAATTTTAAAGATTACTATTAATATATATTTTTAGTAGCAATGGGTAAAATAGATATTTCTCCCTCCTCCCCTTTGATTATGCCATTGTTTCATAATATTGGGTGTATAAATTTAATGATTTTCTATTATGATATTTAGAAAAAAGTAACGGAATGTTGTTCCGGTCCGAATACACCACTACTTTCAAAGAAACCTATTTCATTCATCACAATACTGTGAGCTTGTTCAATGGTAGATGCTAAACATTTGTTTCAATGTGCTTCAGTGTTATTCTGCAGTCATCTATGATCAAGTAATGAATGGCATTCACATTTGCAGATTGTTTTTGGTTTTTTTAGGAGCATTAGCAACTAAGGCCATATTGCTCCGGGGATATGCGGTGGTCATTCCCTGACCTTTCCACATCCTCCGTATTTGGTGGTGACTGGCTCAAACCCTGGTCAAGAAGCGTGTGCTATGCACTGCTGCTCCTTCCCACCTGGCTACAGAGGTGCTGTGGCGCATGAGAACAAGATTCCCCTAATGACTGCACCATTCTTGATTCTCTCAATAGTCACCATCTTCATTCATCTTCCACATCTCAGTGACCAAGGTGTAAACAGGGTGTCCAGATACTTTTTCGGAGGGCAGTGCATGTTACTCATCACAGAAAAAATTTTTATATAAATGGTAGCCTCAGTTCCCCACTAAGAAAAATCTACATAGAAAATATTACCCACCAAGACATTTTATGAATTTATATTGTGACACAATGTCAACTCAGGTTCCCTTCTGATTCTGCATAACAAGAAACACAGCATGAAGTCAGTCTGCTTCCCAAAGTGGTGGTCATGTACTAAACATCATATGTACAGCATTTTCAGTGATAATTGAGAATTTTTTTTTTATATTCATTTCATAAAAAAAATATCTCTGATAACAGGAATGGTTAGTGCCTATATGATGATGTAAAGTATGTATCAGAAAAATGTAAACTGGCAGTGAAAACACAGTGAGAGTACACTGCTGAAGTAATTATAATGGTACTCATATATATAAAAGGATACTTATCAGATATATAATCCAGCTTCATACTGATTTTATGGAAAAACTGGTTTCAAATTACATCATTTTGATTTACACCCCTTTCTTAAAACCATAATCTGCAGTAAGCAAAAGGAATATCTGCATATGCAAAAAGGCGTTGCCATTATAATTTTTTATTTTTTAAATTTACAGTTCATTTAGTTTGATTGATCAATAATAATTACTCATGTCTTTATTTTGATAATAAAGTATTTTTGGAAAGTGAACTGTATCCAAAAATATATTAGAACATGTTGGTAGTATGATTATAAAAGGTTGGTTTTCTTTTAATATAATATCTTTGCAAAGCTGTAATTTTGATCTTATCTGGTGGTACACTGGGTTCTGTAATATATTTGTTTTATTCAGTTATTTATTTACTTAGTTTAATAAATAATACAGTTGATATAGTTTAATAATATATGCTTATTTTGACAAAATATGATTTGCTACTTAACTTATAGATATTCATTATAATATGCATTTCAAAACAGGAATGCAACATATCTTTTGCTAGTTGGAAGGACCTTTTTAGTGGTTGCATTTTCTTAACTTATTTTGGTAGAATAAGATTATATTAAGAAAATTTAGAGTAGCAAAATTTACCTTTTGATTACTGCCAACACTCACAGCAATACTATAGATATTAGATGCTTCGGTAGGTACTTCAGCTTTTAGATCCCCACTAAAGCTCCAGTGATTTACATGAGGCTGTGACCCTCCAGATATGATCTTAATGTGAAAAAGGAATCATATGAATCATTTAGCAAAAATTAATCAGTAATTAATCCATATATATACATATATATATACAGAACTGTATGTGTAAACAAGAGTACTTCCATACAGCAATAAGATATATTTAGGCCAAGATAGCACAAATATATAATTTAGTCCATAAATGAACAACAAATGGATACATCCATTTGTTGTTCATTTATATAATATTTATATATATACTGTAAAGCAATTTATATTTATTTCCACCAGCACACAACTTTATCAATGGCATACACGTGGCAATACCACTAGCATAAATAGCTTCATTCCATTTCTGTTAACCATGTATGAGAATTAGGTCAAATGAAACAAAGACCAAAACATGACTTAGGGATACTAGTGTAACAAATTAATTTAGGTGAAATATATAAAAATATATTAAATTAAAATATATTTTAAATTTAACATATAAATAAAGTTTGGGTGAAATCATAAATCAGTCTGACATTTAGTGTATATGTCCAATTGGATAAAAAAACACTAACAAAAGCTTTCCACCAATGGGATGAGCATGCAACTATGGTATTGGCATATCCTCTGCAAAATACCTCCTGCAATGACATAGCTTGCATAAAAAGACAGTAGTGATCCAGATAAGATACTAGTTAGTATACGTGTATAGCTGTATATTGAAAAACAAGAAATACAAAGTCACAGATCCGAAAAGCCATAATAAAAACAAGTCTATTAAAGCCAACCAAATCAATATACATAATACTACACCTTTAACTACTAGATTATTATTTGTAACAGCATGTCGGAGATAATACTGGGGGTGAAAATATTCTTGACATCATTACTCACAAATTAGATGACATCACAGTGTTTAAAATACAAGAACCATTGGCAGGTAGTGATCATCCAGTTGTCAGTTGGAAGGTGAAGAAAGATGTGCAGTAGTATAAGATGAAGGCATAGGTGTTAATTTCAGAAGAGGGGACTTTGACCGTTTAATGCACTATATGGCATCTATTAACTGGGCTGAATGCAGAGTGAGGAAGAATACACTTGATTATTGAATAACTTTAAAGTAAAAATCGCAGAAGCCATGAACACATACCAAGATCACATCACTATAATGACAGCAGTAGTCATAAATTGCCTTTGTTATAGAAAAACCTAGATCATTTAAAAATATTAATTTAAATGCTTTGCCAGTTAAATATTTCTCACAAAACAAAGTGTGGATGAGCCAAGACATATTTCATGATTGGTTTCAATAAAGTAATTTGTACTGTGTGTAAGATCATATTTGGCATCAAAAGGTTTACCACAATATGCAATGCTACTAATGGACAATGTGCCTACTCATCCCATACACGTATGCGATTTTTTAAATTGCATACGTGTATGGGATGATGGCAAAATATCACATGCCACTTTCTGCCAGCAAACACATCTCTCATTCAACCAATGGACCAAGGCGTGACTGAGAGTATGAAATATCGTTATCACAAAATATTCATTCAAAAACTTGTTTCGGCAGAAAATAAATTAGATTAGATAGAGTTTTGGAAATTCTACATTATAAAAGACGCAATTTTCAATGTCACTGATGCTTGGAATGATGTTCAAACAATACAAAGAAGCTGGAATAAGTTGTGGCCAGAAATATATTCAACTGATACAGAAACGATTCCAAAAGAAACTAAAATTTTGCAGTTATGTTCGATTGCTTCTGGTTTTAAAAATATTTCAATGGAGGAAGTAAATGATTGGCTGGAGATGGACAAAATGGATGTCGGATGCGAAATTTTAGATGATTCTGAAACTGAAGAAGAAAAAGCTGCTGCTGATGGAACAGCAAACATAATTAGCCACTGTGAAGCTGAAACTATGTTGTGAAAGTGCACTGAGTGCTTCAAGGTAAAAGAAGAAGCAGATGCTATACACGTGTTACTTTTGCGTAAAATTCATAACATTGGCTCAAAAGGCTTGAGGGGTAATGAAACAAAAGAAATTTAATTATGTAATATTATTTTCCTTTAAATTTCTTTAATGACATTAGAACAAAGTTGTATGTAATACTGCTTTCTTTAAAAATTTTTTATGACTTTACTAGACAATGTAAGTCAAAATATTAAAAGTAGGTATGTAGGTAGATATCTGTACTATGATTTTTTTGATGACCCAGTAAAAAATAATTAATAATTAAAGTTTAATTAAATTTCATTAGGTTATGTATTATGTAATAAAATAAACAAATTAGATGACCCGGTCTGTTGTATGTATAATGGTTTTAATGTACATATTGGGGAGGAGAGACAGAAATATGGGGATGATAGAGAAGGCAACCTCAGAGAGTCAGGCCCATGCCTCACCAGGTGAAAGTGGGGCAGTCTGGGGGAAGGAAACAGGGGCCCATTTCCTCCCACCATCAGGGAGAGTTGAAAGGGAACCAGACAAAGGGAGTCCGGTTCAGATCGCTGATAGTGTCTTCGGGCAGCGAGGCTGCAATGTTATTCAGAGTCCAGTCTGGTATTTTGTCATGCTTGAGATGCAGGTCTCAGATGGTTGTCTTCTAGTCTAGTTCTCTTTTTCTTGACGTAGGTGTGTTCTTTTTAGTTCAATTCACAGTCGCTTGTGGGTGTGATCACTTCGATCCTGCA
This sequence comes from Mastigoproctus giganteus, assembly GCF_048544385.1. Classification (NCBI taxonomy): domain Eukaryota; kingdom Metazoa; phylum Arthropoda; class Arachnida; order Uropygi; family Thelyphonidae; genus Mastigoproctus; species Mastigoproctus giganteus. Next base: position 150,022,361 of record NC_143579.1, on the reverse strand, counting down.
CATTGCGCTTGTTTGGTGACTTTTGGCAGAGTGACAGTCTGGTTGGCCAGAGGCCAGTCAATCCGTGATGCAGTTGTGTTCTGTTGGCTTTTACGTTAGCTGTTGCAGTTGTCTCGGAGGGATGGTCCAACGTTTTGCAAAGAGATTTTGGGCATATTTTGAGAAAGCTGCATATTTTTCCTCTGACTCCAGGAGGTAGTGCTCTTGGTCTCTGGGGATAAAGTGGATATCTGTAATCAGAATAAATCAGAGATCCTCATAGAGGGGGGTAGTGGTGCATGAGGTGAACCCATGTCTCCAGTTGTCCACACGAGACATGGGATCACCCACTGATGACCCACATGAGCAGTGTGGGTCATCAGTGAGCTCCAGTGTGGCAAGTTTCTCATTAATTGCACCATGGCTGGTTAATAGATATGTGGTCCTCAGGCATGGGGATAGCCAGGTTGGAGATTTCAGAAAAGTTCTGCCTACATTTGGTATGAATTTCTTGGTAATTGCCCCTTTTCCAGAGGTCTCCCATCTCTACTGCTAGATCTTTTGTAGGTGGATGGTGAGTTGTTTTTCTTCTGTCGGCTGTTGGTTATATCTATGGTGTAGTCTAGGAAGGTGGCTGATTGCCTATTGGCCAGGTTAGACAGCATGCCCCATCGGACGACCTCCAGGTCCAGCTGGAGGGCATGCATACTGACAGTGCGGCATCGTTTCTAGCTTCCTTTGGTTGACTGTGGTGATTGCCTTTCTGAACCAAATGGCAGTGCCACAAGTGACAGCTGGTATAAATACTTCTCTGTAGAATAGGGCGAGGGTTCTCCTTTTTAGCCCCCAGTCCCTTCTTGTTATTCTTGCGATTAGTAAGGTATAGCTTTTCATCTTTCTTTGTATGTAGAGCAGGTGAGGTTGAAAGGAGAGGATTTTATCCAGGTATATGCCAAGGTATTTCAGGATTGGATCTTGGTAGGAGAGATTGCTAGATGGTGGTGCATTGCCCAGTCTTGCAGGGTGGAAACTGACCTATTGGCAGAGGCCTCCAATTGGGCCCTGCTATCCGCAGCCAGCATCAGTACCATATTGTTGGCGTAAGCCTGGGTTTTGATGTTGCCAAGGTCTAAGTTGAGAAACTCATCAAGGATCATGCTCCAAAAAAGGAGACCGAGAACAGAGTCCTGTGGGCAGCCTCGATGGACTTGTCGGTTCACTTAGCAATAGGATGCTCTTACCATGATGCTCTTTTGGGAGTGGTAGTATTTTATACAGTTGTATAAGTTGCTTGGTAGTTTGGCTTTTTTGAGTCTTCTGAGGATGCTTGGCTATCAGAAAGTGTCAAATGCTCCGGCAAAGTCGATGGATATCATTAGGAAATACTTATGGTTGCATGCACTGGCAGCATTGATTATGTTATCCAGGGCATCTGTTGTGGATTTTCCCTTTTTGAAGCCGTACTGTTTGTCAGAAGAAAGGCCAACATTGTTGTAGTGGATATCAACATGCTGTAGGAGGTGTTCGAAGGTTTTATCTATGACAGAGAGAAGGATGCACATCGCCCTTCTCTCCATCATAAGTAAAAACCTTCAAAAAAGGTCTAGGGCTCAAGTGAGGTGCATGTTCAATGATCTTGATAATCTCTGGTTCTAGGAGGTCCAGATCCGGGGTTTTCCTCTTCTGTAGTTTGTAGGCTACCAGAGCAAGTTCGGTCTGTCTCCACGAAGGAGGCCTCCACTTGGTCCATGTGATAGTCATCGTTTTCTCTGCATAGGGTGTCTTGTTTCAGTGTCGGGGAGCATCACTGGTTTGTAGACAGCATCCAGAATATTTTCAATCGATTCGTTGTTACCAGCTTAGACTCGTCTTTAAACAAGTCTTCCAATGTGGTCTTGAGCTTTGCCGCTTTTTCTGGGATAGTGCCCTCTGGTATGGTTAGATCTAATGGGAGGTCCTGGTGTCTAGTCTCGTCCATCAAGTCCTTTTGTGTGGTAGCTGCTGGTTTCTCTTTCAAATTTAGGTACTATTTGTTTTTTGTATTTCCTTTTTGCAGTTGACGTTAGTTTCATGTCATCTGCACCCTTCTGGGTGTCTAGGATGGTAATGTCATCGTTCGTCGCTGTGGTTGGGTCAGCGGGCAATGTTTCCCTATGATCGCGGGCCTGCTCCGGCATTTTGGGGTTTTGTTCGGATCAGCGGATGAATGGGATTTTTTTTGCAGATTTGCACAGGGGAGCAAAAGTGTTAATGATTGTTGGGTTAGACAAGTTCGTGTGATGATTAGGGGCAGAGCAGTTTGTCTGTGCTTTTTTTTTTTTTTTGGGCAGTCCCTGGAGGTCATGTGGGATGGGGGGTAAATGCCAGAGTGAAGAAATGCTTGTAGAGAAATGGGTTACTTTCCCCTTTTGTTTTCAGGGGTGCTGAGCATGATGGTGATGTCGATTTTGTTCTGGGAAAGATAGTTGCTAAGAATGGGCTCTTGCATGGAATATCTATGGGGGGGGAAGAGAACACTAAGAGCATGGTAAATATAGTTTTGCATGGTTAAGAATCACAAAAAGTTTGTTGGGGCACTCTTGCAGCCCAGGGCAGCACAAATGGGGATACCCTCCCTAGTTGTGGCAGCCACGTTATATCAGCCGCATGGTGACCATGCGGTCTAGCAACAAAGAATATAGATAAATAACACCTATATCTGGCAAAACTTCCAATATAATATCAAAGTTTTTTCCCCAAGGGATTCCAATCCAGTTTATCTTCTTGTGAGGACACACTATGATACTTAAAATTGTATTTAAAACACATTTTTAGCTAAAATTTTGCGGAGCAATGTAATGCACGTCTGGACATAACAACAGCCATATTGTCAATCTTAGGTTTATTAAAAGTAGAAACAGGTACATATAACATATATACTTGTATGTACACTAATGACAGGAGCAAGTAAATAAATCTGAAATGAAAATTTGAAATAAATATGAAAATGAAGTTGATTGTTTGTTTGTTTGTTTTAGGGTTTTATGGCGCATTAGCATCTAAGGCTATAATGCGCCAAGTCAAAAGGATGTAGAATATAAAACTATAATATTGAAATTATTTGTATATTATTGTAAAATAATATACGATATAAAACGTTCATATAGCATAAAACGATAAAAATATTTTAGATAGAATTATTTAGATTAATAAGTTGTAAAAACTTAAAAATAGCTGACACGTTGTCATTGTCCGATAAAACCTGTCTGAGTGTATAAGGTTCAGACAGATGGCTAAAACATAAACGGCGGTCATTATAAAAGGACGGACATTCAATTAAAATATGACGGACTGTTAAAATGGTGTCACAATTTCTGCACATAGGACGATCGTCATCGTCTGCCCTCAGCAAATAGCAGTGTATCAAGTGACAATGTCCTATGCGGAGTCGAGATAGAACAACTTCCTCTTTTCGGTTCCTGCGCAGACTAGACTGCCAATGTTCAATTACAGGCTTAATCTCATAATAACTTGTTTGTAATCTGTCCATGCCATGAGTGTTGCCATTGGGATACCAGTTTCTTTCGAATTACCGGCCTGTAGTCTGTATAGGGGACTAACAGGCAAGAGTTAAATAGGTTTGCTGATTTGGATGCAGTGTCTGCCAATCATTTCCTGAGATCCCAATGTGGCCTGGGATCCAGCAGAAATGAACATCAAATTTGAATTGTGCAAGAAAATGCAGCTTCTGCTGTATCCGGGTCAGGACGGATGAGGGTTGAACCTCATCGATGATAAAGCCTGCAATGAACTCAGAGAATCGGTATATATAATATATTTTTTGTGGTGGGTGGTTCGTATGCGATCTAAGGCTAGCTCAACCGCATGCAGCTCTACAGTGAACACACTGCATTCGTTGGATATCTGCTCAGATACCGTGGTATCTGGGAAAACAGCTGCAGATCAGACAGACATTTCTGACCTCGAGCCATCTGTGTAGATGGGCAAGAAGTCAGCATGTTCAGAGCGATCAGCTAAAAAGAGCTGCCAGTAGACGGAGAAAGGACAGTACTTCGTCCACCAATTGTTAAGGGAGAAGCTGCAGTTTGGGACACGAGCATGCCAGGGTGGAAAAGGTTGCCCTGGTGATGGGGCAACATTGTCTAATGTGATGTTCAAATCGTTGAGTAGCCTTTGGATACGAATACCGAATGGTCGATTGGCAGTCTGGCGAATGTTGTACAGATTTTCCCAACGTGGCTCAAAAACGGGTGTCCACGTCGGATGGTCTGGCAGGGATTTCAGTTTCAAAGCATACTGTAGAGACAACTGTTTCCTGCAAAGCGATAACGAGGGCTCATTCGCTTCGACATAGAGGCTATGGACAGGAGAAGTTCGAAATGCTCCAGTGGCAGTACAGATCGCCTGATGGTGGATGGGATCCAGCCATCGGAGTACGCCGAGTCTAGCGGATGCGTATACCTGGCACCCGTAATCTAACTTAGATCGTACGAGTGCACGATAGAGGCGCAAAAGGGTACATCGGTCAGCGCCCCAAGAATGTGAGGAGATTGCATGTAGGATATTCAAACCTCTCGTGCACTTCGCACGTAGTTGACGGATGTGTTCTAGAAAGGTCAGCTTTTTATCAAATATAAGCCCCAAAAATCTAGTCTCAGGTACTACTGGGATAGCATTTTGTCCAAGCCTCGGTTCAGGGTGAACATTGTGTTTTCTGCAAAAATGCATGCAAACAGTCTTTTGTGCAGAAAACCTGAACCCGTTATTCGTTGCCCACGAGTTCAAATGGTCAATGGCACATTGCAGTTGCCTCTCAATTACCCTCATGTTGCAGGAATGACAGAATATGCTAAAATCGTCAACATAGAGGGCACAGTTTACAGTTGGAGGAAGTTGTTCTGTGATGGAATTCACTTTAATGGCAAAAAGCGTAACACTTAAAACGGATCCTTGAGGTACTCCCTCCTCTTGTCTAAAAGAGCGAGAGAGAGTAGATCCTACACGGACTTGGAAAGAACGGTGACATAAAAAGTTTTTAATAAAATTGGGGAGATTACCTCTAAGGCCGATACTGTAGAGGTCTTTTAAAATTCCAAATCTCCAAGTTGTGTCATACGCTTTTTCGATATCGAAGAACACTGACACCAGGTGTTCTCATTTTAAAAAGGCATCTCGAATGGAAGTTTCGAGCCTGATTAAATGGTCCAAAGTTGACCTATTCCTACGGAAGCCGCACTGAAATCTGGAGAGGAACCCATTAGACTCCAAATACCATATAAGACGGGCATTGACCATTCTCTCCAGAATTTTGCACAGACAGCTAGTCAGAGCAATAGGACGGTAGTTCGTTGGGATTTTAGGATCTTTTCCTGGCTTAGGAAAGGCAAGCACGATTGCCTTATGCCAGGAATCCGGAAACTGCTCTTCTTGAAATATTCTGTTATATAGAAAAAGCAGTTGGTCCATGGATTTTGCAGACAGATGTTTGATATATCATAATGGATAAGATCTGGTCCAGCAGCACTTGCCTTAGTAAGAGTTAGAGCTGTTTCTAACTCTTCTGTGGTAAAAGGCCCATTATAGGGATGTGAACCTTTTAGATTTAAAGTTAATTGGCTGCTTTTCAAATTTCTCTTTCCAGACCAGAAATTCTGGGGAGTAAGCAGATGTTGATGAGATGGAAGAGAAGGTCTCCCCAAGTACATTGGCTATTGCAGTTGGGTCTGCAATAACGCATCCATTATATTCCAGGACCGAAGAAGGGTGCGATGTATATTTACCCTTCATTTTCTGGATTTTGTCCCATATAGCTTTACTGCTGGTTGACTGGGTAATGGTGGATGTAAAGCGGACCCACGATTCCTTTTGGCTCTGATGACGAATATATCACGCTTTTGCGCGTGCACGTTTGAAGGCTAAGAGATTGGCTGTGGTAGGATATCGTCGGAATATCCCCCAAGCTTTATTTTGTGCCTTTTTTGCTGCTGTGCATTCAGTATTCCACCAAGGTTTTGGAAATGGCGGAAACCGGGTAGATGTTTTCGGAATTGTAGATGCAGCTGCATGGACAATGCTTTCTGTGATGTACGCCACTGCGTCATTGACAGGCTCCCGACTGACTGTACTGATGTTAAAGTCTACCAGGTGTTGAAAGGTGTTCCAGTCAGCCTGATCAATCTTCCATCGTGGTAACCTAAAAGGTGAACATGGCGTCACTTTAAGTAGGCTGGTTATCACAGGGAAGTGATCACTTCCATAAAGATTCTCCTCTATCTCCCAAGTGATTGAAGGAAGGAGAGATGGGGAGCATATAGAGAGGTCAATAGTAGAGAACGTACGGGTAGGCATGTGAAAAAAGGTGTTAGTTCCCACATTTAGAAGGGATAGGTCATTGTCATTGAGCATATGCTCTATGACACGTCCCCTTCCATTAATGTTTGCACTACCCCACAGGGTGTTATGTCCATTGAAATCGCCCAGGAGTAAGACAGGAATAGGCAGCTGCACAATGAGATCATCAAGGTCTCTCTGGGAGATATCCGCCCCAGGTGGCAAATAAACTGAGCAGACTGTTATTAAGAACCCTACCGTAAGGCGAACCGCTACCGCTTCTATATTAGTTGTGAGCGCAATAGTTTGATATGGGGTATGGTTGCCTAGAATTATAGCAACACCCCCATGAGCAGGTCCATCCTCAATTCTGTCCTTCTGAATGATAGTAGTGTTCCGAAGTGAAGGGTTTTCATTTGCCTTCAGGTATGTCTCTTGTAAGCAAAAGCAGACTGGCTCATGCTTTTGCAGAAGGGCCTTGATGTCATCATTGTTTCGGTGGAATCCACGACAGTTCCACTGTAGGAATTTAGCCATTATTTTGGCTTGGTGGGTCCATCAGGCGGCTTCCGAGGTGCTGAGGGCTTACCTTTTCAGTTTTGGCTTTATCCTTCCTGGGGAAGTACGGACGCTGACCAGTGTCCATTTCCTCCTCAGCAAAGAGCTCCAAAACTGAATCTTCGGGTACTTCCTTCTGCTTGACATTCATCTTTTCTTGGGTACTAAGGGGTACTTCACCTTTCTTATTCTTTTCTTTCGTAATTACTTTTGTTACTTGTGGAGCATTAGGAGGTACCGATATAGGAGTGGCAGCTGATGGTCTTTCTGTGCAGGTTTTTGAGGACTTAAGAGATAGCGTGCGATGGGAGTGAATGATTCTTTTGGAGGAATGGTCATGTCCGTCTGAGTTCCGGTGGAACATCTCCCTGCTACCTTCTGGGCGTAGGTAGGTTTGTTGATGTTGAGAGATTTCACCGCTTTCCTTGCCTCCTGGTACGATATGTTTAGCTCTGCCTTCAGCCATTCAATTTCTTTTTCTTCTTTCCACTTCTGGCATGCTCGTGAATAGGCTGGATGTTCTCCCTCACAGTTAATGCAGGTGGGTTTTGCGGCTGAACATGCTGTTGTTTCGTGGTCCTTTGCACCACATCGAGCGGATGCAAGGACTCCACGGCAGGCCATTTGAGAATGTCCATACTTCTGGCATTTAAAACACCGTAAAGGGTTCGGAACATATGGACGCACTGAGCAGTTGATGTAGCCAGCTTTAATCTCATCAGGAGGTTTGGGTGAGTTAAAAGTCAGGATAATGCTCCTGGTTTTAACAAGTTTCCCATCCCTACGCGCATTTATTCTCTTAACGGCAGTTACTCCCTGTGGTTTCAATTCTAAGCAGATTTCCTCCTCGGTTACGTCGAGAAGGTCCCATTCCGAAATGACGCCTCTCGACGAACTGAGTGTTCTATGTGGTGTGACTGTTATGGGTACTCCTCCGATTGATGTTGCACGGAGTAGCTGCTCAGACTGCCTGTCAGTTTTGGTTTCAATTAAGAGGTCTCCAGAACGGAGCCTCTTAACTGATTTGGGTGACCCTGCTAACCCATCTAACCCTTTCTGTATGAAGAAAGGCGACATTTTGCCAATCGGTTTTTCAGTAGTGGAATGTATAATTAGAAATCTTGGAACAGGCCCTGATGATATTTCTGTTCGCTGCCTCTTTGTAGCAATAATGCTATCTGGATCTTTATCTATGTTTTCAGATAGGGACCGGGTTGGGGGCCCCTGAAGAAGTTAATTTATCAGGATTCATGAAGTTTTTTATATGGTTCAGTGCCCGGGCTCCCCACCCACCACGGAGCCCAAAGGGACGCCCACTACCCGGCATGCAATAAATGCGCTCGGGAGTGGAACGCCAGGGCTACCCAGACACCATACCCGCACCGCCACCAGCCTGAATCCTGTCCTCGGACCATGAGGGTAGGGGCGTGGCTTGACACGGTTGACCCTCGCAGGCGAGCCTACTAGCCGATTGATCCTAGCCGGGCCTTCCAGGACCACCCGTCTTGTCGAAGCAGGGGCCAAAGTGGTGTATTGAAGCTGGGCCCCTCAACCACCAGGATCCCCCTTTCCGAATTTCCACGGGTCGCAGCGCACGGCAAACACGCCGGATTCCATTGATGTAAGCCTGGAACCTGGGCTGTGGGCATTGGATCCCAGTGATGCTAGTCTGGAAGTCCAGCAGTGTCACTGGGAGGTCCCCTCACCACGCACAGGTGCCCACGTCGAGGGGAAAATGAAGTTGAAGTACTGGTTTAGCCTTCGAATGCAGACATGGTGTTACTTAGACATAGGGGAGGCAGAATTTGAATATTAGGAGTACAATGTGTGTACAGAAAGGACATAGTGCATAATGTAAATTGATTAGCAACCCTGAAGGACTCTCTCAATTCCATGACAGTACTATGCAATGCATACAGTACTCTGCAATGGACAGAGAGTATGGGTGGCTAGTGTGTGTATATATATACGAAGGGCATTAAATAAATTATCTACCTACCTATGAAGGAAATGAGATAGAGGCGAAAATCTTTTTTTATTTTTCAATGTAACTTACCCGAACTTTCAGTACATTTGTTCCATTTTGTTGGCAATAAGGAAATACCAGACAAAAAAAAATATTTTGTCCTGTCCATCAAATAACACAGAAACAGCAGACTTCAGTTCACTATCATCATCAAAGTGACATCCACATACATTTTTCTTGAGGTGTTGAAACAGGAAACAATCACTGGGGGCCAGATCCAGCCTGTAAGGTCACAGTCTCTCAAAGCAGCACACCTTTGGAAAGTTTTCTTCGGTGTTTTTCCTTTATGACATCCTTTAGGTTGGGCAGTAGGGATACATATGACTCCCCAGTGGCTGTCTGCTTGTGTTCCAAGTAGTGAATATACAAAATTCCCTCAGCATCCCAAAAAATGGTGGCCCTAATCTTGCCAGCTGAAGGTTGTGTCCAAAATTTCTTGGGTGGGGGAGAACCCTTGTGCTTCCATTTCATTGATTCTTACTTGGTCTCAAGGTCCCATGTTTCATCATCCGTAACAATTCTGGAGATGAAAGTTTCAGGATCCCTTCCTTAAAGCTCTAAATTCTTTTCACAACACTGTACTCTGAATTGCTTCTGCACAGGTGTCAGAAATCTGGGGACCCACCTTGCATTGACCTTAGTAACCTTGAAATGTTCATGGAGGATGGTTATAACTGTTCCCTCAGATGTGTCATATTCCCTAGAGTTGGGACACCTTTAAACGTCTGTCATTCAGCACAAGGGTTTTCACAGCTTGACACATTTCTGGAGTGGTTGCTGTCACAGTCTATTGAAGATGACCCACATCCAGGCATTCCTGGATGTGGATCATCTTTAGTAGACTCTCTACCCGACTGGAATTGTTTTGACAAGAATTTCACCTGGTACTCAAATTCCAATTCATGAATGTCAGTTCATCTGCCATTTTATTTTCAAATAAATCCGCTGGATTGAGAAAATCCAAATTAACAGTCTTTAAACTCTGTCCAATTAATTTTTATGAGAGAAAATCTAATCAGTTGTCCTGGAAGGGATTGAGAATGAACATCATACCAATGTGTTGACTTAACAAAATAAACTATTGCACAATGATTGCTAATAGTCCAATGTGTAATGTGACTGATATTAGATTTGCAAAAGAAGAGGAAACCAAGGTCACTTATAGGCCATATAAAACTTATATGGCCTATAAGTCAAGGGGTAGAATTTTTTTCAGCCTGGTCTGTACTTGTTAACAGGAGAGACTGCTTCTACAGGGATGGGATACACTTAAATAGAAAGGGTGCAAGAATGTTTGCTGATGCTATCGAGGCAATGTTAGGTGGGTCGGAAAACTGCTAGATTGGGGGATACAAGGACTAATAGATTAACAGTAGCCACTGGCAGAGGTGAAAGTGATTCTTGCACTGCTTCTATTGGAATGAGCCGCAGCCTGGAAAATAAGATGCAGGATATTTCAGAGACTGCTGGGAATCATTGGGGTACAAGTAAACACATGGGTTGTGTTAGGGTAGCTAAGAAAAAGAACAGGTGCATGTATACTTGTGTGTACACCAATGCTAGGAGTTTAGTAAATAAATTTGATGAATTTGAGGTATTGCTCAAAACATCAAAGGCAGATATTGTGGGGATTTCAGAGACGTGGTGTCACACAGATATAAGAAATGCAGAACTGGAATTTGGGGAGTACAATGTCTACAGAAAGGATAGACAGGATAGGAAGGGAGGAGGGGTTATGCTATTAGTTAAAAAACACATAAAATCCAAGGAAGTGAAGCCAGTCCACATCGCTGGACAGTGCAGTGTCGAGTCAGTTTGGTGTGACATAAGCATTGGGAGATCAAAATTGAGAGTAGGAGTGTGCTATAGGCCTAATGACTCTGATGAGTATAATAAGAAACTGTTCGGAGAAATAGAGTGGGCCAGTAAATCAGAGAGTCTTATAATGGGGGATTTTAATTTCCCAGATATTGACTGGAATTTGACAATCATCCAATAAATCCACAAGGCTTTTGTGGATTTATTGGATGATTGTTTTCTACATCAGCATGTTCGGGAGGCAACTAGAGGGAGTAATACTCTTGATTTGATTATCAGTAGTGATTCTTCATGCATTAAGAATCTGCAGATAAATGAACCACTTGGTGGCAGTGATCACAGTGTGCTGAAGTGGGAGTTACTCAAAGAGGTAACTACCATTAGGGGTAAAGGGAAGGGTTATTGCTTTCGTAAAGGCGACTACAATGGACTGAGACAGTATTTAAATTCTATACAGTGGGATCAACTGATGATATTGCCAACAGCAAATTCAAAATGGGAAGCATTCAAAGAACTTATCGTGGAAGCTACTAGGCTTTACATACCAACTAAGAAATATTGTTCAAGGTTTAGGCCTAAATGGTTGTCAGATGAATTAATGAGGCATATGGCAGAGAAGAAAAATGCATGGGATACATACAAATTAACACGTGACACGGACGCCTATGATAGATACAAGTTGATCTGTAACCAAGTTACAAAGGAGGTTAGGCAGGCGAAGGCAGATTACGAGAGATCCTTGGCAAGGGATGCGAAGAAAAACAGCAAAGAGTTCTTTACTTATGTAAACTCTAGAAGGAAGGGGATGAATCAGATTGGTCCACTTGAGATCGATGGGTCAACTGTTGATGACCCTGCTCGGGTAGCTAACAAACTAAATGAATATTTTGCATCGACATTCACACATGAGGAGTTATTCAGCGAGGGGAATGCCAGAGGTGTATTCAATTCTAGCAGTAAGCTAGAGAATCTTGTAATAACTGAGAGCAAAGTGGAGGAGAAATTGTTGAAGATAAACACAAGAAAGGCACCTAGGGTGGATTGGATCTATCCAGTTATATTAAAGGAGGCAGCAAAGGAGGTAAGCAAACCCTTAGCCATAATTATGAGAGCTTCCTTGGACTCAGGGGAGGTACCCATTGACTGGAGATGTGCAAATGTGACCCCAATTCACAAAGGGGGATCAAAGGCTGACACAAGTAATTATAGACCTGTGAGTTTAACTTCTGTTCCCGGAAAATTAATGGAGGCACTGGTGAAAGAAGCACTGCAGGATCATCTAGACAAGACTTCAGTTATAGCTAGGACACAGCATGGTTTTGTTAAGGGGAAGTCTTGCCTGACCAATTTGATTGGATACTATGATGCAGTCACAAAAGAACTGGATGCAGGGAATAACTTTGATATTATATACTTGGATCTTAGAAAGGCTTTTGATACTGTTGCACATGGAAGACTGCTGCACAAATTGGAGCAGTGTGGCATTGGAGGCAAGTTGCTGCTATGGATAAAGGGGTGGTTGAGGGGGAGAAGACAGAGAGTGGTAATCAATGGACACTGCTCATCGTGGACTAATGTTATTAGTGGAGTCCCTCAGGGTTCAGTATTGGGGCCTTTATTGTTTTCTGTATTTATAAATGATATTGATGATGGTATATCAGGCTTAATGTCCAAGTTTGCAGACGATACGAAGGTTGGCAGGGTTGTCAAGGACACTACTGACACTATGCTGCTGCAACAGGATTTGGAAAGGTTGAGCAGATGGGCTTCGAGGTGGCAAATGAAGTTTAACATTGACAAATGTAAAGTACTACATATGGGAAACAGCAACCCCAGAGCAGCGTATCAACTCTGTGGTACTACACTGACAGTGGTAGAGAATGAAAGGGACCTGGGGGTGGTGGTGCAGGCAGATATGAAGTTCTCTGAGCAGTGCAGACGAGCTGCAAGAGTAGCTCATGGTGTATTGTCAATGATATATAGGAATTTTTCTAGCAGGGATAAGGAGGTGATTATTCCCTTGTATAAGGCAATGGTCAGGCCACACCTAGAGTACTGTATACAGGCCTGGAGGCCTCATTTCAGGAAGGATGTAGAGCTGCTGGAACGAGTACAGAGAAGGGCAACTAGATTGGTGAATGGGACAAAGGGGTTCTCTTACGAAGAAAGGCTTAAGTTTTGCAAATTACAGTGTCTGGAAACTAGGCACCAGCGGGGTGATCTGATAGAGGTGTACAAAGCCTTGAATGGTTTGAGCATGCTCAATGCTGATGGGATTCTTCCTCTAGCTCAGAAAAATCACCTGAGAGGGCATAAATTCAAATTGAGGAAAGACAGATGTAGGATAGATGTGCGGAAATTTGCCTTTAGCCAGCGGGTGGTTGGTGGGTGGAACAGACTTCCATCCCTTGTCGTGGAAGTTGATAGCCTAAATAAGTTTAAGGCTCAGCTGGACAGGTATTTCGAACGAACAGAGGGGTGAAGTGGAAGTGGTTATTTTTATTTATTTATGTTACTTTTTTTTTTTTTTTTTGGCTGATGCTGCATAAGCTTGCTTTCTTGCATCAAATGCCTCTACTAATGCTAATGCTAATGCTAAGTGTAGTTGAACATTCCAAGTAATTCAGAGAGTCATTAAAATCCTCAGTAGGAAGAAAACAGAGAGATAAAATAAAACTACATAGAATGGTATGTTATTAAAACACAGAGAGCACATGCAAAGCAAAGTGTAACATCAATCTCTTAATTGATACTGGTTGAATTCTCTTGCTTTTATAGAAAATCTTGTTATTTCAGATTACATGTTATTTACTTCAACAGAACACTCCGTTGGCAGACACCCACATCTCATCAGCTACAACTCTAGAACGTTAGCAATTTATCCATAAAATTTTTAGTTTTGGAAATATACTAGATTGATTATTTTATCTGTCAAATTCAGTCTGTACAGACTCAATCATCAGAAATACTTTGTTGTGCCAGTTCTAAAGCTCTTTTATATTCGTAGCAGTTGGTAGAATGCTGCTACCTGATATTTCTGATTGTTTCTTTTGCACCTTTTACAATTTATAATACAAAGGAATTTCTCTTTATTCAGGCATTCTGCATAGAGTATGCCTATATCTCAAGCATAAAAAACACTTGGCAACAACTGTAAATGGCCGATGTCATGCAAGCCACAGGCCAAGAAAATCCTGTCCATAGTTGATATACATTTATAAATTTGAGGGGGGCAAAACTGATTACCCAGTGAACATTTCATGACGATCTTGATCTTGTAAATCTGAAAGTAGTATCCTATCTGACTCCCTATACTGAGAATCCATAGTCACTAAGATTTTTATTGTACAACTCCTCAAAGAGGTCTTCTTTACTTAAATCTTTAGGTATGTCATATCAAGACTGCAGGATTATCTTTCTTGAAAACACCTATAGATATGTCTGCAGAGAACAAGAAATCTGAAGTAGATATGCTTATTAGGAAGCAGTTTCTAGTATTTATATTTATCTAGATTTATATTTAGTATTTTATATCTAGTATTTTATATTTATTACGTGCTAATCACCTTTATTATGTGCTAATCTCAAGGATTTTATTTTTATACTCTTAAACACTGTCTTTAAAGTATTAGATACTAAATTTTTTACATCAACACTTCTTTTCAGATTACTATTTTCCAAAGTTTGCAATATAACATTTTTGTTTCAGCAGCTTGATTAACTGATCCTTGAATATGATCCATTTTATTAATATACTTACTGAAAAGGTTTGTACAACTCTATCTAGTAAATTTGTGCCAGCTTTTAATTTCTTTATTAATTGCTCTTAATCTCTCATTATCAATTAAGAGAACTGAGATGTAGTGACAATCTTAAGATTTGACCATTTTTCCACAATTATGTCTCCAACCTTTTTAGTACTTTGTTGTACTAAAAGTACTTTTTTTGTAGTACCTTCTTTCTCGCCCAGAAAGAAGCTCATTATATCTTTTCTCATATTAGATATCATAACCAAGAGGAAAGTGTAAGAGAAATTGTTGAAACTGAACATAAGAAAGGCACCTGAGGTGGATGGAATCTACCCAACTATATTAAGGGAAACAACAACAACTCTCATTATGGCAAACCTTCAGCCATGACGAGAGCATCCTTGAATTCAGGGGAGACTGGAGATATGTGAATGTATCTTCACAATTTGCAAAGGGATCAAAGGGTGACATGTGCAATTACAGCTCTGACTGTTAGCTTGACTCCTGTTCCAGGGAAAATTATGGAGTTATTGGTTAAAGAAGTAATGCAGGGCCAGCTAGACAGGGACAGTTATATACTGCTGTTACAGCATAAATTTGTTAAGAGGCAATCTTGTCTAATCAATCTGATTGGATACTATGATGCAGTAATAAAGGAACTGGATGCAAACAATAATTTAGGCATTAAATACTAAGATTGCAGAAAAGTTTTTGATCTTTTATAGATAAAAGACTGCTATACAAATTGGATTAGTGCATTTGCATATAATACAAAAGTTGGAAGGTGGTTAATGAGAGTAATCAGGGCATGCTATTGCAGCAGGATCTAGAAAAAGTAAACAGATGGGTTGAGAAGTGGCAATTGATGTTTAACACCGATGAATGAAAGGTGTGCATATACGTAGCAGCAATCCCATAATAACATACCAACTGTGTGGTACTACACTCGGGGTAATGGAATGAAAAATACTTGAGGACAATTGCACAGTCATTAGACATGAAGTTCTCTATGCAGGGGCTGCTAGGACAGCTTATGAAGGTTTTGCCAATGGTTAGGCTACATTTTTGAGTATACGATTCAGGTCAGGAAGAATCATTTTAGAAAGGATGTGGATCTGGTGGAATGGATGTAGAGAAGAGCAACTGGATTAGTTAGGAAAATAAAAGGGTGCTCTTATCAGGAAAGGCTTTAATTCTGCAAATTTCAGCAACTATAGACGAGGGGCCTGTGAAGAGATCTGATTGTGGTGTTTAAGGCTTTGAATGGTTGTTGCTGTTGTTGGAATTGGGTTTAATGACACAAGGCCTACTAAGGCCAAATTGTGTCTGTGCATCATTTATTCACAAGAAGCATATCGTTAGAGATGTTAAATTATATGCTCCTGTACAAGTCAATATGTTTTAGATACAATAAAAGTTCTTCAATATTTGCTTCATTTCCTAAGAAATTATATAAATCAGGTGATATATTCAATGCGGAGAGTGACTGAAAAGTGTTTAACCAGATGGTTAAACACTCAACCAACCAGAAAATGACAGACCGTAAGTTGCATCTGACCGGATGAGCACTGAGGTAGGTTTTCTCCCAATAAAAGGAAGATACAAGTATGATGAGTGTGTCCAATTCTGAGTCTTGCCAGTGCCACTTCCTCTCGTCTGTTTCGTCGGAAGCCAAAGAGCCACAGTTTGTCTTCTTTTATCTAGTAAAGTTTATTGTTGGTGTTACTTTTTCAGATCTGTGACTATTTATCTTAGCATGCTTTGCATATGGCAGACTAATAGTCAGTGTAGGGAACCTGAGGATGTTGCTTTGAATGAATTGAGTAAGCTCAATGCTTATGGCATCCTGCCTCTTGTACAGCCCCCCCCCCCCCAGGCATAAATTCAAATTGAGGAGGGATGGTTGCAGAATTAATGTGCAGAAATTTACTTCCAGCCAGCAGGTGGTTGACTGTTGGAGCAAACATCCATTTGGTGTTGTAGAAGGGGATAATTCGAACAAATTCAAGAACCAGACAGACACCGTTAAATAGCACAAACAGGTGATACGGAAACTGTTCTTATTGTTAGTTGTATTTATTTATTTATTTTTTTGGCTGATGGTTATATAAGCTTGCTTTCTTGCATTATTTGCCATTAATACTAAACCTGTCAGAAGAGGTGCAGTATTAGGTATTAACCGTGGCATTTGAGAACTCAATGGGTAACATGCAATGAAAGCAGAGAACCATTCTGGTGGGAGGGACATTTCAGTTTGCAGTTAGATGGAACAGTGCAGCCTTCTTGGCATAGTAGGCTTGTTTCTAGTTATTTGCTTTAATTTTCTCGCTTTGTGGTATGATGTATTCATCTCTGTTTTATATCACCATATTTTTCCTGTTTCCACCCAATGGCATCTCACAGAGAATGCAAGTGTTCAAATGAAAATTCTTGCTTAATTTTTTTTGACAATTTTTAAATTCACAAATCCTCATGAAAAATACACATGGATTCAAAAAGAATTTGTTTCAAATATATAGAAGGAAATTTCATGAGAAATTAACAATTTTAAAGTTCTCCAACACTCAACACTCCTTCAACCCCCACCCCCCTCCAAAATAAAGTTGCTGTGCATTCCAATGATGAAGCCTGCTACTAGTCTGCATCATTGGCCACATCACTGCCACAGTTTATTCAGTCTCAATTTATTGGGAATAAAAAAAAAAAAAAAAACTGAAGTAGACATGGGCTCTGCTGTAGAGCATGAGTTCTCAGTGTATTGGAAAAACTTGGATCCCAACCCTGCTCTCTCTCTTTTTGTTGTTTGGAAACTCCCCCTTCCTGTAGATAAAATTAACCAGTAATGCATAACACAAATGCAAGCTCATAGCTGATAGGCCACTTCGAGAAAATGCATACATGAAAAAATAAAATATTTTCTTTTTCCATGTATGAAAAAAAAGATCCCACTAAGACAACCAGGTAACTGTGAAGTGATTTGAATAGCCTTTTAACCCAGCCCTTTGGCAGGTTCAGAAGTTACTAAAATGCTAAGTCCCTTGGTTGTTTGGATGACGGTGCCTTTTCCTTAAGAGATGAGCACAAGCAGGTGCAATCCTATTTTCTGTCATATTTTAATTTAATCTAATCATTTATCTTTTGGCATTTTAGTTTCACAAATCCAAAAAAAAACAAAAAAAACAAAAGTGCATCAAAAAAGGAGATTAGGTCATTTCAGCAAGCCATATATACTTTCAAATGGTATGTGAAACCATTTCTTTCTATTTTAGCACAGAGCTATGTTATGTGAGATTATGTATTTCCCTATATACAGGGTGTCTCAAAAATATTGGTACAAATGTTTAGGGGAGGTAGGTAGGTAACATCTAAAGGAATGTGAATCGCATAGGAACCCACAACCGGAATCGTCACCATAAGTTGGTACGCTGCGCTGTTCATCAGTTCGCGAGAGGGAAAATTTCTGGTTTATTCATTCAAGCAGTAGTCGCGGCACAAAGAGCATGCATCAATATACGAACTGTGAGCTGGCAGACATGCACCTAGTATATGGATTAGCAGAGGGCAATGGACGAGCCGCTCAACGAATTTATGGAGAACACTTCCCAGACAGATATGTACCGGACCACCGTTTCTTTCCGCGTGTGCATCAAAATTTGTGCGATTGTGGGTCATTCAGAGGGAACAGGAGTAGTGCGGGCAGACCACGTTCGACGCGAACTCCTGCCATGGAAGAAAGTGTGTTGAATGCCTTACAGAATAATCCTACTACCAGCACACATGCCGTTGCCTCTGCCTTAGGAGTGTCTCGTTGCAGTGTACAGCATGTCTGGTACGACGATTCCTAACATCCCTTTCACCTCCAAAGGGTTCAGTTATTGCTTCCCCATGATCATCCTGCACTGTGGCTTTTGCACAGTGGTTTCTCCAAGAAAGTGTTCAAGATTTGAATTTTCCACCCTATGTTTTGTTCACGGATGAGGCTTATTTCACTCGGGAAGGCTTATTCAATCAGCACAATGCTCATGTGTGGGCTCACGATAACCCACACAGTGTGCACCCCCCATGCGGCACAACGTCGCTATGCAATAAATGTGTGGGCAGGTATGGTCGGCGACTGCATAGTCGGCCCATACCTGTTACCATCCCGCACGAGCCCCGTCAACCAGGGTTACTTGACGATGTTCCAGCAAATGTGAGACGCAACATTTGGTTTCAACATGACGGGGTGCCTGTCTATTATGGAAGGTGTGTTCGTGACCATTTGAACAGGTGTTTTGGGCGTCGATGGATTGACCGTGGGACCCGTTGCCTGGCCCCCACGCTCACTTGATTTATCGAGCCTTGATTTCTTTCTGTGGGATGCCCTCAAACCTATCGTGTATGAATCGCCTGTGGAGATGGAAATGGATCTCGTGGCGAGACTCGTCTGCGCTGCTGCTACTGTCAAAGAAACTCCAGGTGTGTTCGACCGTGTCCGCCAATCAATGCTGTGTCGGTGTCACGCATGCATCGCGTCTCGTGGTGGAACCTTCGAGCATCTGTTGTAACATCATGAAATGGATCCATCTCGTACTGCATTGTTAATATTATGTCAAATAAATGTTTGCCACTAATTACTGTCTTGTGTCTCTGCTACTACTTCCCGTGACGTTTCCGGTTATGGATTCCTATGCTATTGACATTCCTTTAGATGTTACCTACCTTCCCTAAACGTTTGTACCAATATTTTTGAGACACCCTGTATATATTTCACTTTCACAATTTTAGGGATCCCCCCCCCCTTTATTAACCTATTCGGTTTAGATCCAAAACTAATTCCCAAGACCATTTTGTTATTGTATTAATTGCTGCTTGATTTAATTATGTTACAGATATAGGACTTTGGCGACAAATTTATATTATAATGACTTACATAGAAAAAGTTTTACTTTTTTTTTTTTGTAAGTGACACTTTTGCACTTTGCTGAACTGATTTTACATAACTATACATTCATATTTAGCATTTATATCTTTTTTCATATAAAATTAAAACTTCAATAAAATTTTTAAAATTAAATAAAAAAAATCAAAGTTTTAAATCAAAGTTTTAACAGGATTAACCATGAAGTAATCTCAGTATTAATATGCAGCAAGATTAATGATTACTAACCATATCTTCATGAAAGAAAGCAACTGTTGTTGTTGCATCTGGAGTTTGCAAAAGTGTTGCAGGTGAAAGAGAACGTAGATGCCAAATACAGAGAGAAGGCCCACCTCCACAAACCTTTAAAAAGTAAGTTAACGAATTTTATTAACAAAATAAACGTTAATATTAGTATCAACAAAATACTGTAAGGAATCAAGTTTATATAGCAATAGCAAAAAAAAAAAATAAATAAATAATAATAATTAATTAAATAAATTTAAATCAGAACTAAAATAAAGTAACGAATTTCACACCCCCCTCACTTAATCTACTTGATATTGATGGTTTGACTGTTGATAATCCTGCTCAGATAGCTGATAATCTGAATGAGTATTTTGCATCTACATTCAAACACAAGGAATTCTTTAGGAGAGTGAAGGGCAGAAACTTATTAAACTCTAACAGGGACCTTAATAATTTTGTAATAACTGAGAGCAAAGTGGAAGAGAAATTGTTGAAGTTAAACATAAGAAAGGCACCTGGGGTGGATGGGATCTATCCAGTTACATTAAAGGAGGCGGCAAAAGTAAGTAAGTAAACTCTTAGCCATAATTATGAGAGCATCCTTGGACTCAGGGGAAGTCCCCACAGACTGGAGATATGCAAATGTATCCCCAATTTACAAAGGGGTATCTAAGGGTGACATGAGTAATTGCAGATCAGTTAGTTTAACTTCTGTTTCAGTGAAATTAATGGATTAACTGGTTAAAGATGCATTGATCATCTAGACAATACTGCAGTAATAATTCAGACACAGCATAGGTTTGTTAAGGGAGAGTCTTATCTGACAAATCTGATAGGATACTATGATGTGGTTACAAAGGAACTGGATGCAAAAAATGATTTTGTTATCATATACTTGGATTGGATTTCAAGAAAGCTTTTGACACTGTTGCATATACTACTGTACAAAATGGAGCAGTACATTAAGGTAAGTTGCTATAATGGAGGGCACTTAGAGGGGAACAGGCATTCTGTGTGTTATCATACACTCAGTCTAAAACACTGATGGATCCAATATCTTTCTATTTTAGAGGATTTAGGAGAAGTCCGGTTGGCCTGCCTCCCTAAAATCCACACATCACACCTTCTCGATGGTAAGCCCTGTTACGTCACGTAGGTGGCAACGAACGTGTAGTGATTCTCTTCAAGATGCCTGGTCAGCGTGAAGAGGAAAAGACCAAAACCTCCAGCACATGACAGCAAGATGAAACAAATGGCCCTCAGTCCCCAGCGACTTTCACTCCCCCTCATACGGCAGCGAGAGGATCAGAGTGGAAGCAGAGGGTGCTAAGAATCTCTGGGTACGACCAGGCTGCCAAGTACAGAAACTGAACTTGGCCTGTTACAACGTAAGATCGCTCATCGGTGAAGACAGGATATTAGAGCTGTTTCCACCTCTAATATCTAGGAATTAGAAAATGTGAATTGGAATATCACCGGTTTGGCTGAAACAAGAAGAAATCAATCACTTATAAGTTTATCAAGTGGAAATCTGCTGTACACCAATGGAAACAGTGAAAGGAGTGAAGGTGGAGTTGGCTTTCTGGTCCATAAAGATATAAAAAACAACATTTTGGAATTCAAAAGTACATCACCAAGGGTGTCAAGACTGCTACTCAGGATTTCCAGAGAGGTATAAGTTAAAGGTTATAATAATTTATGCACCAACATCGAGCCATGATCATGAAGAGGTTGAAGAAATGTACACCGAAATTGAGTCTTCTGGATGAACAGAAAACTCTCTACACTATCATTATGGGGGACTTCAATGCTAAGGTTGGAAAGAGACAAAACGGCACAAAAAGGGGAACTATAGGAAAATTTGGAATTGGTGAAAGAAATGAAAGGGGTGAAAGACTTGTGGAATTTGCAGAATCATAAAGTCATAAAGCCCAAGAAACCTATAGGGAAAAAGAAATCCAAAGAAGAAAAAATTAGTCAAAAAACACGTTATGATGAACCGAAGGAGACAAATGAAGAGCAAGATAAACACTGACAAGGAGAAAATTGAGTATACTGAGTTATGCAAAGCCATTAGAAAGAGATTCAGAGAGAGGACATAAGAAGATTTAACACAAGAAAAGTAGAACAAGCATTAAGGGAAAACAAAGGACTTAAATCAACAGCCATGAGCAGTAATACAGAAAGACAAATGATTAGTAATAAAGGGGTTCCATTCCAAAGTATGAAATTTATAAGAAAAACTAGTCTAAAATTTTGTCTATGTATGTATTATATGTACCTTCATAATATGACTATGTACATAGTGAAATGCAAGCATATGGCATCGAAATGAAAATAAGAAGCAATTTAATATTAAATGTAATATTTATGAGAAATTTCAAACAAATCTTTCATAGCAGCGCCTTTGCTAGCTAAAAAAACTTATCCCGCCAGTGCTATCACCAGTTTCGCTAAAGTGTAGATAAAGGAGTTTTGCCTTTTCACGAATGATGAGTGAACTTAACGAAATTTTATTTTGAGTTCGGTCTTCTATCCACAGATTTAAAGCCTTTTCCATTTTTTTCCATTTTAACATCACGAGTTACAGAGCAAATTTTTGAAGCAATTAGCGCATTTTCACAGACACTACGGCGGATTTTTTCTTCCGATTTTTTGATTGATCGTACCGTTGACTCATTGATTTTATAATCTTTTGCCACTGAGGACACACTTTCACCATTAGAAATTTTGTCTAATAACTTAATTTTATTCACTAATGTCATCACCTTCTTTGATATTTTCACATTTCCCTTGTTATTCGTATCCATATTTTTGTATGGGTTAGAAAGAACTTGTTCACAATAAAGTCACTTTCTTCCATTAACACACTCGAAAAAGTCAGTTTTACACTGCAAAACAGTGTTGGATTTATCACTTTTATAAGCATATCAATTTATAAAGCATATCTTTCTTAGTTGATGTTTAATAGGATATCCAAACAGAAACCCATAAAGATAGAAAAATGTAATGTAAGCTTTAAAAGCATATTGTACTGTAAACAATGTTATGGCTGTATTTAATATAAAATCTGAATTTTGAAAGTGAAATTTAATTTCTAGTTCAAGTGTACTTAAAAAAAAAAAAAAAAAAAAACTTTCCTTTTTTGCCTCCAGATTGTTGATAGTCCAAAGTTGGCACCTGTGCATTTCATTTAGTCACTTATTTGATTGGTAGGGCTGGACTCTACATGGGGAAGACATAAAATAACATTGGACTACAAAGGGTAGGAAGGATGCTAAACAATCAGGACCAGGCTGTGCTGTTCAGAATAACAGATCATTTATGCGTATGGTCTGAAAGATGAGGACTGAAGTTTGAGCTTGCTAAATATAAGGTTCTCCATTTGAAAAAACATAAATCAGGGGTGGAGGAGGACATACAGATTGGGTAATATGAAATTAAAAGTGGTTCGGGATGAGAATGATTTAGGATTATCATACAAGCAGTTATGAAGCTTTTCTTACATTATGAGAAAGTGGCCAGAAGGCTCTACATGTGGTCTGTGGGACCTTTGCTAGCAGTGAGTACATTATCACTCTTTTTATAAAATTATGGTGACCACCACATATGCAATATTGTATTCAGGACTGGAAGTTCACATAAAATAGAACATAAGTTCTAGACAGGGTACAAAGAAGGGCACCTAGATTCACTTTGGGTTGCCCATGTGCTGTAGAAGATGTCAGCTGAAGAGCCTGGAGACATGACTTGAGGTGTTTAAGTCACTTGAAGAAATAAGCTGAATGAACGAGAGAGAGAGAGAGAGAGAGAGAGAGAGAGAGAGAGAGAGGGGGGGGGGGTGTTTCACATGCAAATGAAACAAGAATATTTCTCTGTGGGTAGTTGATAATTAATGATTCTAAACTGCTTTGGGATTCTGTTATTGAGTAGATTCAAAAATCACCAGATATGACTGCTTTCATGCTACTTATCTGAATATATCTAGTTCTTTTAAATTGGATTTTTTTTTTAGCTGTATAAACTTCCATCATTTGTCACTACTGATGCTAATCTTAAAGTGGATTCAGAAACTTCTGCAAAAAGTATTAATTATTAAAGTAATAAAAATAATTATTACATTGTTACTAATTTTTGCACAGTAAAATGTGGAGTTAAATATTATTTGTTTAATTTTAATGTATATTATGGTTTCATCATTAAGTGCAAAAAAAAAAAAAAAAAAAGTTGCCTATAAGAAAGTAGTTATAAATATTAGTGAACCTCATGTGGCTATAAACCATTCATGGTCTATGTGCAAAATTGCAGTGTGTTTCACGATTAAATTTTGTGGTATAAGAAGGCTTGCGTCAGATTTCGAATTCTAACAAATTTTCTGAGCTATAAACAAAATTAAAGGTAACTTTAATTATTCTTGTAATTTGGAGATTATAAAAATGAATTATATATATATATATATTATTCTTTTGTATTATCATTCTATTGTGGTTTAATTCGTCTTTGTTCATCATTAATGTCATTGTTTTTCGCCATGATGGCTAATTAAACATTGTCCGTGCCGGTGTTTTTTTCCTATAGATATTATAGTTAATACATTACTGGTCTTTAAGCTAGCCTATTCTCGGTTATCTTAATTACCCGTGGCCTATACATTTAGGATTTTGCAACTTGTTGCGCATTGCTAAAGAAATTTTCATAACACTTATTGATGAAAAACTGTAGCAATAGGCAAATTATCAATATTATTTTATAACTATATCTATAATTTATACATTTTTATACATTTTTGTATTACATCACATGGACGTCAATCCCCTACTTCATCGGGGGCTTTGAGTGGATTGACGGCCCATTCGATGTAATGCATTTTTTACTTACCCGTTTCTGTTGCATCTATCACATTAATTAATTTTATCACAATAAAATTAATTTAGAATTAATTTAATAGCTTTGCTATTAAATTAATTCTAAATTCCAAGGTTCTTTTTAAATTTTTTTGGACTTATGTTTATCTTATTCTTCTTAATTGTTGTTAGTTAAATTAGTATTATTTATTATGAATTAAATTAATTCTTTATAATCTCTACAGCAACTGTGATAGAATACACAAAGCCCTACGGGTAAGTTTTTTTGTATTGCAATACTATTACTTACTTGATGTGTTCCAGTGGAAGTCGAAGAGTCAAAAAGGGAAACTTGTTTTAAGGATGGCTATTTTTATGGCGCAGTCGCATTAACGCTTTACTGTGTGCCGATGGTGTATTGGCCGAAGTCCCCGATTTTCAGGCCAATGTCTATTGTGGATTTTGTTGTTGATTCGATGAATTTATTTATTTATTTGTGTATTTACATTATTTTTACATTTGTTTTATGCCTTACCTCGGACAGTGCCGGTACCGCTTTTCCAAGCCGTAACAGCACTTATTTGTCCAGAGGCAAAGCCCTATACATATATACAGCCTTTTACTAGGGGGGGGGTCAATTTTGGCAATAGGTCGTAGTGCAGTCAGGCAATGAGCCTCGCCTGAGTGCAATAAACCTAGTAAATAAGGGGATACTCTTCTGAGTAATTACTATTTTATTTTTATTTTTAGTTGGTTTTTGATAAATGTATATGGGTCTACATTGGGGTGGTGTTTTCTAATATTTGCATATATGTCAGTTTTTATGTGATATCTACTGTATTGTTTGGGAATTTTGTTTCTATCCAGTGTTTTGATGAGTTTTAGTATTGCTATTTTTCTGCTATTTATATTGTTGCATATTTTTAATAGTCTGTTTGTTTGATTTCTTATGGTATTACCATGTATATGCTTTGATATGTTACTTTCCCAGTGTGTGAGTTTTATTGTTTCAAAATTAAAATGGTCTCTTTTATCATGGTGATGTGTATATATTTTGTCTGGGTAGATGGCAATTTCGCTGTCTAAGTAGACAGCTTTTTGGTTGTTATCCGGATTTGTACATTCAATTTTTAGGTCTGCTGGGTCATTGTTCTTTGCTACATTTATAAAGCTGTCATGGTTGATCACGAGTACGTCATCTATATATATCTGTAAAATTTTATATTGTCCGTAATGTTACTTTCATAATGGTGCAGGTAGAGGTTAGCCATGGCGCATGAACTGCTGGATCCCATAGCTATCCCCCTGCTTTGTATATACATTTTGCCTCCCATTAGTATGTAGTTTCCTTTGACACTGATTTTTGTGAGGTCATTCCAGTATTGTTTGTTGCATTGTAGTACGTTCTGATATTTTTGGTAATATATCTGTAGTACTTATTAGGCTGTCGTGCGCTATGCTTGTAAAGAGGTTTTTGAAGTCTTATGTGTTTATACTTTTAATATTATTGTTTTGGTTTTTTAAATCGTACAAATATTCTTTGTTGTTGTTGATAATTCTGGTGTTTTTAATTTCTTTGGTGATGTTTTTTAATTTGTCTTCCATGATCTTACTTTTATACTTGATATAGCTGTTTTTGCCTGAAGTAATGAATCTTTTTCCCGTAGGAATCTTGTGATATTTCGGAATCCAGTATATGTAGGGGTATTGAATCCTGTCTATTTTAATTTTAAGCTTTTTATGCATAGCCAATATTTTTTTGCTGATGCTGTTTGGATTGGCTTCTATGTACTTGTATGTTTCATTGTCATGCAATTCCTCTTTTATGGCTTCTATGTAGAATCTTTTGCAAATGATACTGAAATTATTGTTTGCTTTGTCGGTTCTAGTGATAACAAATTTGTTTTGTAATTCTTTGATTTTATTGTTGATAGTTTTTAAATTTAAGTGATTGTTATTTATATGATGTTTTTGTATTGTTATGTTTTCCCTGAAACAGTCTAGTATGTTTTCAGTATTGGCGTTTATCCAACATTGGAATGATTCTATGGGTTCATTGCTTTTGTATGTATGCAGCTTTTAATGCAAATTGTAACAGATCTGTGAATATTGATTTTTTAATATATTCCAATCTAATTGGAGTGTTGGGTCTGAATTTTGTACCCTTTTTCATTGTTTCTCTTAGCGTTTTGTCTTCGATAATATTGAGGTCTCCTGTTACTATATGATTGTAATGTGTATTGATGAATTTTTTATATCTACTTTCCTGGCAGTGACAAGTTTGTTCTCCTTCATTCATATTATCAATGGTGTTTTTGTAATTGCAGATGGTTAGTCCTATTGGCTTGGTGTATCTGTATCTAATGTTTATTTGTGTGTTTTTGATGGGTAGGTAACATTTGTTATTATTTATGATATTACCTATATTAACTGTATCGTATAAACGGTTTTGGTATTTAATTATGCAGTACTCTTTTTTAGTATGTTCGTTGAAATTTATGCCTATTCTGAATTTAAATATCTTCAAGTATAGCCATATACAGAGTAGACCCATATACATTTATCAAAAACCAACTAAAAATAAAAATAAAATAGTAATTACTCAGAAGAGTATCCCCTTATTTACTAGGTTTATTGCACTCAGGCGAGGCTCGTCGCCTGACTACGTACTTGTATATAAAAATGTACTCGTATAAAAATGTATAAATTATAGATATAGTTATAAAATAATATTGATAATTTGCCTATTGCTACAGTTTTTCATCAATAAGTGTTATGAAAATTTCTTTAGCAATGCGCAACAAGTTGCAAAATCCTAAATGTATAGGCCACGGGTAATTAAGATAACCGAGAATAGGCTAGCTTAAAGACCAGTAATGTATTAACTATAATATCTATAGGTAAAAAACACCGGCACGGACAATGTTTAATTAGCCATCATGGCGAAAACCAATGACATTAATGATGAACAAAGACGAATTAAACCACAATAGAATGATAATACAAAAGAATAATAATAGGTACTCTGTTTGTACCCATGCATTGCTAAAACAGCTACTGGGACAACAGAAAAAGCTAGAAAGAAATTAAATAAAACTACTATAATAGAATATTAAAAATAAAATGCGAATTGAACCATCATAATACAAAAGAATAATTATATATATATATATATATATATATATATAATAAAATCTGTGTATAATTTAATTCAGATTATTTTCTTTTATCATTGCTGCCCATTTTTGTTACTTATAGTGTGTTATCTAAACCCAACCTCTTGTGATCTGTTTGGATCCCCCCCCCACACACCTTCACTTTTGTTTTTCAGATACAAGGAAAGGTGGTAATGCTGTTCACATCACTGAGCCTTATAAGCATGCGATAAAGTAATCAGTTTTGGTTACAGTAAAATGCCGATTGTTTTATGGGCATTTTCAGTAATTGCACGTATATTTCTTCTTACATTTCAGTACTGTTTTCTTGTAATGAGAGTACTGAATTTTTTGTACTTATTTTAATTTTCAAAATGATAGCAGTAGTTATAACAAAAGCCTTAAAATACCTTGGTCTACATAATGGTAAAAAAGAGATGCATTATGATAACTTCTGCTTCCTTTACTTTTTAACTAAAGTAACTATTGCTATATCTAGTCTGCTATTATACTTTCAGTTTAAACATTTCTTAGCCCATCCACCCTAATTGTTTTAGATCTTGTTGCATGAGCTTACCCTGATTACTGTCAATATCCACCCTGCGAACCATTGTATCATCTGCAAACTTAGACATTAAGCTTGATATACCATCATCAATAAATATAAAACAACAGTGGGTCTAGCACCAAACTCTGGGGTTGGGGGGAATTCACTAATAACATCAGTCCACAAACAGGAGTGTCCATTCATAACCACTGTTTTTTTCCCATCATCTATCTCTTTATCCATAACAGTAACTTGGCCTTAGTGCCACATTGCTCCAGTTTGTACAGCAATCTTTTATATGCAACAGTATGAAAACCCATCCTAATATCAAAGTATATAATATTTCAGAATGTTCAGGACATAAAGAAAAACTTAACTGCCAAACAGAATGTCATCTGTTTGGATGGCTCTAATGATTGTGTATTAGTTTTTGCATCCATTTCCTTTGTTATTGCATCATAGTATCCAATCAGATTAGTGAGACAGGACTACCCCTTAAGAAATCTACAATGTGATTCAGTATAATTGCTTTCTTCTATAAATGGTTCTACATTACGCCTTTAATTTTGCCCAGGGGCTCACATCTGATGAGTATGGGCCTGGCACACTCAGGGTCCTGAGATGGGTATCATCATTCTTTTCTTTCTTCTTTCTTGGTGATTCCCTTCAACTTTTGACTCTCTCTCTCAGGGTAATACAGGGGATATTTTTTTTTTTTTTTTTTTTTTTGCTGATAAGCCTCAAGCTTCCTTGCAACATGTAGCTAATAATAATAATAATAATCTGGAACGAAGGTGGACTTGGGTTTCTGGTCCATAAAGATATAAAAAACATTTTGGAATTCAAAAGTACATCACCAAGGGTGTCAAGACTAATACTCAAGATTTCTAAGAGGTACAAGCTAAAGGTTATAATGATTTATGCACCAACATCAAGCTATAATGATGAAGAGGTTGAAGAAATGTACACCGAAATTGAGAGTCTTCTAGATGAGCAGAAAACCCACTATACTATTATTATGGGGGACTTCAATCTAAGGTTGGAAAAAGACAAAACAACACTATAGGAAACTTGGGAATTTTGTTTCTCAGAATCTCAAGGATTGTCAGTAATGAACACTTTTTTTTTCAAGAAAAGGATGAACAGAAAGTGGACATGGAAGAGTCCAAATGGATTACCAACTAATGAAATCGACTTCATCTTCACTAAAAGAAGATATATCATGGATGATGTTACCATCCTGAATAAGGTAAATGTTGGAAGTGATCACAAAATGGTAAGATGCAAACTTGATATAGATGTAAGAAAAGAAAAGAAAAAAACTGACTCGAGTAAATAATATGAAGGTCTTTTGAGATAACAGAAGAGGAGAAAAAGCAGTATGTACTGGAACTTAAGATTTTTGATTTGATTTGATTTGAATTTTATTGGCGCATTAGCATCTAAGCTATAATGCGCCAAGACCAGGTAATATATAAAAATTTCTCCTTTCAGTGACCTAAGTAGTTAGGCCACCATGTACAGATATATAATATAAAGCTTATCAATAAAAGAAGTAACGATAACGTATAAATTTTAAATGCGAGTAAAAACCTTTATTGATTTAAAAAAGCTAAAAACAGCAGACACATTGTCATTGTCGGATAAAATCTGACTGAGTGTATAAGGCTCAGTCAGATGATTAAAAGCGGTAAAACGGATATTGCTAAAATCTGGACAGTCAACTAAAATGTGTCTTATTGTTAAAATTGTGGGAATTTAAGAACAAGTTTGAGCTTCTGCAGACTGCTCAGGACCAAGCAAAAAGAAATATTACAACTTTCTGAAAGTCATAAAGCCCAAGAAACCTATAGGGAAAAGGAAATCCAAAGAAGAAAAAATTAGTCAAGAAACACTTGTTATGATGAACCGAAGGCAACAAAGCTATTAGAAAGAGACTCAGCGAGGACATAAGAAGATTTAACACAAGAAAAGTAGAACAAGCATTAAGGGAAAACAAAGGACTTAAATCAACAGCCATGAGCAGTACTACAGAAAGACAAATGATACTGAAACTGAAGAATAGCAATAGTGTACTTATAAATAGCACAGAAGGCATAATTCAAATAGCAGAAGACTACTATAGAGAATTATACAAGGAGCGAGGAAATGATGCTAGCAGTGGGGAAGATGGATCGCAAATTAGCAACGCATACCCGATATTCTTCCTGATGAGACAGAACATGCATTGAAGAAATTGAAGAATCAGAAAGCCCCGGGGGGAAGATGAAGAGTTGTTAAAATTGGGAGGAAGAGACATAACACAAAAACTGGCAAGGCTCTTCACAAAATGCATTAAAAAAGGTGTGATGCCTAAGCAGTGGAATGTAATCATAGTTTTGCTGCATAAGAAAGGAGATAAATCAGAAATTGGAAATTATAGACCAATTAGCTTGTTATCCCACATCTACAAGTTGTTCACAAGGGTCATTACTAACAGATTAGAAAGAATACTTCATGAGAATCAACTGAAAGAGCAAACTGGCTTTAGGACAGGATTATCAATTATGGATCCTCTTCACGAAATATCACAGCTAATGGAGAAAGCAAATTAATATAAATGTCCATTCTGCCTAGCATTTGTGGATTATGAAAAGGCATTTGACTCCAGACAGCATAAGGCAATGTTTCTAGCAATGGAAACACAAGTCATAGTTACCCCATATAATATGATTTTGGAGAAAATATGAGAATGCTACCTCCTTTATTCTTTATTAGACCAGACAAAGACAGTACAAAATTTAAAATCGAGAAAGGAGTTCGATAAAGAAAACACAATATCTCCGAAGTTGTTTACAGCTGCCCTTGAGGAAGCTTCCAGAAGATTAGACTGTTCGCAGAAAGAAGTCAATGGGAATGGAGAGTACCTAAACCATTTACGATTTGCAGATGATATTGTGGTCACAAGCCATGATCCCAAAGAATTAGATTAAAACCTTAATCAGTTGTGCAGAGTTAGTAAGGATTTTGGAATAAAGATGAATATGGCTAAAACAAAAGTAATGATGAACAAGTATGCCACAAAAAGGATATAATGATTGAAGGAGCAGTAATTGAAAAGGTGGAATCTCATACTTATCTGGGACAAGTCATTAGCTGATAAATGGCTGGAAGTCAAGAGAAGAATAAATTTTGGATGGATAACATTCAGGAAATATAGTCACATACTGAAGAGCAATATCCCAATTTGTCTGAAACAAAATAATGAACCAAAGTATACTCCCCACCATGACTTATGGAAGTGAAACTTGGGCACTTACCAAAAGAATGGAAGAGAAGTTCAAAACTACACAGCGAAGAATGGAACGAATTATATTGGGAATCAGACTGTTAGATAAGAAGAGAAACACATGGATTAGGCAGCAAACTCAAGTAAAGGACATTTTTATCAAAACTAAAGAACTAAAATGGTCTTGGGCAGGACAAATAGCTTGAAGACATGATGACAGATGGACTAAGAAAATAACAGAATGGTACCCAAGAGGAGCTAGAAGAAAACCTTGAAGACAATGACGGAGATGGACAGATGAAATTCATGAGTTTGTGGGTAGTAAATGGATGGCCATTGCACAAAACAGAAGGAACTGGAAAGTTGCTGGAGAGGCCTTCATCCTGCAGTGGATTGAAAATGGCTGATGATGATGCTATAATGGATAAAAGGGTGGTTGAGTGAGAGAAGACAGCGTGGTAATCAATGGATGCTGCTCTTCATGGTCTAATGTTATTTGTGGAGCCCCCCAGGTTTGGTTTTGGGCCCACTGTTGTTTTGTATATTTATCAATGATATTGATTACGTTATATTAGACTTAATGTTGAAGTTTGCAGATGTTACAAAGGTTGGCAGGGTTGTTAATGATAGTAATGGCAGTGGCCTACTGCAACAGAAAATTTGAGCAGATGGGCTGAATAGCAGCAACTGAAGTTTAACATTGACAAATGTAAAGTACAGCATATGGATAGAAGTAACCCCAGAGAATCGTATGAACTGTGTGGTACTACACTTAGGTTGGTAGAAAATGAAAAAAGGAGTTAATTGTGAAAAAGGAGTTAATTGTGCAGTCAGATATGAAGTTTATCTGAGCAATGCAGTTCATAGGGTATTGTCAATGAAATACAGGAATTTTGCTAGTAGGAAAAAAGATGTAATGCTCCCTCTGTATAAGGCAATAGTCAGGCCACACCATGAGTACTGTGTACAAGTCTGGAGGCCCCATTTTAGGAAGGACGTAGAGTTGCTTGAACATGTACAGAGAAGGGCAACAAGATTGGTGAGGGGAATGAAGGGATCCTCTTACCAAGAAAGGCTTAAGTTCTGCAAATTGCAGTGGCTAGAGACTAGGCACCTGCAAGGTGATCTGATTGAAGTGTATAAAGCCTTGAATGGGTTGAGCATGCGAATTCTGATGGGATTCTTCTGCTTGCTCAGATTACAAACCTGAGGAGGCATAAATGTAAATCGAGGAAAGACAGTTGTAGAATAGATGTGCATTAATTTGAATTTAGGCAGTGGGTGGTTAATTGCTGGAACAAACTTCCATCTGCCATTGTGGTTGATAGTTTATATAAATTCTAGGAGGAAATG
Source organism: Mastigoproctus giganteus (assembly GCF_048544385.1). Lineage (NCBI taxonomy): Eukaryota > Metazoa > Arthropoda > Arachnida > Uropygi > Thelyphonidae > Mastigoproctus > Mastigoproctus giganteus. The sequence continues at coordinate 149,989,585 of NC_143579.1, read as the reverse complement.
GACAAACGTTTAGAGGGAATGGATGTGTGAATTTTTTTTTTTTTTTTTTTTTTGCTGATGCTACATAAGCTCATACTCTTGCTTTCCTGCATCATATGCCTCCATTACTATTACTATTCCCATTCAATTTATGTTTATGTTCTCTTCTGTATATTATGTGAATAAGTGCAAAAATTCCCTCAATTTATTCAAACTTTTTAAGGACCTAAATATCCATATCAGTTCACCTCATTTATGCCTGGTTTCAAAACAATGTAGCTTACAAAACTCAAGTCTCTCTCTCTCTCAATAAGAATACCCCTTTGTGTCTTTAACCAGTCTCATCACTTGCCTCTGTACTCTCTTTCTAAAGTGGGTCCCCAAGCTGTATACAATATTCAAGATGTGGCTTCCCTATGTATCATTGATAGAATGAGCTGTCTAGAAGCATATCTGAATTTCCCAGAGTAGAGAACTTCACATCAGACTGTACATTACCCCTAGGTCTTTTTCATTCTCTACTTCTTTGAGTTTGGTACCACCCAAATGATGCATTATTCTAGAATTAATACTACTCAGATAGAGCATTCAAAGTTAAAAGAAATTACTTGAAAATTTAGAAATCCTGAAACGATAATGAGCAAAATGCATTTTTTTCTTTTTTTTAATTTGAGACCCCCCCCCGTATGTAAACTAGAACAAATGCAACCTATATTAGGATATTTGCATTATAGACCATTATTATAAACAACTAATCTTTAAAAATTAATTGAATCTAATTTGCAAATTTGGCAAGAAAAGCCAATAACAACACATCATATAAACAAACAAACAAAAAAAAAAAAAAAAAAAAAATTAAGCAACACATTAGTAACCAAAATTAAAAGAGGCAGGAAAATAAATTTAGAATAAACATACCATACCCAAAATTATAATTACATAATGACATCACTCAATGACAGCAAATGATAGAACTTTCCCGTCGATGCAGATTACAACCATTAACAAAAAGAGTTTTCAACCAAGTCTGTAGAATATCAGTTCTCTGAACTCTCTTGACTAATGAAGCCATCATCATGACTAATGAAATGTCATCATTAAAGGGCAAGAAGCAAGGTCCCTTGATTCAATTTATTTCCACAGATTATTCCATTGCCTTACTTTCTGAGGATAGGGAAAGGCAAAAATGAACAGAAAAAGAAAAGTAAGGTAGCCCTTTTCCCCTCATATAAACTGAGGCCAGAGGCAGGAAAACTTTCAGCAAACTGGAAAATAAAAAGCATTTTGAAGAAATAAATTTAAGTTTTCAACTGAGAAATCTGGACGTAACTATCCATTTTCTCTGAGTTGTGGTCCTGAGTCAAGCAAACGATGCTTCTTTTGATACTGGGGAAGGATAAGTACCTATAATCTAATTCTAAAATAAACCTGTTTTAAATACCACTTTTCAGGTAAAATTAGTGCCCTATGTGTGTTCACAGATCTTAACTTTAGTAATTAGTTCACCCGATTGCTAAAGTTTCACTGGTTTCTCACTTAGGTTTTGTTGGCTGTCAGTCTACTATTAATGTATTATCGAATACCTTCTGTTTCTAAATAATGTGCAACTAATTCAGAATCTACTTCATTAGGGTTACTTTTTTTTTTAATGTGCTACATATAAAGAGTTCTGATATTTTTGCAACTGAGTATATAAAGATGTTCTAGTGCTGATAGTGTTAGCACTAGAACATGATAGCAAATTCTGGGGTAGTGGAGAATGTAATTCTCCACTACCCCAGAGTGTGCTACCATGCAGTTGGTATGTTAATTTGCAATTACTGCTACCTATATTAAGTACCTTGCATATGCCAATGTTAAACTTCAATTGTAACCTCTCAGCCCAGCTGCTTAATTTTTCTGGATCTTGTTGCAGTAGCATACCTAAATTAATGGGATTAACCACCCTGCCAACCTTCGTATCATCTGCTGATTTAGACATCAATCCTGATATACCTTCATCAATATCATTAATAAATACAGAAAGCAATTTGCTCAGCACTCATCTCAGGGGGAACCCTGCTAATAACATAACTTCAAGAAGAGCAGTGTCCATTGATAACCACTCTGTCTTCTCACACTCAACCATCCCTTTTCTGTTGCTAAATACACGATATCAAAATATTTTTTGCATTCAGTTCCTTTGTTATTGCAACAAGGGACTGGATGCTTAAAAAAATTAAACATCATCAGAGTATTATCTTCAATGTGGAGTGCTGATTGATACACTCTGCTTCAATTATATCGGGTTTTAATTAGATCTAGCTTGGATTACAGAGCTCCAATTTATGACTTGGCCAGGAAAACTTCACTACTTCGGCTAGACACTATCCATCACAGTGCTGTAAGGATTGCTTTAGGAGTATTCAGAACATCCCCTGTACACAGTTTATATATACAGGGTGTCTCAAAAATACATGGCATAACTTCAGGAATGAGTTCCTCATATGTAGACAACAAAAATATTTTATATCAACATAGTTCCGGAAATGCTTGGTTCCTGAGTTTTGAAGGTCTGTCTATGTCACTTAAATGTTCACATCACCTTATAGTAATTGTTCAAAATGTCCCCCTTCTGCCTGAGTCCATGAGGCCTCACATTGACGTCTCATGGACTCATTAAGACGATGCCAAATTCCTGGCATGTTTTGAATTGTCTCACAACCTTCCACAATTCGATTGCGGAGAGTTTCCACATCAGCTACTGGAGTCGAATACACCAATGACTTTAAATGGCCCCACAAGAAGAAATCTAGTGGGTTTAAATCAAATGAGCGTGGAGGCCAAACAGTTGGTCCACTTCTACCTATCCACCGACCAGGAAACCTTCGATTCAGGTAATTGTGGGCTAGGTGGCTGAAATGTGTGGGAGCGCCATCATGCATGAAGTGTGCTTGTTGACGAATGATCAGTGGCGTGTCGTCCAAGAAATCAGGCATGTTGTTTTCCAGAAAGTTTCTGTACGCTTGCCCTGTGAGTTTGTTTGGAAGTACATAGGGCCCAAATAACTTATCACCAAAAACACCTGCCCAGACGTTGAGGCTGAACTGCTGTTGGTGATGTGATGGAGGAATTGCATTTGGGTTTTCCTCAGCCCATACATGCTGATTGTGAAAGTTTTGGATTCCGTCTTGTGTGAACTGTTCTTTATCTGTGAATATCACTAAGGCAGGAAAGTGAGGAGTTGTACCACAATGCTGCAAGAACCACTGGCTGAACATTACTCGCGCAGGGTAATCTGCTGGTGACATGGCCTGTACCTGTTGCAGATGGTAAGGTAAGGATACAGTTGGTGTTCTCGCATCACTCTCCAAATAGTCGAACGTTGAATAGCCAGTTGCATTGCTATTCTGCGTGTGCTGATTCCAGGAGTGGCATGCACAACATCCAAAAGCTCTTCCTCTACTTCAGGAGTCGTAGATCTTGGTCGTATTTTGTCAGCAGCACGAGGTGTAAAGGTCCCATGTTCACAAAAGCGGCAATGGATACCCTCAAACGCTTTCCTGTCTGAACATTTTCATTCTGGGAACTTTTTGTGGTACAAACGATGAGCCTCCTGAGCAATGTCATCTGCCAAACCCTACATAAAGTGCATATCCACTTGCTCCTAATTTGAGTACATGGTCGGAATGGAAAACCACCAGTGATGGCAAAAATAAGGAGTCTTCCCTTTCATCCTACTTGGCCATACTCATTCGAGCCCCAGCAGACCACCTTTTATGACAACAACCTAACGAAAACAAGCCAATTGGAATAAGGCTACTACAGTTAATACAGTGCCGTATTCAGACTATAAATCAGTCATAAAAAACATGTAGGAAGAACAACAGTTGCAGATCTGGCAGGCCCAGGGTGGTAATAAGCTGCTGATATTCAAACGGGAACCTCAGTTGTGGACATCAAGCATGAGGAGGTGATCCTGGCTAAGATGCATATTGGGCATATGCATTTAACCCATATTTATCTGCTCATGGGGGAAGATCAGCCTATTCGTCAGACTATACTTAACCATTATATTAATGTTCGAGACAATTTTCACATCGCTTTCACATCTGCAAGAACCTTTAACATTATCTCATCTGACTGGAGACAATGCAAACCTAGCTGAATTTTTTTGAACAGAGATGGTTATTTAAAAGATTTTAACGTTTCAACTGCATTACTAAACAGAATCAGGCACAATATGGCCTTAGCAGCCCTTGTGCCATTAAACAACATACCAACAACAACAACTTGATCCCTCACTACAATATAAACCAAATCCCTTGGTGATTAAAGCAAAGAAGGAGCAGCTGTACAAGAAATGCGATAAACGTATTGAGAGGTTATTATACGATGCCCTTCATCAATCTCAATGTGGGGCTTGAAGTGGTGGAACCTGTGTTTAGTTTCCACAGCAAAGCTCTGGCAACCCTTTCACCTCTTCCATCATGGAGTATGATTGATGTCCTTTGAGGTTATGACCATGGTCATAACCTCAAATGGTGAAGTCCAGTGTTCCTTACATTTCAAGAAAACAGCTCTAAAACTGTTCTCAGACCAACTGCTAGATAGTCCACCAGACTGAACCTATTGGTAACTCTCTAGGAGGCTTCTGGATCATCTTGTTGCATCTACTCTGACAGTGACTGGAGGGAGCCCGAGTAGTGTGCAAGCGGGGGCATTCTCGAGGCAATGTCAAGGAATTGGGTATATTCTTGCCATGTGAATGCCACACCCACAAATTTCATACAGCAGGTCCTCCCCACCTTTTCTTACTATTGAATACATTGCGAATATTGTCAAGTTAATAGAATAAACTTATCTGAGAAAAGACTTTAACCTCCCAAGCACTTCCTTGTTCATTTCACAAATATACATGGTTTCAGTTCTAATCTCAATAATGTCCATTTCCAATTACAGTTTGCCAAACCCCATATACTTTTTTTGAGAGAATCCCAGCTGTCGGATGATTCAACCACAGCTCAACTTAGTTGTCTGAATTATTTGTAGTATGCACAAGTATGACACGCATATGCACAAGTACCATCTTTCACTTCAAATGTGGTACTTGTGCATATGTCCATTCTGATATTCCATGTCAGAGACTTAGTAATTTGGACTCTCCTCTTTACAATCTTCTCGAGCTTAAAATCTCTCTACCACATTCAGTCAAATTCATCTGTTGCCTCTATCATTCCCCCAACTCCACTAATTACTTGGAACTCTGACTTCCTCTCTATGAAATTTGACTTTCTCCAGTCAAAAACTTTCCTAACAGTGAGGTAATTTTAATGTTCACAACTCCAGCTATGCTTCCATTTTCTAGCCAAATGGATCCACATGGTTGAGATGCTGAGGTTTTTGCAATTATTAATGATCTTGCACAGATTGTTCATTTATCTACTAGAATACCAGACAATCCTAACCACAGAGCCAACATGCTTGATCTTTTTCTCACAAACAACCCTTCTAAGTACACAGCCAAGGTGAGTGGTCCTCCAGGCACCTCAGATCACAACTTGGTGATGGTCTTTTCTCCAATGACGCCTTTAACTTATGAGTATTAGCATTAGTAGAGGCATTTGATGCAAGAAAGCAAGCTTATGCAGCATCAGCCAAAAAAAAAAAAATTTAAAAAAAAAATAAAATAATTATAAATAAATAAATAAAAAATAACCACTTCCACTTCACCCCTCTGTTCGTTCAAAATACCTGTCCAGCTGAGCCTTAAACTTATTTAGGCTATCAACTTCCACGACAAGGGATGGAAGTCTATTCCACCAACCAACCACCCGCTGCCTAAAGGCAAATTTCCTCACGTCTATCTTACATCTGTCTTTTCTCAATTTGAATTTATGCCCTCTCAGGTGATTATTCTGAGCAAGAGGAAGAATCCCATCAGCATTGAGCATGCTCAAACCATTCAAAGCTTTATACACCTCTATCAGATCACCTCGCCGGTGCCTAGTCTCCAGACACTAATTTCCAAAACTTAAGCCTTTCTTCGTAAGAGCACCCCTTTGTTCCATTCACTAATCTTGTTGCCCTTCTCTGTACTCGTTCCAGCATCTCTACATCCTTCTTGAAATGAAGCCTCCAGACCTGTATACAATACTCTAGGTGCGGTCTGACCATTGCCTTATACAAGGGAATAATCACCTCCTTATCCCTGCTAGAAAAATTCCTATATATCATCGACAATTACACTATGAGCTACTCTTGCAGCCTGTCTGCACTGCTCAGAAAACTTCATATCTGCCTGCACAACCACCCCCAGGTCCCTTTCATTCTCTACCACTGTCAGTGTAGTACCACAGAGTTGATACGTTGCTCTGGGGTTGCTGTTTCCCACATGTAGTATTAATGTTAAACTTCATTTTCCACCTCTCAGCCCATCTGCTCAACCGTTTCAGATCCTGTTGCAGTAGCATAGTGTCAGTAGTGTCCTTGACAACCCTGCCAACCTTCGTATCGTCTGCAAACTTGGACATTAAGCTTGATATACCATCATCAATATCATTTATAAATACAGAAAACAATAATGGACCCAATACTGAACCCTGAGGGACTCCACTAATAACATTAGTCCACGATGAGCAGCGTCCATTGATTACCACTCTCTGTCTTCTTCCCCTCAACCACCCCTTTATCCATAGCAGCAATTTGCCTCCAATGCCACACTGCTCCAATGTGTGCAGCAGTCGTCCATGTGCAACAGTATCAAAAGCCTTTCTAAGATCCAAGTACATAATATCAAAGTTATTCCCTGCATCCAGTTCTTTTGTGACTGCATCATAGTATCCAATCAGACAAGACTTCCCCTTAACAAAACCATGCTGTGTCTGAGCTATGACTGAAGTCATGTCTAGATGATCCTGCAATGCTTCTTTAACCAGTGCCTCCATTAATTTTCCAGGAACAGAAGTTAAACTAACAAGTCTATAATTACTTGTGTCGGTCTTTGATCCTCCTTTGTGAATTGGGGATCACATTTGCACATCTCCAGTCCATGGGTACTTCCCCTGAGTCCAAGGAAGCTCTCATAATCATGGCTAAGGGTTTGCTTACTTCCTTTGCTGCCTCCTTTAATTATAACTGGATAGATCCCATCCACCCCAGGTGCCTTTCTTGTATTTATCTTCACCAATTTCTCCTCCACTTTACTCTCAGTTATTACAAGATTCTCTAGCTTACTGCCAGAGTTGAATACTCCTCTGGCATTCCCCTCGCTGAATAACTCCTCATGTGTGAATATCGATGCAAAATATTCATTCAGTTTGTTCGATACCTGAGCAGGATCATCAACAGTTGACCCATCGATATCAAGTGGACCAATCTGATTCATCCCCTTCCTTCTAGAGTTTACATAAGTAAAGAACTCTTTGCTGTTTTTCTTTGCATCCCTTTCCAAAGATTTCTCGTAATCTGCCTTGGCCTGCCTAACCTCCTTTGTAACTTGGTTACAGATCAACTTGTATCTATCATAGGCTTCTGTGTCACGTGTTAATTTGTATATATCCCATGCATTTTTCTTATCTGCCATATGTCTCATTAGTTCATCTGACATCCACTTAGGCCTAAACCTTGAACAATATTTCTTGGTTGGTATGTAAAGCCTAGTAGCTTCCAAGATAAGTTCTTTGAATGCTTCCCATTTTGAATTTGCTGTTGGTAACATCATCAGTTGGTCCCACTGTATAGAATTTAAATACTGTCTCAGTCCATCGTAGTCGCCTATACGAAAGCAATAACCCTTCCCTTTTCCCCTAATGGTAGTTACTTCTTTGAGTAAATCCCACTTCAGCACATTGTGATCACTGCCACCTAGTGGTTCATTTACCTTCAGATTCTTAATGCATGAAGAATCACTACTGATAATCAGATCAAGAGTATTATTCCCTCTAGTTGGCTCCCGAACATGCTGATGTAGAAAACAATCATCCAATAAATCCACAAAAGCCTTGCTAGTGTGTGAAGTGACCAGCCCCCAAATTCTAGTCAATACCTGGGAAATTAAAATCCCCCATTATAAGACTTTCTGATTTACTGACCCCCTCTATTTCCCCGTACAGTTTCTTATTATACTCATCAGAGTCATTAGGCCTATAGCACACTCCTACTCTCAATTTTGATCTCCCAATGCTTATGTCACATCAAACTGACTCGACACTGCACTGTCCAGCAATGTCAACTGGCTTCACTTCCTTGGATTTTATGTATTTCTTAACTAATAGCATAACCCCTCCTCCCTTCCTACCCTGTCTATCCTTTCTGTAGACATTGTACTCCCCAAATTCCAGTTCTGCATTCCTTATATCTGTGTGACACCACGTCTCTGAAATCCCCACAATATCTGCCTTTGATGTTTTGAGCAATACCTCAAATTCATCAAATTTATTTACTAAACTCCTAGCATTGGTGTACACGCAAGTATACATGCACCTCTTCTTTTTCTTAGCTACCCTAACACAAGCTATGTGTTTATTTGTACCCCAATGATTCCCAGCAGTCTCTGAAATATCCTGCATCTTATTTTCCAGGCTGCGGCTCATTCCAATAGAAGCAGTGCAAGAATCACTTTCACCTCTGCCAGTGGCTACTGTCAATCTATTGGTCTTTGTCTCCCCCCAAGCTAGCAGTTTTCCGACCCACCTAACACTGGTCAGTGTTAGGTGGGTCGGAAAGCAAAATGGGTTGATCTGCGAGATTTATTTTGTTTCATTGGATTACTGTTTCAAATCTTCTGATGTCAACATTTGCTCGGATAATGTCAGTGAAATTATTCTTGTAGGGATGAAATCCTTTATTTCACACTCCACCTTAAAAAACTCGTCCTTTATCTAAACCTTGGTTTTTCAATAAATGTGCTAAGGCTGTTCAAGAAAAGAATATTGCATATCGCATAGCTTGTATCCAAATCTCCAGCTCATTTTCTGCCTGTACCAAAGCTCGCAACAATTGTAAAGCAGTTATTAATCAGTCCAAACTAGATTTCGAACAGGCTAAGGTTAGAAAACTTGCTTCTTGTCCAAATGATAGTCGAGCATTCTGGTCTCTTGCCAAAGCTATTCGCTGCAACTTTTGCCCATCTGTATTCCCACCTCTGTTAAAACCAGATGCTTCTTTTGACACTTCAGCCAATGATAAAACTGATCTACAAGCATCCATCCTACTCTTCTTCTAACGTGTATTGATGACCATGGTAAACCATCTCCCACAATTCCCAGTACACTCCATTCAATGCTTCCTGTGGTCTTCCATCAAAAGGATGTCAGAAGGATTTTGAACAATCTTGATGTAAGAAAGTTCCTGTTCTGCCACCATTTTTCTCTTTATTATTCTAAAGGTGTTTTCCCTTCTTGGAAATTTGCTCATACCCAGTCAGTTCCCAAAAAGGGTGATGTATGCACAAATCCCTCCAATCCAATCATCCCATTGCACTTACTTCTACTCTTTCTAAAGTAATGGACAAATCAATTAACCGCCAACTCCTAAACCATCTAGAAATCTTCCATCTTATCAATGATTGCCAGTATGGATTCAGTCAGTGTCAATCGACTGGTAATATTCTGGCTTATGTTACTCATCAGTGGACAAATCCAATGGAAAAGTTTGGTGAAACTCAAGCAGTTGTTCTTGACATTCAAAGGCTTTTGATTGTGTTTGGCATAAAGGTTTTCTAAATAAATTTTCATCATAAGGTTTGCCAACTGTTTTTTGTAATTGGGTATCCAGTTTTCGCTCTGACTGCTCACTGCAGATGATGGTAGTAGATGGCTCTCTATCTTCTAACTTTTCCACTAATGACGGTGTTCCCCAAGACTCAATTCTTTCTCCCACTCTTTTCCTTTTGTATATTAATGACCTTCTTTCAGTGACCAGAAATCCTATTCTATAGTTTTGCCAATGATAGTACATCACATTCCATCTTCCAGTTTTGGTGAGAAACCTTGCCCTGCACAACCTTCAGCTGCTCAAATATCCACTATTAATTCCTTAAATGTTGATTTCCAGGTAATTCTCCGGTGTGGTAAAGATAACTTAGTTGAATTCAATCCTTCTAAAACCAAATCCTCTCTTATATCTTCCTCTCTTCCTCATAAAAAGGATTCCTCTGCTCTTATGCTTATCTTCGATGACTGATTTCTAGGCAAGATCATATATCTCTATTGAGGATTATCATTACTTTTAATCTCTCTTGGTATAAGCACATTACAAATATTGCTTCCTCTGCATCTAAAAAACTGGGTTTCCTCTTCTGCTCTCGGCATTACTTTTCTTCCAAACAGTTGCTCACTTTATACAAATCCACCCTACCATGGAATGTTGTTCCCACATCTGAGGCTTCTACATTCTATTCAAAAGAGAGCAGTTAAAGCTAATCAATGATTCATCTCTAACAGTCTCTCCACTCTGTCTCATAGACGTTCTGTTCCTGCTGTGCCTTTTCAATTGATATTTCCATGGGCACTGTTCTCCTGAATTGGCTTCTATAATTCATGTTTTCTCTTCAAAAGCTGTCCGAACATGTGCCACAACCAGTCAACATCCTTTTACTGTTCAACTTCAAACTCTCACAACCAACTGTTCTTGTTCTTCCTCATTTATTAGCCCAACTTCCATTTCTGCAACAACCTTCCTTCTCACGTATTTCCTGAAAATTAAAATCTATAGGAATTCAAGCCTAATGCCAACAAGTATCTTCTTAATCTTCAACCCACGCACACTACTAAGTACTATAGGTTCTAATACTTCATGTGCTTGGGATTTTCATTAAAAAAAAAAAAAAATACCACCACCAAAATGTATATACAGATAAATGGTAACAGCATGGTTTGAAAAAGTGACTTCCTGATATCTGCATGTCACTAATAAGGCTCAGCAACGAATTGCATCACAATTACATGGAAATCTCATTAAATTTGAATTTTTAGAGGGCCTACTTTCATTTGAGACATATTAAAATGGGATTAAAATTCAATTTTGACCAAGTTAGCTGACTGATACAGTTCCAAAAATTAAAATTGTATTCTGGTATTATTTTAATGTATTTTGATTTGGCAAATTATGAACAGCAATTAAACAAGAACATATATGAAGTACACCTTACAATTTGATTATATTAACAATCATTCATTCTTTAATTTATTAATTAGAATTTTTATGGGAGAAATCCAAAATATAATAAAAGATGGTTAAAACATTTTTATAAATTAAAGAAATGACAACACAAAAAAAAAACAAAAAAAAAACAAAGATTGAAAATTAAACTTACCAGCCAATCATCACTATAATCAACAGCTACTGAGCCAATCCACTTTCCAAATCTTTGTCTGTTTAAATTCTAAATTGACAAAAATCAATGTTTAACAAATAAAATAAGCAATCATGGCCTTAAATATCAGCAGTTAACATGTTAACAGATAGTTCTCTTAATAAATTTTTTTCAATATAAAATGAGGATGTATTCTACGAGATTCAATATATCCATAACTTGATACACTGTAGGCTTAACAATGATTTTTTAACAATCTGTGGTTAAAATAAACTGACAGTGCATCAAAGTGGTGCACTGTAAATTTATCTGGCTTCGGGGGTACGAACTGTGCAGACAGAATTTTGAGCTCCTAGGAGTGGATAACTTTTTTTTTTTGGAAAATTTGCAGTCTTTTCGACTTAACATATTAAATTATGTTCAATAAATAGTTTAATATTTTAGACTTGTTTGTGAGCTTATCTTTAAATTTGGCTAGAATTTAAGTTATGACAATACACCAGACTCTCGATTTACCGGGATCGGATTAACCGGAACACTTCAAGATTCCAAATTTAAAAAAATAAATTAAACAATCAACCAGAAATCATAAAATTGGTATAAACAGATGTTTTGTAAGTTGTAAATACAAGCGGCATTATAAGTCGTTATTAGGAGATAAGTGTATCTAATCTTGCAACCCCTGCCATCTTCATACCCGCCACTAAAAAAAAAAAAGAACAAATGTTTAGTTTGTTTTAGTGCATTGCATCGATTGTTGTGTTCCGTTGTAACGCAGAAAGACAAATTGTGTTTCATTATTTATGTCAGGGATGTCGAAATTTTTTTTGTTTAGAAATCGCGAAAATGATGAGTAAACGCAAAAATGAGTTGCCTTTCAGTTAAACAAAAACTTGAAATTATTCAAAAGTTTGAAAACAGTGCATCCGTTAAATCTCTAAAACCATTATAAAGTTGGTGACCAAACCATAGGTGCAACATCGAAAAAATATAGGAAAGCTATAGACTTAAAATCAACATTGAAGGGAAACATCATATTGGACACGCGAATAGTGCATGGTTAAGTTTTTTCATTTTTTATCTATTGTCGTATTTTTTTTACATAGATTGCTGAACATTTTTCGATACTGTAAGTCCCCGACTTATGCAACTATGGATTTACGTAATTTTTTTTTTCACTCAAAAATTTTTTTTTATTTAGGATTGTAAAAATTAAAACAAACAAACAAACAAAAAATAAAATAAAATAAGCAATCAATAACGATAATCACGGCATGCACAAATTGCACAAGTGAGATATGGAGCAACAAGCAAAAAATATAGGAAGAGAAGATTCTTACAATTTATTTATGGTTTTTTTTTAAATATGGCTGAAGATTTCATTAAAGGGAGGAGGGGCAGCTTTCACCATAATAACATAAAAACCCACAGAATTCCAGCTATCGGTATTTTTGCAAATGCAATATGATTGAGTTTACTACCCATTTATAATTAGATGGATGAACAGAAAAGCCCAATAACATGGAAAGTGCAAATTGTTTTATGGTAGTGACCTCCAGAAATGTGCTTTAGCAAAATGTGAGCTCACGCGGGGTGATAATAGTGAGTTTTCGCCTTAACTCTATAAAGTTCTTTACCAAAAATTTCATTTTGACTGTTATCATGATGCTGACTAAGAGAATAAGTGACAGGGGTACTAGTAAATCTACTGTGGGGGTTAGGTTTTTGGTTTCCTTTTTTGGCAGACCACCACCACCCTACTGAGGTCTCAATCAGCCCACAAAATGTAAATCTGACTGCAATTCACAGAAAATTCTAGATTCTAGTTGTGTAAAGCGGGTGTTAGCAGAACATTACATTCAAGACATTTATTTACAAAAATTTACAACCTTTAATGAACATTATATACAGCATTTACATAAAAAAACAAATAATTACATACAAGCATACTAATTTCCATATATATTTTAACCATACTACACACTCTCTCTCTCTCTCTCTCTCTCTCTCTCTCTCTCTCTCTCTCTCTCTCTCTCTCTCTCTCAACTATTATCAATTTACAAATTATTAACATCAGTTTGTAAAATTGTATAATTTCTTTACTAATTCCTTTATACTATCACTTTCTTTTCATTACCCCTGTACCACCCTTACATTATTTCATAATCATTAACATTCATAACAAATTATCTCAACCTTAGTAACTAACTTGCCTAACACAACAGGAATGTTCTTTTTTTAAAAGGACTATCACTCAATTGCTTACAGAGCTAGGTTATGAGTCCTTGAGTTCAGGATTCGAGAAAAAAAAAAAAGGAAAAGACTTAGGTTCCGAAGTGGCCGCTACTTCCAATTCCCTTGCGCTTAGTCTTCCTTTGTGGCAGACAGGCTTTTTTTTTTCCATTTCTTGGGCATACTGCTTTCCTTAGTGGTGGACGGGCTTTCTTTTTTTTCTTAGCCCACACATCTGCACAACTGGCCATTATCACTGCCTTCCGATGCCGGACCAGGCTTTCTTTCTCTTCTTGTCTACATTAACCTTAAACTTAACCACCACCTTCACTGCCTTCCGATGCCGGACCAGGCTTGCTTTCTTGCACATTTACCTTAACCTTAAACTTTACTGCTACCTTCCGATGTCAGACCAGGCTTTCTTTCTCTCACGTTTTGTTTCTTCTTCATCTTGCTACCACGAGATGTGAACTCTGACCACCAAAAAATTTACTTCTACTTCAACCCGCAACTCACGACCTTCTCTCCTCGACCACAGAGAATTCAGATACAGAATGGATGCTTGCCCAAATTACTTCTCCCGAACTTTACGCTTTCCCTCAAGTTTGGAACGCCTCCCCCAAAGACTTCAACCAATCCCCATACTGTTTAATTTTTTCATTCCTTCCTATTTGCTAAAACAACTTACCCCCAGCTGTCTCCCTAGCACACAAACCAACCCTTCTCTAGAAATTTCTTATTTTTTTTTTTTTCAAACGGCAGTATGGCCCTTTCATGTTTGCCGGTAACCTCCAAAACACACTTTCTCTGCTACATATGGCCAACTTGCTAATATATCAGCCACCTTGATGCCATTTCTTTTTGATGTGAACATTGGACGTCCACTAATTTCCTGTTTACTTTCTAACGGTGGATTAGATCAAAAGAGACGCTTTGTAATCCCATTTTACACTCCTATTGTTCTTGCCCTCAGCAACCCTTTCCTTGCCTGTTTGCAAATGGCATCCCCCTCTCTAGTCATTGCACTGTCTCTGTTTGTTCTCTTGTATTATTTAAATTACCTGTTTACCTTCAGATGCTATTTAATTCACGTCTAAAACTGTACATTCCTAAATCCAGTGTTTTTCCAACTTTAACTTTATTTACATTAAAACTAAATATCCAATCTTAATACTTACTATCTTTAACTTAATACTTGGGCATTAATGCTAATTTTCACTTTCCATCGCCTTCCTGGATTTATTTTAGCAAAACAAATATTTCTATTTTAATTCGTAAGAGCTACATCTTACACTCCAAGAAAAGGAAATCGATTGATTTGGATCAGAAAATTAAACTAATAAGGATGTATGAAAATGGTAAAACGTTAACAAGTATCGCACTAAATTCAGATTTGTCAATAATAATATAGTAGCAATATGTTATTAGTCATTCCTGAGTTACATAAAACTCATTGAAGTAAGAAGTCCTGGAACATATCTCTTACTTACATTGGGGACTTCTGTATTTTTGGTTTAACCGGGAAATTGATTATCTGGGATTTGTTTTTTACCATCTATTCCGGAAAATTGAGAGTCTACTGTATTTGTAGAGTGTTTTTGTATCACTGATTTGGCACAGGTATCACAGCACATAACTAGTTGTGTAGTGTATGGTAGTGGAATTGTAGGGTTTTAATTGTGATAAATAAGTAGCTTGAAAGTTCTAATCACATAGGTTGCTGTATATTTTTGATTTTAGCTAAGACTATAACTAATTCAAAACTATACAAATGTAACACTAAACTGCAATGTATAAAGTAAACTTGATAGCATAATGTATAATGTAAATGTGATAGTGTAGTATGTATTTTTGCAATATAGGTATATATTAGCTTAGTGAAGTATTGTCAAATTATACTGAATTTAATTGTAAATTATGCCTAGAGCAGCAAAGAATTGGAATCAAAGTAGCAGGTGTGCTATGGTTTGGGGGGAGGGGGGGAATGAAGGGAGTGATTCTCCTGACTCACAACCTAATTTTTATGGACCTTGGAAGTGAACATGGTACAGCCAATGGGGTTGTCATTGCATGCGTTCAGTGCAGAAATTAAGTGCCAACTCAAGTGAACCCCATCAAGCTCTCAGCTTGCCCAACTCGGTGCTAGAGCTAACATGCACATCAGGCAACACACCAGCAATCCCCAAGGAGGTAGTTATTATAATTGACTCTACTGTCAGTTTTTTTTATTTTTTTATTTTTAGGAGCATTAGCAACAAAGGCCATATTGCTCCGGGAATATGCGGTAGTCATTCCCTGACCTTTCCGCATCCTCCGTATTTGGTGGTCACGGACTTGAACCCCGGTCTAATCAAGAAGCATGTGCTACGCACTGCTGCTCCTGCCCACCCAGCTACGGAGGCGCCTCTACTGTCAGAAAAAAGGGAAATACAGTAGACTCTCGATTTTCCGGGATAGATGATAAAAAACAAATCGCGGATAATCGATTTCCCGGTTAATCTAAAAAATATAGAAGTCTCCCACATACGTAAGAGATATGTTCCATGACTTCTTCCTTCGCCGAGTTTTATGTAACTTGGGAATGACTAGTAACATATTGCTACTATATTATTAGGCGCCTCCGTAGCCAGGTGGGAAGGAGCAGCAGTGCGTAGCACACGCTTCTTGATTAGACCGGGGTTCGAGCCCGTCACCACCAAATACGGAGGATGCGGAAAGGTCATTCAGGGAATGACCACCGCATATCCCGGAGCAATATGGCCTTAGTTGCTAATGCTCCTAAAAACCAAATAACAACAACAACAACTATATTATTATTGACAAATCTGAATTCAGCGCAATACTTGTTAATGTTTGACCATTTTCATACATTCTTATTAGTTCAATTTTCTGATCCAAATCGATGGCTTTCCTTTTCTTGGTAGATTTACTATTACTGCTGTCACTTATTCTCTTAGTCAGCACCATGAAAACAGTCAAAATTAAATTTTCTGAAAAGAACTTCACATGGTTAAGGCAAACTATTATCACCCCTTGTGAGCTCACATTTTACTAAAGCACATTTCTGAAGGTCAACAAAAAACAATTTGCACTTTCCGTTTTATTGGGCTTTTCTGTTAGCACAATCCATTATAAACAGATAGTAAACTCGATCTTATTGCATTTGCGATGATACCGATAGTTGGAATTCTGTTGGTTTTTACGTTATTATGGTGAAGTGTGTCCCCTTCACTGAAATCTTTTAGTCATAAAAAAAAAACCCATAATTGTAAGAATCTTCTCTTCTTTCCTATTTTTTTTTGTTACTCTGATCTCACTCGTGCAATTTTTGCATGCCATGATCGTCGTTATTAATTGCTTTTCTTTTTCTTTTTTTTGTTGTTTTAAATTTTACAATCGTAAAAAAGAAATAATAAAAAAATAAAAACTGAGTGAAAACAAATTTACGTAAATCCGTAGTTGCATAAGTCGGGGACCTATTGTATCAAAAAATGTTCAGCAACCTACGTAAAAAATATGACGATAGATAAAAAACTTACCACATACTACTCATGTGCCCAATATGATGCTTCCCTTTATTTTTTGCGATGTCGATTTTAAATCTAATAGCTTCCCTTCATTTTTTATAATGTTTTGGTTTGCACATGGTTTGGTCACCAACATTATAATGGTTCATTAGAGATCTAGCGGACAAACCATTTTCAAACTTTTCAAAAATTTCAAGTCTTTGTTTAACTGAAAGCGCAACTCTTTTGAATTTACTCATCATTTTCGCGATTTCTAAACAAAAAAATATATATATATTTACCATAAAAAAAATAATTGATATCCCTGACATAAATAATGAAACAAAATTTATCTTTTTGTGGTGCGATGGAACACAATAATCGTGATATTACGTGAAGGTGATCCATAGTTGCGAATCCTGTCTAAAGCCAGCTTGCTCTTTCAGTTGATTCTCATGAAGTATTCTTTCTAATCTGTTAGTAATGACCCTTGTGAACAACTTGTGGATGTGGGATAACAAGCTAATTGGTCTATAATTTCCAATTTCTGATTTATCTCCTTTCTTATGCAGCAAAACTATGATTGCATTATTCCACTGCTTAGGCATCACACCTTTTCTAATGCATTTTGTGAAGAGCCTTGCCAGTTTTTGTGTTATGTCTTTTCCTCCCAATTTTAACAACTCTACAGTAACTTCATCTTCCCCCAGAGCTTTCTGATTCTTAATTTTTCTTCAACACATGTTCTATCTCATCAGGAAGAATATCGGGTATGTCGTATGTGTTGCTAATTTGCAATCCATCTTTCCAACTGCTGGCATCATTTCCTCGCTCCTTGTATAATTCTCTATAGTAGTCTTCTGCTATTTGAATTATGCCTTCTCTGCTATTTATAAGTACAGTAAATCCCCGCTATTCACGGTCGCTGATTTAATATAAAATGAAGCCTAAACAAATGTGAATTTTAAAGCGCAGTGAACATTTTTCGCCATAAAAAAACACGGCTTGGCTAAAATATCTTTCCCAGTCAAAACAGCGCTCAGTGGGTGGGGAGAGGGGGGTGACAAAATCGCGAGCGTGGATGTTTCCCGCTAATCCTTGTTCAGTATGTGTTATGCGCTTATCATGGAAGGTTTCGTCTTTGCTTTTAATTTATATGCTTATAAATTGAATAAATTTATCAATTTATAAATTGATATGCTTACCAAAGTGATAAATCTACCATTTTGCAGTGTAAAACAGACTTTTTCGAGCGTGTTAATGGAAGAAAGTGACTTTATTGTGGACAAGTTCTTTCTAACCCGTACAAAAATATGGATACGAATAACAAGGGAAATGTGAAAATATCAAAGAAAGTGATGACATTAGTGAATAAAATTGTTATTAGACAAAATTTCTAATGGTGAAAGTCTCCCCTCAGTGGCAAAACATTATAAAATCAATGAGTCAACGGTACGATCAATCAAAAAATCGGAAGAAAAAATCCGCCGTGGTGTCTGTGAAAACGCACTAATTGCTTCAAAAATTTGCTCTGTAACTCGTGCTGTTAAATTAGAAAAAAATGGAAAAAGCTTTAAATCTGTGGATAGAAGACCGAACTCAAAATAAAATTCTGTTAAGTTCACTGATCATTCGTGAAAAGGCAAAACTCCTTTATCTACACTTTAGCGAAACTGGTGATAGCACTGGCGGGATAAGTTTTTTTAGCTAGCAAAGGTGCAGCTTTGAAAGATTTGTTTGAAATTTCTAATAAATATTACGTTTAATATTAAATTGTTTTTTATTTTCATTTCGATGCCATATGCTTGCATTTCACTATGTACAGTCTATGTACATAGTCAAATTATGAAGGTACATAATAATACATACATAGACAAAATTTTAGACTAGTTTTTCTAATAAATTTCATACTTGGGAACGGAACTCTTTTATTACAATGGGAGCCATAACTCAGTATTCGCGTTTTTGGTATTCACGGCATTTCTCAGGAACGTAACCCCTGCGAATAGCTGGGGTTTACTGAACACCATTGCTTTCTTCAGTTTCAGTATCATTTGTCTTTCTGTATTACTGCTCACGGCTGCTGATTTAAGTCCTTTGTTTTCCCTTAATACTTGTTCTACTTTTCTTGTGTTAAATCTTCTTATGTCCTCTGTGAGTCTCTTTCTAATGGCTTTGCATAACTCAGTATACTCAATTTTCTTCTTGTCAGTGTTTATCTTGCTCTTCATTTGTCGCCTTTGGTTCATCATAACAAGTGTTTCTTGACTAATTTTTTCTTCTTTGGATTTCTTTTCCCCTATAGGTTTCTTGGGCTTTATGACTTTCAGAAAGTTGTAATATTCCTCGTTGATATCTTGGTCCTGAGCAGTCTGCAGAAGCTCAAACTTGTTCTTAAGTTCCAGTACATACTGCTTTTTCTCCTCTTCTGTTATCTCAAAAGACCTTCGTACTATTTACTCGAGTCAGTTTTTTTCTTTTCTTTTCTTACATCTATATTAAGTTTGCATCTTACCATTCTGTGATCACTTCCAACATTTACCTTATTCAAGACGGTAACATCATTCATGATATATCTTCTTTTAGTGAGGATGAAGTCGATTTCATTAGTTGGTAATCCATTTGGACTCTTCCATGTCCACTTTCTGTTCATCCTTTTCTTGGAAAAAAGTGTTCATTACTGACAATCATTGAGATTCTGCAAATTCCACAAGCCTTTCACCTCTTTCATTTCTTTCAAAATTCCAAAATTTCCTATGGTTCTCCTTTCTGTGTTGTTTTGTCTTTTTCCAACATTAGCATTGAAGTCCCCCATAATAATAGTATAGTGGGTTTTCTGCTCATCTAGAAGACTCTCAATTTCGGTGTACATTTCTTCAACCTCTTCATCATCATAGCTTGATGTTGGTGCATAAATCATTATAACCTTTAGCTTGTACCTCTTAGAAATCTTGAGTATTAGTCTTGACACCCTTGGTGATGTACTTTTGAATTCCAAAATGTTTTTTATATCTTTATGGACCAGAAACCCAAGTCCACTTTCGTTCCAGATTATTATTATTATTAGCTACATGTTGCAAAGAAGCTTGAGGCTTATGCTATATCAGCAAAAAAAAAAAAAAAAATCCCCCGAATTACCCTGAGAGAGAGAGAGAGAGAGAGAGAGAGAGAGAGAGAGTCAAAAGTTGAAGGGAATCACCAAGAAAGAAGAAAGAAAAGAATGATGATACCCATCTCAGGACCCTGAGTGCGCGCCAGGCCCATACTCATCAGATGTGAGCCCCTGGGCAATATTAAAGATGTAATGTAGAACCATTTATACAAGAAAGCAATTATACTGAATCACATTGTAGATTTCTTAAGGGGTGGTCCTGTCTCACTAATCTGATTGGATACTATGATGCAATAACAAAGGAAATGGATGCAAAAACTAATACACAATCATTAGAGCCATCCAGACAGATGACATTCTGAAATATTATATACTTTGATTTTAGGAAGTTATTTGTTATTGGAAGTTATTTATACTGTTGCATATAAAAGATTGCTGTACAAACTGGAGCAATGTAGCACTAAGGCCAAGTTACTGTTATGGATAAAGAGATAGATGATGGGAAAATAACAGTGGTTATGAATGGACACTCCTGTTTGTGGACTGATGTTATTAGTGAATTCCCCCCCCCACCCCAGAGTTTGGTGCTAGGCCCACTGTTGTTTTTTATTTATTGATGATGGTATATCAAGCTTAATGTCTAAGGTTGCAGATGATAAAATGGTTCGCAGGGTGGATATTGACAGTAATCAGGGTAAGCTCAGAAATGTTTAAACTGGAAAGGATAATAGCAGACTAGATATAGCAATAGTTACTTTAGTTAAAAAGTAAAGGAAGCAGAAGTTATCATAATGCATCTCTTTTTTACCATTATGTAGACCAAGGTATTTTAAGGCTTTTGTTATAACTACTGCCATCATTTATCATTTTGAAAATTAAAATAAGTACAAAAAATGCAATACTCTCATTACAAGAAAACAGTACTGAAATGTAAGAAGAAATATACAATGTGCAATTACTGAAAATGCCCATAAAACAATCGGCATTTTACTGTAACCAAAACTAATTACTTTACCTCATGCTTATAAGGCTCAATGATGTGAACAGCATTACCACCTTTCCTTGTATCTGAAAAACAAAAGTGAAGGTGTGTGTGGGGGGGGGATCCAAACAGATCACAAGAGGTTGGGTTTAGATAACACACTATAAGTAACAAAAATGGGCAGCAATGATAAAAGAAAATAATCTGAATTAAATTATACACAGATTTTATTACACACATATATATATATATATATATATATAAAATTCATTTTTATAATCTCCAAATTACAAGAATAATTAAAGTTACCTTTAATTTTGTTTATAGCTCATAAAATTTGTTAGAATTCGAAATCTGACGCAAGCCTTCTTATACCACAAACTTTTAGCGTGAAACACTGCAATTTTGCACATAGACCATGAATGGTTTATAGCCACTTGAGGTTCACTAATATTTATAACTACTTTCTAATAGACAACTTTTTTTTTTTTTTTTTTGGGGCTTAATGGTGGTGATGAAACCATAATATACATTAAAATTAAACAGATAATATTTAACTCCACATTTTACTATGCAAAAATTAGTAACAATGTAATAATTATTTTTATTACTTTAATAATTAATACTTTTTGCAAAAGTTTCTGAATCCACTTTAAGATTAGCATCAGTAGTGACAAATAATGGAAGTTTATACAGCTAAAAAAAAATCCAATTCAAAAGAACTAGATATATTCAGATAAGTAGCATGAAAGCAGTCATATCTGGTGATTTTTGAATCTACTCAATAACAGAATCCCAAAGCAGTTTAGAATCATTATTAATTATCAACTACCTAAAGAGAAATGAGAAATATTCTTGTTTCATTTGCATGTGAAAAACCTCTCTCTCTCTCTCTCTCTCTCTCTCTCTCGTTCATTCAACTTATTTCTTCAAGTGACTTAAACACCTCAAGTCATGTCTCCAGGCTCTTCAGCTGACATCTTCTACAGTGTTCCTCACATGGGCAACCCAAAGTGAATCTAGGTGCCCTTCTTTGTACCCTGTCTAGAACTTCTTATGTCCTATTTTATGTGAACTTCCAGTCCTGAATACAATATTGCAAATGTGGTGGTCACCATAATTTTATAAAAAGAGTGATAATGTACTCACTGCTAGCAAAGGTCCCACAGACCACATGTAGAGCCTTCTGGCCACTTTCTCATAATGTAAGAAAAGCTTCATAACTGCTTGTATGATAATCCTAAATCATTCTCATCCCGAACCACTTTTA
This sequence comes from Mastigoproctus giganteus, assembly GCF_048544385.1. NCBI lineage: Eukaryota > Metazoa > Arthropoda > Arachnida > Uropygi > Thelyphonidae > Mastigoproctus > Mastigoproctus giganteus. Next base: position 149,967,208 of record NC_143579.1, on the reverse strand, counting down.
ATTTCATATTACCCAATCTGTATGTCCTCCTCCACCCCCGATTTATTTTTTTCAAATGGAGAACCTTATATTTAGCAAGCTCAAACTTCGGTCCTCATCTTTCAGAACATACGCATAAATGATCTGTTATTCTGAACATTAATTAGATAGTATGAATCAGAGCTGTAATACTCAATATGTTCTACGTTGATAATAATATTAGTAAATTAATAAGAGGAGTTTACCTCAATATAGTACGTGGAACACTTCCGTATGATACCCTCCAGAAATTAAAACGGAAAAAACGAAAAAAATCGACAACTTACCGGTACATTAAAGTAAAATATAAATAATTAAAGTAAAATATAAATAATTAAATAATCAATTTAACACAATTCAAAATCAATTCAAAACAATTAAAATTCAAATTAACGCAATTAAAAGAATCTAACGAAAATATTCAAAACGATTTTCCTTCCTGAAGCTGACAATGCTTTTCGACCGACTGTCGTGATCACAGGAATGAAAATTACCGAATCAGGCTAAACCTGCAACTTAAATAGTGATTATGTGTCTTCGCGCATGCGCGTAAAGGTCCACGCATCGGAGATCAAATATGGCCGCCGAACATTAACAGAATTCTCGTGTAATTTAATTTCAACGGTTTCTGCAATTAATAGTCGCGTATAATTACGTTGAACGTTAAGTATTTTGGCCTCGTTAAATAAAAAAGTATGTTTTTCGTTAATGGCATGAAAGGCTAATTCTGATGCTGCTGAACGAGAAGCACGAACTGAGGCTTCGTGTTGATTTACACGGATATTAAGAGAAAACCGCGTCGAACCCTGATAAGACGAGTCGCAATCACCGCAAGAAATGTTGTATACTAGATCATTAATTTGTGTTGCGAACGCCGAAAGAACCGAGCGATTGTTCAGTATATATATAATACTGAACAATCGCTCGGTTCTTTCGGCGTTCGCAACACAAATTAATGATCTAGTATACAACATTTCTTGCGGTGATTGCGACTCGTCTTATCAGGGTTCGACACGGTTTTCTCTTAATATCCGTGTAAATCAACACGAAGCCTCAGTTCGTGCTTCTCGTTCAGCAGCATCAGAATTAGCCTTTCATGCCATTAACGAAAAACATACTTTTTTATTTAACGAGGCCAAAATACTTAACGTTCAACGTAATTATACGCGACTATTAATTGCAGAAACCGTTGAAATTAAATTACACGAGAATTCTGTTAATGTTCGGCGGCCATATTTGATCTCCGATGCGTGGACCTTTACGCGCATGCGCGAAGACACATAATCACTATTTAAGTTGCAGGTTTAGCCTGATTCGGTAATTTTCATTCCTGTGATCACGACAGTCGGTCGAAAAGCATTGTCAGCTTCAGGAAGGAAAATCGTTTTGAATATTTTCGTTAGATTCTTTTAATTGCGTTAATTTGAATTTTAATTGTTTTGAATTGATTTTGAATTGTGTTAAATTGATTATTTAATTATTTATATTTTACTTTAATTATTTATATTTTACTTTAATGTACCGGTAAGTTGTCGATTTTTTCGTTTTTTCCGTTTTAATTTCTGGAGGGTATCATACGGAAGTGTTCCACCTACTATATTGAGGTAAACTCCTCTTATTAATTTACTAATGTTATTCTGAACAGCACAGCCTGGTCCTGATTGTTTAGCATCCTTCCTACCCTTTGTAGTCCAATGTTATTTTATGTCTTCCCCAGGTAGAGTCCAGCCCTACCAATCAAATAAGTGACTAAATGAAATGCACAGGTGCCAACTTTGGACTATCAACAATCTGGAGCCAAAAAAGAAAAGGGTTTTTTTTTTTTTTTTTTTTTAAAGTACAATTGAACTAGAAATTAAATTTCACTGGCAAAATTCACATTTTATATTAAATACAGCCATAACATTGTTTACAGTACAATATGCTTTTAAAGCTTATATAACATTTTTCTATCTTTATGGGTTTCTGTTTGGATATCCTATTAAACATCAACTAAGAAAGATATGGTCGCAGATTTTGCCTTCTTCAGAAATGGTGAGTCGAAGTTTTATTTATAACAATGGTGATGCTGTTCAGACTTGGCTTTCAAGGGCATTTCGAAAGCTTCACTTGAAAGAGAACTGAATTGCATTTTTATTATTATTTTTTTAAACCTGGTGAAATATTCTATCACATTCAGCACTGATATGAGGAATTGCTAAAATGTGAAGAATGACCTGGGATAATCTGTTATATTTCAGGCTCATTTGTCAATTCCCAGCCAAGGGATACCATTGTACATCAATTTTTTCTTCTTTTGTAATAGTATTTGGTAAATTCTCACTGAAATTGATAGAACTGATGCTCAAAAACATTTATTGCTTCTTCTTTAATGACACCAAGGAGTACTAGAAACTTGTCCACAAAAAATTCCAAATTTGGAAATGTGCTCTGAACTGATAAAATTTCTATTACCTCGCTTTTAAGGTCATTTTTGTGTGCAAGTACATAAGGTAATTCCTCACTGACACTAAAGAACAGAATCTTCTCTTGTTTCAGACTGTTCATGATCTTGGCAATAGAAATACCTATGACTAAGTCAGAACCATCCATCCGGTTTAGTCTACTATGGTAATAAATTTCAAAATAAGTGAATGATTTGAAAATTGTAAATAAATTAAGTGGCACATAACATATATAGGAGTCATTTGTCAAAACGACACCCTATTAACTGCCTGGGCTCCCACCCATATGCTAATAATAACTTCTGCTGTGACTGTAACTTAGCCTAGACAAGGTTAGTATTTTCATAACAATAAAATTCAATCTATCTTGACGAACAACAAAAAACATTTGATAAAACGACCTTTAGCTTTGTGGCGGGGACAGCGGCTCCACCCCCACTACGAGGAGGTAGATTGCCCTATCTAACAAAACCATTAGTCTGACCTCCCGTCAGATAACTTAAAACAATCCATTTCAGTGACTTAATAATAATAAGAGAAACAACCTCCTCTTTTACACCATCATACCATCAGTATGAAAATAAACATAATTCGACAAGTGACTAAACTTCAAGAAGAATCCTCCTCTTTAGGTGTTTAAGACCAGCAGGACCTCACCAGATCCGAGACCACCAAGGCCAACCCAACCAACTCAGCAGCTTAAGTTTATGCTGGAGGAGCCACAACAGGTCCATAATCTTATATGCTCACTACCAGCAGAGGCCACCACCACGGTTCCACGAGGCCTAAGATTGATAATCAGTCCATAATACTCCATAATCAGTCCTCCTTCTGAGCATATCTACTGCATGAGCATACTTTGGACATATTTTATCTACAGTCTCATGGGCCGACAGGGACTTTCTCAACCAGCAGTTCACACACATATACAGGGTGTCTCAAAAATACACGGCATAACTTCAGGAATGAGAGTTCCTCATATGTAGATAATAATAAATGTATTGTCTACATATGTAATAAATGTAAAGTACTACACATGGGAAACAGCAACCCCAGAGCAACGTATCAACTATGTGGTACTACACGCACAGTGGTAGAGAATGAAAGGGACCTGGGGGTGGTTGTGCAGGCAGATATGAAGTTCTCTGAGCAGTGCAGACGGGCTGCAAGAGTAGCTCATGGTGTATTGTCAATGATATATACGAATTTTTCTAGCAGGGATAAGGAGGTGATTATTCCCTTGTATAAGGCAATGGTCAGGTCACACCTAGAGTACTGTATACAGGTCTGGAGGCCTCATTTCAAGAAGGATGTAGAGCTGCTGGAACAAGTACAGAGAAGGGCAACAAGATTAGTGAATGAAACAAAGGGGTGCTCTTACGAAGAAAGGCTTAAGTTTTGCAAATTACAGTGTCTGGAGACTAGGCACCAGCGAGGTGATCTGATAGAGGTGTATAAAGCCTTGAATGGTTTGAGCATGCTCAATGCTGATGGGATTCTTCCTCTCACTCAGAATAATTACCTGAGAGGACATAAATTCAAACTGAGGAAAGACAGATGTAGGACAGACGTGCGGAAATTTGCCTTTAGCCAGCGGGTGGTTGGTTGGTGGAACAGACTTCCATCCCTTGTCGTGGAAGTTGATAGCCTAAATAAGTTTAAGGCTCAGCTGGACAGGTATTTTGAACGAAGAGGGGTGAAGTGGAAGTGATTTCTTTTTTTTTTTGGCTGATGCTGCATAAGCTTGCTTTCTTGCATCAAATGCCTCTACTAATGCTAATGCTAATGCTAAAAATATTTTATATCGACATAGTTCTGGAAATGCTTGGTTCCCGAGTTATTAACCAGAATGTCTTATCTCCCACAGGTGATTTCCTTCATCACAAGGTACTGAGAGAATCTGGTGGTTTTCCGTTCTGACCATGTACTCAAACCATGAGCAAGCGGATATGCACTTTATGCGCGGTTTGGCAGATGGCAATGCTCTGGAGGCTCGTTGTTTGTACCACGAAAGGTTCCCAGAATGAAGATGTCCAGACAGGAAAACGATTGAAGGTATTCATCGTCGCTTTTGTGAACATGGGACCTTTATACCTCGTGCTGCCGACAGAGGATGACCAAGATCTACGACTCCTGAAGTAGAGGAAGAGCTTTTGGATGTTGTGCATGCCACTCCTGGAATCAGCACACGCAGAATAGCAATGCCACTGGCTGTTCACCGTTCGACTATTTGGAAAGTGTTGCGAGAACACCAACTGTATCGTTACCATCTGCAACGGGTACATGCCTTGTCAACAGCAGATTACCCTGTGCAAGTAATGTTCTGCCAGTGGTTCTTGCAGCAGTGTGCTACAACTCCTCACTTTCCTGCCTTAGTGATATTCACAGACGAAGCACAGTTCACACGAGATGGAAATAATTATAAATCCACATGCAATTCTTCCATCACATCATCAACAGCGGTTCAGCCTCAACGTCTTGGCGGGTGTTTTTTGGTGATAAGTTATTTGGGCCCTATGTACTTCCAAACTCACAGGGCAGGCATACAGAAACTTTCTGGAAAACAACATGCCTGATTTCTTGGACGACACGCCACTGATCATTCGTCAACAAGCACACTTCATGCATGATGGCGCTCCCACACATTTTAGCCACCTAGCCTGCAATTACCTGAAACAAAGGTTTCTTGGTTGGTGTATAGGTAGAGGTGGACCAACTGCCTGGCCTCCACACTCACTGATTTAAACCCACTAGATTTCTTCTTGTGGGGCCATTTAAAGTCATTGGTGTATTCGACTCCGGGAGCTGATGTGGAAACTCTGCACAATCGAATTGTGGCAGGTTGTGAGACAATACGAAACATGTCAGGAATTTGGCATCGTCTTCACGAGTACATGAGACATCGATGTGAGGCCTGTATTCAGGCAGAAGGTGGACATTTTGAACAATTACTATAAGGTGATGTGAACAGTTAAGTGTCATAGACAGACCTTCAAAACTTGGAAACCAAGCATTTCCGGAACTATGTTGATATAAAATATTTTTATTGTCTACATATGAGGAACTTATTCCTGAAGTTATGCCGTGTATTTTTTAGACACCTTGTATAGAAGTAAAGTGTGTTTAGGGTCTGATGGCACCAAGGGTTTCCCTCATCTCCGTATAATATACATTGTTGTGTGTTACAGTACACTGTAAAGCCAGAGATTTAAAAGTGTATGGATATTGTTAAGTGTAGTGTCGTGTACTGTTGTTCAACTGGCCATTTAGCTGTTGGACCCTATTGGGGCCCACTGTTGCCCCGTGGAGGCAGACCAGGAACACCAGTATTTTAAGTAAGTACTCTGGCAGGTCCTGCCACCTAGTTTTCTGAGATTTCAGTGGCTAGGACCTAAAAAAAAAAAAAAAAAATTGCAGCAGGATTGAGCGCTGAATGGGTTAGAGACAAAGAGGAATACTTGCACAATGAAATTCGAAAGTTTTAAATTTAGACTTGTGTGGGGCTTACACTGTGAAAGTGAACAATCAAATTTTCTGTAGTCAGATTTTCGGCTGCTCGGTGCTGAGGATCACGTACTGTCGTGTTCCTGCCCAGGGTAGGTTGTTGTATGGTGCTGGATAGAAGGGTAGCCTTTTCCCAGCACACAGTGCTATGGGTTGCTTGTGGGTCCAAGTCCCATCCACGGTAGTTCTAATCATTGAGTCTCATCAAGGGTAGCTGTGGTCACAGTTAGATTTGTAAGTAGTGGTAGGTTGTTTTAGTGGCAGTTTTGAAGCTTTTAAGGTTTCGGATAGGTCTATCTCCTGATGAAGGGGTCCTGAGCATATTGTGCAAATACTTTGTCGTCTTTCTCCTCCATAAGGATTAGGTGTTCTTGGTTTCTTGGTGAGTATTGGAGCTGGGTCACCAGGCAGCAGCGAAGGTCGTCAATTCGGATTCACCAAAGAAGCAAAGGGAGGGGTTTCACTGAGTCCAAACCCCGCTAGTTTTTCCCTGACAGCACCATGCCCTGTAAATAAATACGTGAATAGGAGCCCAGGTGAAAGCCAATTTGGATGCTTGGGATACGTCATCTGCAGTAGTAGTGGCACGTGACGCAAGAAAGCAAGTGTATGAACTTATGCAGAATCAGCCAAAAAAAAAATCATCCCATTCCCTCCAAATGCCTGTCCAGTTCCTCCTTAAATTTATTTAACCTATCAACTTCCACAACGACAGATGGAAGTTTGTTCCAGCAATTAACGACCCACTGGCTAAAGGCAAATTTCTGCACATCTATTCTACATCTCTCTTTTCTTAATTTGAATTTATGCCCCCTTAGGTTCGTAATCTGAACAAGTGGAAGGATACCATCAGAATTCAGTGTGCTCAACCCATTCAAGGCCTTATACACTTCAATCAGATCACCGCGCAAGTGCCTAGTCTCCAGCCACTGCAATTTGCAAACTTAAGCCTCTCTTGGTATTCAAGGGGTGGTGACGTGCATTCCACAACCTCTCCCACCCAAATGTCAACCTCACCTTCTCGGGGCGAACTGACCCGTTTCCACAGACGAGGCTCTGGCGACCGAGTCACAGCGGTATAACTGTCCCATCACATACAGAGGAAATGCTGTACCTGAAGTCTGTCTAGAGGCTATAAGGTGGCAGCCCCACCACTAGACTTACCCCGCGAAAGGCTGGTAACCTGTCAGGGGGGCATTCTAAATACTCGAAATAAGCTCAAGGGGAAAAAAACTGGACGGATCTCAAGGGTAATGGCTATAGGACTACGATTAAGGAACTTAAAGTAGCAACTTGGAACGTTAGGGGAATAAATCACAAATTAGATGAATTGACCATGGAACTAAAAAATAGAAATATTGACATAGCAGTCATTACCAAAACAAAAAAGAAAAACAAAGGATCCAAAGAAATAGGTAACTTCATAATGATATACTCCGGCATACCAACTGAAATGTGGGCATCATCGGGAGTTGCTGTTATAATAAAGAAAGAATGGGAAAACAAAATAATAGACTACTTTTGGATATCACCCAGAATATTGAAATCAAGACTAAAAATTCTATCTTATACAATAACAACCATTGGCATCTACGCACCAGTAGAAGGCAACATTGATGAAACCACAGAATTTTCTGACGAATTACAACAGATCATAGACAAACTAACAAAAACGAGTATCTCATACTAGCAGGAGATTTTAATGCAAGGGTTGGTGCTCAATCAGTAGACAAATGTATAGGATCAGAAGGCAAACCCATGGTCAACAATAATGGAAGATGCCTGATAGACTTCTGCATTTTTAATAAACTTAAAATTACAAATACTTTTTTCAGACACAAGAATATCCACAAATTCACATGGGAAGCAAAAAACACAAAGTCTATAATAGATTATATTATCATTTAAATGAAACAGTAAAATTAGCATTCATGTTTTTATGTTGTTTTATATTGTATCACTGTGAAATCGGAAGTTTTGTTGGTGCACGTTACATGTTGTACACTGTTTTGCTGTAAATATTTGTGCTTTTGTAAATAAGGTGAGTCTCCCACCACAGTCAGTTCTGCTGTAACGTGGTACATGTGTTCCTAAAATTCTCCACGTTATGGTATTTCACACATTAAAAACAACAGGACTTATGGGGAAAATAGGGTTAGGGATAGAGAACACAAAAAAAAAAAAAAAAAAAAGTTCAGTCTGGTAAGTAAAACCGTAAAAAAAAAAGTTAGAAATGCAATAATATTGCTAACAGAGGTTTAAACAACTTAAATTTCTAATAAATAAATAAATATTACAGTAAATATAGCACTTTACCTTGACAAGATATGAAGTTTGTTTGATTGATATTTCTGTTCAATGACATTTTTTTTTTTTTTTTAATTGTGAAATTTAAAACAGTAAAAAAGATAAGCAATCAATAACGACAAACACAGCAAACACAAAAGAGAAGATTCTGAAAATTTATTTATGCTTTTTATATGATTGAAGAGGAAGGAGAAACACATCTCACTACAACATAAAAATCCACAGAATTCCAGCTATTGGTATTATTGCAAATGCAATAAGATCAAGTTCGTTACCCATTTATAATTAGACTACTCTAACAGAAAAGCCCAATAAACCAGGAACTGTAAATGTTATTGTTTTATGGTAGTGACCTCCAGAAATGTGCTCCGCCACTCACACTATCCCGCCTCACAAAGTTTCTGTTCGAACAGAAAATCTTGTGAATACAGCAAATGATAAGTTTGATAAGTGTCTTCGACCGATACAATTACAGTAAATGGGAAATACAGCTCTCATAAATTTAACATTTTTTAAGCTTCGTAAACTTGTATGTACTGCTGCACTGGTCGCTATGTTCAGCTTGGTGCTGGGTTTTTACGTTCACCTGGTGTTACTCGCAGATGAAATCGCGCATGAGCCAAAGCAAAGAAAATCGCGCCATAGCTGCATTGTTCCCTAATACATTAATTGCGTTGGAGCAAATTTTATCAGAACAAACTGGGTCAATTCAGAAGTTATGCTTTAAATTTAATGCAAATGGGTAACTAAGTTGTTACCCATTTGCATTAATTAAGTGATAATCCCTCGAGCAGATAACAAGTATTTCAAGCATTGTATAAATCAGACAAGTATGTCTGATTTATACAATACGTGTTATATGTATTTTAGAATTGTATATAGTGTTATATTCTGTAGCATAAGAAAATATATCTTCACCCCATAGCCAGTAAGCCATAACCGGGTGTCTCCTGGGAGAAATAATAATAAAATATGTTCCAACCATAATCCTGGTATTTTATAGCATGCGGAAACCTTAGACATGCTTTCATGACTTTCTTTTAAGTCCAACTGAACGAAACACAGGAAATGATGGAAACTCATTGCCATTATGAAGCAAAACTGGTTTTAAACTTAATTTTGATGCATCTGTGAATAAACGGCATTCATCTGACTTATGCATGACACCTAGTTCCTTCAGAAGTCAAATAATATCTTGGCAAAAACACATACTGTCCTCCGCAGCAAAATATTTTGAAAACTTTGTCTTTTTCAAAACATTGAAATCATTGTTCCTGCGAGTATATTCCACTGCTGTAACCTAGAACCTAACAGTTCAGCTTGTTCTTTTGGGAAATTTAAGTCTCAAACCAAATCATTCAACTCATCTTGTTTGATTAAATGTACCTCACTACCTGAGCTTGCTGGCTGATAGTCGAATCTTGTGAAGTGGAGGCTTCCGGGGAATCCTCAACTTGAACTTAATTACTATTATTTTTCCCACTACTGTTGTTCCAAGTTTTGGGGAGCACTGGTACTGGAAAATCGTCACTGTATGAAACGGGCTGAATTGCAGAAGGTATATTTGGATATATTGTAGCATATTTGCTTTTCAGATATACCAGATATTTTTCACACAAAAGTAGCAATCATTAATGTGGTCAGATGGTTCTCAGCAAACAATAGGGAATGCAAAAGGTAACACTAAGTTTGCCATGTAACCACTTAAAATTTGTTGTACAGGTAATATAACACTTGTAAGGCACCAATTTTACATCCAAAATAAAAAGAATATGAAAGTTTTGTAATGTTATAGATATTTTTCTTTGTCTTTGGGATAAACTGTCCACAAACAGCAAAAATTGCCTGGATGTTGATACACTTCCTATTAATTATTTTTATAAATAAAGAAAAATATAATAAAGAAACAACATACCCCAAATCCTAACAGAACCATCTTCACTCCCTGTAAGGCACTCCTGACCAGTACTTGTTAATGTCAAACAATGGATGTAATCCTTGTGGCCTTCTAGGGTAAACTAATGGAATAAAATTTCTTGAATGAAAAGTATTAATAAGATATGACAATTTTAAAGAATTTTTTTTTTTTTTTTTTTTTTAACTGTTGCTAACCTTTAAAGTTCCGGTTTCAATGTCCCAGCAATACACTTTATTATCTCCACATCCAGCATACAGCAAAGGTTTTCCATTCTGGGGGAAGGAGATTAAAAAATAACATATATAGTATGACATACAAAAATACTAATTAAGTAAGAAAGAAAGCTCTTTATTTTTAGTTTTCAACCTCTAAAAAAGGAGAAACTGCATAGGAATTAATTAATTGTCCTTTACTAAAGATGGGAATAACAGGCAAAATATCTTCTGTAAGAGTTACTTAGAAGTGGTGGGAAGTCAGGGAATTTCTACCAGAATTTCAGCAGTACTACTGTTTCCCCAAATGATTTTATATTATCTATATCCAATTATGATATCTTTGAAACATGGCTCACTAAAGGCACATCAGATGAAGCGATTGTCCCAGTTAACCATAATATTATTTTTTCCAACTAAGTAGAGCACTGATAATCCAACTATTTAGATTATCGACCAGGGGTAGTTCGGACTTCTGATTTGTTTGGATTTTCGAACTTATCAAAAATACTGTTTTGGAGACTAATTCCCTTTGGCTCTGATGTCAGACCTAGCATACTTTAGCACGTGCACAAGTCTTTTTTTTTTTTTTTCTCCCTGCTTTCTTTTAATGAAATCCCCAAAACACGAGAGGTATTAGAACCTATAGTACTTACTAACATGCAAGGGCTGAGGTTCAGAAGACAAACAAAGATACTTGTTGACATTATACTTGAATTTCTATACATTGTAATTTTCAGGAAATACGTATGAAGAAAAGTTGGTTCTGTGAATTTGAAGTTGCTGTGTAATCTGAATTCTACCAAAGTTTTTGGAAATGATGGAAATCGGGTAGATGTTTCCAGAACTGCAACTGCTGCTTGGACAATACCTTCTGTAGTAACTGCATCATAGATGGCAGACCCTTATGATGTTAAACTGTGCCTTATGATGTTTGATGATGTTTCAGTCAAATTTCCACTGAAACAAAAAAAAAAAAGAAAAGAAAAGAAAAAGCATTTCAACTATCCCTTGATAGTTTACATGGTCTTTTGTTTTTTCATGTCAGAAGAGATATCACAGGGAAGTGATCACTTCCAAACAGATTTTCTTCACTCTCCCATGTCAACAAAGGGAAGAGAAAAGGTGAGCAGAGAGAGAGAGATCAATGACAGTAAATGCATGGGTAGGCATGGAAAGAAAGGTGTTCGTTCTCAGTTGTTCTCAGATTTGGGAGGGAGAGGGAGAGAGAGTGCTCATCACTTTCGAGCATGACTATTTTACGGCCCTTCATATTAATGTTTGCACTACCCCCAAAAGATTTGTCCATTAATATCTCTTAATAAATGGAGCAGACAATTGTGCAATGAGATCAAGGTCTGTCTGAGAGATGATGATCCCAGGTGGCAAATATACTGAACACAGAAGAAATCCTACAAATAGTTAAATGGCAACTGTCTCTATGGTGGTTGTAAGAGGGATTATGGAAAGGGGAAATGCACATTAGGATGACGACCCCACCTTGTGCAGGTCCATCCCCAATTCTTTGAGTATTATACTGACATTATCTAAGGCAGGCTCTTCATTTGCCTTTAGATATATCTCCTGCAAAAAAGAGGAGAGCCTTGATATCATTAACATTCTGTTGGAATCCACAGAAATTCCACTGTATGAATTTGGCCAATATTGGAATGAGCAGAAGCCTGAAAAACAAGATGCAGGATATTTCAGAGACTGCTGGAAGTCATTGCGGTACAAGTAAACACATGGGTTGTGTTAGGGTAGCTAAGAATAGAAACAGGTGCACGTATACTTGCATGTACACCAATGCTAGGAGTTTAGTAAATAAATTTGATGAATTTGAGGTATTGCTCAAAACATCAAAGGCAGATATTGCTGGGATATCAGAGACATGGTGTCACACAGATATAAGGAATGCAGAACTGGAATTTGGGGAGTACAAAGTCTACAGAAAGGATAGACAGGATAGGAAGGGAGGAGGGGTTATGCTATTAGTTAAAAAAACACATAAAATCCAAGAAAGTGAAGCCAGTCGATGGACAGGGCAGTGTCGAGTCAGTTTGGTGTGACATAAGCATGGGTAAATCAAAATTGAGAGTAGGAGTGTGCTATAGGCCTAATGACTCTGAGTATAATAAGATACTGTACAGGGAAATAGAATGGGCCAGTAAATCAGAGAGTCTTATAATGGGGGATTTTAATTTCCCAGATATTGACTGGAATTTGGGGGTTGGTCACTCACACACTAGCAAGGCTTTTGTGGATTTGTTGGATCATTGTTTTCTACACCAGCGTGTTCGGGAGGCAACTAGAAGGAGTAATACTCTTGATCTGATTATCAGTAGTGATTCTTCGTGCATTAAGAATCTGCAGATAAAGGAACCACTAGGTGGCAGTGATCACAGTGTGCTGAAGTGGGATTTACTCAAGGAGGTAACTACCATCAGAGGTAAAGAGAAGGGTTTTTGCTTTCGTAAAGGAGACTATGATGGGCTGAGACAGTATTTAAATTCTATACAGTGGGACCAACTGATGATGTTACCAACAGAAAATTCAAAATGGGAAGCATTCAAGGAACTAATCTTGGAAGCTACCAGGCTTTACATACAAACCAAGAAATATTGTTCAAGGTTCAGGCCTAAATGGTTGTCAGATGAACTAATGAGACATATGGCAGAGAAGAAAAATGCATGGGATACATACAAATTAATGGGTGACATGGACGCCTATGATAGATATAAGTTGGTCTGTAACCAAGTCACAAAGGAGATTAGGCAGGCAAAGGCAGATTATGAGAAATCCTTGGCAAAGGATGCAAAGAAAAACAAAAAAAGAGTTCTTTACCTATTTAAACTCAAGAAGGAAAGGGATGAATCAGATTGGTCCACTGGATGTTGATGGTTCAACAGTTGAGGATCCTGCTCAGGTGGCTAACAATCTAAACGAGTATTTTGCATCTACATTCACACATGAGGAGTTATTCAGGAAGGGGAATGTCGTAGGTGAAGTAAACATTGGCAGTGAGCTAGATGATTTTCTAATAACTGAGAGGAAAGTGGAGGAGAAATTGTTGAGGATAAACATAAAAAAGGCACCCGGGGTGGATGGGATCTATCCAGTTATATTAAAGGAGGCAGCAAAGGAAGTAAGCAAACCCCTAGCCATAATTATGAGAGCTTCTTTGGACTCAGGGGAGGTACCCATAGACTGGAGATGTGCAAATGTTTAACTTCGGTTCCAGGAAAATTAATGGAGGCACTGGTTAAAGAAGCACTGCAGGATCATCTGGACAAGAATTCAGTTATAGCTCAGACACAGCATGGTTTTGTTAAGGGCAGGTCTTATCTGACAAATTTGATTGGATACTATGATGTAGTCGCAAAAGAACTGGATGCAGGGAATAACTTTGATATTATATATTTGGATCTTAGAAAGGCTTTTGATACTGTTGGGCATGGAAGACTGCTGCACAAATTGGAGCAGTGTGGCACTGGAGGCAAATTGCTGCTATGGATAAAGGGATGGTTGAGTGGCAGAAGACAGAGAGTGGTAATCAATGGACACTGCTCAACGTGGACTAATGTTATTAGTGGAGTTCCTCAGGGTTCAGTGTTGGGTCCATTGTTGTTTTCTGTATTTATAAATGATATAGATGATGGTATATCAAGCTTAATGTCCAAGTTTGCAGACGATACAAAGGTTGGCAGGGTTGTTAAGGACACTACTGATGCTATGCTGCTGCAACAGGATCTGGAAAGGTTGAGCAGATGGGCTGAGAGGTGGCAAATGAAGTTTAACATTGACAAATGTAAAGTACTACATATGGGAAACAGTAACCCCAGATCAACGTATCAACTCTGTGGTACTACGCTGACAGTGGTAGAGAATGAAAAGGACCTGGGGATGATTGTGCAGGCAGATATGAAGTTCTCTGAGCAGTGCAGACGAGCTGCAAGAGTAGCTCATGGTGTCTTGTCATTGATATACAGGAATTTTTATAGCAGAGATAAGGAGGTGATTATTCCCTTGTATAAGGCAATGGTTAGGCCACATCTTGAGTACTGTATACAGGTCTGGAAGCCTCATTTCAAGAAGGATGTAGAGCTGCTGGAACGGGTATAGAGAAGGGCAACAAGATTAGTGAATGGAACAAAGGGTTGCTCTTACGAAGAAAGGCTTAAGTTTTGGAAATTACAGTGTCTGGAGACTAGGCATCGGCGAGGTGATCTGATAGAGGTGTATAAGGCTTTGAATGGCTTGAGCATGCTCAATGCCGATGGGATTCTTCCTCTTGCTCAGAATAATCACCTGAGAGGGCATAAATTCAAATTGAGGAAGGACGGATGTCGGATAGATGTGCGGAAATTTGCCTTTAGCCAGCAAGCAGTTGGTTTGTGGAATAGACTTCCATCACTTGTTGTTGAAGTTGATAGCCTAAACAAATTTAAGGCTCAGCTGGACAGGTATTTCGAACGAACGGAGGGGTGAAATGGGAGTAGTGGTTGTGCTTTTTTTTTTGGCTGATGCTGAATAAGCTTGCTTTCTTGCATCATATGCCTCTACTAATGCTAATTTGAGCTTTGTGGATCCATCGAATGGCTTCCAAAGTGACAAGGGCTTAGTTTTTTTTTTCGGTCTTGGATTTATCGTTTTTGGGGACGTATGGATGAATGCTGTCCTATGTCCATTTCTCACTCAGCAAAGAGTTCAGAGATAATCATCTGGTACCCCCATTACATTAATATCCATGTTTTCCTGTGTTACAGGGGGTTCTTTAGGTTTTTATTAATCATCTCTATTACTTTTTGTTACTGGTGAAGCATTAGGTAGCACATATTTAGCAGTAGCAGCTGATTGATCCTTCTGTAAGGTTTTTTTGCGAGCTTAGTAAGTAGCATTCAATTGGAGTAAAGGACACTCTGATGGTGGTATGGTCATTTCTAGTTGTGTCCCAATGGTATTTCCCAGAAACTTTCTGGGTGTATGAGGACATGCCTCTATTTATTGGTTGGATAAGTTTCCTGTCCTCTTGATCATAAAAGTTTAGTTCTGTTTTCAGTTTTTGAATTTATTTTTCTTCTTTCCACTGCAGGCAGGCTGTTCTCTTGGCAATTTGTACAAGCTGGCCTTGAAGCTAATCATACCTTCCTCTCAAGTTACCACATCGAGTACAGGCAGGGTTACCACAACAGGCTGTTTGTGAATGGCCATACTTTTGATACTGAAAACAACTCAGTGGATTTGGAATGTAAATCCTTACTGGGCTCGGTGCAGGCGAAGTTTTCACGGCTCCCAGCAAATAGAGAAGTTTTTCTTAAATTTTTACCATTTTATTGACTAAATTGGCATATTAATTTAATTTATTTTCTAGAAGTAGCTTTATATTCCTAGTTACAATAATTAGTTTATTTTGAACTTAGATAGAGATTTTATGGGTTATTACTTAGTATCGGTAAAACTTGTACCGTTTGAAACTTTGCCGCCATTGTGTAGTATTGATACTGAACAGCATTACTATATCTTGAACTTTATAGCGTAAGGCATAAAGTAAAACAATATAACGTAATACGCAGGACTGCAGTAGGAATCTGTTAGCTTAGTAGAGTATTGGCAATTAATCAATTAAATTGATAAATCCTTTTAATATTTATTGTTAACTAAATTGTATTTAAACAGAAATCATGCCCCAGACTAGAGCAGCAAAGCAAATTGCGCAAAGTAGCGAAAGTGCTGTGGTTCACGGGAGAACCGCAGGGGACGATTCTCCAACGTATCAGTCTAAAAAAATGTGCAAAATGCGACATGTTTGCGGATCTCTCTCGAACAGTGTGTGTGTGTGTGTGTGCGCGTGTGTGAGCGTGTGCAGAGAGCGTGTGAAGAAATTAGGCACCAAATTGAAGAGTCGGGGGGATGCCCTCGAAGGAATTAAAATGGGGGGGGGCATCGAGTGCTCAGCTGCCCAACCCAATGCTAGAGCACACTCTTATGCACCAGGCAACACGCACCAACCTTCAGAGCAAAATGTGCTGGTCCCACAGGAGTAGTTATTGTTGGTGACTCAATTGCCAGGGAAACAGGATATATATTGTGCAAAAAGGATAGGTGGAATAGGACCAGGGTATGTCTGCCAGGGGGAAAAAGTTGATGAGGTTGTAGAGCAGATATCATCCTTTAAGAACACAAAAGGTGATATTGTTGTACACTTTGGTACTAATGACATTAAGTGTAGGAGATCCGCAGATTTACTAAGTAAGTACAGGTCAATGCTCAAAAAGAAGTTGCGAGTTGGGGTTAAATTTGAAAGTGTGTTCAATACTGCCCAGACATGATGGGAGGGAGTATATGATGAGAGCTTTGTCAATCAATTCGGCCATGGAGAGATTGTGCAGGGATCATGAGGTAGAATTTTTCTCAGCGAGGTCTGTGCTTGTTAACATGAGAGATTGCTTCTACAGGGATGGGATACACTTAAATAGAAAGAGTGCAAGAATATTTGCTGATCCTATCAAGGCAATGTTAGGTGGGTCGGAAAACTGCAAGCTTGGGGGTGTTCACAGACTAATAGGTTAACAGTAGCCGCAGGCAGAGGTGGAACTGATTCTTGCACTGCTTCTGTTGGAATGAGCAGCAGTCCAGAAAGCAAGTTGCTGGATTATTGGGATATCAGAGACTTGGTGCCACTCAGATACAAAGGATGCAGAATTAGAACTTGGGGAAAACAGTGTGTACAGAAAGGAAGGGAGGAGGGGTTATGCTGTTAGTTAAGAAACATAAAATCTAAGGAAGTGCATCCAGTTGACATAGTTGGACAGTGCAATGTTGAGTCAGTTTGGTGTGACATAAGCACTGGGAAAGCAAAAACGAGGGTAGGAGTTTGTTATAGGCCTAATGATTCTGATGAGTACAATGAATAATTATACAGAGAAATACAGTGTCTTATAATGGGGGAGTTTAGCTTCCCAGATATAGACTGGAACTTGTTGGTTGGTCACTCGCACACTAGCAAGGCTTTTGTGGATTTATTGGATGATTGTTTTCTACAGCAACATGTTAGAGACAGGCAACAAGAGGGAGTAACACGATCTGATTATCAGCAGTGATTATTCATGCATTAAGAATTTACAGATAAAGGAACCACTAGGTAACAGTGATCACAGTGTACTGACATGGGATTTACTAAGATGTAACTACCATCAGGGGTAAAAGAAAGGGTTTCTGCTTTCGTAAAGGCAACTACAGTGGTCTCAGATTTTTTAGGCTCTATACAGTGACACCAACTGATGATATTACTAACAGCAAATTCTACATGGGAAGCATTCAAAGGAAGTAATATTGGAAGCTACTAGGCTTTTTGTACCAACTAAGAAATATCGCTCTATGTTCAGGCCCAAATGGATGTCAAATAAACTAATGAGACTTGTGGCAGAGAAGAAAAATGTATGGGATGCACAAATTTTCAGGTGAGACAGAAGCCTATAGTAGATACAAGCTAGTCTGTAATCAAGTCACAAAGAAGGTTAGGCAAGCAAAGGCAGATTATGAAAACTTTTTGGCAAAGGATGCAAAGAAAAACAGCAGAAACTTCTTTATTTATATAAACTCTAAAAGGAAGGGGATGAATCAGATTGGACCACATGATATCAATGGTTTGACTGTAGAGATCATTCTCAGATAGCTGCCGAACTAAATTAATATTTTGCATCTACATTCACACATGATGAGTTATTCAAGGAGGAGAAGGCCAGATGTTTATAAAACTCTAAAAGAAAGTTAAATTATTTTGTCATAACTGAGAGCAAAGTAGAGGTGAAATTGTTGAAGTTAAACATAAGAAAGCACCTGGGGTGGATGGGATCTATCCAGTTATATTAAAGGAGGCAGCGAAGGAAGCAAGCAAACCCTTAGCCATAATTATGAGAGCATCCTTCGACTTGGTGGGGAGGGGGGGGGGCAAGTCCCCACGGACTGGAGATGTGCAAATCTATCTCCAATTCCCAAAAAAGAGGATCAAAGGGTGGCACAAATAATTACAGACCCGGTAGTGACTTCTGTTCCAGGGAAAATAATGGAGTCACTGGTTAAAGAAGCATTGCAGGATCATTTAGACAAGACTGCAGCAATAATTCAGACACAGCATGGGTTTGTTAAAGTGAAGTCTTGTCTGACCAATTTGATTGGATATTATGATGTGGTCACAAAGGAACTGGACACAAAAAATAATTTTGATATCATATACTTGGATTTCAGGAAAGCTTTTGATACTGCTGCACATGGAAGACTACTGTACAAATTGGAGCAGTATGGCATTAAGGCCAGTTGCTACAATGGATAAAAGGATGGTTGAGTGGGAGAAGACAGTGGTGGTGGTCAATGGAGACTGCTCTACATGGACTAATGTTATTGGTGGTGTCCCTCAGGGTTGTTAATATCAGTAATGACAGTATGCTGCTGCAACAGGATCTGGAAAAGTTGGTAGATGGGCTGAGAAGTGGCAACTGAAGTTTAACATTGACAAATGCAAAGTACTGCATATGGGTAGCAGTAACCCTAGAAAAATGTACCAACCATGTGGTGTTACACTCAAGGCAGTGGAGAATGAAAGACCTTGGGGTAATGTGCACTCAGATATGAAGTTTACTGAGCAGTGCAGATGGGCTGCCAGAGTAGGTCGTGGAGTCTTGTCAATGATATAACCGGAATTTTGCGAGCAGGGATAAGGAGGTGATTATTTCCTTGTATAGGGCAATGGTCAGGTCACACCTTGAGCACGGCATACTGGTCTGGAAGCCTCATTTTAGGAAGGATGTAGAGTTGCTAGAATGCGTACAGAGAGGGGCACAAAGACTAGTGAAGGGAACAAAGGAGTGCTGTTATGAAGAAAGGCTTAAATTCTGCAAATAGCAGCTTCTGGAGACCAGCCACCTGCGAGGCAATCTGATTGAGGTGTATAAGGCCTTGAATGGATCGAGCAGGCTCAATGCATCTCCCTAGAAAACAAATTTTATAAATAGTGAATAAACACAAGAATTTTAACTGAACTTGAGGGATTCTAATCTTTTTCAATACAGAATCATTATCAAAACTTATATGTGAAAGTATGCATAAGAGAGAGAGAGAGGCTGAGAGTTTTAACGAAACTCAATTGAGTGGTAACAGCAGAAACTAATTCTAACTGGGCATGAGAATTCTTACTTTGGAGAGTTGTTGTTGTTTGTTTGGTTTTTAGGAGCATTAGCAGGACATATTGCTCCGGAAATATGCGGTGGTCATTCCCTGATCTTTCCGCATCCTCCTGTATTTGGTGGTGATGGGCTCGAACCCCAGTCTAATCAAGACTGCTACGCACTGCTGCTCCTTCCCACCTGGCTACAGAGGCGCCACTTTGGAGAGAAAATATGTCAAGTCTACCATAGTGATAATCGTTCAAAAACACTACTCATTCATATTAACTTGAAAAATGTTCTACTTTGTTGATTTAACCACTCAAAGATATTTAAGTTCTTCATTACAGAACTATATGCTAAATAAGCAGAGGAAACTTGGTTAAATTGCATTTCTAAATTTGTTTTGCAATTAATATTGTATTTTCAAGCCAATAGCAGAGACATTCAAATGCGCATGGAATTGTATGATCAGTTTGTAGATGGCTAGCTACAAGGGTGACAAAATTAAAGTTTGTAATAAACTTTTGCCAGCAAAAGGGCATGGGCACTTTTAAATTTAAATAAGGCATATATAACCATAGGAATGGTCTTGTTCCTATAGTTAAATAAAACCTTTCATTTTATTTAACTATGGTTAAATAAAACCTTTCATTTTATTTAACTATGGTTAAATAAAACCTTCTTAAACCTTTGCAAGGAGTAGTATTTTTCAGTTTTTCAAGTGTTTTAAAATCTTAAATCTGCATTAAAGCCAACTGATAGTAGAAAATGCAAGATACAAGATGAGGGACATGTACTTCAAGAAAGAGATGGGAAGAGGAATACTTCTGTACCCAAGTAAGAAACAATATTGGTTTGATTTACAAAAATGCAGTGACCATAAAGGGTACAACATCAGTTGGGATAATGGGACCCACAAGGAAAAGTAAGAGTTTTTTTACGGATAAGCATAGAATTGATAACCTGTGAATTTAAGGTGTCACTTTGTAAAGGGACACCTTGAATTTGGTTTATCACCTCCATGAATAGAATATACTTTGAATGTGTTCTAAGAATAGAATATATTTTGTATATTTTAATCCATCAATAATAAAACTGAATAAGTAATAAAAGCAACACAAATTTAACTGTAGCTATTCAAAAGCTTACACAGAAGGGCAATTTATTCAGAAATGTTTGAGTGAGACAGCTAAAATTATTTTCCCTGAAAAAGCCAGTATTTTCAAAAAATACAGGTCTAACTAGAAAAACAACAGCTAAACATGCTAATGACTTAAGAGGCTAATTAAGTGATATCAATAAAGATTTCATAGGTTACTCCATTGCCATCGACAAGAGCTCAGCCTGCAGTGTTTATTTGTGCTTGTATAAGTGTGTGAATTTCCTGGAGCCAGAGTTTTGGCTCCAGGAAATTCAATTAAAAAATAATAACCTGGTTCATTTTGAAACTTGCAAATTGTTAAGTTTCCATGAGTTGTACTCAGAGTAAAATATTCACTGAAATAACACTGGTTGTAGAGAAATGAGTTTGAAATTAGATTTCAAGATTAAGTTGTTTGTTTGTTATTTGATTTTTAGGAGCATTAGCAACTACGGCCACATTGCTCTGGGATATGCGGTGGTCATTCCCTGACCTTTCCGCATCCTCCGTATTTGGTGGTGACGGGTTCAAACCCCGGTCTAATCAAGAAGCGTGTGCTACACACTGCTGCTCCTTCCCACCTGGCTATGGAGGCACCTTCAAGATTAAGCTTTGAAAAATTAAAGTTTCCACATTCAATGTACTATTTAATTTTCAGTGTTGAAAAAGCAGAAGAATACAGGCAACCCTCGTATAACACGATAATTAGGTTCCGATAAAATCTCGTGTAGTGTGAAACCGTGTTATACTGGACTAAGAACCAATACAAAAATGGGGATTATGTTCCGAAAGCTAACAAAAATATACCATTTTTTTTATAGCTATTGGAAACTTAGTTTTTATTAAAAACAGTAATAACTGAACAAACTTCTTACAAACTGTGATACATATTATGCAGATAATGTACATTTGATTTTCTTCTTTTTCATCGCTGCTAGCAAAATCAAATGAGACTGTTTTCTTGGTTGCAGAATATCTTCACCTTCTGAACTTTCTTCTGCAGCATCTAGATTTCGTGTATCTTCTGCTCTCTTTAAAATATCAGTATTCTGGGATTGTTTGCTTTTGATTGATCGATCGTTGTAAATTGCATGGTATGAAGCTAAGCATTTTTGAAGCTCCCTTTTGAACTTTGTATTCCTGCCAGTCGAAAGATCTGCATTAAAAAAAATCAGATTCTAATTGCTCGGCTAAGATTATGCCTTGCAGTATGCTTTTTAGTGTAAAATTTGGAACTTCAGAATTTATCTGCACTATCATCTTCTGAATTGATTTAGTTTACCTCCAATGCCATTTCCACCAAATCCACTTTGCCAGCCTCTTTTCTACCTGTAATCCTTGAAAGTCTTCAGTAGTCATCATCAAAACCTTCCCCTCCTACCGACTTAACAAGTTATACTATCGCACTGATTCTGTTTTATGTCGGTTAGACCATATTTCCTGCATGAACTGACTCTGGCCATACATTTTCCCAACACGCAGTTAATGCTGATGGTTTTACTTCTTTGAGTGATCAAGTTATGATTCCGATACAGTCCACAATTTAAAAATGTTTCCGTGCCTCCATCACCAATAGATTCGGAATCAATTTTTATCCAAAATTCATTGTAATGATTTTCTGATGTAATGAGTTTTAAAGGCAGATATAATGCCTTGATCTAATGGCTGAATTAAATAAGTTGGTAGTAGGAACATTACTTCAACATTTTGAATTACTTAATCTTTTGGATGGCCTGGCACATTATCCAATAGTAATAAAACTTTAAAATCTAGGTTTTTCTGCTTTAAATAGTTTTCCACAGCTGGCACAAAACAATTTATAATCCATTCTTTAAAAAAATCGGCAGCTACCCAAATTATGCCTAGTTTCCTTAAGCATAATTTAGGGCTGGAATTTAATTCACAACAAAGACATTATTCCAATACACTCCTTAAGCACAAAGTTTAGTAATACATACCCAAAAAAATTTATAAATAATTTATAAATTTATATAAATATGTTCTTTGATAATTATTATCAAATAAAAACCAAAATAACTTTACAAAAGCCTTAAGTTATGAACTGCACACTTCAAAGTCACAAATTTTTATAGTCTCAAACAAGCACAAGTTCCATAGCACAGAACCTAACACGGAGATTCACAAAATAATGCAAATGTTGAAAAATTACATCCAACAATTTTCTTCATAGAAAAGCTTAAAAATACCGTGTTATGCACAGTTTGCTGCAATTCTCTAACTGTGTTATATAAGTACCGTTGTGCGAGGATTTCTGCAATTTATCAATCACGTTAGAGTGAAATCATGTTGTAGACGTACCATGTTATATGGGGGTTGCCTGTATTTACAAATTTAGAGAATAGGTCAGTGATCATTACTTTTTTCACTCAAGAAAAGAAACAAGAGACAGCAGAGAGATCATAAATAACAGACATGCATGTCATAAGTAACAAGAACTGTATCTAGAGAAAATATTATGCCCAACCACAGCAAGTTAGGTAAAAACATCCAAATTTCTGGGAACGAAACTAAACACTTTAAAATAATTAAGTTTTTTAATATTTTATATTTTTGTATATTTTATGACTTTATTATGGTAAAGTCCTATTATTCCAACCACATTTCTTTTTTCCAACACTAATTTGTATATATCTCCATGCATTTATTTGTCCAAAATACGACAAAAGAGGTCACTATTTTCCCATTTCTTCACAGCTCTCTATTAAGTCCGTCATGCTGCTATAAATTGCTTTATCACGTAGCTATATTACTAATGTGTTTATGGTTTACATGCATTCATCAACTCTACTAAATATGTGCACTGTATTTCCCAGCCCTTTTTCCTTCAGTTACGTATTATTTTCCAGCCAGCTTACTTCTGCTACGCATTACTTGAAAACTACAGGTATCGTTCACTTTCTTATTAAGAACTAAGAATTAAGAACCAATACAAAAATGGAGGTTATGTTTCAAAAGCTAACAAAAATATGCCATTTTTTTTTTATAGCTATCGGAAATTTAATTTTAATTAAAAACAGTAATAACCAAACAAACTTCTTACAAACTGTGATACATATAAGCAGATAATGTACATTTGATTTTCTTCCTCTTCATCGCTGCTAGCACAATCAAACTAGAATGTTTTCTTGGTTGCAGAATATCATCACCTTCTGAACTTTCTTCTGCAGCATCTAGATTTCATGTATCTTCTGCTCTCTTTAAAATATCAGTATTCTGGGATTGTTTGCTTTTGCTTGATAGATCTTTGTAAATTGCACGGTGTGTAGATAAGTTCACTTTCTTATTATACTTTCGGTTTCATTTTCAGTTCATTTCTTGGCATGTTTCGACTTACATAATTTTTGTGCCTGCTTTTTCCTCACAATACAAGAATTTGGTATTAGCTCCCTTTTATACTAATGCTTACAAAGCCACAGTCCTTACTATAAGGACTATAAGGTTGGGCTTCACAACCCCAGCTAGCTCAGCGTGATTTAATAACTTTTTCTGTGCTTTTTATCTTTCTCCTATCTATTTCTACCCTTCTTCCCGTTCGTAAAATTATTAGTGTACACGAGGGTGATACGAATTCCTACTATCCTCCTTTTATCACTATTTTCACCTTTATTTACTTAACTAATCCTTTTCCCTTCCCTATCTTCAATTTAATACCTCACCCTATACCATGTGCTTGTTCCAAATTATTTAATTCTAATTTCCACAAAATTACAACATTTAGATCCTACACAAAACTCTACATCAGCGGTTTTCAACCGGGATGCGACAACAACATTCCAGGAGCTCCACGTAATTGGGTTTAAGTTAGTTAAACTTATTATTTTTTAATTTATATGTTAATTTCATTATAAAAAGGTGTACAGTATCTTTTTAATTTTGTGGTGATCTATAATTGATGTTTACTTAGTACCTCTATATAAAGAATAAAATTATATACTGTATATATATAATTTGTATTATGATATTATGAAATGTAATTTTTATAATTATATTATTGTAATAAATATCATATAACACACACACACACATATATATATATATATATATATATATATATATATATATAGAGAGAGAGAGAGAATCAGATCTAACAGGCAGAAAATTGAGTAGGGGTGCTGCAAAATAAAATAAATTACTTAGGGGTGCCGTTATTAAAAAAAGGTTGAAAACCACTGCTCTACGTATTTTTAATAAAAATACCTTTTTCCCCATTCTTAAAACACTTAACTATATTTTATTCTAACTTGATCCTTATTTTTATCTTAATAATTGACACTGTGTTGGGACTATCTTGTCCCTACTGTATAAGAATGTGCTAATTTCATTTTTTTTGCTTTTTGACCTTTCACCTTTTTTCTACTACTACGGACAAGTATAGAAATGCAGTTCCTGATACATGGCCAGGTATAGTCCCCTGATGAAATACCTGACCATGTATCAATATTTATTGCAATAATTAAAGACAAACACTAGCCAAGGAATAAAAAATTTTTACTATAAAAATAATAAAATAATGTGATACACTATCGGAAGACTAAAACATTACAATAAATTACGATAAAATAAACTACAATAAAACGTTAAAAATATACCAAAGCAATAAAATTATCTAAAATAAACTGGATTAAAAGCGATAAAACCTGAAGCTTTCGGAAACTACTGTCTCCTTCTTCAATAGTATACTATTACTGCAATGACACATCCTTAAGTAGCAGACCCATGGCACTCATGCACGTGGTCCATCAGACACATGGTCGGCATTCCCCACGGGCGCGCATTGGAAACGGAAGTGGCTCGGGAGCGTGTCAAACAGAACCGGTCATCCCGTCTGAGGACAACTGCCTCAAACAGGGGTGTAAACGTGTCCCCCTGTCCCTGTTAATAGTATTACGACTGGATGAACCGATTCGCAAGCTCTCGAGCCACTTGCGTTCCCAAAATCCATGGGCACGGTCCGTAATGACCGCGTCTTCAGGGGAGATCCGATGCTGCTTCTCCCAGAAATGCTCTGCCACAGCAGACCTTGCATAATTAGCAGTCTTAATAGCGGTCATGTGCTCCCCCAGACGGTCTTTTAAATGTCACCCCGTCCCCCCCACATAACATTCCTCACAATCCGGGCACTTAATCTCATAGACCACACTACTAGTATAGTCCTGGGCTACGGGATCTTTAACTTGAGACACCACTGTGTGCAATCTCCGTCCCGGAAGTTGCACACAGCAGGTCTGACACTCCCGCAGTGCCCGTACAATGCATTCTGAAAGGCCCGGATAGTAAGGAACGTCTGCAGTAGCCACAGGGGCAGGCGACTCCCTACGATTGGACTCTACCCTATAAATATATTTGTCCAAGACCCTCTGGGGTACTCACACTTCCTGAGGTCTGCCGTGACTCTGCAAATTTCCATTTCCTTATCCTCGGGGGTACTACAGTGGGTCCCCACCCTATTCAACAACACCCTGCCTACACTTTTCTTTAGCTGACATCAGATTCTGCATATTTCCCTTACCTGTATTCAACTTTTATTTAAATATGTTCCCCCATATCTGATGACAGCTTTACCACTTTTTATTTTATTTGTATTGTATTTTACCTTATTATTAATAATTTTACTTTACAGTTCACTCACCTCCAATTGGCTTTGTAATTCAGTCCATAATTTTCTTAATTCATCATAACATTTAGGATATTAACATTCTTTACCTTTTACATACCTACTACACTTCTTTTTCTACTATCCTTACCCTTCTAGTCACTTTCTGTAATTTTCACTTGCATCTATGCATACTTTATTTAATAAATCTATTCACACATACTTTATATATATATATAAATATATGTGTGTGTGTGTGTGTAAGATGCAAGCTAATATAAAAACATATTTATATAAAAGAGAAAAGGTTTACCGAGATTAGTAAAAACGTTAAAACACATAAAACGTTCCTGTCTATATTGTGGACATTGGATAAAATATGATGAATAAGAAAATACCAATGGGTCCAACACTGAACCCAGGGGAGGGGGAAAAAAACACTAATAACATTAGTTCACGAAGAGCAATGTCCATCAAATACCACTCTGTCTTCTCCCACTCATCCATCCTTATACCAATAGCAGCAACTTTCCCTTAAAGCCAGAGTGCTCCAATTTGTACAGCAGTCTTATGTGTAACAATATCAAAAGCTTTCCTGAGATCCAAGTATATGATATCAAAAATTATTTTTTGCATCCAGTTCCTTTGTGATCACATCGCATAATCCAATCAAACTGGTCACACAAGATTCACTTTACAAACCCATGCTGTGTCCAAAGTATAATTGCATCCTTGTCTAGATTATACAGCATTACTTCTTTTACGAATGACTCCATTATTTTCCCTCCAACAAAAGTTAAAGTAACAGGTCTTTGATTACTTCTGTCACCCTTTGATTCCCTTTGTGAATTGGGGGTGCATTTGCACAAATCGTCTGAATCAACCTCCCCTGAATCCAAGGATGCTCTCATAATTATGGCTAAGGACTTGCTTACTTCCTTCACTATCTCCCTTAATATAATTGGATAGATCCCATCCACCCCGGGTGTCTTTTTTATGTTTAACTTCATTAGTTAAACACAATTTCTCTTCCACTTTCCTCTCACTTATTACAAAATCACTTGATTCCCTGTTACAGTTTTATAAACTTCTGGCCTCTACTTCCCCAAAGAATTCCATATAGATGCAAACTACTCAAACTGAGTTTGTCAACAACCTGAGCAGGATCATCAACAGTCAAACCATCGATATCGAGTGGACCAATTTGATTCATCTCATTCTTTCTAGTCTTTACATAAAGAAAGAAGTCTTTGCTGTTTTTCTTGGCATCCTTCACCAAAGATTTCTGATAATCTGCCTTTGCTTGCCTGATCACATTTGTGACTTCATTACAGAGTAGTTTATATCTATCACAAGCTTCTGGGCAGCCTGATAATTTAAATGCATTCCAAGTTGTTTTTTTTTTTTTCCCCCCCGTTTGTCTTTCACAAATTTAATTAGTTGATCTGATATCCATTTTGGCCTATACATCAAAGAGTGTTTATTAGTTGATATGAAAACCCCAGTAGCTTCTATGATTAATTCCCTGAACGCTTCCCATTTAGAAATTGCTGATGATAACATCAGTTGGTGCCACGGTATATAATTTAAAAACTGTTTGAAACTAGTGTAGTCACCTTTAAGAAACCAAAAATCCCTCCCTTTACCCTTGATGGTTGCTAGATCTTTTAGCACATCCCAACTCAATAGGAAACAGTAATGTTTCCTAATGCTGTAGGAAACAGTCATCCAATAAACCCATAAAATTCTCACCAGTCTGTGAATGACCAACTCATAAGTTCCATCAGGTCATTCCATGTCAAGTGGCCTAGGGGTCTCTGCTCGACCATCTTCAATTTTGTTGAAACTTGGTGTGAATGTTTAAACAGGTTTCAAATGAAGCTGTGCAAAATTTCAGTTCAAAAATATAGTATGCTTGAGGCACCACCAGCACCTTTTTTGTGGAGGTCACTTGTGTTATGTGGAATAAATCACAAAAAATTGTCGCAACAAATTTGAGCAAGACTTTTGAAAGTCATAGCTTTGAAATAAAAACCTTTGGTATCTTCTTCTTCTTTGGACATTCCACTTACTAACTGCATGAATGCAGCCTAACTAAATATCAGCTCTTATACTTGTTTTCTGACTGAAATATTTTCCTTCAAAGATTGACTCAAAATATGAAAGTCAAAATTGACCTATCTTAAGGGGCAAATATTTTAATGTGGGCCACCTTCAATTCTTTCGTTTTTGCCACCACTGGAAAAAGCAGAGTTTCAGCTACAAGGATCATATGGTTTATCTGTTTTGTGTCTTTGCACTTAAGGCCTTAAAATTAAGCCTAAACATCAAGTAATTTTATGTGCCGTATTGTTATTTTGTGAGATCTTTTTTGTTGCAGAACACTTCCTTAATCCTGCCTAATGTTTAGAATAATCTAGAAATAGAGTATATCCTATAATTCTGGAATATTCTAGAACACCCAAGAATTATAGAATATTCCAGAATTCCAAAAAACAAAACTGATGAATAGTCTAGAACTCTTCAATATTGTAGAATCATACAAAAAAAGTATAAATAGCTGATATTTGAACCATGCTGTTATTAATGTCATAAACAAACTGTTCATCATGAACAGTTTGTTCGGAACAGTTTTGAACTTTGAACAGTTTTCTCGAAAATCTGCTACCAATTCCTTAAATGCTGATCTTCAGGTAATTCTCCAGTGGGGCAAAGACAACTTAGTTGATTTCAACCCTTCTAAAACTCAGTCTTGTCTTATATCTCGCAAAAAGGATTCTTCTGCTCCTATGCTTATCTTTAGTGACACTCCAATTTCTAGGCAAAAGGATATATCTCTTTTGGGGATTACCCTGACTTCTAATCTCTCTTGGCACAAGCACATTACAAATATTGCTTCCTCTGCATCTAAAAAACTTGGTTTTCTCTTTCGCTCTCGGCGTTACTTTTCTTCCAAACAGCTGCTCACTCAGTATAAATCGCAAATCCGCCCTGCCATGGAATAGTGTTCCCACATTTGGGGTGGTGCCCCCAAAACCTCTCTCAGGCTTCTTGATTCCATTCAGAAGAGGGCAGTTAGGTTAATTAATGACTCATCTCTAACAGAGTCTCTCCACTCGCTGTATCATAGACGTACTGTTTCTGCTGCATGCCTCTTCTACAGATACTTCCATGGGCACTGTTCTTCTGAATTGGCTTCTATAATTCCCCCTCTCTCTTTCAAAACAGTCCGAACACGTGCCGCCACCAGCCAACATCCATTTACTGTCCAACTTCAAACCCATAGAACCAACTTTTCATCTTCCTCATTTATTCATTCAACTGCCGTTTTCTGGAACAACCTTCCTTCATACGTATTTCCTGAAAATTACAATCTACAGAAGTTCAAGTCCAACGTCAACAAATATCTTCTTTCGTCTTCTCAACCTTTAACCCAAGCACGGTACTAAGTACTATAGGTTCTAATACCTCTCGTGTTTGGGGTCCACATAAAAAAAATAAATAAAAAAAAAAAAAAAAAAAAAACAACTTTTTTTTTTTTTTTTTGAACAGTTTGTTTATTTTGTCCCTCTATTTGTTATTGTTTGACTGTAATAATGAACATGAACAGTTTGTTTATTTTGTCCCTCTATTTGTTATTGTTTGACTGTAATAATGAACATGAACAGTTTGTTTATTTTGTCCCTCTATTTGTTATTGTTTGACTGTAATAATGAACATGAACAGTTTGTTTATTTTGTCCCTCTATTTGTTATTGTTTGACTGTAATAAAGTTAATTAAGTTTTCATTGCTTGCAGAAACGTCCACTTATTAGTCAGCATGAAAGCCATGGAACCAGAAGATTTTGCTGGAGATAAGCTAGACTCGTGCACCATCAGTCATATGGCTAATTCTAAATGTTATATGCTATCCTATACATGCAAAACTGGGTTAAAATTATTTAAAGAATTTGAATTTGAAGAACAACAGCTGATACATTGTGGATTAAAACTGGGTGAAGAAGACAATGTCTACATCACGAAGCTTTGCTTTTGACAAAATTTGAATTTTTGCAGTGTTCATGTTGCAATAATTTCCAGAAGAAAAATCATATGGTGAAAAAAAGTTTACAACCAATTGATTTGTCAAGGGCAGACTACCTGAAAGACCTAACAAATGTAGACATAAAACCAGGCCAGAAGCTGTCTTCAGTGATGGTTCTGCAGCTCAATACAAGAATTTTATTAACTTGCGTCATCATCAGATGGATTTTGATATCAGTGCTGAATGGAATTTCTTTGGCACTAGCCATGGTATTGGTGGAACAATAAAACAATTGGCAGCATGTGCAAGTCTCCAATGCCCAATTGAAAACGAAATCCTGACACCAAGAAACATGTTTGAATTTTGTGACAAGCATGTGGCTGGAATAAAATTCTGTTTTGTTTCTAAAGAGGAAATTGAGCAAGTAAGGCCACTTCAAGAGAAAAGATTCATAGACTGTCATACTATTGGCTGGAACAAGACAAAATCATCACATCATTCCTATTGATGCAAGACAGATTCATGTTTGCAGAGTATCAAATGACACACCATCATCATTTGTAGCTCATGTAGATCAGACTAGTGAAACCAATATTCAATATATGCTAATTGTTAATTCACAACCTGGCCAATACAATTGCCTGTATTTATGATAATAATTGGTGGATTGGAAATATTTGTGAAATTTCATTTGAAGAACATAATGTATTGGTAAATTTCATGCATCCTCATGGAGCAGCTCCATGAGGCGTCGACAATGGCAAGCTATACTGTCGACAATATAGCTTGCCTAAAGTAGTAATATCAACCATCAATGAAAAATTCCAGTCCATTACGAAGCAGTGATTCAATATCTTCGCTAATTTCACTGGCCTGCTAGACAAGATGTCTGCTGGATTCCTGAACAACAAATTATTGCCAATCTTCCAGCTCCAAAAACAACAACAATGGGTCAACAATATAGCTTGCCTGAAGTAGCAATATCAACCATCAATGAAAAATTCCAGTCCATTACAAAGCAGTGATACAATTTAAAATTGTATTGTGTTTTAAATAAATTTTGTTGCAATTATAACTTCTTTCAAGTTTAGAAACCAATAGAACATCATCTTAACACTTGGAATCCTGAATAAAGACCACTTTTCAGACCACATTGCAAGACATGCAATATCTTTTCTTGCCATTTGCACTCCCATTGTAAAATATACAGATCTTTTTGTGCATGGCACTATATCCTTTCTCCTTAAACCAAAGGGCAGAGTAATCACAGAAAATTTCACTCTTGTAAATACAATAGTTCTGTCCTTATTGAGATGTTAAACTTCGCCATCGAATAAGAATGCAAATATTATGTGGAAAATATAAAATGTTTAAGGCCATTTTTTAGGCCTTAAGTAGCAAGACACAAAATTGAATTTTGATTCTTGTTGCTTAAAACCTGCTCTTTCCAATGTAACAAAAACAAGAGAATTGAAGTGTCTCACATTAAGATATCTGCCCCTAAAGATAGGTAAAATTTTGACTTAAAAATTTCGAGTCTTATCTTTGAAGGAAAATATCTCAGCCAGCAAACAAGTATAAGAGCTCATATTTAGTTAGCCCGAATTCATTCAGTTGTTAAATGGAATGCCCAAAGAAGAAAGTACCAAAGGTTTTTATTTCAAAGTTATGACTTTCAAACGTCTTGATTAATTTGTCGAAACAAATTTTTGGTGCCAGTTTTAGACCGCAATGTAAAAAATGTGAAGGTTTTTGAGCCTGGACACCAAAAGTTTTGCATTCTTTGCCAAAAGTTAACTAGGTATACTAAGTTTCAGAGTATTAACTCTCAATGTTGTGCAACAGTAACACTTAAAACTTCCTGAAAATTTGCTCCGCGTAACACAAGTGACCTCCACAAAAAAGGTGCTGGTGCCTACTATATTTTGAAGTGAAATTTTGCACAGCTTCTTTGGAACCAGTTTAAACATCTACACCAAGTTTCAACAAAATTGAAGATGGTTGAGCAAGGACCATTTTCAAATTTAGGTCACTTGACATGGAATCACCCAGTACTTCAAGTTTTGAAAAGTTATATTCCCCCCATTATTACACATTGTGATTTACTGGTCCACTCTATTTCTTTGTACAGCTGTTCGTTGTACTCATTAGATCTATTTTTTCTTTCGCAGTACTTACATCAACAACAATATGACTCAATTCAACACTGCATAGGCCAACAATGTCAACTGGATGTACTGTCTTAGATTTCTGTGCTTCTTAACTAAGAGCACACTGACATGGTCATGCATCTTGAAAAGGGTGAAGACACCAATGATGAAGGTACAAATGAAGAAGAAAATATTTCAACTGGCAAATGCATTAGTTTCATTGAAGAACTTAAGGGAATGAAACAAAAGGTTTGCAAAAAAAAAAAAAAAAACACACCCAAATGCAGAAAGCAATTAACTTTAGAGAGAATGTTTAAAAAATAAATTATGGGCTATTGAACTGAAAAAAGTGATAATTCATGCTCTCATTTTCGACTTCAAGCAATAAGTAATCACTTATGTTAAAATATAAAGTTATGTTACATACTGGAATGCACCCGAAAAGGTTAAAATTGGTAAGTTACTTTTTATTCTAGTAGTATTTTATATATATTTAATTTTATTCTTATTTTAAATAAACTACTTTATTTTATATTCTGCTGTTTAGTTGTTTGAAACAAGATTTGATTATAGTGATATTACAATATTTACTAATATTTTTTAAAAAAAGCAATCCCCGTACCAGACATTGAGTCTAAGATATATATACAGGGCGATTCAGGAGGAATAGTAAATATTTTGTGAGGTTATTGTAATGATTATTCTGAGTAAAAAAGTTCATATAAACATGTGTCCAATTCTCAATGGATACAGAGATACAGCTGTTTGAAACTGGTGCATGAGCAGCTCCCTGAATCAGATGTGACCAAGAGGCAGTTATACCTGATGCTCTTTGGTGTTAGAAGTGTTGTTAAGAATGCCACACATCTTCACACGTGCTGAATATGCCAATAAGATGTTTGTCTATGGGTTTTTTTGGTGGAAGTGCTACTGCTTCTCGTAGAGAATACTGTTGATGGTTTCTTAACCACAGATTACTGGATTACAGAGCATTTACACCAAACTGCGTGAGACTGGTACAGTTCTTAGTACTCATATTTCTTCTGAATGTGCAAAATAACAAAATGTGGATAAAATAGAACACATTCTTCAGTCGGTAGAACGTAGTCCTACTATCAGCACAAGAAGAATTTCTATGCGTATTATTGTTCAACAGACATGGGTAGGGCGAACATTACGTGAGCACTGCTTGTATTCTTTTCACATACAACGGGTGCAACACCTTCAATCAGGAGATGACACCCAGCAATTGGAATTTTGTCGGTGGGTAAATGCTAATCACTGATTAATTCCATTAATACTGTTCAGTGATGAAGCTACTTTCACCTGTGACAGTATCAACAACACCCATAACTCTCATAGGTGGTCAGAAAAAATACACATGCCACTGCAGAAACAAATTTTCAACATCGCTTCTCTGTAAACATGTGGAGCAGTATCAACCACAATCAGTTGATTGGGCTTGTTGTGTTACAAAATTGTCTTACAGGGCCCATTTACCTAGAATTTCTGCAAAATGAACTTCCACTCCACTACTATTGGAGGATGCTCCCTTGGCTACAAGGATTGGTATGTACTTTCAGCATGAGGGAGCTCCTGCACATTATACCAGTCTGGTGATACAATATCTAAATTGAACTTTCCCTTAACGACAGATAGGCTGTGGTGGTCCCATTCATTGGACACTAAGGTCTCCAACCCCTCACTCCATTAGATTTTTGTTTGTAGAGTTGGATGAAAAGTGCCGTATACAAAAAAAAAGGTGAATACAAGAGACGAATTTCTTGCTCGCATTTTGGATACTGCTGCCCTCATAAAGCAATGCCAAGACAACCTCAGAAGAACAACACGTCGTATTACCACAAGAGTTGCAAAGTGCATTGAGGTTGGCAGTGGGATTTCCGAACATTTATTGTGACCTGTAAAAGATTTGTAAATTATTTGTGTTTTGTATCATTCAAAAAGTCAATAAATACAAACCATAAGTCATTTATCATTGTTTAATACCTCTCATAATGGTTTTGTGTGCACCAGTTTCAAACAGCTGTATCTATTGAGAATTGAACACGTTTATATGACCTTTTTTACTAAGAATAATCGATATTATAACCTCCAAAATATTTATTATTCCTCCTGAATCACCCTGCATATTGAGTCTATATATATACACTCTGCTGCCACTTTAGTAGGTACACATACCTAGTAGGAAGGTGTACCTAAAAAAGTGTTGAGCCTCCTTTAGCCTTCAAAACAGCCTGAATTCGTCTAGGTATGGATTGAACAAGATGCTGAAATCGTTGTGCAGGAATGGAGTACCATGCAGACACGAACGTGTCACGCAGTTCCTTGAGATTCCACCTCCGTCGAATCTCAAGGAACTGCGTGACAAAGGAGCAAACAGCCCTTTCCAGCTCATCCCAAAGATGTTCAATAGGATTGAGATCTGCAGACTGAGTGGGCCACTGCAGCAAAGAAAAGCCATTGTCATGTTCCTGGAACCATTCCATAGTTTGGACTTTGTGCACTGGCGCATTATCCTGCTGGAAGTAACCATCTGACTGAGGATAAACTGTCAACATGAACGGATGCACTTGGTCAGCAACGATGTGGCATTCAGACGTGAATCTATGGGTATCAATGAACCCAATGTGTGCCAAGAAAACATTCCCCACACCATAACACTGCCCCCCACCGCCTTGCACAGTAGTCGTCAGACATGATGGGTCCATGGATTCGTGTTGTTTTCTCCAAATTCTGAGTCTTCCATCAACATTATGCACCAGGAACTTCGACTCATCAGACCAAGCAACTGTTTTCCAATCCTCGATAGTTCAGTGCTGGTGTTCCTGTGCCCACAGGAAGCATGCTCTCCTGTCCTTCATTGATAACAAAGGTATGCAATGTGGCCGTCGGCTGTTGTAGCCCATTCACGACAAAGTGTGACTAGTGGTCTGTTGCGATATTTTCTTCTGTGCACCAAGGTTGTATTCTGATGTGACGTGTGACATTGTAGCCCGTCTGTTTGCTTCTACAATTCTGGCCATCCTCCTCTGACCTCTCTCATCAACAAGCGATTTTCTTCCACAGGAGTGCCGTCGAGACGATGTTTTCTGTTCGTTGCACCATTCTCGATACACCCTTGAAACTGTGGTGCGTGAAAAGTTCAGGAGAACGGCCATTTCAGAGATACTTGGTCCAGTACGTCTTCCACCTACTACCATGCCACGTTCAAAGTCCATTAGATCACCCCTTTTCCCCATTCTTGCTACGGTTTGTATGCTTAACTGATACTAAAAAGGTTGTTCTGCTGAATTTATATCCACAACTGTGGTCATGTGACTGCAACGTTGTGGGACAAACCATTTGTGTGCACAGCATGGGTTTACCTAATAAAGTGGCAGCACAGAGTGTGTGTGTGTGTGTGTGTGTGTGTGTGTGTGTGTGTGTGTGTGTGTGTGTGTGTGTGTGTGTGTGTGTGTATTTTTTCGTTCTAATAATTTGTCCACTTCTTTAATCTTTACTGGTCACATCAGTTTATTAGAAATTTTTTGTACCTCGTTTAGGGTTAATATAAGATTTTAATTATTTATTTCAATTGTGTTCTAATTTCTCTTGCTAGACCTGAAATACAGAATTACTAAAATCCAGAAAGCCTCTAGTCCCAATCTTTTTGAATAAGGTGACTGTAGAAGGTAAAAATCTAGTGCCATAAGTATTCAATTATGAGCAAGTGCTATGCTTATGAAAACTATGTGCTGCCTTTGTTATAAATGAAACACTACTGGCTAATGACTGAAAGCTAACACGACAACAACTGTTGGACGTTTGAAGATAACCAGTGGGTGCTGTTAGGACCAAATTCCATTAAGTTGTCAACGGTAAATCAACATTTACAATTTAGCTAACACTAATTTTGAATCAACCTGTATGTGAACCCATAACTTTTAATAGTTTTACTACTAGAACTGAAGGATTTCCATAGAAACTGCTCTCAAATGAATTTACGGTAAACCCCCGCTATTCGCAGTATCTGTATTCGTGGTTTCGCGTATTCGCAGTCACTGATTTAATATAAAATGAAACCTAAAAAAAAAAAAAAAAATGAATTTTAAATCGCCGTGAACATTTTCCGCCATAAAAAAACATGGGCGTGGCTAAAATC
The DNA here is from genome assembly GCF_048544385.1 of Mastigoproctus giganteus. Taxonomy (NCBI): domain Eukaryota; kingdom Metazoa; phylum Arthropoda; class Arachnida; order Uropygi; family Thelyphonidae; genus Mastigoproctus; species Mastigoproctus giganteus. The sequence continues at coordinate 149,930,550 of NC_143579.1, read as the reverse complement.
ATCTTTCCTGGTCAAAACAGCACTAAGTGGGTGACAAAATCGCGAGTGTGGATGTTTCTCGCTAATCCTTGTTCAGTATGTGCTATGCGCTTGTCATGGAAGATTTTGTAGTTTGCTTTTAATATATATACTTATAAATTGAATAAATTTATCAATTTACATATTGAGATGCTTACAAAAGTGAAATTTTGTAGTGAAATTTCTACCGTTTTGTAGTGCGTTAGTGTAAACAGACTTTTTCGAGTATTTTAACGGAAGAAAGTGACTTTATTGTGGACAAGTTCTTTTCTAACCCCTACAAAAATATGGCTACGAATAACAAGGGAACTGAGAAAAGATCAAAGAAGGTGATGACATTAGTGAATAAAATTCAGTTATTAGACAAAATTTCTAATGGTGAAAGTGTCTCGTCAGTGGAAAAACATTAAAAAATCAATAAGTCAATGGTACGATCAATCAAAAAGTCGGAAGAAAAAATCTGCCGTAGTGTCCGTGAAAACGTGCTAATTGCTTCAAAAATTTGCTTGTTATTTGGTTTTTAAGAGCAGTAGCAACTAAGGCCATATTGCTCCGGGATATGCGGTGGTCAATCCCTGACCTTTCCGTATTTGGTGGTGACGGGCTCGAACCCCGGTCTAATCAAGAAGCGTGTGCTACGCACTGCTGCTCCTTCCCACCTGGCTACGGAGGCGCCACAAAAAAAAAAAAAAAAAAAAAAAAAAAATTTTTTTGCTCTGTAACTAAATCTTTGGATAGAAGATCGAACTCAAAATAAAATTCCCTTAAGTTCACTCATTATTCGTGAAAAGGCAAAACACCTTTATCAACACTTTAGCGAAACTGGTGATAGCACTGGTGGGATAAGTTTTTTAGCTATAGTAAAGGCGCTGGATTGAAAGATTTGTGTGAAATTTCTAATAAATATTACATTTAATATTAAATTGTTTCTTATTTTCATTTCGATGCCTTATGCTTGCATTTCACTATGTACATAGTCATATTATGAAGGTATATATAATACATACATAGACAAAATTTTAGACTAGTTTTTCTTATATATTTCAATACTTGGGAACGGAACCCCTTTATCATTATGGGAGCCATAACTCAGTATTTGCGGCATTTCTCAGGAACGTAACCCCTGCGAATAGTGGGAGTTTACTGTATTACTGTTTGGTTGTGTCAAAATGCTTTTTTTAATTTAATAACATACTCACTCTGGATGACAGTGCCAATCCATTAACTTCTGGTTTCATCATTTCTCTGAAAAATTTTATACTCATTCAGGAAGTTGTATAACTTTGCAATCAATATTTTAAAATTTAACTTAAGCAAAAATTCTAGTCACCACTCTGATTTTAATGTATACAATGAGTCCTCAATATCTGTTGCTAATTGGTTCCTTAAAAGTGCAATGGATAAGGAATCAACAGATATGGTCAATAGACTCGCACTATAATAATAATAAATGGTTCAAGGAAATCAAACTTGAGAACTAAATTCATTTCCAAGATTAAAAAACACAAATAAAAACTAGTTTTATCATAATTTTATTGATTAAACTACACTGTGTGCATCAATTTACTCACTGAAGGATGAATCATCCTTAGGCTAAAAACCAGGAACTTAAAATCCCAAAGTTGAAGCCTGTGATTTCTAGAGGTATCATCCATCCTCTGAATAAAGGAATTTAGAGTTCATTTCCTTCATGCTTTTCTTGTAGCAACAAAGAATGACAGAACATCGATATCCAGTTTGTCAGCAAGGTGTTATGTCATTGAGTCAACAAGTTTGAACAGATTACTGAAGAACTTTATGACGGCATTGATGAAGTGATGTCCATGAAGATGTCCACCACACATCTTTGTTGCTACAAGGAAGGAGACTCAATATTTGAGACATCCTTCAAGGTCGCCAAGAATGCCTTTGCATCTGGGTGCTCATTTGAGAGTACCTTCATTGCCTCCAAATGCTCAAAGAAATCTAGAGTCAAAGATCTTAGTTTCTTCTTCTTCTTTTCATTAGATAACTCCTCTGGAGTTTGAGCTTACCCAATAGAACCAGGTGTTTGGCTTTTCAGCTGGCATCACCAACAGTTCTTTAACATTAGAGGAATCTAATTGCAAATTTTTCCAGAGACTTTTGTTTGAGTGACTCCTCTTGGAATCCAGGGAAATCATCAATGCAATCAAGGCATAACTTCCTTCATATAGCATTCATACAATAGGAACTGGCTTCATCAAAAGCAACTACCATGTTGTATGCATTTGTGACACTGAAGTGTTTCCAAAATTCCTGTAAAGCAGGCACTTCTCATCTCAGTGACTAAGCACTGTGACGCTTTAGTGAAGGTGATCATATGAGTAATAGAATGAAATTAGCAGCTACGTTGTGGTTCATGGAATGTTAAGAATAATTTCAAAATAGAAGAAAGAAAATGGACTTCATCATCAGTATTAGCATTAGTAGAGGCATTTGATGCAAGAAAGCAAGCTTATGCAGCATCAGCCACAAAAAAAAAAAAAAAACCCACATCCACTTCACCCCTCTGTTCGTTCGAAATACCTGTCCAGCTGAGCCTTAAACTTATTTAGGCTATCAACCTCCACTACAAGGGATGGAAGTCTGTTCCACCAACCGACCACCCGTTGCCTAAAGGCAAATTTCCGCACGTCTATCCTACATCTGTCTTTCCTCAATTTGAATTTATGCCCTCTCAGGTGATTATTCTGAGCTAGAGGAAGAATCCTATCAGCACTGAGCATGCTCAAGACGTTCAAGGCTTTATACACCTCTATCAGATCACCTCGCTGGTGCCTAGTCTCCAGACACTGTAATTTGCAAAACTTAAGCCTTTCTTCGTAAGAGCACCCTTTTGTTCCATTCACTAATCTTGTTGCCCTTCTCTGTACTCGTTCCAGCAGCTCTACATACTTCTTGAAATGAGGCCTCCAGACCTGTATACAGTACTCTAGGTGTTCCCTTGCCTTATACAAGGGAATAATCACCTCCTTATCCCTGCTGGAAAAATTCCTGTATATCATTGACAATACTCCATGAGCTACTCTTGCAGCCCGTCGGCACTGCTCAGAGAACTTCATATCTGCCTGCACAACCACCCCCAAGTCCCTTTCATTCTCTACCACTGTCAGTGTAGTACCACAGAGTTGATACGTTGCTCTGGGGTTGCTGTTTCCCATGTGTAGTACTTTACATTTGTCAATGTTAAACTTCATTTGCCACCTCTCAGCCCATCTGCTGAACCTTTCCAGATCCTGTTGCAGCAGCATAGTGTCAGTAGTGTCCTTGACAACCCTGCCAACCTTTGTATCGTCTGCAAACTTGGACATTAAGCTTGATATACCATCATCAATATCATTTATAAATACAGAAAACAATAATGGACCCAACACTGAGCCCTGAGGGACTCCACTAATAACCTTAGTCCATGATGAGCAGTGTCCATTGATTACCACTCTCTGTCTTCTCCCCCTCAACCACCCCTTTATCCATAGCAGCAATTTGCCTCCAATGTCACACTGCTCCAATTTGTGTAGCAGTCTTCCATGTGCAACAGTATCAAAAGCCTTTCTAAGATCCAAGTATATAATATCAAAGCTATTCCCTGCATCCAGTTCTTTTGTGACTGCATCATAGTATCCAACCAGATTGGTCAGGCAAGACTTCCCCTTAACAAAACCATGCTGTGTCCGAGCTATAACTGAAGTCTTGTCTAATTGATCCTGCAGTGCTTCTTTATCCAGTGCCTCCATTAATTTTCCTGGAACAGAAGTTAAGCTCACAGGTCTATAATTACTTGTGTCGGCCTTTGATCCTCCTTTGTGAATTGGGGTCACATTTGCACATTTCCAGTCCAAGGAAGAGTCCAAGGAAGCTCTCATAATTATGGCTAAGGGTTTGCTTACTTCCTTTGCTGCCTCCTTTAATATAACTGGATAGATCCCATCCACCCCAGGTGCCTTTCTTGTGTTTATCTTCAACAGTTTCTCCTCCACTTTACTCCCAGTTATTTCAAGATTCTGTAGCTTACTGCTAGAGTTGGATACACCTCTGGCTTTCCCCTCGCTGAATAACTCCTCATGTGTGAATGTCGATGCAAAATATTCATTTAGTTTGTTAGCTACCTGAGCAGGATCATCAACAGTTGACCCATCAATATCAAGTGGACCAATCTGATTCAACCCCTTCCTTCTAGAGTTTACATAAGTAAAGAACTCTTTGCTGTTTTTCTTTGCATCCCTTGCCAAGGATTTCTCGTAATCTGCCTTCGCCTGCCTAACCTCCTTTGTAACTTGGTTGCATATCAACTTGTATCTATCATAGGCTTCTGTGTCATGTGTTAATTTGTAAGTATCCCATGCATTTTTCTTCTCTGCCACATGCCTCATTAGTTCATCTGACATCCATTTTGGCCTAAACCTTGAACAATATTTCTTAGTTGGTATGTAAAGCCTAGTAGCTTCCAAGATAAGTTCTTTGAATGCTTCCCATTTTGAATTTGCTGTTGGTAACATCATCAGTTGGTCCCACTGTATAGAATTTAAATACTGTCTCAGTCCATCGTAGTCGCCTTTACGGAAGCAATAACCCTTCCCTTTACCCCTAATGGTAGTTACCTCTTTGAGTAAATCCCACTTCAGCACACTGTGATCACTGTCACCTAGTGGTTCATTTATCTGCAGATTCTTAATGCATGAAGAATCACTGCTGATAATCAAATCAAGAGTATTACTCCCTCTAGTTGCCTCCCGAACATGCTGATGTGGAAAACAATCATCCAATAAATCCACAAAAGCCCTGCTAGTGTGTGAGTGACCAGTCCCGAAAGTACAGTCAATATCTGGGAAATTAAAATCTCCCATTATAAGACTCTGATTTACTGGCCCACTCTATTTCCCTGTACAGTTTCTTATTATACTCATCAGAGTCATTAGGCCTATAGCACACTCCTACTCTCAATTTTGATCTCCCAATGCTTATGTCACACCAAACTGACTCAACACTGCACTGTCCAGCGATGTTGACTGGCTTCACTTCCTTGGTTTTTATGTGTTTCTTAACTAATAGCATAACCGCTCCCCCCTTCCTATCTTGTCTATCCTTTCTGTAGACGTTGTACTCCCCAAATTCCAGTTCTGCATCCCTTATATCTGTGTGACAACACGTCTCTGATATCCCAACAATATCTGCCTTTGATGTTTTGAGCAATACCTCAAATTCATCAAATTTATTTACTAAACTCCTAGCATTGGTGTACACGCAAGTATACCTGCACCTGTTTCTATTCTTAGCTACCCTAACACAACCCATGTGTTTACTTGTACCGCAATGGCTCCAAGCAGTCTCTGAAATATCATGCATCTTGTTTTTCAGGCTTCTGCTCATTCTAATAGAAGCAGTGCAAGAATCTCTTTCACCTCTGCCAGTGGCTACTGTCAATCTATTGGTCTTTGTCTCCCCCCAAGCTAGCAGTTTTCCGACCCACCTAACACTGCCTCGATAGCATCAGCAAATATTCTTGCACCCTTTCTATTTAAGTGTATCCCATACCTGTAGAAGCAATCTCTCCTGTTAACAAGTACAGTCCAGGCTGAAAAAAATTTTACCCCTTGAGCCTTGCACAATCTTTCCAGGGCCAAATTGATCGACAAGGCTCTCATCATATATCCCTCCTATCGTGTCCGGGCAGAATTGCAGACACTTTCAAATTCAACCCTAATTCTCGGCTTTTGTTCAACAGTGACCTGTACTTGTTAAGTAATTCTGCCTTTTAATATCATTAGTGCCAACGTGTACAACTATATCACCTTTTGTGCCCTTAAAAGATGATATTCGCTCTACAGCGTCATCAACCTTTGCCCCTGGCAGACATACCCTGGTCCTGTTCCACCTATCCACTTTACAAAGCATGTTCCCCGTTTCCCTGACAATAGAGTCACCAACAACTACTAGTTCCTTCGGGACCAGCGCATTCTGCCTTGGGGGTTGCCTCTGTGTCACGTGATGCCCACGTGCAAGCTCTGGCGTTGATGCGGGCAGCTGAGAGCTTGATGGGCCCCTCAATTTAGTTTCTTCGAGGGCATCCTCCCTGTCCTTCAAGCTCTCATATAGGCCCACAAGAACGCTGAGTTGTTGCCTGATATCGATACACTCCTTGCATCGAGCACACACAAAGACATCCCCCATGGCAGTATCATGTCCGTATCCGATTGCTCTGCAAACATCAAGCAAACAGTGCATTTTATAAGGCTGTGAGTCAGATTACAACTGCCCCCCTCAGTTCTGCTCTGAGACACAGCACTTCCATTAGCTTGAGCCTTTTGCTTTGCTGCTCTGGTCTGAGTCATGATTCTATTAATTTATTAATTAATTATAATTAATTATGTTATTAATTATGTTAAATATAATTAATTATATTACGTTTGTAATCTAAGTTGTTATATGTATTTATTTAAAAGTACAATTTAACTGCTAACAAAGTTCAACTAACGCTATCTAGTACGGTATATAACTATCGTATCACAAGGGTGGGAAAGTTACGAACGGTAAATCTACGGACACTTAAGTATTAATTAATTTTCAAATCTCGCTGTCTCAATTCAGAATAAACTAACGATCCTTACTAGGTCTGTAAGCTACTTAGAGAAATAATTCGATGTAAAAAATATTCAATCAAGCGGCTAAATATGGCTAAAGAACTTCTCGTTCACCGGAGTTGCAAACATATGGATACCCTTACCGATACTTTTATGCAATTACAAGGCCGAGTAAAGAATAAATACACCAAATTAATCAGAAAATCACAAAATAATGTTATACTACTAAATTTAAATCAAAAGTTTTAGAAAAACAATAATTTCAAATCAATAAATAAGAAAAATCCACTTAGCGGCTTTGAACACGACTGTCTCCTAGTAGCCTCGTCAACAGACTCGATTCTGGCAGACTCGTCAGCAGATTCTGGTACAAGAAGTCCAGCAGCACACATACAGGCATACAGCGGAGCAGTTTATTCAGATAATAAGAAACCTTGTCACAGTCCCAGATTCTCTGACTCATGGAATCACCTACCGCAAGGCTAAGAACAAAGACACCATGAAGTAGATCTCCAACAGCATCATCACGACAAAATTGTCAAGATGACCTGGAGCATTGTCAATGATATGCAGTGCCTTCTCTGACAAGTCATTCCTCCTGAGGTAAATATTTACTGAAGAGCAGAAATGAAGGTAGAACCACACTTGGAGCCAAGCTCTGGTAATACAAATTATCTGTTTTCTGACCTTCAAACCACAGGACGATAAAGTACTTTCAAAGCTCTTGGGTTGTTGTATGATAAACTAGTGACAGTTTCAACTTAATTTCAAGCAGCACTGCTTCCCTGAAGAAGTAATTTAATAGATAAATTATGAGCTGGCAAATTCTACTCTCCTTTCATGATGAAAGTTCTGGTGGGCATCTTCTTGGACACTGTTTCATTAATGTTATAGTAAAATTCTTCAATAATCTGCTCAAACTTGTTGACATAACTCATTTCTGACAAAATTGGATATCAGTGTTTGCTGACACACAACTAACTGAATTAGATGGGGGAAGGGGAACTTGTTCATACAACTACATCCACTTTTAACATACTTTTTACCTCCAGAAGATACTGATACAGCTTAGATTTCACCAGATTTTTAACCTGGACAACTTGTGGATGCAGTTCATTCCAGTGGTTGACAATACACTGGCTAAATGTAACCATATCAGGCTCATATCTATTAGTTTTCTCCAACAGTTTTGTATTAATGCTTCCCAATTTTTCTACCGAATTTTAATTTGAGAATTCTAGTCATTCAATTTGATATTCCCCAATACTTATACATTCCCTATTCAAATTATGCCCAGTTTTCAGCACCACAATTCACATTTTTGTAGACTCTCCTCAACTGGATGAGGAGATTCTGTGCTATTCTTGCCAGAATTCTGGAATTTGTCTGCCTTTGGCCCTTCCAAGAAGTGCAATGTTTTTCGTTAGATATTGCTTCCAGACTTCAACACATTAGTCTAAATACAGTTCCACCAGTTCTAAATTTAAATTTATTGAATCAGTCCTCACTTGGGGAAAATTCAATGTGTTATTTATTTTTTTTTCAAATTGAGATTGTCAAAAATACTCAATATTCTGTTTTATCAAAATTGAATTCAAATTAATTCACTTAAATTACTATTCAGAAATCAAAGTCAAAAATAACTTCTCCATTTAAGCAAAAAAATTTCTCTGGATCACAAACATTTGTGCTGGGCACTACTAATATTGGAATATCTTTCCCTTTAGCTTTAATTGTCCTTACGGTTGTAGGTGGAATTTCATGTTCATATCTAATATCAACTACTCCTTTACCAATTTCAAAAGGCTTCTTGGAATTCTCATTTGAAACTGAAGATAGAGGCACTGCATTTGTTGCACATCTAAATACCTAAACAAGACAAAGTTGGCAGAGAATCAGTTTGAGAACCTCCCACCAGGAGTATTTCTGATTGGTTGAAAGTGGTGAGTAATTGGAAATTATATTCTTGACGCACGAGAAGGTGAAGACATGAAGCTGGATAAGAAAATAATGCTATTAAATATTCAACGAGGTATATAAGAAATTATGGATTAGGAAGTCAATGGATATCAAGGACCCACTGTGTATGAATTATCAGTATTAGTATTAGCAAATGATGCAAGGAAAAGCTTATACAACATCAGCCAAAAACAATCTTCCCATGGCATCCCACCATCTGCTGTATTAATGTATAATTCTTCCTTAAATTATTTCAAACTACAAGGAATGTGTTCAAAAAAGGAACTGGATGCAAAAAATAATTTTGATATCATATACTTGGATTTCAGGAAAGCTTTTGATACTGTTGCACATCGAAGACTGCTGTAGAAATTGGAGCGGTATGGCATTAAGGGCAAGTTGCTGCAATGGATAAAAGGATGGAAGAGAGTGGTAATAAATGGACACTGCTCTATGTAGATGAATATTATTAGTGGAGTACCCCAGTGTTCGGTGCCGGACCCATTGTTGTTTTGTGTATTTTATCAATGATATCGATAAAGGTATATCAGGTTTATCATCCAAGTTTGCTGATGATAACAAAGGTTGGCAGGGTTGTTAATGTCAGTAAAGACAGTATGCTACTGCAACAGGATCTAGAAAAGTTAGGCAGATGGGCTGAGAAGTGGTAACTGAAGTTTAACATTTACAAATGCGAAGTACTGCATATGGGTAGCAGCAACCCAAGAGAAACATACCAATTGTGTGGTACACTGAGAGAGGTGGAGAATGAAAAAGACCTGGGGGTAATTGCAGACAGGCTGCCAAGCAGGTCATGGAGTTTTGTCAATGATACATAGGAATTTTGCTAGCAGAGACAAGGAAGTGATTATCCCTTTATATAAGCCAATGGTCAGGCCACACCTTGAGTACTGCATACAGGTCTGGAGGCCTCATTTTAGAAAGGATGTAGAATTGCTAGAACGATTACAGAGAAGGTCAGATGTTGTTATTTGGTTTTTAGGAGCATTAGCAACTAAGGCCATATTGCTCCGGGGATATGCAGTGGTCATTCCCTAATCTTTCTGCATCCTCCGTATTTGGTGGTCACGGGCTTGAACCTCAGTCTAATTAAGAAGCGTGTGCTACGCACTGCTGCTCCTGCCCACCTGGCTACGCAGGTGCCTACAGACAAGGGCAACAAGATTTGTAAGAGGCTTAAATTCTGCAAGTTGCAACATCTGGAGACAAGGCACCTGCAAGGTGATCTGATAGGATACTTCCGCTTGCTCAGATTAAGAACCAGAGTGGGCATAGATTCAAATTGAGGAAAGACAGTTGTAGAATAGATGTAAAGTGTGTTTAGGGTCAAATGGCACCAGGGGTTCCCCCCCCCCATCTCCACGTAGTTTACATTGTGGTGTGATACAGTTCACTGTAAAGGCCAGAGATTTAGAAGTATACAGATCTTGAGGTGTGTGATTTCGTGTACCGTTGTTCTTCTGGCCATTTAGCAGCGAGACCCCTGCTGAGGCCCGACGTTGCCCACACTTCGCCACGTGGAGGCAGACCAGGTACCCAGTAGTTGTAGTTTACTCTGGCAGGTCCTGCCACCTAGTTTCCTGAGATTTCAGTGGCTAGGACCTAAAAAAAAAAAAAAAAAAAAAAAAAATACGTATGTGTGGGTTGATCGCTAGATTGAAAGACCGAAATGTGAGCAAACTTAATTTCGAACTATTAAATTTTGACCTGTGGGGTATACGCTGGCAAGCAGATAGAGAGGGAGAGGAGACTGAAGACTGGGAGGAGAAAGACAGAAGAAATGGGGTCAATAGAGGAGACGACCCCATTATAAGTCATAAGGCATGCCCAACCAGGAGGAAATCTGGGTTGGCGAGTAGGGGAGGAGGCAGGAGGGACAGCCTCCTGCCTCCTCCCCTACCGCCGAGCCGAGGGAGAGGGAAAGAAAGATGGGTCCAGCAAGAGCGCCGGCACCGATTGCCATTATGGCTGGCATATGCAGAAAGCTCTGCGGTCTCATTGGGCTGGTTGGAATTCAGCTGAGTAGAAAGTCACTCATGAGGCTGCGTCCCATCCGGGGGAGGTCCACATATCCGGTGTGCACTTTTCGTGGGTTAGGTCCGGTTCATGTGATCCTCTTATCATGGTTTTTTTTTTCCCTCTTTTTTTCTGAGGCAGTTAGTTGTTGGTTTGTATTGTTTGCTGTCATAGGTTATTCATTTCATGGTTGTTGTTGTTGTGGTGGTGGATGCGGGAGAGTCCGCCTTCTTGTGAAGAGGTCTTGCGCATATTGAGTGAAGGCACTATAAGTATCTTTTTCAGTTAATATCAGATATTCCTGGTCTCGTAGCATTATTTGGGTGGTGGTTATAAATCGGCAGCGGAGATCCTCGTACAGTGGGCAGTCGTACATCAATTCCCCCCATGTCTCGCGTAGACCACAGTGGCATAGGAGGGTGTCACTCAATCCGAATCAATGAAGTTTTTCTCTTATGGTGCCATGGCCAGTCAAAAGATAGGTGGCAAGAAGTCTAGGAGAAAGCTAAGAAAGCCAAGGTGGATATAGTTTGGGTACACCAGTTGGATATCAGGTTTGTTGTTTGTTTGGTTTTTAGGAGCATTAGCAACTAAGGTCATATTGCTCCGTGAATATGCGGTGGCATTCCTGACCTTTCTGCATCCTCCGTATTTGGTGGTGACGGGCTCGAACCCCTGTCTAATCAAGAAGTGTGTGCTACGCACTGCTGCTCCTTCCCACCTGGCTACGGAGGTGCCTATGGATATCAGGAATAATTTTTTTGTGATTTCACCTTTGGTTGATGTCTGCCAGCGGTTTTGCCAGCTCTGGTTGAGATGTGCGCGGAGACGTTTGCGTTCCACACTTTGTGGTCAGTTTAAGGGTCCACTATGAAGTTCAGGTGGTTAGCCTCCCGTCCCTTGGAGAGTTGATATGTTAGCCGTGGAAGACTATTTCAAGGTCTAGGAGAAGAGTCACTGTCAGGGCCTGGAGAGCATGCATGCTTACAGTATTGCAAGCTCTTGTTATTGTAAGTAATATATACCGCTGCGTGGTGTCCAGTTTTCTTCTGTTGACGGCCGTGGTGGCCTTCCGGTACGACATGCCAGCGGCATACGTTATGGCAGGCAGGAATATGGTTTTATAGAATAGCTTGAGGGCTCTCCTCCGCAGGCCCCAAATCCTTGTGGGAGACCCTCATGAACAGAGCAGAGTATCTTCTGATCTTTTTCTGTATGTTTGTTTGTTATTTGGTTTTTAGGAGCATTAGCAACTAAGGCCATATTGCTCCGGGGATATGCAGTGGTCATTCCCTGACCTTTCCGCATCCTCCGTATTTGGTGGTGACAGGCTCAAACCCCAGTTTAATCAAGAAGCGTGTGCTATGCACTGTGGCTCCTTCCCACCTGGGTACGGAGGTGCCTTTTCTGTATGTAGGCCAGATGAGGGGTGAATGAGAGGTTATTATCTAGGACAACCCTGAGGTGTTTTAGTTCCTTTGTGAGCTTAATTGTAGTGCCTTGGATGCGGATTTGGGGTGGTCTCCTGATGTCCAGGGTACTTTTAACAGTACTGAGTTGGTCTTGGTTGAGGATATGCGGAGATTGTTTTCTTCAGTCCACTTCTGTAAGGTGTCAATGGTTTGGTTTTTTTTTTTTGTTTTTTTTTAGGAGCATTAGCAACTAAGGCCATATTGCTCCGGGATATGCGGTGGTTCATTCCCTGACCTTTCCGCATCCTCCGTATTTGGTGATGATGGGCTCGAACCCCGGTCTAATCAAGAAGCGTGTGCTACGCACTGCCACTCCTTCCCACCTGGCCAAGAGGCGCCAAGGTGTCAATGGCACAAGTAGCAGAAGTTTCTAGCCTGGCTCTGCTGTCCTCTCGCAGTACCAGGGTCAGGTCGTCCGAATATGCCCGAGTTGTCACACGACCTAGGTTTAGGAAACTGTCGAGAACCATGTTCCAGAAGAGTGGAGTAGAACAGATGTGCAGAAGTTTGCAGAAGCTATCAACTTCCACAACAAGAGATGGAACCTCTTGTTGTGGAAGTTGACAGCTTTAAACAAATTTAAGGCCGAACTAGACAACCATTTGGAGTGAACAGATGGGTGAAATGGGAAGGGGTTTTTTCTATATAAGCTTGGTTTCTTGCATCATGCCTCAACTAATGCTAATGCTAAAATTGTTTAAAATTAAGTGGCAAAAAATATACTTTGCAATTCCAGTGTGCGTGCAGTAATTTTTTGTTTTTTTTTCATCCACCATGAAAACTTTCAGGATAGAAAGTTAGCAATGTTCACATTTTGTGTGCTTCACAGAATGCCTAATATACAGTGTATTCTTTAAAATCTGGCAGCCTCAGGCATTGAGAGGTGCTGGACTTGAAAATTTTCCAGATTTTAGAGAGGTATACCTGGCTATATTTCAGTGACTGTCTTGTCCTTTCATCTAAGTTTGAGGGCGGCAAGTTTTAAGCTGCAGGAACAATGGTCTTCATTCTCACAGCAATACAATTGCCTTTATAAAAAATTGTCCTGGTATTGCATTACTTTCTACAAATAGCTTCAGCTATAGTACAACTTTGAAAACTGATTTCACATACCACAAGGCAGGTCACATAAACAGCTCCTTTAAAACTGTCAGGAAGCTGTTTGATGTGATCTGTTGACATAGTACATGAAATCAGTTTTCATATACCACAGAGACCACCTGGTCTCTGAGGGGCCAGCTGGTCTTGAAACAGACTAATCTTTTAAACAAATGGCTAATTAATCTTTCGAAGAGGCCATCTGTTTGAAAATAATCAATACCAGGGAAACTTGTTGCAAAGGCAAGTTTGTTCTGTTATGAAAATTAAGAACATTATACTGAACTTCTGTTAGTTTCCATCATATCAGATTTCTTCAAAACTCACAAAAAAAAATTAGATTTTTCAGAAATTTTTTTATTAATTTTGGCAGAATTTGTGCACTGAAATTATAACAAAATGATACTTTTTACCAGACTTTTATATTTAAATATATGGTGAAAAATATTATTAAATAGGACTGTGTTTTTTTTATGAAAACCCCAAACACGACAGGTATTAGAACCTACAGCACTTAGTACAATGCTTGGGTTGGAGGTTGAGAAGACAAGAGAAGATATTTGTTGACATTAGACTTCTTTTTTTGAACTTCTGTAGAGTGTAATTCTCAGAAAGACATATGAAGGAAGGTGGTTCCAGAAAATGGCAATTGAATGAATAAACAAGGAAGATGAAAAGTTGGTTCTGTGAGTTTTAAGTTGGACAGAAAATGGAAGTTGGCTGGTGGCGGCATGTGTTCAGACTGTTTTGAAAGAGAGAGAGCAGGAATTATAGAAGCCAATTCAGAAGAACAGTGCCCATGGAAGTATCTGTAGAAAAGGCATGCAGCAGAAAGAGTACATCAATGTGACAGCGAGTGGAGAGACTCTGTTAGATGAGTAATTAATTAACCTAACTGCCCTCTTCTGAATGGAATCTAGAAGCCTGAAAGAGGTCTTGGGGACACTGCCCCAGATGTGGGAACAATATTCTATGGTAGGGCGGATTTGCGATTTGTACAGAGTGAACAGCTGTTTGGAAGAAAAGAAAAGGCGAGAGCAGAAGAGAAACTCAAGTTTTTTAGATGCAGAGGAAACAATATTTGTAATGTGCTTCTGCCAAGAGAGATTACAAGCCAGGGTAATACCCAGAAGAGATATATCATATTGCCTAGAAATCGGAGTGTCACCAAAGATAAGCATAGGAGCAGAAGAATCCTTTTTGCAAGATATAAGACTGAACGAGTTTTAGAAGGAAAATCAACTAAGTTGTCTTTTCCCCATTGGAGAATTACCTGGAGATCAGCATTTAAGGAATTTGTAGTGGATATTCAAGGAGTTGAAGTTGATTGGGCATGGCAAGGTTTCTCAAAGTGAAAGTCGAATGGAATGTGCTCTCATCAGCAAAACTATGGATAAGATTTCTGGTCAATAGAAGGTCATTAATATACAAGAGGAAAAGCGTGGGCGAAAGAACTAAACCTTGGGAGACACCAGCATTAGTGGAGAAGTTAGAAGACAGAGCCATATGCCATCACGCTCTGTGAGTGATCAGAGAGAAAACTGGATAACCAATTACAAAAAACAGTTGGCAAACCATAAGATGGAAGCTTGTTTAGAAGACCTTTATGCCAAACATGATCGAAAGCCTTTGAGATGTCAAGAGCAACTGCTTATGTTTCACCGAACTTTTCCATTGAATTAGTCCATAAATGGGTAAAAAGAGCCAGAATATCACCAGTGGATCGACACTGACGGAATCCATACTGGCAATCATTGATAAGACAGAAGGTTTCTAGGTAGTTTAAGAGTTGGTGGTGAATTCATTTCTCCATTACTTTAGAAAAAGTAGAAGTAATTGCAATGGGATATAATCGGATGGGAGGGATTTGTCAACCTTTTTAGGAACTGGCTGGATATAAGCAAATTTCCAAGCAGAAGGAAAAACACCTTTGGAATAAGAAAGTGAAAAAAGCGGCAAAGAATTGGAGTAAGTTCAGGAGTGCAGGTTTTGAGAACAAATGGAGAAATACCATTGGGACCTGGAGCTTTCTTAGCATTAAGATTCGTCAAATTCCTTCTGACATCCTTTTGACTGAAGACCACAGGAAGCATTCAATGGAGTGTGTTGGGAATGGTGGGAAAGGTTGAGATGTTTTACCAAGATCATTAATACATGAGTTGAAAGAAAAATGGGATACTAGCAGGTCAGTTTTATCAGTGGTGAAGTGACAATAGAACCATCTGGTTTTGACAGAGGTGGGAGCAGAGGGGCAAAAGTTGCAGCCAAAAGCTTTGGCAAGAGACCAGAATGCTTGGCTACCATTAGGGCAAGAAGCAAGTTTTCTACTCTTAGTCTGTTCAAAATCTAGTTTGAACTGATTAATAACTGCTTTACATATTTTAGCATTAAATCAGCTCACACACCAACCATAAGAATAAGTATTTACTGTAACTAAAATATTTACAAATTAAAATAAAATAAATATTTACAAAAACTGCTATTATATTAAATTAAATTGTATACATGTAAAAAAAAAAAAAAACATTAAAAAACCGTTCATCCGTATTTAGGATGATAGTTTCAAACAGAGGATGCATACGCATACCTCTGTCCCTATTCATAATATTGTGGTCGGATGAACAGATTCGTAGGCTCTCAAGCCATTTACGGTTCCAAAACCCATGCGCTCGATCCACAATAACCGCATCCTCTGGGGAGAATTGATGCTGCTTCTCGCAAAAATGTTTGGCCACAGCAGACGTATTGTAATCAGCGGTTTTTATAGCATTTGCATGCTCCCCCAGACAATCCTTGAGCCGTCGTTTTGTCTCGTCCACATAACTTTACCTGGCTCATATTTTGAGCCAGGTAAAGAAAGTATCTCCGAATCTTAACTTTAGTCAAAGAAAAGCCTTGAATGATTTTTTTTTTTTTTTTGATTTGGTAGTTGTTGGCGCATCGGCTTCTGTGGCCATATTGCACCTCCCAAGGTTTTTGAAGTACTTTGATCCAAGCCCGAGGCGGGAATTGAACCCGCGACCTTTGGGTTGCCGGGCAGGTACTTTACCCACTCGGCTAGCCCGGTCGGCTTGAATGAACTGAGAAGAGACGATTGAATTGTGGTTTTACCTGTGGATAAGGGCAGATCGACGGTTGTCCTAAACAAAGAAGACTATCACAAAAAAGCAATGGACCTTTTACAGAACAATAATACGTATAAAGTTACTCAGAGAAACCCGTTAGTTGGCCTGGAGCGGCGCGTTAATAAACTGGTACAGGATTGGTTAAAGGCAGAGAAGATTTCCAGGGAGACCTTTTGGTTCTTACAAGCTACTGGATGTCAATTCCCTAGGTTTTATGGACTTCCAAAAACTCATAAGACAGAAGTCCCACTCAGACCTATTATATCATTTATAGGAAGCCCCACATATGCTTTGTCAGGGTTTTTGGCTAAATTGATTTCGCCTATAGTGGGCCAGTCCAACTATGTCAGAAAAGACGGTAAAGAATTTGTGAAAGATTTGATTGCAAATGAAAACGAGAGCACGATTTCTTTTGATGTGGTGTCACTGTTCACATGCATTCCAATTAAACATGGAATATATTGTGTTAGAAAATCTTTGAGTAATGATGTCTCTTTGGGTAATAGATCGCTTTTAAATGTAGAGGATATTTGTTCTGGTGTGGAACTTTGTCTGGCCAGCACCACTATGGTGTACCAAGGTGTTAGGTACAAACAGGTTCACGGTACAGCCATGGGATCTCCTATTAGCGCCATCGTGGTCAATCTGGCCATGGAGGAGTTAGAGGACAGGGTTTTTAGTGGATGTCAGTTTCCCATAAAGAAATGGAAAAGGTATGTTGATGATACCTTCACCGTGGTCCAGAAGGGGAGAGAGGATGATGCACTCCATTGGCTTAATAGCTTCTCCCAATTTATACAATTTATCTCAGAGGTGGAGACAGGAGGTACCCTTCCTTTCTTGGATGTACTGGTCTCTAGGATAGGCCCTAGGCTCAAAACTTCTGTGTTTAAAAAACCTATGTGCAGAGGCCAGTACACCCATTATAGTTCAGCACAAGCTGGGCAACATAAGAATGTTGTGAAAGTGTAGTGGAAGTGTAGTGAAAGCTGTACTAGATAGAGCAGGGTCACACTGCACCACCTCTGAGGACAAAGAATGTGAAATTAGACGAGTCACAGCAGACCTTAGAAAATGCAGATACCCCCAGAGGATCATAGACAGGTTTAGTAGAGGAATAGAGTCTAACCGTCAGGAACCGTTTGTTCCTGTGGCTACCGCATACATTCCTTACTATCCGGGCGTTACTGAGCATCTTGCTAGAGTTTTGCGGGGTTATAAAACACGCTGTGTGCAGCTTCCCGGGCGGAGGTTGCACACAGTGTTGTCTCAGGTAAAAGACCCAATAGCAAAGGACCTGAGTAGTGGAGTAGTATAAAGGATAAAATACCCGGATTGTGGGGAATGTTATGTGGGCGAGACAAAACGACGGCTCAAGGATCGTCTAGGGGAGCATGCAAATGCTATAAAAACCGCTGATTACAATAAGCCTGCTGTGGCCGAACATTTTTGGGAGAAGCAGCATCAAATCTCCCCAGAGGATGCGGTTATCGTAGATCGAGCGCATGGGTTCAGGAACCGTAAATGGCTCGAGAGCCTACGAATCTGTTCATCCGACCACAATATTATCAACAGGGACAGAGGTATGCGTATGCATCCTCTGTTTGAAACTATCATCCTAAGAACGGATGAACGGTTTTGCTTAACACGTTCCCGAGCTATTTCCGCTTCCAGTTCAGACCATATGCCGACTGCACCACGTATATAAGTACCGTGAGCCTGTTATATATGGACGTGCTGCAGGAAGTTTTGTTACTGCTGAGGAAGGAAGCCGATGCTTCCGAAAGCTCCAGAGATTTTTATCGTTTTTAATCTGGTTTATTTTAGTGTATATTATCTCAAGGAATTTATCACATTTTTAATGTTTTTTTTTTTTTTTTTTTACATGTATATAATTTAATGTAATATAATAGCAGTTTTTGTAAATATTTATTTTATTTTAATTCGTAAATATTTTAGTTATAGTAAATACTTATTCTTATGGTTGGTGTGTGAGCTGATTTAATGCTAAAATATGAATTTGCCCAACCTCAGAGGCCTTTTCAGGATAACTGCTTTACAATTGTTGCGAGCTTTGGTGCAGGTAAAAAATGAAACTGAAGGAAACAAGTCAATTACGATATGCAACATTCTTCTCTTGAACAGCCTTAAGCACATTTATTGGAAAACCAAGGTTTAGATAAAGGATGAGATTTTAAAGTGGAGTGTGGGATAAAGGATTCCATTCCTGCAAGAATAATTTCACTGACACGATCTGAGCAAACATTGACATCAGAAGTTTTGAAACAGTAATCCGACCAAGGAAAAGAAGAAAAGAAGTCTCGCAGGTCATCCCATTTTGCATTCTTGTAATGCCAAACAACACGAGGTTGGGAATTGCAATGAGATAAATGCTCCTTTGGACAAGAGACAATCACCAAGTTGTGATCTGAGGTGCCTAAAGGACCACTCACTTCAACTGTGTACTTGGAAGGGTTGTTTGTGAGATAAATATCAAGCATGTTGGCTGTACGGTTAGGATTATCCAGTATTCTTGTAGGTAAATGAACAATCTATGCAAGGTCATTAGTAATTGCAAAAGCCTCAGCATCTCGACCAGCTGAGTCAGTGCGACTAGAAAACGGAAGCTGACTGCAGTTGTGAATGTTAAAATCAACAAAGAAAATTACCTCACTGTTAGAAAAGTTGGACTGGATAAAGTCAAGTTGCAAAGAGAGGAAGTCGAAGAACTCCAAGTACAGTCTGTCCTCGTATAGCACGATAGTTGTGTTCCTAGAAACCCTCGTGCAATGCAAAATCGTGCAATATAAACAACAGGCCCTATGGGAAAAGTGGGGTTAGGTGCCGACCACCCAAGATTGAACACACATTTGGAACCAAAACATTACCAAACACAATAAATAACCGGGTAATTTTAATCGTTATAAAATACGTAATAAAAATATAATATATTTTTATTATAATATAATAAATAATAAAAAATAAATATTTTTATTATTTATTATATTATAATAAAGTATTTTTTAATACTAAAAAAGTATTTTTTATGAATAAAATACGTATTTTATTCGTAAAAAATTTATTATATTAAATAAAATAGTCGTAATAAAATATTTACGTATTTTATAATACGTAAGTATAAATTATAATACGTAAGTTGTAATAAAATACTTACGTATTTTATTACGACTATTACGTAATAAAATATTGCTAATGCTTTTGCTTCTGTCGTAAGCAAACTTGTTTTTTGTTTGATTTTCTATCCAAACAGATAACAGCCATTCCATCTCTTCCAATTCTTGTCTTAATCTAATGGACTTTAATTACATTTGAGAGTTGTTCCCGCTATGAAAGTTGTTTTTATTTCCCGGGTAAGAATTTTTGACCCAGTCCGCCTCTGTTTATCGATATTGCTTTTTTTTTTTCTCTCTCTGAATCTGCAGTGTCTTCGTCAGGACGCTTCCTTTTCACACCTTTTAAGTATTTTACTAATTTTTAGGGAATAAAGCGCAATTACAAAACGAGGAGGCACGCTTGATACACATAAACAAAGCTGCGCGCGTATAGCAACTGAATAAACAACACCGTAAAGGCCGAGATACACTATTAACACCCCACATTTTACTAAAGCACATTTCTGGGGGTTACTACCACAAAACAATAAAAACAATTTCCAGTTGCGTTTCTGCTAGTGGAATCTGTTATAAACTGGTAGTAAACACCATCTAATTGCATTTGCGATTATATCGATAGCTGGAATTGTGTTGGTTTTTATGTTATTATGGTGAAATGTGATTCCCCTTCACTGATATAAAACACATAAATACATTTTCAGAATCTTCTTCATTCCTATCGTGTTGGGTTTGGTTGGGGTGATTCCGCGTTCGACTGCCACTTCTTGTAAACACAAAGGCGAATCGTGCATAAGCGAATTCGGTTCGTGTTATATAAGATAACGTTTCCCTATTTATAAATCGTGTATGATCGAATTTGTGTAATGTAAACACGTGTTATACGAGGACCGACTGTAATTAGTGGAGTTGGGAGAAAGTAGAGACAACAGATGAATTTGACACAATGAGGCAGAGACATTTTAAACCAGAGAAGATCAAAAAGAGGAGATTCCAAATTATCAAGTCTCTGACAGGGAATATCGGAATGGACATATACACAAGTACCACCTTTGAGGGGAATGGAATCATACAGCTAATAATTTGGGCATCTGAGATGAGCAGTAGTTGAATCAACCGATAACTGAGATTCTGTCAGAAAAAGTACATGGGGTTTGGCAGACTGCAAGTGGAGATGGACATCGTTGAGATTAGAATTGAGAAATGAATTAGGAAGTGTTTGGGAGATTTAGATATTTTCACAGATAAGCTTATGCTATTAGTTTGACAATTCATGGTGTATTCAATAGTAAGAAAAGGTGGGGGGGGGGCATGAATTCAAATATGGAAACCATATTAATTTAACACCCACCAATTTTAAGAAGGGATTAAAGTCTAAAATTAAGTTTATAGCAAAAAAAATATTTCTTATATTTTAAGAAAATGTTACATACAATACTAAATATTGGGCATTGGGTCTATTAACCTTATCCTATGTACAAAAATGTTTATCTGAATAACATTTATTATCATTTTTTGCCTTTTATAATTGTCCACTGGTATGAGATTCCAACAGTAGTCTGCCAACATATTTGGACTCCATTTCTCCTTTTTTTTTGCTATTTGAGAAATATCTTGGGGAAATCTTTCACCATGTTCATCTGAGACCACTCCCAAGTTTTCAGGAAAAAAAGTCTAATTGGGAATGTAGGATGTGAAGCTTTAATGACACGTTGCATCCCAAACTCTGTATGCTAAAATCATCTCATGCACAATTTCACAATGATTTTGCAATTTCTCATTGTCTAAAAAGTGCCAGCAGACATTTTCAAATGCCTTCCAAGCTCTTATTTCTGTAGCATTTAATTTTTTAATGAATTCATCATGGAATAGCAGTTGGATTTGAGGACCCACAAAATTCCCTCTTTTATCTTGCCCTCACTGATCTGAGGATTTGCCTGAAACAGGAAAATTTCCTGTTTCCTGCCCAAAACAGGAAAATCACTTTCACAAATATTTCTATCAAACCAAAAGTTTGATGTGCAATGGAGGTAAATAGATTTTTGAATTATCCACCAAAGGAGAATGTGCTAAATTTTTCTAGTCTGGTGTAACTTCTGAACAGTCTAGCCATTTTTTTTTTTATCCTGTAATGGCAATCCTTCACTCAGCAGTCCCACTTGCATAAAAAGCAGTGGTATTTAGTGTATCCACCTTGCAACTCAGTCAGCAAAGCTACCACTTTCAGGTTGGCACAGATAATACATTTTTATTCTTGATAGCATATTTTTTGCAAAAGAACCTGTAGGTTCTCATATGTTTCCTTCATTTGAACTGCATGGGCCAGTGGTATTAGAGAAGGATATCTATTTCCACTATGGAGTAAAAACACTTTCAAATGGACCCTGAACGAATCAATAAACAGCCTCCACTGTTCGGGAACATGCTCCAGATGTAACTCTTTCATTAATCCCTGGACACTATTACAATAAACCAAAGCACCATCCGTGGAGTAATAGATCTTTCAACCTTTTCAACAAGATTCCACTAATTCACTAAACGCTAAATAAATAAACACACTTGCTCACTTCGCTCACCACTCATTCTTTGAAACATATACACTTTTTTAAATGTGAAAGTGCTTGCTTGGTGCTGTTGTTGTTTTTTGGTTTTTAGGAGCATTAGCAACTAAGGCCATATTGCTCCAGGATATGCGGTGGTCATTCCCTGACCTTTCCGCATCCTCCGTATTTGGTGGTGACGGGCTCGAACCCCGGTCCAATCAAGAAGCGTGTGCTATGCACTGCTGCTCCTTCCCACCTGGCTACGGAGGCGCCGCTTGCTTGGTGCAAAACTCACTCATATACATATTAGTAGAGAAGTTTCTAGAAGGTTCGCAATGTTTCTAGAGAACTCCATCGAAAGTTATAGAAGCTTTTAGAAATATCTTGACCTTTCTTCCACACAAAACAATATTCTAGAACATTCTTGAATGTTGTAGAAAGCACCCGAATGTTCTAGGGGAAAAAAAAATAAAAGGAAATAAATATATAAAACATATGGAAAAGATGATTAAACTAACTACAGGTCTTGGTTTTCAGTCATTAACCTACAATATTTGAAAACCGAGAATGATGACAACTTTTTAATTACATCCGAGTTTTTGAACGCATTTACACGAGAATCTATTGAAATTATTTTGGGGAGGAAATTGATGCCGACCAGTGTTATCTCTATGTGGGACTGGTCTAATGGCAGATAGAATATTAGGATACACAATGTCCCTCTTATTCTTTGGATTGTATCCCTCTACATTAACTAAGCAAAAGTAACAGTCATCACAGTGGTTTGTGCTCCCAATCAAATCATGGGAATTAAAAATGGCATAGCTTTTTTTTTACCATTTTTACACATCTCAATGCTTCAACACAGGTTTGACAAGGCAATATTTGTGGATCCCATTGTTTATCTTGGTCACAGAGTTGCACTTCAAAATAACACAATACATATTTTTTTTTTTTTTTACAAATTCTGTAATATAATTTCTTTGCCCGAGGACTACATAATACCAGAGGACTACATAATGCCGAACACTACGTAATGCTAGTGGCTACTGTTAATCTATTAGTTCTTGTATCCCCCCCCCAAAAGCTAGGGAGATAAAGGATTAATAGATTAACAGTAGCCACTGGCAGAGGTGAAAGTGATTCTTGCACTGCTTCTATTGGAATGAGCAGCAGCCTGGAAAACAAGATGCTGGATATTTCAGAGACTGCTGGGACAATTGCTGGGACATTGCGGTACAAGTAAACACATGGGTTGTGTTAGGGTAACTAAGAATAGGAACAGGTGCATGTATACCTGCATGTACACCAATGCTAGGAGTTTGGTAAATAAATTTGATGAAATTGAGGTATTACTCAAAACATCAAAGGCAGATATTGTTGGAATATCAGAGACGTGGTGTCATACAGATATAAGGAATGCAGAACTGGAATTTGGGGAGTACAATGTGTACAGAAAGGATTGACAGGATAGGAAGGGAGGAGGGGTTATGCTATTAGTTAAGAAACACACAAAATCCAAGGAAGTGAAGCCAGTTGACATCGCTGGACGGTGCAGTGTCGAGTCAGTTTGGTGTGACATAGGCATTGGGAGATCAAAATTGAGAGTAGGAGTGTACTATAGGCCTAATGACTCTGATGAGTATAATAAGAAACTGTACAGGGAAGAGTGGGCCAGTAAATCAGAGAGTCTTATAATGGGAGATTTTAATTTCCCAGATATTGACTGGGGAATTTGTGGTTTTGGTCACTCACACACTAGCAAGGCTTTTGTGGATTTATTGGATGATTGTTTTCTATATCAGCATGTTCGGGAGGCAATTAGAGGGAGTAATACTCTTGATCTGACTATCAGTAGTGATTCTTCATGCATTAAGAATCTGCAGATAAAGGAGCCACTGGGTGGCAGTGATCACAGTGTGCTGAAGTGGGATTTACTCAAAGAGGCAACTACCATCAGGGGTAAAGGGAAGGGTTTTGCTTTTGTAAAGACGACTACGATGGTCTGAAACAGTATTTAAATTCTATAAAGTGGGACCAACTGATGATGTTACCAACAGCAAATTCAAAATGGGAAGCATTCAAAGAACTTATCCTGGAAGATACTAGGCTTTACATACCAACTAAGAAATATTGTTCAAGGTTTAGGCCTAAATGGATGTCAGATGAACTAATGAGACATATGGCAGAGAAAAAAATGCATGGGATACATATAAATTAATGGGTGACATGGAAGCCTATGATAGATATTGTTATTTGGTTTTTTTTAGGAGCATTAGCAACTAAGGCCATATTGCTCTGGGATATGAGGTGGTCATTCCTGACCTTTTCGCATCCTCCGTATTTGGTGATGATGGGCTCGAACCCCGGTCTAATCAAGAAGCGTGTGTTACGCACTGCTGCTCCTTCCCATCTGGTTATGGAGGCACCTTTTGATAGATATAAGCTGGTCTGTAACCAAGTCACAAAGGAGATAAGGCAGGCAAAGGCAGATTATGAGAAATCCTTGGCAAAGGATGCAAAGTAACAGAAAAGAGTTCTTTACCTATGTAAACTCTAGAAGGAAAGGGATGAATCAGATTGATCCACTGGATATTGATGGTTCAACAGTTGAGTATCCTGCTCAGGTGACTAACAAACTAAACTAGTATTTTGCATCTACATTCACACATCAGGAGTTATTCAGGAAAGGGAATGCCAGAGGTGAAGTAAACTCTGGCAGTGAGCTAGATGATTTTGTAATAACTGAGAGGATAGTGGAGGAGAAATTGTTGAGGATAAACATAAAAAAGGCACCTGGGGTCGATGGGATCTATCCAGTTATATTAAAGGAGGCAGCAAAGGAAGTAAGCAAACCCTTAGGCATAATTATGAGAGCCTCTTTGGACTCAGGGGAGGTACCCATAGAATGGAGATGTGCAAATGTGACCCCAATTCACAAAGGATGATCAAAGGCTGACACAAGTAATTATAGACCTGTGAGTTTAACTTCTGTTCCAAGAAAATTAATGGAGGCACTTTAATTAATGTTATACAGGAAAGAAGCACTGCAGGATCATCTAGACATGACTTCAGTTATAGCTCGGACACAGCATGGTTTTGTTAAGGGGAAGTCTTGCCTGACCAATTTGATTGGATACTATGATGCAGTCACAAAAGAACTGTATGCAGGGAATAACTTTGATATTATATATTTGGATCTTAGAAAGGCTTTTGATACTGTTGTACATGGAAGACTGCTGCACAAATTGGAGCAGTGTGGCATTGGAGGCAAATTGCTGCTATGGATAAAGGGATTGTTGAGGGGGAGAAGACAGAGAGTGGTAATCAATGGACACTGCTCATCGTGGACTAATGTTATTAGTGGAGTCCCTCAGGGTTCAGTGTTAGGTCCGTTATTTTTTTCTGTATTTATAAATGATATTGAGTATATCAAGCTTAATGTCCAAGTTTGCAGACGATACAAAGGTTGGCAGGGTTGTCAAGGACACTACTGACACTATGCTGCTGCAACAGGATCTGGAAAGGTTGAGCAGATGGGCTGAGAGGTGGCAAATGAAGTTTAACATTGACAAATGTAAAGTACTACACATGGGAAACAGCAACCCCAGAGCAACGTGTCAACTCTGTGGTACTACACTGACAACGGAAGAGGGTAATTGTGCAGGCAGATATGAAGTTCTCTGAGCAGTGTAGATGGGCTGCATATTGGATGTCAGCTCATGGTGACTTGTCAATGATATACAGGAATTTTTCTAGCAGGGATAAGGAAGTGATTATTCCCTTGTATAAGGCAATGGTCAGGCCACACCTTGGGTACTGTATACAGGTTTGGAGGCCTCATTTCAAGAAGGATGTAGCTGCTGGAACGAGTACAGAGAAGGGTAACAAGATTAGTGAATGGAACAAAGGGTTGCTCTTATGAAGAAAGGCTTAAGTTTTGCAAATTACAGTGTCTGGAGACTAGGCACCAGCGAGGTGATCTGATAGAGGTGTATAAATCCTTGAATGGTTTGAGCATGCTCAATGCCGATGGGATTCTTCCTCTTGCTCAGAATAATCACCTGAGAGGGCCTAAATTCAGATTGAGGAAAGAAAGATGTAGGATAGATGTGCGGAAATTTGCCATTAGCCAGCGGGTAGTTGGTTTGTGTTAGAGACTTCCATCCCTTGTTGTGGAAGTTGATAGCCTAAATAAATTTAAAGCTCAGCTGGACAGGTATTTCGAACAAACGGAAGGGTGAAATGGAAGTAGGTTTTTTTTTTTTTTTTTTTTGGCTGATGTTGCATAAGCTTGCTTTCTTGCATCATATGCCTCTACTAATGCTAATGCTATCTACAAATATAACAAAATAAGTTTGGATTGTTCAAACACTTGTGTGAAGACATTTTACACTTTTGAGCACCAGTTTGACTCGATAATTCCTCAAAAATAAACTGAACTCACACTGATAAACACTGTTGCACACACTCCTAACATTAACTTTAGTGATTTGTGAAAAACGTTACGTAATAGCTAAAAATGAATAAATTTCTGAATCACCATTAAAACGAATAACTCACTGAAAAAATAATGCAGAGTGGTGTTATTTTTGTAGAATTAATATTGCAATATATACAACAATATTTAAATTTCATACACTCCAAGAAAAATTCAAAGAAACCCATAAATCTTTTCCTGAAATTAAAAAATAAAGTTTAGCCCTGCCACGTTGTGGGCTATCATTTTTGTTTCACTTAGGGGTGCTATCAGTGCAGGTTTAATCTGGCAGCATTTGCACAGGACCTGACAAAAATACCTTCAAAAATATGTTTCAAACTATTCATTATTTAATGATTAAAAATATGAATATATATTTTTTTACCTAAATATACTCAAACTGCTATTTGAGATGTTTGGAAGTGGAAAATTCTTTTTTACATGAAATTATAAATGCAAAAGATGTACTACAGAAAGTAGTTTGTGTTAATTTTAAGCTTAATTATTGTTCAAAATGTATTTTTTTTTGTCCCAAGTATTATTATTATTATTGATGTAACCTAGTTCGTCTGTTTATACCTTTACTTCTTTAAAAAAGTAAATTAATAATTTTGATATCCTATACAGGTCGACCATCACTAATCCGGTTCCACCGCTAATTCGGACATAATTTCCACAAACATAATTTCAAATTTCCCCCGTTGGTGCACTGACCTGCTGCTACTGTTTTGGTGGCGTTGGTTGCAGCATCAGCTGTCAGCACAAACTCGTAAACACTGGCAAGCTATTCATACTTGTTTTTGTGCATTTATTATTACAATCTGCTCACATTCAATCCCAGCCATGGTTTCAATGCATAAAGGAAGTGCTTATTGTGGTGTAAAGTGCAAACACTGTTCATTGTTCATAACAGATAAAGTTGAACTTCTGAAAAAACTCGCCAGTGGTGTGTATGTGAGAAGTTTCTCTGCTTAGTTGTAAATTCCAGAAATTTCTCTCAGTTCCTCTTATTTTAGTAATTTTCTTTTAGCCATTCCTTTTTATTATTTTTTTACAACACACTCGTACAAACTTGATGAAAACACAACACAATATGATGGATAATACAGTGCACTAACGAACTTGTTTTCACAAACAACACTGACAAACTTAATGCAACGTTTGAGAGTTTATTTTATCGCAATTAGTTTTATTGTAGTGCTCACCGCACGTGCAATTAACTAATCACAAACGACTTTCATATGTATGCCGTAATAGCGTCACATGTATGTGGCTGACATGGCTTCTCAAGAAATAAAGTAACCTACTGGGCCATGCCGGCCACATATATGCAACATAAAAAAACTTTTTCTTTTTGATATTTTAAATGAAAAAAAATGACAACACTGACATTACAATATTTATTTTAGAATTACTAATCAAATTATTTGCTAAATATTTTTTTGGCTCCTGGGGAATTTTTTTCTTAAACTAGCTTGGCAGTCAACGTGTTAATTAAAGGTAGGATGAGGTTTTAGCTAAACTGTATGCGCTAATATAACCACCGGTGATCTGGCAAATTCACTAATCCAGCACTCCGCAGGTCCCAACGCTGCCGGATTAGTGATGGTCGACCTGTACTTAAATTTCATAAAGCTTTTGCACTCTTCCACCTGAAAGACTGCTGTACAAATTAGAGCAGCGGCATTGGAGGCAAGTTACTATTATGGATAAAGGGATGGGTGAGTGATGGAAAACAAGAGGGTGGTTATAAATGGGCATTGCTGTTCTTGGACAAATTTTACTAGTGAAGTCCCTCTGGGTTCAGTGCTGGGCATATCGTTGTTTTTCTATATTTATTCATGATATTGATGAAGTAAAATGCAAAGACGAATCAGGCATTATGTCTATGTTTGGTTTGCAGGTTATACAAAGGTTGGCAATCAGATATGTTATTGAAAAAAGGATCTAGAAAAATTAGGCAGATGTGCTGAGAAGTGGCAATTAAATTTAAAATTTGACAAATTCCAGGTACTGCTTATAATCCCAGAATAGCATACCAACTAGGTGGGACCGCATTTAAGGTGATGGAGAACAAAAGAGACCTAGGGGTAACTGTGTAGTCTGACACGAAGTTCTCTCAACAGTGCAGACAATATCCTAGAATAGCTCAATGGATTCTGTAGATGATATACAGATACTCCACCCACATCTTGAGAATTGCATGTAAATCTAGAAGCCTCATTTTAAGAAAGATGCAGATCTCTTGGAATGGGGAGAGAGAGAGAGAGAGAGAGGCAGGGGCAGGAAACCAGATTAGTTAAGGACATAAAAGGGTACACAACACGAAAAATTTCAGTTTTGCAAGCTTGGAAACAGACACCTGTGAAGAGATCTGATTGAAATGTTCAAAGCTTTAAATGGAGTACTGCTGTACTCATTCCCTTTAAATCCCTACAATGATGTATTACTCTTTCTAGGAGCACTCACATAAGGGCACATAAATTGAAAAGGGGTAGCTGCAGGATAGATGTGAGAAAAGTTGTTTCCAGCAAGAGAGTAACTAGTTTACTGGAACAAACTATTATCTCATGTTGTGGAAATGGATATATCAAATTACTTCCTTGCATCATTTGCCACAATTAATACGTGTGCAAAATAACTTGGAAATTCTATCAGTTTCATGTTTATGTTTCACAAATATAATCTTGTTTTTTTTTCATTTTCAACAAAATAAATGTATTTTGTATTCAAATTAAAAAAACTACATACCACACAATAATCAATGTAATCCATTAAGAAAAGAAGGAATATTGCTATACCACAAGCAGAATTAAAAAAAAAAAAAAAATTCTGAAATAAAAAAGAAATTTGGGTATCTATCAATTGCAACACAACCACCTTTGCAACTTTTTTAGGATGCAAACATTGTTTAATAACAACATGATTCCTCACATTCAACCATCCCTTTGTCCATAGCAGAAACTAACACATTTGCCACACTGCATCAGTATTATTTTATTATTATTAGCCATATGGTGCAAGGAAGCCAAAAGCACCAGCCAAAAAAAAAAAATTCTGTGTTACAGAGAGAGAGAGAGAGAGAGAGAGAGAGAGAGAGAGAGAGAGAGAGAGAGAGAGAGAGAGAACAAGAGTCAGAAGTAGAAGAGAATCACCAAGAAAGAGAAGAATGATGATATCCAGCTCATGACCCTGGGTGTGCCAAGCCCATACTCACCAGATGTGAACCCCTGGGGTTCATATGTATATAACAGTGAAATCTAAATATCACTTCTAAATTATTTGTAATATCTAACGAAATTAGTGCCAGCCAAATTCACCCTATATAATAAATTCATGTTGGAATTGCTGTATAACTGGGTTCCATTCTGATTCCTGCATTACTTGTTTAATCACTGACTCCATTATTTTCCTTCGTACAGAAATCAAACTTACAGGTCAGTACTCATTTTGCCCTCATTCTCCTGAGATACAAACTTACTAAGAAAACATTTAAATTATCAGTAAATATTAAATCACAACATTTGGGAATTATTTGTAACAAATTTTATATTTTAGAAATGATAATATTATTTTCAGTAGGCAACCTACGTGACAGCTCAGTACCTTGCAACTTGAGGAAGTAAAGCTAATCACCAATAAAAAGTCCAAGGATAGCTTGTGAATGAAATAGTATCACAATAATTAAGAATTAATTTCCTTACCCATGAGGAATTGCAAAGGACCAGGCTATCTTTCTTTCTTTCTTCTTAATGTCATTCCAGTTCCAGGCAGTTATTTCACCAATTCCTCCACTATAAAAAGTAAATAAATATCATGTTAGTATTGATAGTGCATTAGTGATGCAAGGAATCTAGCTTAAATAGCATAAACCAAACCACTACTTCAAATAATTTGTCTAATCTTCCTTTAATTTTTTGAAGAGTATGCACTCCCATAACACAGATGAAATTTGTTCCAACACGCAATTACTCTGGCTGAAAACAACTTTTTGTACATTTATCCTGCAGTCAGTCCTTTCCAATTTAAATTTATGTTCCCTTTTGGATGTCATCTGAGAAAAAGTAAGGATGACATCAGCATTTAGTTTATTCAATCCATTAAAAACCTTAAACTTCAATCAAATTTCCCAGTACAGTATTACTATTTACAGAAGAAGTCACTCTTGCTATGAGTATCCTTCTGTGCTTTTGATTGTAGGTCCACACTGCACTTCTTGTTCTTCTAACATATCCAAATCCTTTTACCTCTAAGTATTTTTTTTGTTCTCCACCACTTTGAGTGTATACCACCCAATTGGAATGTTATTTTGAGATTATTGCTACCCATATATAGTACCTTGCATTTATCAAGGTCTTGGTTGAGTAGCATATTCTGATTGCCATCAAGAATGTTTAAAATTAGAATGATTGCCATCATTAAAACCACACTACCAAACTTTGTATCATCAGTAAACTTGGACATTAAACCTGGTATGCCTTTCTTGATATCATTAATAATGAAAACATAAGTGAACGAGCACTGAATGATATTTACAGCAGTCATTCATATTGAATAGTATTAAAAATTTCTAAAACCCAACGTATATGATGTAAAAATTATTATTTTTTTTCCCAAACACGAATAGTGCATTGGTTAATATTAAAGAACAATTTTAATCTATCTGTACAAATAATATTAAAAAAAATTAACCCACATTAACTCTTAAAATAAGTAAAATGTAATACTGAAAATAAAAAAAAAAACTCCCTACTGCAATGTTTCAGATGTCATTCCACAGTTTTTAATGAATAGAAAAATGTCTGAAGTCACTGGTGTCTAAATGTTATAGTATTGCATTAGTTTTTTCTGTACTGCACTTTACATATTTTATGAATTAACGTAATGTTAAATTTTTCGAATACTGTAAATGCATAACTACTACATTTAGTTGGTTGGTTGGTTATTAGGAGTTTTGGGGCGCATCAGCATCTAAGGCTATTGTGCGCCACATTTAACTGAAGTAGTTTTCAGTTTAACTTCTTGAATTCAGTCATACGTTACCTAAATTTTTTATCTACAATATTACCAATTCTTTTTTGCATCCCAGTTCCTTTGTGACTACATAGCTAATAACAGCTAATCAAATTAGTGAGAGAAGCTCCCTCCTCAACCATCCATCACTTGCACCCTAAATATTCTTGTGTGGCATCTGTGAAATGCCCTTTTTTGCTTTAATTATAAAAATTTTTAGCTTTTTCTACTGAATTCAAAATATGACCTGTTACGCATGAGCTGCAGTTAAAAAATACTGACTTCAATCAACAAAAATAATAAATGAGAAAACCACTACATAATAACAGTAATAATAAAGAATTTTTTTTTATTATTATTTTTTAAATTTATATTATTACTAGTGGTAGAAGTAGTGGCATATGATTCAAGAAGATGCTTATAAATCATTAGCAAAAAAAAAAAAAAAAAAAAAAATATTCACATCATTCCATTCCTCCAATAATTTGTCTGGTTCTAGTATAAATTTACCTGAACTACCCACTTCCACACCAACAGATGTAAGTTTGTTCTAAAAGTCAACAATCTGCTGGCTGAAGGAAAACTTCTCCACATCTATCTTCATATGCCCACTCGTGTGTGTGTGGTCTGAGCAAGAGGAAGAATGTTATCAATGTCAAGGTCTTAAACATCTCAATCAGATTGACTCACAGGTGCCTAGTTGTCAGACACTGCAATTTGCAAACTTCAAGCCTTTCTTGGTAAGAGCACCTTTTGTTGCCTTCACCACAATCTGGTTGCCCTTCTCTGCACCAGTTACAGCAAATTTACAACTTTCCTAAAGTGAGGCCTCCAGACCTGTATACAATACTCATGATGCAAATCAACCATGGCCTTGTACAAGAGGATAATCACCTCCTTATCACTGCTAGCAAAGCTTCTGTATATCAAACCTCATGAGCTGTCTTGGCAGCCTGTCTGCACTGCTCAGAGAACTTCATATCTGATTTAACAATTACCCAGGTCTTTTTCATTTTCCACTTCCGGAGTATAGTACCACACAGATGATATGTTAATCGGGGATTACTGTAACCCACATCTTGCATTTGTCAAAGTTAAAGTTCTCAGCCCATCAACCTAATTTCCTAGATCTTGCTGCATTAGCTCACCCTGATTACTGTCATTAACCACCTTGCCAACCTTTGTATCATCTTCAAAGTTAAACATCAAGATTGATATATCCCGATTAATATCATTAATACATATGAAAAACAGCAGTGGGCCTGGCACTGAACTCTGGTGGACTCCACTAATAGTATTAGTCCGCAAAGATCAGTACCCATTGATAACCATCAACCTAATTTCCTAGATCTTGCTGCATTTGCTCACCCTGATTACTGTCATTAACCACCTTGCCAACCTCTGTCTTCTCCCACTCAACCATCCCTTTATCTGTAGCAGTAACTTTTCCTTAATGCCACATTACTGCAGTTTGAAGCAATGTCGCTTCAAACAAGAGCAATGTGGCATTAAAAAGTTAGAAGCTTTTGTGCATAAAAGACTGAATCAGAATCTTTTATGTGCAAGAGTATCAAAAGCCTTCCTGAAATCCAAGTAATGATATTAAAATTATTTTTTGCTTCCAGTTGCCTTTGTCACTGCACGATAGTATCCAACCAGATTGGTCAGTCAGCAAGACCGCCCACTGACAAATCCATTCTGCGACTGCAGTATAATTGCATTATACTGCATTATGCGGTATAATTGTAAATGGTCCTGCATCACTTCTTTAACCAGTGACTCCATTATTTTTCCAAGAACATACGTTAAGTTAACAGGTCTGTAATCAGTCATACCATCCTTTGAATTGGATGATACATTCACACATCTCCAGTCTACAGGGAGCTCCCCTGAATCCAAGAATGCTCTCATAATTATGGTTAAGTGTTTGCTTATCTCTTTTTCAGCATTAGCATTAGTAGAGGCACATGATGCAAGAAAGCAAGCTTATAGAGCATCAGCCCTCCCCCCCAAAAAACCCTTCCCATTTCGCTGATCCATTATTTCCAAATGTTTGTCTAGTTCTGCCTTGAATTTATTTAAGCTATCAAGTTCCACAACAGATCGAAGTTTGTTTCAGCAATCAATACCTGCTGGCTAAAGGCAACTTCTGCACATCTATCCTACAACCATCTTTCCTCAATTTGAATTTATGCCCTCTCAGGCGATTATTCTGAGCAAGAGGAAGAATCCCATCAGCATTGGGCATGCTCAAACCATTCAAGGCTTTATACACCTCAATCAGATCGCCTCGTAGGTACCTAGTCTCCAGACACTGTAATTTGCAAAACTTAAGCCTTTCTTCATAAGAGCAACCCTTTGTTCCATTCACTAATCTTGTTGCCGTCCTCTGTACTTGTTCCAATAGCTCTACATCCTTCTTAAAATGAGGCCTCCAGACCTGTATACAGTACTCAAGGTGTGGCCTGACCATTGTCTTATACAAGGGGATAATCACCTCCTTATCCCTGCTAGAAAAATTCCTGTATATCATTGACAAGACACCATGAGCTACTCTTGCAGACCGTCTGCACTGCTCAGAAAACTTCATATCTGCCTGCACAACTACCCACAGGTCTCTTTCATTCTCCACTACCCCTGAGTGTAATACCACCCAGTTGGTACATTTATCTGGGGTGACTGCTACCCATATGCAGTACTTTG
The DNA here is from genome assembly GCF_048544385.1 of Mastigoproctus giganteus. Classification (NCBI taxonomy): domain Eukaryota; kingdom Metazoa; phylum Arthropoda; class Arachnida; order Uropygi; family Thelyphonidae; genus Mastigoproctus; species Mastigoproctus giganteus. The sequence continues at coordinate 149,896,372 of NC_143579.1, read as the reverse complement.
CATTTGTCAATGTTAAACTTCAGTTGCCACTTCTCAGCCCATCTACCCAACTTTTCCAGATCCTATTGCTGCAGCATACTGTCATTACTGTTATTAACAACCCTGCCAAACTTTGTATCATCTGCAAACTTGTACATTAAGCGTGATATATCTTCGTCAATGTCATTCATAAATATAAAAAACAACAATGGGCCCAACATCGAACACTAAGGGATACCACTAATAACATTGGTCCACGTAGAGCGGTATCCATTGATTATCACCATCTTGCAGACATTCTCCCATGCAACCATCCTATTATCCATTGTAGCAACTTGCCCTTAATGCCATACTCTCCAACTTGTACAGTGGTCTTCCATGTGCAACAGTATCAAAAGCTTTCCTGAAATCCAAGTATATGATATCAAAATTATTTTATGCATCCAGTTCCACATTATAGTATCCATCAAATTGGTCAGACAAAACTTCCCCTTGACAAACCCATATTGTGTTTGAATTATTACTGCAGTCTTGTCTAGATGATCCTGCAATGCTTCTTTAATCAGTGACCCCCATTATTTTCCCTGGAACAGAAGTCAAATTAACAGGTATGTAATTGCTTATGTCACCCTTTGATCCCCCTTTGTGAATTGGAGATATATTTGCACATCTCCAGTCCATGGGGACGTTGTTTTCAAATGCTCTGAAAATTCTGTGCTTGGATCATTCTTTGATCCATCCTACTGGGGGCTAATGAAACCACACATAGAAACTCACTCTACTCTATTATACACTCGATAAATTTATGTTGGATCTCTTTTCTACAGATATTTTCACAAGCACTGTCCCTCTGAATTAGAATCTGTAATTCTATCTTTCTAAAAAAAACCATTGAAACACATGCATTACTGGTAAACTAGTGTTTGCTTCTTTTAAACTAGAAAAAGTCTGAGGTCTTAAAAATGGATAAGTTTTTGAATAAAAAAAATGGTATTTTTTTTTACCTAACATAGATTACAATGTAATTTAGGACTAAAGCCTCAGGTTACAAAAGAAGCCAACTTATGTATTAGTTACAAGCAAACCATACATTAGTGCAATAGCATCATTTCCGTTTGTAGCAAACTACCGTGCCATATTGGTGGTGGTATCCGCTGAGAATAAGTGACAATAGTCTTCTCCTATGGTGAAGTGTTACTTACTCGAGGGAGTGCAATATCATGGTAACTTGTTGTGAAGGGATTACAATATGAGATATTGTAATCCCTTAAGTATAATTGTAATCCTTTAAGTATATCTCATATGGATAATCATTTAAGTATATCTCATATGGATAATCATTTAAGTATATCTCATATGGATTACAATATGAGATATACTTAAATGATGCCAATTAGTAACTACTTAAGTAGTTGGCTATGTACAGAAATGATGTTACTGCACTAACTTGTACATTAATTAACATATTAAATTGAAATAAAGTTTTAACAGTCATGTTTGTTAGCTTAATTTTAAATTTAGCTAGAGATTTTTTAAGTTATGACTTATAAGTCATATAGTATATTCATATTAGTGATTTGAGGTAATATTGTGGTAAATAATACTACAATTGTGGTAAAAAGGGAGCTCAAAAGTTCTAATCATGTGTTTTTTGTTGTTAGCTAAATGTTATTATTCCATTTAGATATCTTTAGTTTGGTGTAGTGTTCACAAATTAAACTGAATTTAAACAGAAATTATGCCTCAGACTAGCAAAGCAAAGGAAAGGACTCCAAGTAGCAGGACTTAGTCATTCAGCAATACAGAGGTTTGTTTACCTAACAAAAATAACAGACATAACAGTCTGGAAACATCAAATGAAAATCCTTATTTTAAACAATACATGAAATAAATGACATTTTAGTTGAAATAAGAGATTAAACAACACTTCATCCCATATAAATTTTAAAGGCAAAAAATTAAGTTGGAAAGAAAACTTTATACATTCCAGAAACATTCCAAAAATCTAACCATTTAGAAGCCTGACATTTCAAAATCTTGTGGATAACGTTTTAAGTCTAGAAGAAAAAAATAGAACGATGCTGCACTGCTTTTAATCAATTATGCAATAATTTTGAAATTATTGTCACTTCCAGAAAAATATATTAAATGATTTAGGAAAGAACATTAGTTACAAGCATACCATACATTATATATACACTGTGCTCTCACTTTATTAGGTACACCCCTGCTGTGCACACAATTGGTTTGTCCCACAATGTTGCAAGTCATGTGACCACAGTTGTGGATATAAATGCAGCAGAACAACCTTTCTAATATCAGTTAAGCGTACAAATAGCAAGAATGGGGAAAAGGAGTGATTTAATGGACTTTGAACTTGGCATGGTAGTAGGTGCAACATGTGCTGGACAAAGCACCTCTGAAACGGCAGTTCTCCTGAACTTTTCACGCACAGTTTCAAGGGTGTATCGAGAATGGTGCAACAAACAGAAAACATCCTCTGTGAAAAGAGAGCATGCCTCCTGTGGGAACAGAAACTCCAGCACTGGACTATCGAGGATTGGAAAACAGTTGCTTGGTCTGATGACTCAAAGTTCCTGGTGCATCATGTTGATGGAAGGCTCAGAATTTGGCAAAAACAACATGAATCCATGGACCTGTCATGTCTGATGACTACTGTGCAAGGTGGTGGGGACAGTGTTATGGTGAGGGGAATGTTTTCTTGGCACACGTTGGGTCCATTGATATCCATAGATTCACGTCCGAATGCCACATCGTACCTAAACATTGTTGCTGACCAGGTGCATCCGTTCATGTTGACAGTTAAATGTTTACCTCAGTCAAATGGTTACTTCCAGCAGGATAATGCACCGGTGCACAAAGCCCGAATCACTATGGAACGATTCCAGAAACACGACAATGACTTTTCTTTGCTGCAGTGGCCGCTCAGTCTGAAGATTTCAATCCTATTGAACATCTTTGGGACGAGCTGGAAAGCGCTGTTTGCTGCAGGCCTCCGTTGAAGCTCAAGGAATTGTGTGACACACTCATGTTTGCATGGTACTCCATTCCTGCAAACGTTTTCAGCATCTTGTTCAATCCATGACTAGACAAATTCGGGCTGTTTTGAAGGCTAAAGGAGGCTCAACACGTTACTAGGTAGGTGTACCTAATAAAGTGGTAGCACAGTGTATATACACACATATAAGGTGATAAAAAAAATAAAGAAAGAAAGTGAGGGAGATAGACAGTGATGAAGATAAAACTAATAGATAACTAATAAAATATGTATAAGAATAAATACAAAATTGACAAAATAAGGATGCTGCAACACAAGTTACCAAACTGGCCTCTCATCTGATGTCAATGGCCAGGATTGCAAGCAAAACAGCAACATGCATCTTCATTTCTGATGTAAACCTCAAGCCAAAGAGCAAAAAGCATAAACAAATAATAAAAATGAGAATAAAATTTTGTAAACAAAATAAAAATTACAAGGATTAACGGGGGTGGGTGTTTGAAAAATGGCTTGTGAACTTTACAGAAGACACTATGAAAAACAGAAATTAAACTAAAATTGATAACAAAAATTTCTCGAGATAAATAACATATAACCCCGGGGGATCACATTTGGTGAGCATGGACTTGGCACACCCAGGGTCCTGAGCTGGATATCATCATTCTTCTCTTTCTTGGTCATTCCCTTCTACTTTTCTGTCTGTCTCTCTCTCTCTCTCTCTCTCTCTCTCTCTCTGAGTAACTCGGGAATTTTTTTTTTTTTTATTGGCTGGTGCATTATAAGCCTCAGGCTTCCTTGCACCACATAGCTAATAATAATAATAATAATATTAGCATAGGCATATTATGCAAGAAAGCAAGCTTAATAGCACCAACAAAAAAAAAATAATAATAAAAAAAAATAATTTCACCCATCCGTTCATTCATTGCTCCAAAAGTTTGTCTAGTTCAGCCTTGAATTTATTTAAGCTGTCAACTTCCACAACGACAGATGGAAAAGTTTGCTCCAGCAATCAACGACCCGCTGGCTAGAGGAAAATTTCCGCATATCTATTCTGCAACTGTCTTTCCTTAATTTGAATTAATGCCCCATCAGGCATGGAATCTGAGCAAGAGGAAGAATCCCATCAGCAAAGAGCTTGCTCAAACCATTCAAGGCCTTATATACTTCAACGACATCACCTCGCAGATGTCTAAGTCTACAGACTCGTGGATGAATGTAAATTTTAACTTTCCTTTTTTCAAATTGTTTTTATTCCTTTAGCTTTATCTTGTTTTAATTATTCAACATAGTTCTTCGCGCACACGCACGCATGCACACGCTAAATAATAATAAATTTTTAAAATATAAAAAAATAGGCAAAACCAGCTACTAGCACATCAAATTGCCAGGCAGCACTGATAAGCCTTAATGTCTTCCATCCGAAATATAAATTAAACAATTAAACACAAATCAATAGGATCATGCCGTAATTCAATCAATGTGAGTATAATGTTTATAATTGATAACTATTACAATACCATTAATGCCACATATCTGCAACTACAACACAAAAATTAATTTATTCCTTTATAATGAATAAAACATAAAATTAGCAATTAAACTACAAATTTAACTCAACAACATAAACGAATTTTTGAAAATTGCTATGTCTAAACAATAAGTTGTGCATTAAAATACATTTTAATAAATTATTTAAAATCGATTATACATTAATGAATTTCAACTGTTAAATTACTGGACTGATTGAATTTTTGGGTCTATTGCAGCTTTTAAGGAAATAATGATAATTGGCTGAAATAATGAATCACTTAAAATTTTATTAAGTGGAAATCTGCTGTACGCTTTTGGAATTCAAAAGTCATCACCAAGGGTATCAAGGCTAATACTCAGGATTTCTAAGAAGTACAAGCTGAAAGTTATAATGATTTATGCACCAACATCAAGCCATGATGATGATGAAGAGGTTGAAGAAATGTACACTGAAATTCAGTCTTCTAGATAAGCAGAAAACCCACTACACTATCATTATGGGAGAATTCAATGCTAAGTTTGGAAAAAGACAAAACAGCGCAGAAAGGGGAACAAGAGGAAATTTTGGAATTTTGAAAGAAATGAAAGAGGTGAAAGACTTGTGGAATTTGCAAAATCTCGAGGATTGTCAGTAATGAACACTTTTTTCAAGAAAAGGGTGAACAGAAAGTGGACATGGAAGAGTCCAAATGGATTAACAACTAATGAAATCGACTTCATCCTCACTAAAAGAAGATATATCATGAATGATGTTACTGTCCTGAATAAGGTAAATGTTGGAAGTGATCACATCACGGTAAGATGCAAACTTGATATTATTTATTTTTTTTTTTATGTGAACCCCAAACACGAGAGGTATTAGAACCTATAGTACTTAGTACTGTGCTTGGGTTGGAGGTTGAGAAGACGAAAGAAGATATTTGTTGACATTACACTTGAACTTCTGTAGATTGTAATTTTCAGGAAATACGTATGAAGGAAGGTTGTTCCAGAAAACGGCAGTTGAATGAATAAATGAGGAAGATGAAAAGTTGGTTCTGTGGGTTTGAAGTTGGACAGTAAATGGATGTTGGCTGGTGGCGGCACGTGTTCGGACTGTTTTGAAAGAGAGAGCGCGAATTATAGAAGCCAATTCAGAAGAACAGTGCCCATGGAAGTATCTGTAGAAGAGGCATGCAGCAGAAACAGAACGTCTATGAGACAGCGAGTGGAGAGAGACTCTGTTAGAGATGAATCACTAATTAACCTAACTGCCCTCTTCTGAACGAAATCAAGAAGCCTGAGAGAGGTTTTGGGGGCACCACCCCAGATGTGGGAACAATATTCCATGGCAGGGCGGATTTGCGATTTATACAGAGTGAGCAGCTGTTTGGAAGAAAAGTAATGGTGAGAGCGAAAGAGAAAACCAAGTTTCTTAGATGCAGAGGAAGCAATATTTGTAATGTGCTTGTGCCAAGAGAGATTAGAAGTCAAGGTAATCCTCAAAAGAGATATATCATTTTGCCTAGAAATCGGAGTGTCACTAAAGATAAGCATAGGAGCAGAAGAATTCTTTTTACAAAATATAAGACAAGACTGAGTTCTAGAAGGGTTGAAATCAACTAAGTTATCTTTGCCCCACTGAAGAATTACCTGAAGATCGGCATTTAAGGAATTGGTAGCAGATTTACGAGAAGTTGAAGCTGATTGAGCAGGACAAGGTTTCTCAAAATGGAAAGTTGAATGCAATGTGCTATCATCGCAAAACTATGGATAGGATTTGCAGTCAATGGAAGAAGGTCATTGATATACAAGAGGAAAAGAGTGGGGGAAAGAACTGAACCTTGGGGGACACTGGCATTAGTGGAGAAGTTAGAAGACAGAGAGCCATCTACCATCAGTGAGCGATCGGAGAGAAAACTGGATAACCAATTACAAAAAACAGTTGGCAAACCATAAGATGGAAGCTTGTTTAGAAGACCTTTATGCCAAACACGATCAAAAGCCTTTGAGATGTCAAGAGCAACTACTTGTATTTCACTGAACCTTTCCATTGAATTAGTCCATAAATGGGTAACATAAGCCAGAATATCACCAGTGGATCGACACTGACAGAATCCATACTGGCGATCGTTGATCAGACGGAAGGTTTCTAGGTAGATTAAGAGTTGGCGGTTAATAGAGTTCTCCATTACTTTAGAAAGAGTAGAAGTAATTGCAATGGGACGATAATTGGATGGGAGGGATTTGTCACCCTTTTTAGTAATTGGCTGGATATGAACAAATTTCCAAGCAGAAGGAAAAACACCTTTGGAATAAGAAAGTGAAAAAAGGCGGCAAAGAATAGGAGTAAGTTCTGGAGCACAGGTTTCGAGAACAAGTGGAGAAATACCATCAAGACCTGGAACTTTCTTAGCATCAAGATTCATCAAAATCCTTCTGATATCCTTTTGACGGAAGACCACAGGAGGCATTGAATGGAGTGTGTTGGGAATGGTGGGAGGTGTTTTACCAAGATCTTTAATAGAAGAGCTGGAAGAAAAATGGGATGCTAGCAGGTCAGCTTTATCCTTGGCTGAAGTGACAACAGAACCATCTGTTTGGACAGAGGTGGGAGCGGAGATGGGCAAATGTTGCAGCCAAGAGCTTTGTCAAGAGACCAGAATGCTCCGCTACCATTAGGGCAAGAAGCAAGTTTTCTACTCTTAGCCTGTTCAAACTCTAGTTTGGACTGATTAATAACTGCTTTACAATTGTTGCGAGCTTTGGTGTAGGCAGAAAATGAAACTGAAGAATTAGAAACAAGCCAATTACGATATGCAACATTCTTCTCTTGAACAGCCTTAAGCACATTTATTGGAAAACCAAGGTTTAGATAAAAGACGAGATTTTAAAGTGGAATGTGGGATAAAGGATTCCATTCCTGCAAGAATAATTTCACTGACACGATCTGAGCAAACGTTGACATCAGAAGTTTTGAAACAGTAATCCGACCAAGGAAAAGAAGAAAAGAAGTCACGCAGGTCATCCCATTTTGCATTCTTGTAATGCCAAACAACACGAGGTTGGGAATAGCCATGAGATAAAGGTTCCATTGGAGAAGAGACAATCACCAAGTTGGGATCTGAAGTGCCTAAAGGACCTCTCACTTCGACCGTGTACTTAGAAGGGTTGTTTGTGAGAAAAAGATCAAGGGTATTGGCTGCATGATTAGGATTGTCCGGTATTCTCGTAGGTAAATGAACAATCTGTGCTAGGTCATTAGTAATTGCAAAAGCCTCAGCATCTTGACCTGCTGGGTTGGTGTGACTAGAAAACGGAAGCCAGCTGGAGTCGTGAACATTAAAATCACCAAGGAAAATTACCTCACTGTTAGGAAAGTTGGACTTGAGAAAGTCAAGTTGCAAAGAGAGGAAGTCAAAGTGCTCCAAGTGATTAGTGGAGTTGGGAGAACGGTAGAGACAACAGATGAATTTGACACAATGAGGTAGAGAGATTTTAAGCCAGAGAAGATCAAAGAGAGGAGATTCCAAATTGCCAAGTCTCTGACAGGGAATATCAGAATGGATATACGCACAAGTACCACCTTTGAGGCGAAAGGAATCATACAGTGAATAATTTGGGCATCTGAGATGAGCAGTAGTTGAATCAACCAATAACTGAGATTCTGTCAGAAAAAGTGCATGGGGTTTGGCAGACTGCAAGTGGAAATGTACATCGTTGAGATCAGAATTGAGACCACTTATATTTGTGAAATTAATTAGGAAGTCCTTGGGTGGTTTAGATCTTTTCGCAGATAAGCTTGCTCTATTAGTTTGACAATTCATGGTGTATTCAATAGTAAGAAAAAGTGAGTGAGACATGCTGTATGAAATAATGAAATTTTGGGATATGGTGTACACGTGGTAAGAATATACCCAGATCCTTGACATAAGGTGGCCTCCACAATGCCCCCCCCACCCCCCACATACACACTACTCGGACTCCCTCCAGTCACTATCTGGCAGAGTAGAGGTAGCAAGATTATACACTAGCTGATCCGGAAGCCTCCTAGAGAGTTACCAATAGGTTCGGTCCGGTGTACTAACTAGCGGCCGGCCTGCGAACATCGTTTTAGAGCTGTACCCTCGAAATGTAAGGAATATTGGATCTCGTCACGACATTCATCATAACCTCAAAAGTCATCAATCATACTGCATGATGGAAGAGATAGTGAAGGGTTGACCGGAACTTAGCTCTAGAGACTAAACATGGGTTCCACCACTTCTAGCCTCCAATAAGCAAAGTGGTGGTATTCCACCGGTTGATGTGAGTCATCTACCACCTAGTACTGCCTGGTAACATAGAGGCGCTGCGTTCCTCCATGTGGTGTGGGCACCAGACCTCAACCCCTGCTTACGTTGGTTCACAATTGGGTGGTTACCCACATGTACTTGTGCATGGAGGTTATACCCAGAATTACTAACAGTCCCACCATCATGAAGGTGCAAGCAGAGGATTTGGCTGTCACAGGGTGCCTCCGTAGCCAGGTGGGAAGGAGCAGCAGTGCATAGCACACGCTTCTTGATTAGACCGGGGTTCGAGCCGTCACCACCAAATACGGAGGATGCGGAAAGGTCAGGGAATGACCACGGCATATCTCGGAGCAATATGGCCTTAGTTGCTAATGCTCCTAAAAACTAAAATAACAACAATAACAACAAGCTGTCACAGACCGTCCGGACTTTGCCGAAATTGGGTCAACTTGACTTGAGTGTCACCCGAATATCAGTTCCATCAGCGTTTTAGACTCCCAGGGAGCAAGTACAGCTTGTCTGGCATATCTGAGAGAATGTCTGTGACAACCTCAAGGACCATATAGATGTAAGAAAAGAAAGAAAAAAAAACTGACTCGAGTAAATAATACAAAGATCTTGGAGATAACAGAAGAGGAGAAAAAGCAGTATGTACAGGAACTTAAGAACAAGTTTGAGCTTCTGCAGACTGCTCAGGACCAACATATCAACAAGGAATATTACAACTTTCCGAAAGTGATAAAGCCCAAGAAACCTATAGGGAAAAAGAAATCCAAAGAAGAATTAGTCAAGAAACACTTGTCATGATGAACCAAAGGCAACAAATGAAGAGCAAGATAAACAATAACAAGGAGAAAATTGAGTATACTGAGTTATGCAAAGCCATTAGAAAGAGACTCAGAGAGGACATAAGATTTAACACAAGAAAAGTAGAACAGGCATTAAGGGAAAACAAAGGACTTAAATCAGCAGCCATGAGCATTAATACAGAAAGACAAATGATACTGAAACTGAAGAATAGCAACGGTGTACTTATAAATAGCAGAGAAGGCATAATTCAAATAGCAGAAGACTACTATAGAGAATTATACAAGGAGCGAGGAAATGATGCCAGCAGTGGGGAAGATGGATCCCAAATTACTAACACACACGACATACCTGATATTCTTCCTGATGAGGTAGAACATGCGTTGAAGAAAATGACGAATCAGAAAACGCTTGGGAAAGATGTAGAGTTGTTAAAATTGGGAGGAAGAGACATGACAGAAAAACTGGTCAAGACTCTTCACAAAATGCATTAGAAAAGGTGTCATGCATAAGGAGTGGAATAATGCAATCAGTTTTGCTGCATAAGAAAGGAGATAAATTAGAAATTATGGACCAATTAGCTTGTTATCCCACATCTACAAGTTGTTTGCAAGGGTCATTACAAACAGATTAGAAAGAATACTCTTTCTAACACAGGATTCTCAACTATGGATCACCTTCACATAATATCACAGCTAATAGGGAAAGCAAATGAATATAAAACACCACTATCGCTGGCATTTGTGGATTATAAAAAGGCATCTGACTCCATACAGCATAAGGCAATGTTTTTGGCACTGGAAAGACAAGGCATAGATACCCCACATATTATGATTTTGAAGAAAATATATGAGAACACTACCTCCTTTATTAGACTAGACAAATACAGTAGTAAATTTAAAATTGAGAAAGGATTTCAACAAGGTGACACAATATCTCCGAAGTTGTTTACTGCTGCCCTTGAGGAAGCTTTCAGAAGATTAGACTGGTCGCAGAAAGGAGTCAAGGTGAATGGAGAGTACCTAAACCATTTACGATTTGCAGATGACATTGTGGTCATAAGCCATGATTTCAAAGAATTAGAGGAAAATCTTAAAACAGTTATGCACAATTAGTAAGGATTTTGGACTCAAGATTAATATGGCTAAAACAAAAGTAATGATGAACAAGTATGCCACAGAAAGGGACAATGATTGAAGGGGCAGTAATTGAAAAGGTGGAGTCGTACTTATCTGGGACAAGTCATCAGCTGTAATAATGATAAATGGCTGGAAGTCAGAAGAAGAAAAAGTTTCAACGGATAGAATTCAAGAAATATAGTCACATACTGAGGAGCAATATCTCAGTCTCTCTGAAACGTAAAATAACGAACAAATGTATACTCCACACCACGACATATGGAAGTGAAACTTGAGCTCACCAAAAGAATGGAAGAGAAGCTGAGAACTACACAGCGAAGAATGGAACGAATCATATTGGGAATCAGACTGTTAGATAAGAAGAGAAACACATGGATTAGGCAGCAAATTCAAGTAAAGGACATTCTTATCAAAACTAAAGAACTAAAATGGTCCTGGGCAGGACACATAGCTCAAAAACATGGTGACAGATGGACTAAGAAAATAACAGAATGGTATCCAAGGAGCTAGAAGAAAACCTGGAAGACAATGACAATGACGGAGATGGACAGATGAAATTCATGAGTTTGTAGGTAGTAAATGGATGGCCATTGCACAAAACAGAAGGAACTGGAAAGTTGCTGGAGAGGCCTTCATCCTGCAGTGGATTGAAAATGGCTGATGATGACAATGATGATGACGACTGATAATTGCAGATACGACCTGATGTTGCATTCTCTTCTGTTGGTTGTGAAGGATCACTGTTTTGGAGGTTAAGAGTCGGGATCTGGTGGCCTGTTGCCAGCATACTTTCTTGTATTTCTTGTTTAATGATCACTTTCTTGAAATAATGCTGAAACTTCTTGCTTGTTGATGGCTGTCTCCCTGAGACCTTCATTGCTGTCCATGGATTCTATAATTAGAATCCATGGACAGCACTATGGTGTTTAAATACCAGCCCTCCCCATGCATGGGGAGTGCTGGTATTTAAACAAGACATGCATGGCTGGTTAAAATTTATCCAATCTTCCATATTGGATGTCTTTTTTGTGTTCTTGCACTCTTTTTTGGAGTCTCCCACAAGATTCTCCGATGTAGACATGTTTGTAGTTCCAGACTAATTTATATATAAGGCCTCTCGGGTTGTATCCATCTTGATTAGTTGCTAAAAGTGGTTTTTAGTGAAGTTGTCATTTGGTTTTTAGGAGCATTAGCAACTAAGGCCATATTGCTCCGGGATATGCGGTGGTCATTCCCTGACCTTTCCGCATCCTCTGTATTTGGTGGTGACGGGCTCGAACCCCGGTCTAATCAAGAAGCGTGTGGTATGCACTGCTGCTCCTTCCCACCTGGCTATGGAGGCGCCTAGTGAGGTTGTACTTGACGGCCTCCATTGCCGAGTGGGGAGGTGCGGGAGTGCAGTAGCACACGTTCTCCAAGTAGACCGGGGTTCAAGCCCCTGACTGCTGAATACGGCCGATTTGCCAACCCGCACTGGACCAGCGTGGCAGATTATGGTCCACTTCCCTCAGCATGAATTGCTGAGGAGGCTTCCATCCTGCAGTGGGTTGATAATGGCTGTACTTTACTTTACTTACTTTTACCTGTGTAGAATAGAGAGGTTGAAGGACTTAGCTACCCTTGCAATTCTGTTGCTGATTACTGGAATGAACAGAACAGTGAGGGTGGCTGCACGTTGGAGTTTTTCTGCTACAGTTGTTCAGAGAGTTAGTGGTGTCATTTATAATTTTGGTAACTAGAGATTTGGGGTACCAATTTTTAATGGCTGTTATTTTTGTATGTATTTTAGTTCTTCCTAGAGATCAGATCCTTTGAAAACTTTAAGGGTCTGAGAACAAAGGACTTTTTAATGTGTAAACATCTTTAGCTAAATTTCAGACGGTAGTAAAATCAATTTGTCACAATTTTGCAACATGGAAATGACGTTATTTCCATTTCATAACAAAGAAAAATGAAGTCAGGAGAGGATATTGTGCAAAGGATTGTGGGAGGTGATCTTGCAGATCACCTGCTAAATTTCGGACGGGAGTAAAACCAATTTGTTGTGATTTTGCGACATGGAAACGATGCCACTTGACGTCATTTCCATTTCATAACAAAGAAAAACAGTAAGGAGAGGAGATCATGCAAAGGATCATGGAAGGTGGGGACCTTGCATGTGCTCCAGACTTGCATAAACTAGCTGGTTGCATAAAAATGTTCATGATTCAGGGCATACACTTAGGTGGCATTGGGCTAACCATTGCCACCTGTGGCAGAAACTGTTGGTAACCAGAGAAATGGATATCTTGCAAAATTTAAAGTAAAGTAAAGCATTTAAAGCAAAGGATCATGGAGGTGATCTTGCTTGTTGCAGAAAAAACATGGGAAAGGCTTTAAAAAGAACGGAGTCAGGAGAGGAGATCATGCAAAGGATCATGAGAGGTGATCCTGGATGTGTTCAGAGCTGGCATAAACCAGCTCTGAGCACATCCAAGATCATTACATTACATGCGCTTCAAACCTTACCAGTTGAAGCACATGTAATGTAGGAGTTACAGTACCCATCTATATTACTAATGCGGTTGTATATTTTCATTAAGAGGCAATCGAATGTTTTCTTCAACAAGCTGGGCCAGTCAACAACATTTGAATTGGTTCCCGATTGGGAGATAGACTCCAAATTACAGATATGAGTAGAATCTTTTGCTTGCCACTCGCCATTCTCATTAAGTTGCAGATGTCCTCGTTGGTAATGAAGTTTTCACGTTTCTTTGGAATTGCGCTGAGCTGGTTGAGCGTGGCTCAACCAACTCATCTCATCTCACTGTTTGGATGATTGTAAAAGTTTCGAAAGAGGTGTTCTTCTTGCAGTCGCGTTACAAGGATATGCAGGTCATTACTGCATGTTTCATCATGGTCAATGTTGTCGTTGCCTTGACATATCGTCTTACATATTTCAATCGTTTTGCTAATGTCCAAGTCCGATTCATATAGTATGAGCTTTTCATTGTCATTGTAGATCTTGACATATTTCATCTCTGTTTCCTCGTTGCGAAATGGAACGTGCAGCGTTACCATCTCATGCTTCTACTCATTGAGATCCTGAGCCAAGTCATAGTTTTGATAGTGTATTATGCATGGATACTGTTCTTTCTTTCAGATCTCATAGATAGCACTGCATGTGTAATTTGCAACAAAGCATGACTGAGTAACAGGATCCAACATGATAGCATGATTGTAACAATACAAATACTTTACTGTTGCAATCATACTATTCAACAAATGGCACAATCAAATGGGTAATTAAGCTATTGGCCTAACCTCTTCCAAACGTTGATTCATTACAGTAAGCAGGAGGCGTGTGTATCCTATTTATCACCAACATTGATTCAGTTGTTGTTGTTTGATTTTAAGGAGCATTAGCAACTAAGGCCATATTGCTCCGGGGATATGCGGTGTTCATTCCATGACCTTTCCGCATCCTCCGTATTTGGTGGTTACAGGCTCGAACCCCGGTCTAATCAAGAAGCGTGTACTATGCACTGCTGCTCCTGCCCACCAGAGGCGCCCCATATTGATTCAGTAGAGTAAGTAGCGGGAGTAAGGATAAATTATGTAGTTCGCGATTTCTTTTATAGCTGTTTGAAATTTAGTAGGTGTCGTAAAATATGTTTACACCTAAATCATCTTTCGTGCATACAGGGCATGCATGCGATTTTTTTTTACCCCAATTTTGGCTGAGTGAAGGTAGGATGATTTGAAATTCAAAATGCTTGTATTGGTAAGTTTTCTATAAACCGTTTTGGAGATGTTTTCTCTAGTAATTAAAATGTCTAAGAATAGGAGGTTTCTTGTTAGTTTCTTTTCCATTTGAAATTTATTCAAGGGTGTTGCTAGTTAACAGTGTTGAAGAACAGCTGTAAGCTGTTTTGATCATTGCTCTACACTATGCAGTCAATGGATCTACACCATTATTTTTTGTGATAATTTTTTGCCTTTAAAATTTACATGGGGTGCAGTGTTGTTTCTCTTATTACAACTAGTTAATTCCCAAGTATACTTGTCATTCTCCAAGAATTAAATGAAATTTTCTGATTCTAATTGCACAGCCCAGTTAATTTTACTGAATGCTTATTACTGCAAACGATTTTATATTCTGTTTCTCTTCCATTACTTCAGGTGCTTGCAAATTCAGAGAAACAAGGTTCTGTGATTCTGGTGAAATAATTATAGAATTTGCAAAGCAGTAATGGTAGTAGGATCTGTAAAAACACAAATTAGACAATTATCTGGGATAATTTAGTAAGGCAGTTTTTAGCATGTTTCAGCCCAATAAAATGAGATTTAACTACCTGATGTACCATATTGGCGTTATCTCACTTGCCTCAAACCATATGCCCTAATAGCTTAATCCCTATATTCCACTTCCCCCTAAAAGATGTTCTATGTCCCACTTGCCATAATCGCATGGTCTACATCCCATTTCCACTGTGTGTATGTAACAGTATTATATTTTTTTGGAGCAATAAAAATATAAAAATGGACTTCAAAATCAATAAAAATATATATTGTTTTATTAATAAACAATTTTCTTTATGTATAAATGTTTTGATATCAAATAAAGAAATAAACACAAGTTTAAAATACAAGTACAAATTATTCAAGTTTAAATTATACTAATCAATTAGTGGAAGAAAGTAACCAACTGCTTTAATGAAACTGTCTTATGAATGCCCTCGTATTTACAGTTTTTATGAGGTGGAAGATTTTCAACATTTACTAATCTTAGTATACTCTTAAAGTTAGCTTGTTTTTTAAATGAGTAATCATCTTCCATATATTAATATGATGGTGCCCCCACAGATTTAATTATGGCATAATGCCATCTTTCCACATGATTTATTGTCCGAGGACCAAAATTAGCAGTGGGCCAAATCCAATTTTGTTTCGAAGTATTTTAATAAGCTCTTCATGCTTTTAATATGAAGGATAGATGTTCTTGAATGATTCCTTCTCAATCTTCCTCTAGTTCATCTAAAGAAATAAATGCCAATACCACCACTGACTTTCTGACAATTTGTTCCTTGATGTATGCCAACTATAATCCTAAATGCTGTACTTTCCACCAGATTGCTTGACTGAAATGAAATAAACAACCCTTAATATCAGCATCAGAAAATGTTTCTTCTATGAACCTGATGACAGCACTTTTTTTAATCAACTTGTTAGCTTCTTGATTGTATTGATTGAAATTTTCTTTGTTGTGTTGTCCCGATTTGAATGCCTTTTGTTGAATTAATCAGAACATGTGATTGTAAGTTGATTTAGACTTATCTGGAAGAAGTCTATAAAGAAATGGAAACATTTGGCCTCTATGCATGGCATGAAGGGTATATTGTTGGCAAAATAATTAAGGAATAACTTTAAATGTTCCATCCATGTAAATGGCATTTCCTGGATTTCTGCAGAGAACCTGAAGGAACTGCACAATTCTAAAACCGAGGATCTTTTCTTCCTCACCATCTTCAAATAGCAAAAATTCTTCGTCTTCCAACTTCTTATATTCATCCGGGTTTGGTTTTTTGGTTTTTTTTTTTTTTTTTTTTTAGGAGCATTAGCAACTAAGGCCATATTGCTATGGAGGTGCCTATTCATCCGGGATGATCAATTCTGATAATGAATCCAGAAGACAAGGAGATGATTTAGCAGAAGCTCTATGAAGCATTGATCATATGTTCTCGTACCTGATGAATGACAAACATCATGCTGATGTTTGGCTACCATTTGAACAAATTTTTAGGTCGACAAATGCAGATTGAAACATGCTGAGAGGCATTACCTCACTTGCTCATCTACCTTGTGTAAAGGGTTATTAGAGTGAAAGGGATTGCAGGTATGGAATTATATACCTGCTTAGAGCAACTGACAGTAACACATCTACCACTGGGACATGATTACAGCAGGTCACTATTATGGCAAGCGTTCCCCAAACTTTTTAGCCATGGAACATTTTTCATCTCACAATATATTTACAGTACACTTACGACACACAAGTTTAGCAACAGCCAAAACAACTGTTTGCTAATATTTTACAATATACAACGCATTGTGCATCAGGAGCATCTTTATTTTAAACACATGCAAAGACAAAATTCAAATGACTGTCATCGTGCTTTCACACTTTAGTTGTTTCCTGTTTTTGCACTTTGGATTTTTGGGGAACAAAAGGCTGCGATTGTTCACCCTCACTTTGAAGGGTGACAGTATTGTGTTCGTTTTCATCGACCACAGTTGCACTACTAGAACTACTTGCTTATCGTTTTAAAGTTCCTTTTTTCAACCACAAATCTATGGCCATTTATTTTAATAATAATATTTCAAAATATAGATAATTATCAAAAAAAAATTTATACAAGGAAGTGAGTTTAATTATGATATCAGTTTGCTTCAATCCGCTCCTTTAGCCCGTGTACTACAGACTAAATCGCATCCGAATGGCATATTAGATCGCTACACTGCTACTTTTTCGTAGATGTCATTACCTCTACGCATACTTCTTTATGCAAAAGCCCACCAAAATAAAGTGTTCCACGGTCTATTTGATTATTATTATTATTATTTGATTATTAGTCTACGCCAGTTTATTAATAACCGAAAAAAAAAAAAAAAAAGCTAAAAATTATAACGATACAAAAGTGATGCATGCTACAAATATACAAAATTTATTTATTTTATTATTTTTTAAATTATTAATTACGATTTTTCACAGAACACAGTTTGGGAAATGCTGCATTAGAGCAGGTGTGATAATGGCAAGTCACCGTTACGGCAGGTGACCATTAGTGCTTCTGAGATTAGGGCATATGAATTAGGGCAAGTGAGGCTTAAGGAGCTTCCTGATGCAAAGGTATATAAAGATCAGCTAATTTTGCAGTCTCTGAGAAAATCTAGTACAGTCAAGGAGCTTATGGTGAGGTATATGCTCCTTTGCACCATAAGCTCCTTGACTGTACTAGATTTTCTCAGAGACTGCAAAATTAGCTGATCTTTATATACCTTTGCATCAGGAACACCTAACCACGACTAGTTCTGCCATCATTAGCACACAGCATGGCCTGGATACATCACAGCACAAACTCTAAAAGTTCCCACAGGTAGTAGCCCGTTGATCTCACTCTATCCCCTAGTTGCTGGCTATTCAGTAGTATTAGATCCAGGTGCTGAATGGCACGTTCTGTGACATTTCTCACATGTTCAAATGGGTTGATATCAGGCAAGGGTGGTTGCCATGGCAGGGCAGAAAACTCACTAGAATGTTTGATGAACCAATCCAACATAGTTGCAGCCATGTGAATTGCTGCATTATCTAGCTGAAAAATGCCTTGATGGTCACCATACACAGGAAGTGTATAAGCAGCGCTATGGTCAACAACACATGGTTGAAAATGATGACCTGTATGCATCTCCATTGAGATGCTGTTTGAATCGATATCTGGGGAACTAGGTTTTCCTGTATAAATATGCTCTATTATAATGCTGACCTGAAGCTCAGCACAACCGCTTTCATGCAATAGGGCTTGGATCTCATTTTGAGTACATCACATCAGAAATGCCATGTGCCTATGAGGTGCCTTCAAGAAGTCCTATTGGTTCCCCCCATCCCCCATCAAAACAATAAATAATTGTACACAGCTATTTTAATAATGTATTGTACAATGATCAATGAGCACAAATTGATGATGAAATGTGAAGATGACAACACATTTTAAATGTTTTGGATTAAATAAAAAACAGAAACCCAGCAATAACAACAAAAGAATGGCTTTTATCAGAACGTTTATCATTCTGTCTCATATAATTTAGAGATGAAAGCAAATTTTTGATGACAATGTAACAGCTGGCAGTAATATTTATGGTAAGTACAAAGAGAAATGAAAATAACTATTCTAATATTAAAATTTTTAATCTTTATTATTCTTATTTTTAAAATTTGCAAACTCAAACTCCAGATGGAGTTTCTCTCTTGATTAGCTGCTTTGTGTGGTGCACAACTGCATACCCACACATAGTGGCCCTTTATATCATCCATTTCTATGGCACAATTGAGAACATGATTCACTGGTCTGGGCATCCTATTTTCAGTCATCAATCATCCTATAACTCTATTCCAATACACACTAGTTTCAGAAACAGGTTGTCCTCAGCAGGGGTACATGGGTGGATCATTGACCAGTAAAAGCCCAGCAATGCCAGGATGCATAACATTGTCCATATTAAGGTATATTCTGGATGCTAAGTGAAATATTTATATCTAATGTTAAGCAAACTGACAAGTAGAACACATATTATATGGAACAGTCTTATCACAGGATGCCAAATTGACTTACTGGTGAATTAACTTCATTTTATCCAAATTTAAAAATGTTTGAATAATATATATATATATATATATATATATATATATATATATTATATATATATATATATATATATATAATTATATTTAAATAATGTTGGAAAAGAAGTATTACTTAAAAAAATAAAAAGGAGGGTACAGCACATATCAAAGGCAGCAAAAAGCATATTCCTCTATATGATGCTTGAAACATAGTCATATAAATTAGAATAAGGTTTAAAATAATAAAATAAAATAATGCCAGCAGTACGGCAAGACAAGAGAAAAAAAACAAAATTAAACCTAGATTCAAATTAACAGGGAGGGGAAGAGAAAGGTAACAAGAATAAAAATATATTGCAACGGAAACTCTAAATTAATTTAGAAAATCTAATTATACGAATAATAATTCATTGAAATTTAAAGCCAATTAAATAGAAAATTAGCGGTGCCCCCTCTGATGGGCACCAGGTCCAAATTTATGTCAAATATCACCAAACAGAGATTTAAACCATTCACAATAAAACAAAACAAAACAAAAATAGAAAAAATAGACTGACCATTATGCCCCATCTCAACAGAGGACCACAAGGCCAATAATGGTCAGGGAATCGCTGCATTTCGAACGCTAAACAAATCGCCGCAAAGGCGAAACGATCGCAAGATCAGTCCGCCACACCGATCCCCAGATCGAACTGCTAATGCAGGGAATTGAACAGTGGTGGTCCTGATGCAGCGAAAATCAAAAATAGAACAGACAAGAGCACTCCAGTGCAAAGCCACACTACTGACAAAAGTAAACTTAACCCGTTTATATAAATGAATAATAAACTATAGATGGCAGTACAGGCGCAGCGTTAGCAATTTGCCCAATACTATCATGTGACATAATTATATTTAAATAATTATGTCACGTGACCAGACTGATCATGTCCGCCACACCACGGCGGACTGATCTTGCGATCGTTTCGCCTTTGCAGCGATTTGTGTAGCGTTCGAAATGCAGCGATTCCCTGACCATTATTGGCCTTGTGGTCCTCTGTTGAGATGGGGCATAATGGTCAGTCTATTTTTTCTATTTTTGTTTTGTTTTGTTTTATTGTGAATGGTTTAAATCTCTGTTTGGTGATATTTGACATAAATTTGGACCTGGTGCCCATCAGAGGGGGCACCGCTAATTTTCTATTTAATTGGCTTTAAATTTCAATGAATTATTATTCGTATAATTAGATTTTCTAAATTAATTTAGAGTTTCCGTTGCAATATATTTTTATTCTTGTTACCTTTCTCTTCCCTCCCTGTTAGATTTGAATCTAGGTTTTGTTTTTTCGCTCTTGTCTTGCCATACTGCTGGCATTATTTTATTTTATTATTTTAAACCTTATTCTAATTTACATGCCTATATATATATATATTTTTATTATTATTATTATTATTATTATTACAATGAAATAATCCTATTTATTATGGATTGTTAAGAATATGCCTATTGATACCTTTAACAATTATATATTATATGCACCTGATTTAACTTAATTCCTTTATATAAGACCCTATATAATTTACTATGGTAGTAAGTTAGTTTTGGGGAGTGGATGCAGGTGTAACGTGGTTGCATTTCAGACCGGTTTTAAGATGGCACCTCCGTAGCCAGGTGGGCAGGAGCAGCAGTGCATAGCACACGCTTCTTGATCAGACCGGGGTTCGAGCCCGTGAACACCAAATACGGAGGATGCGGAAAGGTCAGGGAATGACCACTGCATATCCCCGGAGCAATATGGCCTTAATTGCTAATGCTCCTAAAAACCAAAATAACAACAACAACAACAACAACAACCGTTTTTAAGATAATGGTGCTGACTAACAATTTTAGTGCTGTTAACAGCAAAGTATCTGCTTAGGCTTAAAAAAAACTAATCACTAATGCTATGCAGTAGACACTCAATTTTCTGGGATAGATGGTAAAAAAATTTCCCCGATAATCCAAAAATATATTAAGTTCCCGTCATACGTAAGAGTTACGTTCCCGAACTTCTTACGTAAGTCGAGTTTCGCATAACTCAGGAATGACTAAAAAATACTGCTACTATATCCCTGATATGCCAAAATTACAAAAATCACATAATATCCTCAGAAGAATGAAGAAAAATAGTTATATATTTTTAATTAGTTCAATTAAAAACTTAATCTGAGGACAGCAAAGTAGCCGCAGTAGCAAATAAGAAAAGAAAACATAAAAGGAAGAATAAACGCATGTTATTGTACTGTAAAAACTGATTTGTATTTCATAGCCTTGGTTATTATAGTTGACCTCATTGGTGCCGATTGCTTCACCACTTCTTGTATTCTGTCTTCCTCCTTTATTGTGTTCACTGTTGCCACTGACAAATCTCAATTCCGTGCGATACTTATTAATGTTGGGCCATTTTCAGACATCCTTATTATTTTAATTTTCTGATCCAACTCGATTGCTTTTCTTTTCTTGATAGATTTACTAGTACTGCTGTCACTTATTCTCGTAGTCAGCACCATAATAACAGTCAAAATTAAATTGTCTGAAAAGAACTTCACAGGGTTAAAGCAAAAACTAGTTATTATCATCCCACGACTATAAAACAATAAAAACAATTTGCAGTTTCTGGGTTACTGGGCTTTTCTGTTAGTGCATCTAATTATAAATGAGCAGTAAACTCGATCTTATTGCATTTGCGATAATACCAATAGCTGGAATTCTGTGGGTTTTTAAGTTATTATAATGAAATGTGTGTCCCCCTTCATTGAAATCTTCAGTCATATAAAAAATATATAAATAACATAAGTCCGAGACTTGCTGTATCAAAAATTGTTCTGCAACCTATGTAAAAGGTATGGCGATAGATAAAAAAAACGAAAAAAATTACCATGTACTACTTGCCTGTCTAATATGATACTTCCCTTTATTTTTTACAATGACATGTATGGTTTGGTCACCAACATTATAATGTATGTGCCGTATTCAAACTTTTGTTTAATTCTCTTGCATTTGCCCATCATTTTCACGATTTCTAAACAAACAAACAAAAAAAAATAATAATAAAATAAAATTAGTTACTATATAAAAAAAAAATCAAACATTCCTGACATAAATAATGAAACAAAATTTGTCCTTTTGCGGTGTGAAAGAACACAAAAATCGACGCGACGCACTAAAACAAACTAAACATTTGGTATCTCTTTTTTTTTTTTTTTTTTTTTTTTGAGTGACGGGTGTGAAGACAGGGGGGTTGCAAGATAATAGGCACACTAATCTCCTCATTAAGACTTATAACGCGGCTTATTGTCACTTATTTACGACTTGCAAAACGTCTGTTTATACCTAATCTAGTTATTACTTGAATTTTATGATTTCTGTTGATTTTTTTTAAATTTGGAGTCTTGAAGTGTCCCAGTTAATCATCCCGGTAAATCGAGAGTCTGCTGTATATATATAGCATTAGTGATCTCTCTCTCTCTCTCTCTCTCTCTCTCTCTCTCTCTCTCTCTCTCTCTCTCTCTCTCTCTCTCTCTCTCTCTCACACACACACACACACACACAGAGAAAACAGACAGAGAATTATGACCTAATACTTTGTAGGTCCTCCTTTTGCCCCCAATACAGCAGCTATCCAACATGCCATTGATTCAACAAGTTGTTGGAAGCATTCAGGAGGTATGGCCAACCAAACTGTGTGTAATATGGCTAGCAATGCAGGTATTGAGGTGATTGGTGTAACCAGATGCCTGATATGCCTTTCCATAGTGTGCCACAAATGCTCTATGGGATTGATATCGGGGGAGTTCAGAGGTCAATTGAAATGCTGGAACTGTGTTCCTCAAACCATTCCTGCACATCAAGTGCCTGATGGCTTGGCACATTGTCATCTTGGAAGACACCATCGCCATTTGGGAAAAAGTGTAACATAGCGGGGTGCATACAGTCAGCAAGAAGTTGATGATAGTGGAGACCAGTGATACATTGTTCCACATGCACCAGGGGTCCAAGTTCCTGCCAGTGAAACATGACCCACACCTCCACTGGCCTGTACTTTTGATACCATGCATGATGGATGAAGAACCTCATGTTATTGATGCCAAATCTGCACAAGACCATCCATAGTGTGGAGTAAATAACTGTGACTCATCCGACCAGCATATCTTCTTCCAGTCTTCCAAGGTCCAACTTGCATCTTTTTGCACCAGGTGAGTCTTTTACGCCGACGAACCTTGGTTAGGAGAGGATGCCGTAGGGGTCGTCTGCTGGTATAGTCCATACGTGCGAGCATGCAATGCTGGAACTGTGTTCCTCAAACCAGACCATGGTCAAGCCAGATATTGTTCTGGGTTGGCCCATGTTGTATTGGGTAGTCAACTCTTCAACAGTGCTACACCTATTCGAGTTGTCAGACCTGGCACTTACCTGTAATATCAACCTTTCGCTGACCTTTGCAGTTTTGCCATCGGGTCGTTGTTTAACCATTTTGATGCCAGTCCTGGTACACTTTAACAATGGTGGCTCTCGAACACCCCACCAGTTCAGCTGTTTGGGAAATCAAGGCACCAGCTCATCGAGCTCCCACAATCTGTCCTTTATCAAAGTCTGATAAATCCTTACTTTTACCCATCATGCTTGGAATTTTACTACTTACTGAACCACTGACACCTTATCTATGCTACGCAGGTCAACTGCGCATTCCCCGTACCTCACGTGTTGCATTCAGTTTTCATAGGGGGGGGGGATGGTCATAATTCAGTGCATACACACAAATTTAGACATTTAAACCTAAACTAATTAGAAATAACAGAAAAACAAAAAAAAAAAAAAAGCAAAGAAAAAAGAAAACAAAAACAAAAATCCTTTCATCCACATGGCCATCACTCTCTCTCTCTCTCTGCTACTCATCAGGAGCTTTGAACGGATAGATGGCCAACTAGTCAGGATGGTGGAGAATGAAAAATACCTGGTAGCAAGTGTGCAGTTAGACATGAAATTCTCTAAGCAGTGCAGACATGCTGCCAGGACCACTCATGGGTTTTGTCAATGTTATACAGAAACTTTGCTAGCAGGGATAAGGAGGTGATGATCCCTCTATAAAAGGCCATGGTTAGGCCACATATTGAGTACTGTATACCGGTTTAGACACGGCTGTGCCGAGCCATTTTAGTACCCGAGGCAAGAAGGAAAAATTGCTACCATTAATCATGGCAACGTTGACAATTATTTAACCTTTCTTTTGGCGCCCCTTTCAGCTTTTAATCTGAGGCAAGAGCCTCGTTTGCTGAAATGGGTGCAGAGAAGAACAACCAGTTTGCTGAAAGGAACAAAAGAGTGCTCTTACCTAGAAAGGCTTCATTTCTGCAAACTGCAGCTTCGAGACCAGGCACCTGCAAGGAGATCTGATTGGAGGTGTTTAAAAGTCTTGAATGGATAGAGTAAGCTGAATGTTAATTGTATTCTTCCACGAAGGAGGCATAAATTCAAGTTGAAGGAAGGATGGTTGCAGGGTAGATGTGCAGGAGTTTACCTTCAACCAGCAGGTGGTTGATTGTTGGAACAGTCTTCCATCTGGGTTGGATAAATTCAAGGGAGAACTAGACAAATTCTTGGAGGGTATGGATGAGTGAACTGTTTTTTTTTTTTTTGGCTGATGCTATATAAGCTTGCTATCTTGCATAATTACTACTATAAATAAAATGAATGGCTCATGCATACCAGTTTCTATTGTCTCAATAACAGTTTTAGTAATTTTAATTAATTTCATATGCAGTATGGCCAAAAATATAAATATTATTTTATGATAATATGAGACAAAAAGTTAATTTTTTACTTCCAACATAATTGGCATTTAGAGCAAACTGGGACTGGAACCCAAAGCCTATGTGTGGCAGCTGGCAAGAGAAGAGAGCAACTTTGAGTTTTCCATTGAATATACTGGTTGTCACCTGGCAAACTTTGAGAAATGCTGTAGAACTCCTTGACACAGGTATCACTGGATAACAACAGCACTTTAGATCCTCTATGGTGTGAAATTAACACCTCCCCCACAAAAGTGAGTATCGGGTTGTAATATATTCACAAGCTAATTAAAAGCACAAAGGGCAGAGTTTAAGGTTTTTTTCGCTTCAAAGCAATGCAATAGAAAGTCTTGTCTTAATTATTTTAAAGAAAGACTTTCTATGTCAGAATGAATGCAAGACTGATTATAAGAATTGCAGGATGAAGGTAAAGGCATAAACCCCTTCCTGGAACATTGTTTTCCTGAAAATGTGCCATAATGGATCGACTTTTTTTAATTTTAGAGATTAAAAGTATGCATCATGCTAATACTCATTGTATAGTTTGTTTTTTATAAATTTTTAGTAGAAAATATATGGGAGTAATTAACCCATTTGGGGTTAATTTATAAAAATATAAATATTGCTAGCCAAAAAAGTAAGCAAATTATACAGATTTTTTTTAATAAATTAGCACTTGAGCTAAAAGAAAGGAACAGAAAAACACTCTTCACTACTCATTATATAAATAAATTTAAAAAATTCTGACAGATGGCCGCCACAAGTGGATAGTTGAGGTAAGCATCACTTATGGGTGGCAGTTGAAGAGGGTGCTCAAATATTTTTAGATATTGTTTTCTAATTGGTTAATGCTTTTCAGTAGTCAGCATTTAGGATGGCAAATTTTATTTTGCTTACTGGCACATAGGAATGCGTGCTACTGTTCTGACATTGCTGTACAATCAATCTATATAAGTAAAATGAAAGCCAGTGGTCTGCTGCTAATCGTAAGAAAATTCTGAGAAATCTCAGGATTTATCTGGCTAATGCAAAATTAGCCAGATATATGCCCGAGAAAATACGTTTCAATCGTAAATTTGGAGGTATT
The DNA here is from genome assembly GCF_048544385.1 of Mastigoproctus giganteus. NCBI lineage: Eukaryota > Metazoa > Arthropoda > Arachnida > Uropygi > Thelyphonidae > Mastigoproctus > Mastigoproctus giganteus. Next base: position 149,870,346 of record NC_143579.1, on the reverse strand, counting down.
ATTGTATCCAGAGATATTTTGTGGAGTTCCAAATAACTTTTAAAACTAAAAACGAGATATCTCAGGATAATTCATGAAGGGGTTAAAAGCTAGAAGCTAGTATGCTTCCAGAAAAGGAACCTAATGTGAACATAATTTCCTTCTTTATAGTAAGTGAATGGTACTGAGTAGGAGCACTGAAGTAAGAATTGTTTCCTCATTTGATAAATCATTGGAGAGGTAGCTACAGCACCATCCAACTTAGAGATAAACTTTTTGTCAAGGATTTTTTCTCATATTATATAGTATTTATCCTCAGTATTTTATGGAAAGAATCTTGACCTCAAAGGAGACAGCATGCGAGGCTAATCTGGTTAATTAAAAGAATAAATACAAGAGTACGAGAGACTCCCACCTTATAAATAAGGATAGGCTACTGAAAATATTCCAGGAATACTAGAACTCAGGAATAACTGGGTATTCAACTTCTTAATTGGACATCTATTCTAGTTGAAAAAAAAAAAAAAAAACCAGTGATCTAAGATTTATCTTAGATCTTAGGGGAGTTAAACAAGGTAACTTGCCAGAAGGCCTACTTTTATGTCTGAGGTGTGAGGATATTCTCCAAACTACGTTTTATCTCAGTCTAGTTACTACCAGATTGAGTTAAAACATCAAGACTGCTAGTATTTTGCTTTCTCAATGATGTGGACCTAGTACCAGTGAGGGCTACCTCAAGCTGTTGGAATTCTGCACAGAGCCTTGATGAACATCTTGCATGAACTCCTTGGTAAGGGTGTAGGTGTCTACTGCGACAACATTTTGATATATTCGCACAATCAAGAGGAGCACAAGAATCTACTAAGGCAGGTAATGCCTATGCTGGCCAGAGCAAATCTATGAATTAAATATTCAAAATGTGCTTATTCTTAGATAAGGTCATATACCTGGCTCATGTAATGGATAAAAATGGGATATCTCCATTGTACAAAATATATCAACTACATTATTGCCAGACCTTCAGGCAATGTAAAGCAAGTTAGAAGCTTCCTTGTTATGTAAACTATGAGTATGCTGAGTGGACAGAAATCATGGGATACCTACCTTTCGCCCGGATAAGGGCAAACACACAGCGAGGCATTGAGTCCACTAGTTCACAAAAGCATTCCACATGTATTTCCATCCATGCTTGCTGCATCGCTGTCCATAATTCAGTTGCATTCCTGGCTGGAGGATCCAAAGCCTGAATGGAACTTTCCATGTCATCCCAAAGATGCTCCACCTGCCTGAACAGTTCTTTCTCGACATGACGAGTGCAGAGCTTCGAGTGGTTTCTGCCAGATACACACCCTCCCATCCGCTCAAAATGGGACTCACTTGACCAGGAGACCAGTCTCCAATCATCCAAGGTCCAGTCAGTGCCGACATTCTTTTGCCCAATTGAGGCATGGAGTTCTGTGTCAAGGTGTTAGCAATGGGACTTTGGTGGGTCGGCAGTTTCCATAAACTATTGTGGCTAATGATCGCGTCAGTGATTTGTGCCACTGTCACTCTCCGGTTGGCTGAAACAATGCCAGACAGATGTCGACGGCACCATTCATCCACCACCCTTCTCCACCCACAGCACTGTTCTCGATGAGATGTTATTCCAGAAATGGCATATTCCTGATACTCTTGATACTGTCGAATGGGGATAGTGCAATTTCTGTATCACCCAAGAGATAGAATGACCCATGTGTCGGGCATCCCTCTTTCAAAGTTGCTCAACTCAACGTTTATCCATACTGACATGGAATTACCGTCTATGTGGATGCAGTGAACCTATATAACTGCCAAGCGATGGGTTCGTCCACTAGCAAGAGGGGTGACAGGCATGTTGCCCAGGAACCACGTATCCCATGAATTCTGTCCAATGTACAACCACAAGTTTGTGTCAAACTTTGATAAACTGATGATTTCAGTTATTTAAGTAATAGGAAAGGGAGCAGAGAGGTAAAGATCCTTTGATATACTCAAAACAAAGGTAACTTCACCTATCTCATCTCATCTTGAATTGGGAAAAGTTCTTTGTTACTAATGATGGTTCATGAATGGAAATTGGAGCACTGGTTAAACAAGAAGTGGATAGAGAGATGATTATTTGAGTAGGAGACGTGACAATGCCAAGAGGTCATATTCTATAATCATGAATGAAATACTGGGTTTCGCACATACCCATTTAGGAAGCTGCTGTTGTTGTTGTTATGGAGGTTTAATGGCACATAAGCTGCTATGGTTATAATGTGCCTATTCATTTTATTACATGAAGAGATGAGAAATTTCCATAAAGTCAGAAAAAATGCTGAAATCAGAACTGATTAAATGGAAATTTCTCATCTCTTTATGTAATAAAATGAATAGGCACATTATAGCCATAGCAGCTTATGTGCCATTAAACCTCCATAACAACAACAGCTGTGGTGTATCATCTCCAGTGAGCAAATGTAGGTGGGTCGGATGGGTGTGACCTATTCTTGCCCTTGAAAGGACTACTTGTCGATGTACGGACACTGGAGGGCCAAATTTTCAGATCCTGATGTTCTGAATGCAATTCAACCCAATTCAACATTCAGCTCTTAGAACTGAAACTTAGAACTGTTCTAAGAGCTGAACGTTGAATTGGGTTGAGGCGAGATAAAACACTCTCCCTAGCAGAATCAAAAACAGGCACCCCATAGTCCAGGCGTGATCTAATTATGGTTCTGTATAGGTGAAGCAGGCTGTAACAATCTGCTCCCCATGTTGTCGCTGATAAGACTGAGTATGTTCAGTTTCTTTTGAAAATTTGTCGGGAGATATTCAATGTGCTTTTGGAAGTTTAACTTTCTGTCGAAAAATAATCCTAGTAGACGAATACTATTAGCTATGGGAAGAGGATGGTTGTTCAAGTGGCGCTCGGGTTCAGGATACACATTGCATCTGATACAGAAGTGAATGGCAACAGATTTCTGGCGGACAGTCTATAACCATTCTGTGTCATCCATGTCAGAATGCGATTAATTGATATTTGTAGCTGGCGTTCAATATAATGCATGTTTTGAGAATGACAGGATATTGAGAGATCATCTGTGAAAAGGTACGAATCTACAGTTTTCGGAATGAGTTCAATTATATGATTCATTCTCATTGCCAATAAAATGGCACTGAGAACCAACCCTTGCGGAATTCCTTCTTCTTGGGTAAAGATCTTAGAGAGGGTTCCCCGGTAATGAACTTGAAAGGATCTCCGATGAAGAAGATTTTTGATAAAGTACGGTAAATTACCTCTTAGGCCAAGAGAATGCAGGTCTTTTAAGAGGCCGAAGCACCATATAGTGTCAAAGGCTTTCTCAACGTCAAGACAGACCATGACGAGGTGTTCCTTCCTGATGAAAGCATTTCTAATGTTTGCCTCAGTTTTGATCATGAGATCCAATGAAGATCGATTTTTCCGGAATCCAAATTGGTTGTTGTTAATCAAATTTTGGGACTCCAGGAACCAAGTGAGACGGCGATGTAACATTTTCTCAAGGGTTTTGCTTAGACAGCTAGTAAGGGATATCGGTCTGTAATTTTGCGGAATAGAATGATCTTTACCGGGCTTTGCAATTGCTAGTACATAAGAGTGACGCCAGGAACTTGGGAAGGTATGTTCAGAAAAAATTCGATTGAAAAATATGAATAGTAAGGAGAGTGATCTTTGATCCAAATTTCGGAGCATTATATAGTATATCTCATCTGGGCCAGCAGCACTGTTTCTTGAGTTGTTAAAGGATTGTTGTAGCTCAAGCATGGTAAATGTTTTATTATAAGGTAAAGCGGAATTGTCAGTGAAATTTATTCTGGATTTCTCTGCAATTGTTTTGAGTTTTTGAAACGTTGTTGTTGTTTGGTTTTTAGGAGCATTAGCAACTAAGGCCATATTGCTCAGGGAATATGCGGTGGTCATTCCCTGACCTTTCCGCATCCTCCATATTTGGTGGTGATGGGCTCGAACCCCGGTCTAATCAAGAAGCGTGTACGCACTGCTGCTCCTTCCCACCTGGCTACGGAGGCACCGTTTTTTTTTTTTTTTGAAATGTTTGATCATAGGCGATAGAAGAGGACAACTGAGAAAATGTGGTACCCAGTGCATTTGATATTTCCATAGGAGTAGTAAGCTCCTGTCCATTCCAGTTCAGTAGTGGGGTGGATAAAGGAGGGAATTTATTGTTTAAACATTTTATTTTTCTCCAGATTAATCTGATATCGGTATTTTTATTTACTGACGAGGCGAATTTAATCCAATTTTCTTTTTTCGCTTTACATCTGATGTAACGAGCTTGTGCTCTAAGACGTTTATAACTAATAAGATTGGAGGTGGTTGGGTGTTTGCGGAAAAGGTTCCACGCTTTGTTTTTTCTCTTTTTTCACATGGTTGCAGTCTTCATTCCACCAGTAATTTGTTTTTTGTCTATTTCCTACTTTATATTGAGGAATGGTAGTGGATGCGGCTGTCAGAATTTGATTTGTGATGTGTTCAGTAACACTGTCGATGGAACAGGACTGAATGATGTAGTTGTCAAATGATATGTGCATTCTGTATTTTGTCCAATCAGCTCTTGAAAATTTCCATTTAATTGGATTTTCTGTTGGGAAGGAACAGGATGTTTGAATTTTGCTGATTATGGGATAGTGGTCACTGCTATAAGGATCGCTTAGAGTTACTCACTCTATACTTGTGGGAACAAATGGTAAGGTCTATTGTAGAAGTAGAACCTGTAGGGAGATGGATATACGTGGGAGTGCCAGTATTTAGTAAAGTTAAATTCTGCCTGTCTATCAACATTTCAATAAGTTTCCCTCGTCTGTCTGATATAGGGGAACCCCATATTGGATGGTGGGCATTCAAGTCTCCTAGTACAGTAATACCCCGAAGTTACGCGATAGGTGGGTCCGACGAAAATCGCTTAAGTCGAATTCGCGTAAGTCGGGGTACAACTTTGCATATAAATACATATAAATTTTGTTTAATTGGGACGAAGGACTAACAGAAACACTAGTTTAGAAGAAATATATATTAATAAAATTGCAGTTCTTTATACATATTAATACAAAATATGTATTAAAAAAAAATAAATGACTCACTTAAAAGTTATTTCGATGTCGATGGCTTCATAAAATCTAACAAATGTGTCTGACGACACAGCGCCTTTTTTTCACGCAGAATTTCTTCGTAGCAAGCTAATAATTTTTTTATTCCTTGCTTTGTAGCTATAACGCGTTCTTCGTTGGAGTCTGTTTTCTAAAATTTTTAAGCCCTTTTCAAATGAGCTGAGACCTTCTGTCAAGTTTGCAATTGTCATGTGCTTTTTGCCGTTGCCTCATTTAGGCTTGTAGCTCGTGCAATATCACATGGTCTTTCATTTCGCTCAAAGTGTTTCACAATTTCATATTTTTTCGCTATCGACAGAGGCGGACTGGCCATAAGCCTTACCAGGGAAACCCCGGTGGGCCGGTGTGATTTTGGCCATAAACCATAGTATGAGGCCACTATAAATTTTCCCGGGTAAGAATTTTTGACCCAGTCCGCCTCTGTTTATCAATAATTGCTTTTCTTTTTCTCTCTGAATCTGCAGTGTCTCCACCAGTACGTTCCTTTTCACACCTTTTAAGTATTTTACTCATTTTTAGGGAATAAAGCACAATTACAAAACGAGGAGGCACGCTTGATACGCATAAACAAAGCTGCGCACATATAGCAACTGACTAAACAACACCATAAAGGCAGAGATACACTATTAACACCTCACATTTCTAGGAATTACTACCATAAAACAATAAAAATCCAGTTGCGTTTCTACTAGTGGAATCTGTTATAAACTGGTAAACTCGATCTAATTGCATACCGATAGCTGGAATTGTGTTGGTTTTTACGTTATTATGGTGAAATGTGTTTCCCCTTCACTGATATAAAAAACCATAAATACATTTTCAGAATCTTCTCTTCATTCCTATCGTGTTGCGTTCAGTTGGGGTGTTTCTGCGTTCCACTGCCATTTCTTGTAAACACAAAGGCGAATCGTGCATAAGCCAATTCGGTTCGTGTTATCTTATAAGATATCGTTATCGTATTTATAAATAGTGTATGATCGAATTCGTGTAGTGTAAACATGTGTTATACGAGGACTGACTGTATACGGCTCGACCGACGCGATCCATTTCTCTCGTGAAAACGATGTAATTTCCGAAAAAGTTGAGCACGAATTCGAACGCACACATAAATGACAGTTGGAATACAAATTCTTGTATATGTGTGCAGCTCATGTGCAGCAAAGTTGAATTTTGTTCATCTTTCACTCTCACTCTCCGCCGTCGCACAGTATATCGATAACATATGAAAAACGACCTTGAAGATAGTGGGCGGCAGTGTTGCCAAACGAAAAAATCAAGAACCGCGTAACTCAGAGTTCGCGTAAGTTGGGGTATTACTGTATACAAAATGGAGATGGTAACTGCAAGACAAGATCTTCGGTTTCTTGAATGGTATATTGATGATTTGGTGGAAGATAGATTGAAACCAGTGTCAGTGTAATACCATTTACAATGCGAGTGGCAACAGCTTCTAAGGAGGTTTGTAAATGGATGCGTCTGGAGGGGATGCTTGAATCCAAGAGTATTGCTACTCATCCGTGAGAACTGTTAGTGCCAGCTCTGTCTTGCCTGAACATAGTATAATTTTTGATTTTGATTGAGATCTGAGATGTCAAATTCGTTTCCTGCAAGCACATTGCAAGAGGTCTGTAGTGGTGAATTAATTCATGGATATCATCGATGTTACTGCGAAGGCCTCTACAGTTCCATTATTTGGATTTGTAAGAGGGAGATGAATCTGACTGCTTTTTATAAGTGGGTTGTTTATGATGATCTGGCTTAGGTTTTTCTTTTCTGGGGAAGTTGGGACGTGTTGAATTATTGTTATCTTCCATCTCACCATCTGCATGTAATTCAAGGTGGTCTTGGGTAATCGTATCATCAGTATCCATCCTTGTTGAGGGTGGTTGATTAACCTTGACAGGATCTGATTTTTGCAGTTTTTCTGTTACTTTACCTTGGTTTATGATTTGGGTTGGAACTGTAAGAGGTGTATTCATACTTCGATCTACTATGTTTGGCTTTGATGTAGGCTGGGTCGTTAGAACTGATCGAGCCCAGTCTGCGATCGATTTATCTGGAGAGAGTGACACTTACATCTGACATGCTACTGATTGGTGAGAGTGGATAACCGAGGCATAAGAGCTATTTAGCATGATTAATTTAATTTGTTTCCTAGCTTCTTGATAGGAGACTATTTTCAGTCTTATATTTTTGTATTTTTTTGCCTATCTTCCAGAGATCACATTCTTTAGAGTATGCTGGATGGCTTCCCCTGCAATTAGGACACTGCGGAATTTGTGCTTTGCATTCTGACTGGGTATGAGTTGTGGAGCCACAATTCGGACATGTTGAAACGCAACGGCATGCTGTCTGGAAGTGACCAAATTTCTGGCATTTGTAGCATCTTAGGGGATTTGGGATAAAGGGTCGAACACGGCAATTTAAGTAACCTGCTTTGACTGATGCTGGTAGATTCGGTGTATTGAAAGTTAGAATTATGTTACGTGTTGGGACTAAAGTACCATCTTTTCGTATCATGATTCTTTTTGCTTGAGTTACATTTTGTGTCTTTAGTTCCTGTACTATTTCTTCTTCAGAAACACGTTTAGTAGATCCCACTCAGTAATCACTCCCTTGGACGAATTCAGGGTGTTATGTGGAGTGACTTGTATTAGAATTCCGCTTAAAGTGGTGAGTTTCAATAGTTGTTCAGAGTGCCTTGGGAGAGAAGTCTCTATTAGCAAGTCCCCGGATTGGAGACGTTTCACCATTTTTGGTGATGCTGCTGCATGTTCCAGACATCGTTGGATTATGAAAGGGGAGAGCTTGCTAACAGGCTGTGCCGACAGAGAATGGATAATCAGGAAGGCTGGTGATTCCTGTCTGCCTGCATCTTTTTCATTCTCTTCAAGGTAGAGAAGTCATGGTCGGTTTCATGATTTTCATATTGAGCACTCTTGGGCTCTAGACGTGGAAATTCATTGGTTTCCATTACTGCTCCTTTTAGCCCTGAGGGCTGATTTATCCCCCAGGTTACCGGCCCTGTCACGTGGAGGCAGGAGCGGTGCCACCAGTGACCAAGCGATAAAAGGTTAGTGGTTAGTGTGTTAGAAAAGTAGTTATATACACAAAAGAAAGGTGTCTTTCCTTTCTTGTAGGCTTCCTTCTTTATTTACAAAGAGCCAGAAAATAAATAACTTTGAAAGTTATTTATTTTCTGGAAAATAAATAACTTTTGGAAATCTCTTTAACAAATTCTCTTTAGAAAAAAACTCTTTCAAATTCACTTTGTAAATCGCTAGATCACTCGCTTGGCACTCGGGGCCAGACCAGGAGGAATCTATTATGTTATGCTACAACATCTAAATGGAATAACAGCTGTTGTAGTAATAGATGTAATAAATAATAGATTCCATCTGATCCGGCAACACCATTATGGGCTGTTCTAATAGCATGCAAGAGTTCAGAATATTGCAGAGGTTTGTTATATGGCAGAAGATGTGCAGTTTTAAACTTAATAGAATGCCGTTCTGTGTGTTTTTAATTCGCTGAAAAGATGTAGTATAAGCTGATGCTGCTGAGATTTTAGCAAATGTATTGCCCAATGCATTAACTATATCCAAAGGATTAGAGAGCTCTTGCCCATTCTAGGAGAGGACTGGTGAAGGTGTGGTTGAAAACTTACTAGAAAGCTGTCTAATTTTTTTTCAAATTAATTTGCTGTCAGTGTTTCTGTTAATGCTGGATGCAAAAAACATCATTCTGGATATGGAATTGACCTTTCATCCTTTCATCTACTTGGCCTGTCAAGAAATAGATTTCCTCACCTTAATCTGCTGGAAAGAGTGTAGGGCCTTAATTATGATCTGCAGAGCCATCTTTCTACCAATTGTCAGTTCTGGGGACAGCATTTGGTCAATATTAATTAAAATGACAAGGTATGCTGTACACTTAACACTCCTGCACTCCAAGTTTTATCAGGCTTCCCTACTCTCTATCTGGAGGTTATTTGATATGGGTTTACCCTAAGATGTTACAGGAATTGTACTTGATCTTGTCAATAACCAAAGAGAATGTAATTGAAAAGGATCATGATGCCCACAATCAATGGCAGATCTTGTGGGACGAATCCATAAAACGGATTTTCACAAAGAAGTTTCTTCCTACAGTTTCTATCAGAAGTCCTAAACCTCTCCCTCCCACAGTTCTTCCCAAGATTATATGTGACCTTTCTTTTGACAGAACATGGTCCTTTAAATCAAACTAACCAGCTTAGGTGTTGCCAATAACCCTCTCTATCACTGCAGAGAGGGTTATCATGTATAACTGCCTAATCTAAGAGAACTACAGACCAGACTATTCTTAAGCATACCAGACTATTCTTAAGCTTTTGAGCGATGAAGAACAACAAACAGAAATAGGATATTTTACTACAGAAGCACTGCTCAACTAGTGCTACCAGCCCTAAGGATAGTCTTGTCATCTACAATGAAAATGGACCCCTCCAGTGTGAGATTTTTCTGCCACAGAACAATCTCCTTATGGTGATCTCATGGGGACCTCTTCTTCTTATGACTTTTTTTTTTTTTTAAGCCAGGGACGAACAAGCTTCTGTCGTTCATCCACCACCTCATTCTGCACCAAGAATTCTTAACATTTCCTTATGGGTTGGACCCCAAGTGTATCTTGAACTCCCTGGCACAGTCCCCTGTCATGGATAATAATTAGGGTTTGGTAGTTATCCATAGACCGTCGAATAAGAGGCCAAAAGAAGAATAACAGAACTAAATTCCACCCCAGGGGCTCACATCTGGTGAGTATGGGTTTAGTACACCCAGGGTCCTGAGCTGGATATCATCATTCTTCGCTTTCTTGAAGATTCCTTTTTCTCTCTCTCTCTCTCAGGGTAACTCGGGAATTTTTTTTGGCTGGTGCAGCATAAGCCTCAGGCTTCCTTGCACTATATGGCTAAATAATAATACTAACAACATAACATAAATTATACACACATGCACATATGGTACATTTATGGAGAACCACCAGTGCTGCTTGAACCCCAAACTCTTTCATAAAGGTGACTACAGTGGACGCAGACAGTTTTTAAATTCTGTACAGTGGGACCAACTGATGATGTTAACAACAGTAAATCCTAAATGGGAAGCATTCAGAGAATTAATAATGGAAACTATAAGACTTTTCATACCAATTAAGAAATACTGTTCAAGGTTTAGGCCTAAATGGTTTAAAATGAATGGTATGCATATAAATTATCAGGTGACAAAGAAACCAATGGTAGATATAAGCTAGTCTGGAATCAAGTTGCAAAGAAGATTAGGCAAGCAAAGGCAGATTACAAGAAATCTTTGGCAAAGGATGGTAAGGAAAACAACAGGGACTTCTTTAATTATATAAACTCTAGAAGGAATTATATAAATTCTAGAATGAATCAGATTGGCCCACTTGATATCGATGGTTCGACTGTTGATGATCCTGCTCAGATAGCTGACAAACTAAATGAGTATTTTGCATCTACATTCACACATGAGGAATTCTTTAGAGAAGTGAACGACAGAAACTTGAAGCACTACAGGATCATCTAGACAGGACTGCAGTAATAATTCAGAGACATTCAGAGAGAAAAGTAAGGAAAAAAGTTTTGTCTAGTAAATTTGACTAGATGCTATGATGTGGTTACAAAGGAACTGGATGCAAAAAATAATTTTGATATCATATACTTGGATTTCAGGAAAGCTTTTGATACTGTTGCACATGGAAGACTACTGTAGAAATTGGAGCAGACGGCCTCTGTAGCCGAGTGGGCAGGAGCGGGAGTGCAGTAGCACACGCTCTTTGAGTAGACCGGGGTTCAAGCCCCTGACTGCTGAATATGGTCAATCTGCCAACCCACACTGGACCAGCGTGGCAGATTATGGTCCATTTCCCTCAGCATGAATTGTTGAGGAGGCTTCCATCCTGCAGTGGGTTGATAATGGCTGCATTTTACTTTTTTTTTTATGGTATTAAGGGCAAGTTGCTACAATGGATAAAAGGGTGGTTGAGTGGGAGACGACAGAGTGGTAATCAATGGACGCTTCTCTTCGTGGACTAACGTTATTAGTGGAGTCTTTCAGGGTTCAGTGTTGGGCATGCTGTTGTTTTGTATATTTATCAATGATGTTGATGATCATATATCAGACTTAATATCCAAGTATGCAGATGATATAAAGGTTGGCAGGGTTGTTAATGACAGTAATAGTAGTGTGCTACTGCAACAGGATCTAGAAAAATTTGGCAGATGGGCTGAGAAGTGACAACTGAAGTTTAACATTGACAAATGCAAAGTACTGCACATGACTGGAAGTAACCCCAGAAATATGTACCAACTGTGTGGTACTACACTTCGGGTGGTAGAAAATGAAAAAGATTTCGGAGTAATTGTGCTTTCAGATGTGAAGTTTCCTGAGCAATGCAGACAGGCTGTCAGAGCAGGTCATGGGGTATTGTCAATAATATACAGGAATTTTGATAGTAGGGAAAAGTAGGTGATTATCCCTTTGTATAGGGATTACAGGCGTGGCCAGAAATGGTCCAGCCACAGCTTGAGTGCTGCGTACAGGTCTGGAGGCCTCATTTAAGAAGGATGTAGAGTTGCTTCAGCGTGTAAATAGAAGGGCAACAAGATTGGTGAGGGGAACAAAGGGGTCCTCTTACTAAGAAATGCTCAAGTTTTGAAAATTGCAGTGGCTGGAGACTAGGCGTCTGCAAGGTGATCTGATTGAGGCGTATAAGGCCTGAATGGGTTGAGCATGCTGAATTCTGATGGGATTCTTCCACTTTCTCAGATTACAAACTCGAGGGGGGCATAAATTCAAATTGAGGAAAGACAGTTGTCGAATCAGTGTGCGGAAAGCTGCCTTTAGCCAGCAGGTAGTTGATTGCTGGGACAAACTTCCATCTGTTCCAAAGTGTAGTTGTGGTGGAAGTTGATAGCTTAAATAAATTCAAGGAGAAACTGGACAAACTTTTAGAGGGAATGAATGTGTGAAATTTTTTTTTTTTTTTTTTTTTTGGCTGATGCTACATAAGTTCACACACCTCTACTACTATGTCACGATTGGCATGATGTTAAGAGAAAAAAAAAAAAGAAGACATATACTGGCATAGCTTCAATTCTTCTGAGTCTTGGAAGGATCTGGGTTGGAAATGTCTTGATAGGAGAAATTTTTACTGATTTCACAACATGGCTGTGTTAGTCAGTGTTAGACAAAATTGCATAGCTACCTCCAGAAAACAGGTTTTACAGGAAACACAACTCCTCAAGAATATATACTATTAGAGGCACAATATATTGATATGTCACGGCTATATGGTGCCTAATATGTTCCACAACCTTTTGGGTACTTCATTATTTGATTACATTTTTTAAAAGAATGGTAATCATTCTTCTTTTTTTGGCAATGGTAAGAAAATGGGTGAGAAAAGCTAAACAGCAGTTTATTTTAGTTCTTCACTGGAATACTGTTCATAAAAAAAAAATTTCCACAAAAAACCAGAAGTCATGGATGCGTAACAACAACTCCAACTCACATTCACATGATGACAATATCCAATTGCAAAGGGGTACAGTAAAACTACTCTTTTCTTTCTCTTACGAGAAAGAAAAAGAGTAGTTTTACTGTACCCTTGTCCTGCTAGCAGCGATAATTTCCTGCTAGCAGGACAAGGGTACAGTAAATTGCTCATCCTGCTAGCAGCGATAATTTCCCAATAGTGAGAATAGAGCAACATCAGGTTTGCCACTGTGGATATGCCAAAAATTCAGAGGACTTGATAGCTGGTTCGGTATGGTTTATAAACTAAGGTTGGGATCATGCGTATCTTGCTGGGAGGGAGGGAGGGGGTGGGAATGAATTTGTAGTTTTTACCACTATTTATTTTGTCTTTTTTTTTTTTTTTTTTTTTTTTTTATCAACACAACCACCATGTCTACTACTTAAAAATTTCATGCATATCATATTGTGCATTCACTTTGTTACAAAGGTGATATGTATATTTGTTAAATATCTATTCATTTCAGTATTTTCCTTATAAATGCATATATGTATGGAAATTTTGCTGAAGGGGGATAAAATAAAATATCTGATGCTCTATTTTATTAATAATAATTATAAAAGGATTCTTATGTTTACTTGATTATTTAAGTCACGAAAAAAAAGGTACAATGCTATTCAAGTTTTTACAAGCAGTGCGAACAAACATATGGTTCATATTCTTACTTTATTATATCTTTGCACTTTGACAATGTTAGATGTAAAATGGTTGGGTGATTTATTCCATTTTACATCTAACTTCCACAATTTTAGATGAAAAAGGGAATAAATTATCCCAATTATATATTATTAATTTTAACATCACATATTTAATTCAGGAAAATAGGTTTACACAAAAAGCCAAACAAAAAAGCCCCACCTCCACCCAAAAAAACTTTTTGTTTTACCATGATAGTTTCAACTTCTTGAAGTAGTAGTAGTGGCATGTGATGCAAGAAAGCAAGTGTACGAGCTTATGCAGCATCAGCAAAAAAAAAAAAAAAAAAAAATTACACCATTCCCTCGAAATGCCTGTCCAGTTCCTCCTTAAATTTATTCAACCTATCAACTTCCACGACAGATGGAAGTTTGTTCCAGCAATTAACCACCCGCTGGCTAAAGGCAAATTTCTGCACATATATTCTACATCTGAACAAGTGGAAGGATCCCATCAGAATTCAGCGTGCTCAACCCATTCAAGGCCTTATACACCTCAATCAGATCACCGCGCAGGTGCCTAGTCTCCAGCCACTGCAATTTGCAGAACTAAAGTCTCTCTTGGTAAGAGGATCTCTTCATTCCCCTCACCAATCTTGTTGCCCTTCTCTGTACACGGTCAAGCAAATCTACATCCTTCCTAAAATGGGGCCTCCAGACCTGTACGCAGTACTCAAGGCATGGCCTGACCATTGCCTTATACAGAGGGACAATCACCTCCTTTTCCCTGCTAACAAAATTCCTATATATCATTGACAAAACCCCATGACCTGCCCTGGCAGCCTGTCTGCATTGCTCAGAAAACTTCACATCTGACTGCACAATTACTCCCAGGTCTTTTTCATTTTCTACCACCTTAAGTGTAGTACCACACAGTTGGTATGTTTCTCTGGGGTTACTTCTACCCATATGCAGTACTTTGCATTTGTCAAGGTTAAACTTCAGGTGCCACTTCTTAGCCCATCTGCCTAAATTATCTAGATCCTGTTGCAGTGGCACACTGCCATTACTGTCATTAACAACCCTGCCAACCTTTGTATCATCTGCAAACTTTGACATTAAGCCTGATATACCTTCATTAATATCATTGAAAAATATACAAAACAACAGTGGACCCAACACCGAACCCTGTGGGAATCCACTAATAACATTGGTCCATGAAGAGCAGCACCATTGATTACCACCCTCTGTCTTCTCCCACTTAACCATCCTTTTATCCATTGTAGCAACTTACTCTTAATACCATTCTGCTTCAATTTGTATAATAGTCTTCCATGCGCAACAGTGTCAAAAGCTTTCCTGAAATCCAAATATATGATATCAAAATTATTTTTTGCATCCAGTTCCTTTGTAACCACATCATAATAACCAATGAGATTTGTCAGACAAGACTTTCCCTTAACAAACCCATGCTGTGTCTGAATTATTGCTGCAATCTTGTCTAGATGATCTTGCAATGCATCTTTAACCAGTGACTCCATTATTTTACCTGGAACAGAAGTTAAACTAACTGGTCTGTAATTACTCGTGTCACCCTTCGATCCCCCTTTGTGAATTGGGGATACATTTGCACATCTCCAGTCCGTGGGAACCTCCTCTGAGTCCAAGAATGCTCTCATAATTATGGCTAAGGGTTTGCTTAGTTGCTTTGCCACCTTTTTTAATATAACTGGATAGATCCCATCCACCCTAGGTGCTTTTCTTATGTTTAACTTCAACAATTTCTCCTCCACTTTGCTCTCAGTTATTACAAAATCATTAAGTATCCTGCTACAATTTGATAACCTTCTGCCATTTTCAAACCTTAATAATTCCTCATGTGTCAATGTAGATGCAAAATACTCATTCAGTTTGTTTGCTATCTGAGCAGGAGCATCAACAGTCGAACCATCGATGTCAAGTGGACCAATCAGATTCATCCCCTTCCTTTTGGAGTTTATATAAGTAAAGAAATCCTTGCTGTTTTTCTTAGCATCTTTTGCCAAGGATTTCTCGTAATCTGCCTTCACCTGCCTAACCTCCTTTGTTCTGGCAATGAAGTACAAAAATTTTATCTAGCAAAGTTCAATTTTCTTTCTAAATGGTAAGAAAGATTTCTATGTATGCACTCTTTTTTTTTTTTAAAGTTATTTTTAAGAAAGTGACTATGAGCATTAAATTTATAAATATATAAATAATGATAAACATTCAGAATGAATATCATGATAGAATGGATTTTACCATCTCTCAAAGAGCTGCATAAAAAATTTCATGTAAATAATGCTGGGTTAATTTCATCTTTGGAAATTACATATTAGAATTATCTGGTTTAAATCATTTTCACTTTTCAGAAACTGCTCACTCGTGTTCTCCTTCACAATCTATACATAAAATATCACCAATTTTTATGATTTCTTATATTAATATTGGAAAATATAAAAGAATCCTTACCTAATCACAAACTTATCAGTAGACACCATAGAATTGATAGGACCACTATGTGCTATACATAAATATATAAAATAATGATGTATTAGGTAAAGGATATTACTGTATTCAGGTATAGCAAAACTGAAAGACAGATGCTATCTTGCAAAGAAATTAACAGGCATTAATAAGAAATTAAAAGGAAATTAATTAACAAAGAAAATACAGTAAAATAAAGCTTAATTGTCAAAGAGTTTACAAATTTCGATAAAGTTTGGAAAACAAATTAAGTAATTTAATTCATTTAATTAAATGAATTAAATTACTCTGTTGTTGGGGTGAGGACATCATTGTTCACTTTGTTTTTAATTTGAATCATTACTCTGCTCTTAAAAACATGTATATTCCATCTATAAGTATACCCATGCTATGGTTTATGCCATCTGTTATTCTAACGTAACGGCTTCTTTGCAAAGGCTGTTTTTTTTTTTTTAAATAAAAGTTAAGTTTACTGTTGTATTTTGAAACACCTCTGTGTTTCGTAATAAACCTGTATACTTAAAATACAGGATGCTAGGTATGAATGCATTATGCATGCAATTTTTTTCTCTGCCCCATATATGATTTATGGCAACCATTACACTGTAGGTATACCAGGTATTTTATAGCTCATATCTTTGAGTGTATATGAATATATAAAGGTGAACCTTATATTTTTGAAAATTTTTAGTTTCACCAAAATTTGTGCTCATCTTTTATCATTTTGCTATTTATTCATTTATGATAATAAATGAAAAATAGCAAAACAGGAACTGTGACAAATTACATATCTTCATATCAATAATGGGCTTGTTGATAGGTCATTGAGAATTTAGTTTTCTAAATGTAAGAGGTTAGTGCATTAGCATCATGTTTGTACGTAATGAATTACCGAAAACAGCAAAATGGCATCACTTTTATCATATCTCATATTGTGAATACGTTCACAATGATTTGCCTGACATTACACTACCTGGAATAAGTAACACTTCAACAGTGGAGAACACTATTGTTGCTTATTCTCAGTAGATTCCACCACCAAGACAGCCGTTTCAAGGTGGTTTCAAAAAAATGTGCGGGACAAACTCTATTATCCACATCTCTGTCCCTATTAGAATAGAAAAGAGGTAGTAGGAAAGGAAGAAGAAAAGCCGTTGAAAAAGGAAAGGGGCAGTTACACTCACTCAACTTTCTCACTCAAATCCCTCGAATAGGCAATGCCTCCCCAGTAGGGAAGACTGTTACCTTTCCTCGGTAACTCCAGGAAACACCAGGCTGTTTGGCCTCTCATCGGTCGGTGTTGCAATAGTGACAACCCAGATACTACATATAACTTCACAATATGAGAGACGCCAGATGGTGTACAACAGTATAGACTGAAAAGATTTATGGCTATAGCCTCAACTCACAGGAAATTAACTAAACATAACAGGTTAGTGCATTAGCATCATTTTTTTCATAACTCATATTGTGAATACCTTTACAAGTTGCCTGATATTGCACTACCTTGAATAAGTAATGCTTCACCAGTGGAGAAGACTACTGTTACTTATTCTCAGTGGACACTGATATAGTCTTCTCCACTGGTGAAGCATTACTTATTTGGGGTAGCGCAATATCAGGCAACTTGTTGTGAAGTTATTTACAATATGAGATATGATAAAAACAATGCCATTTTTGTAATTCATTATACACAAACATGATGCTAATGCACAAACCTGTTATGTTTAGTGAATTGTTTAGTTTATTGTTGTGATCTGTGGTGCCTATAGGACCACTCGGGTTGTTTTTTAGGAGGCTGCATGATTAGAATTGTCTGGTATTTTGGCAGGTAAATGAACACTGTGTACGGTCATTAGTTAATTGCAAAAGCCTCAGCATCTTGACCAGATGGATCAATGTGACTAGAAAATGGAAGCCAGCTTGAGTGGTGAACATTAAAATCACCAAGAAAAATTACCTCACTCTAAGGGAAGTTCGACTCAAGAAATTCAAGTTTCAAATAGATAAAGTTAGAATTAGCATTAGTTGAGGCATATGTGCAAGAAAGCAAACTTATACAGCATCAGGCAAAAAATTAAAAAAAAAAAAAAACCAAAACCTTCCCATTTCACCCTTCGGTCACTCCAAATGTTTGTCTATTTAAGCTATCAACTTCCACAACAATAGATGGAAGTCTGTTTCAACAATCAACTACCAGTTGGCTAAAAGCAAACTTCCACACATGTATTCTGCAACTGTCTTTCCTCAATTTGAATCTATGCCACCTCAAATTCGTAATCTGAGCAAAAGGAAGAATCCCATCAGCATTGAGCCTGCTCAAACCATTCAAGGCCTTATACCACCTCAAACAGATCAACTCACAGGTGCCTAGTCTCCAGATGCTGCAAATTGCAGAACTTAAATCTTTCTTGGTAAGAGCACCCCTTCGTTCCTGTCACTAATCTTGTTGCCCTTCTTTGTACTCATTCTAGCAACTTTACATCCTTCTGATAATGATGGCCCCCAGACCCGTACACTCTACTCTAGGTGGGGACTGACCTTTGCCTTATACAGGGTGGAAAAGCACCTACTTGTTTTGGCTAGCAAAATTCCTTTATATCAGGGATGGCCAACTTAATTTGTGATGCGATCTACTTTTTCTTCAAAATGTGCCGAGATCTACCATCTCAAGAATTTCATTGCACATGGCTAAAAAAGTTAATCAACACATATTGAAAAATGTTTATAAATTTTAAAATTAAATACAATTCAGAATTCTAATTTTAAATTCATACGTATTTAAATTTTTAATTTATGTGAAGTTTGTGTCTTGTCATCTGCCAAGCTTTCAAAATCGGGGATATACTGTGAGGGCCAACCATAAAGAATCTTCTGTCCGTAAGCATAGAGCGATTCTTCATCTGTGTTTGTTTCAAACATGAAAAGGCCTATTCACAGAGATATGTGGAACAAAACAGCAATTTAAAAGTTCACTGCATTTTTTTACATTTGGGTACTTTTCTCGGCAAACATATTTCCAAAAGTCTTTTTCTGATGATCTGGCTAAAAGCAAGATATCATTTTGCAATGTAATAATTTCATTTTGAAGTAATATTTTCTGCATGTGAAAAATTTCAGAGATTTTTTTCTTCAATTTGTTTCATATCTAAGTCGACATTAAATGGATAAGAAACAAGCACTTCCTAATTCATTTCACAAATATATGTGGTCTCAATTCTAATCTCAATGATGTCCATCTCCACTTGCAGTCTGCCAAACCCCATGTACTTTTTCTGACAGAATCTCAGTTATCGGTTGATTCAACTACTGTTCATTTCAGGTGCCCAAATTATTCGCTGTATGATTCCTTTCGCCTCAAAGGTGGTACTTGTGCATATGTCCATTCTGATATTCCCTGTCAGAGACTTGGCAATTTGGAATCTCCTCTCTTTGATCTTCTCTGGCTTAAAATCTCTCTACCTCATTGTGTCAAATTCATCTGTTGTCTCTACCTTTCTCCCAACTCCACTAATCACTTGGAGCTCTGACTTCCTCTCTTCGCAACTTGACTTTCTCCAGTCCAACTTTCCTAACAGTGAGGTAATTTTCCTTGGTAATTTTAATGTTCACAACTCCAGCTGGCTTCTGTTTTCTAGTCACACCGACCCAGCTGGTCGAGATGCTGAGGCTTTTGCAATTACTAATGACCTAGCACAGATTGTTCATTTACCTACAAGAATACCGAACAATCCTAATCACACAACCAATACGCTTGATCTTTTTCTCACAAACAACCCTTCTAAGTACACGGTCGAAGTGAGAGGTCCTTTAGGCACTTCAGATCACAACTTGGTGATTGTCTCTTCTCCAATGGAACCTTTATCTCATGGCTATTCCCAACCTCATGTTGTTTGGCATTACAAGAATGCAAAATGGGATGACCTGCGAGACTTCTTTTATTCTTTTCCTTGGTCGGATTACTGTTTCAAAACTTCTGATGTCAATGTTTGCTCAGATCGTGTCAGTGAAATTATTCTTGCAGGAATGGAATCCTTTATCCCACACTCCACTTTCAAATCTCGTCCTTTATCTAAACCTTGGTTTTCCAATAAATGTGCTAAGGCTGTTCAAGAGAAGAATGTTGCATATCGTAATTGGCTTGTTTCTAATTCTTCAGTTTCATTTTCTGCCTACACTAATGCTCGTAACAATTGTAAAGCAGTTATTAATCAGTCCAAACTAGAGTTTGAACAGGCTAAGAGTAGAAAACTTGCTTCTTGCCCTAATGGTAGCCGAGCATTCTGGTCTCTTGACAAAGTTATTGGCCGCAACTTTTGCCCATCTCTGGTCCCACCTCTGTCCAAACCAGATGGTTCTGTTGTCACTTCAGCCAGGGATAAAGCTGACCTGCTAGCATCCCATTTTTCTTCCAGCTCATGTATTAATGATCTTGGTAAAACACCTCCCACCATTCCCAACATGCTCCATTCAATGCCACCCGTGGTCTTCCGTCAAAAACACATCAAAAGTATTTTGATGAATCTTGATGCTAAGAAAGTTCCAGGTCCTGATGGTATTTCTCCACTTGTTCTCATAACCTATACTCCTGAACTTACTCCTATTCTTTGCCGCCTTTTTCACTTTCTTATTCCAAAGGTGTTTTTCCTTCTGCTTTGAAATTTGCTCATATCCAGCCAGTTCCTAAAAAGGGTGACAAAACCCTCCCATCCAATTATCGCCCCATTGCAATTACTTCTACTCTTTCTAAAGTAATGGAGAAATCGATTAACTGCCAACTCTTAAACTATCTAGAAACCTTCCTGGTCAACGATTGCCAGTATGGAGTAAGTCAGTGTCGATCCACTGGTGATATTCTGGCTTATGTTACCCATTTATGGACTAATTCAATGGAAAGGTTCAGTGAAATACAAGTAGTTGCTCTTGACATCTCAAAGGCTTTTGATCGTGTTTGGCATAAAGGTCTTCTAAACAAGCTTCCATCTTATGGTTTGCCAACTGTTTTTAGTAATTGGTTATCCAGTTTTCTCTCCGATCGCTCACTGATGGTAGATGGCTCTCTGTCTTCTAACTTCTCCACTAATGCCAGTGTCCCCCAAGGTTCAGTTCTTTCCCCCACTCTTTTCCTCTTGTATATCAATGACCTTCTTCCATTGACTGCAAATCCTATCCATAGTTTTGCCGATGATAGCACATTGCATTCAACTTTCCATTTTGAGAAACCTTGTCCTGCTCAATCAGCTTCAACTTCTCGTAAATCTGCTACCAATTCCTTAAATGCCGATCTTCAGGTAATTCTCCACTGGGGCAAAGACAACTTAGTTGATTTCAACCCTTCTAAAACTCAGTCTTGTCTTATATCTCGCAAAAAGGATTGTTCTGCTCCTATGCTTATCTTTAGTGACACTCCGATTTCTAGGCAAAATGATATTTCTCTTCTGGGGATTACCGTGACTTCTAATCTCTCTTGGCACAAGCACATTACAAATATTGCTTCCTCTGCATCTAAAAAACTTGGTTTTCTCTTTCGCTCTTGGCATTACTTTTCTTCCAAACAGCTGCTCACTCTGTATAAATCGCAAATCCGCCCTGCCATGGAATATTGTTCCCACATCTGGGGTGGTGCCCCCAAAACCTCTCTCAGGCTTCTTGATTCCATTCAGAAGAGGGCAGTTAGGTTAATTAATGATTCATCTCTAACAGTCTCTCTCCACTTGCTTTCTCATAGACGTACTGTTTCTGCTGCATGCCTCTTCCACAGATACTTCCATGGGCACTGTTCTTCTGAATTGGCTTCTATAATTCCCGCTCTCTCTTTCAAAACAGTCCGAACACGTGCCGTCACCAGCCAACATCCATTTACTGTCCAACTTCAAACCCACAGAACCAACTTTTGATCTTCCTCATTTATTCATTCAACTGCCATTTTCTGGAACAACCTTCCTTCATATGTATTTCCTGAAAATTACAATCTACAGAAGTTCAGGTCCAATGTCAACAAATATCTTCTTTCGTCTTCTCAACCTCCAACCCAAGCACGGTACTAAATACTATAGGTTCTAATACCTCTCGTGTTTGGGGTTCAAATAAAAAAAATGTATATATATTGAACAATGTCTTCGATTGTTTTAAAATCACTGAATCTGATTTCAAAATCATCCACAACTTTCTCAATTTCAGAAACATATTTCTTTCTATTAAATTGAATAACAGGATATTTTTGCAAATGATCGAATTTGTTTTCTTTGAGATCCTTAGCCATCGCCAAAAATTGATATTTATATGCAGAAATACTACTAATCATGTCACCCACATTTTTATTTATTTTTTCCTTGTAATTCCAAATTCAGATCACTTAATTTACTGGTAAAATCTGCCAAAAAAGCCAGATCACACCACCCCGTATCTTGTAGCTGCTGATAATCATCTCTACTTTGATCAACAATTTTTTAATTTCATTCAACAAATTTCGAAATCTCAGTAGAAACTTACTCCGACTCAGCCACCTTACATCTGTGTGAAATATCAGATCTGGTTAATTTTCATCAAGTTGCATTTTGAAAAGTCTCCTTTGAAGAGATTGTCCTCTGATGGAATTCACAATTTTGAAAGCTATGTACATAACACTTTTAGTATTTAATCTTTTGCTGGCTAACACTTGTTGGTGGATGATACAGTGGTAACTCAAAAAATCTGGGAATTCATCATCCTTTTGGCACAATGCGATGAATCCATTAAGATGCCCTGTCACTGCTTTAGCTCCTTCTGTTGTTATTGATACGAGCTTAAATAGTGGTAATTTAATTTTTTCAATAAAATTTTTGAATGCGTTAAATATATCAAAGCCTCTATAGTTCTTTCTTTTAACGAAACCATACCCAGCAGTTCTTCTCTAGTGGTAGAATCGTCGAAAACTATACGAATAAAACCAGCAATTGAGCAGTACAGTCGGTCCTCGTATAACACGTGTTTACACTACACGAATTCGATCATACACGATTTATAAATAGGGGAACTTTATCTTATATAACACGAACCGAATTCGCTTATGCACAATTCGCCTTTGTGTTTACAAGAAATGGCAGTCGAACGCAGAATTACTCCAACCGAATGCAACACGATAGGAATGAAGAAGATTCTGAAAATGTATTTATGTGTTTTATATCAGTGAAGGGGAAACACATTTCACCATAATAACGTAAAAATCAACACAATTCCAGCTATCGATATAATCGCAAATGCAATTAGGTGTTACTACCAGTTTATAACAGATTCCACTAGCAGAAACGAAACTGGAAATTGTTTTTATTGTTTTATGGTAGTAACCCCCAGAAATGTGCTTTAGTAAAATGTGGGGTGTTAATAGTGTATCTCAGCCTTTACGGTGTTGTTTATTCAGTTGCTATACTCGCGCAGCTTTGTTTATGTGTATTAAGCGTGCCTCCTCGTTTTGTAACGCTTTATTCCCTAAAAATTAATAAAATACTTAAAAGGTGTGAAAAGGAAACGTCCTGGCGAAGACACTGCAGATTCAGAGAGAGAGAGAGAGAGAGAGAGAGAAAAAAAAAAGCAATATCGATAAACAGAGGCGGACTGGGTCAAAAATTTTCACCCGGGAAAATTTATAGTGGCCTCACACTACGGTTTATGGCCAAAATCACACCGGCCTCCGGCCCACCGGGATTTCCTGGGTAAGGCTTATGGCCAGTCCGCCTCTGTCGATAGAGAAAAAAATATGAAATTGTGAAACGCTTTGAGCGAAATGAAAGACTATGTGATATCGCACGTGCTACAGACCTAAATGAGGCAACGCTGAGAATTACAAAGAATGCGGCGAAAATAAAAACAACTTTCACAGCGGGAACAACTCAAAGTGTAATTAAAATCCATTAGATTAAGAAACAAAGAATTGGAAGAGATGGAACAGCTGTCATCTCTTTGGATAGAAAATCAAACAAAAAACAAGTTTGCTTACGATAGAAGTAAAAGCATTAGCAATATTTTATTATGTAATAGTCGTAATTACATAAATCGTAATTACAAAAGTCGTAATAAAATACTTACGTATTTTATTACAATTATTTATTGTGTTTGGTAATGTTTTGGTTACAAATATGTGTTCAATCTTGTGTGGTCGGCACCTAACCCTATTTTTTCCACAGGGTCTTTGTTTATATTGTACGATTTTGCATTGCACGAGAGTTTCTAGGAACACAACTATCGTGCTATACGAGAATTGACTGTACTTGGATTTCAGGATAGCTTTTGATACTGTTGCACATAAAAGACTGCTGTACAAATTGGAGTAGTGTGGCATTAAGAGCAAGTTACTGCTCTGGATAAAGGGAAGGTTGGTGGGAGAAGACAGTGGTTATTAACAGACACTGCTCTTCAAGGACTAATGATATTAGTAGAATCCTCTAGGTGCAGTGTGCTGGGCCCATTGTTAGCTAAACAATGTATTTATTAATGATATTGGTGAAGGTATATCAGGCTTAATGTCTAATTTTGCAGGGTGCTTATAATGACAGTAATCAGGGTAAGCTATTGCAATAAGATTTAAAAAAATTAGGCTGATGGGCTGAGAAATGGCAATACAAGTTTAACACTGGGAAATGCAAGATACTGCATATAGGAAGCAGTAATCCCAGATTAATATACCAACTGTGTGATACTTCACTCAGCACAGTGGAATATGAAAAAAATCTGGGGTAATTGAGCAGTCAGGTATGAAGTTCTCTGACCAATGCAGACAGGCTACCAGTACAACTCATGGGGTTTTTGCTTATTTTTGTCAATGATATACAGGAACTTTGAAGGGATAAGGAGCTGATCATTCCACTGTACAAGGTAGTGGTTAGGGTGTATCTGAGTACTGTGTACAAGCATGGAGGCCTCATTTTAGGAAGGCTGCAGATCACGGAATGGGTGCAGAGAATGGCAATGAGACTAGTGAAGGGAATGAAAGTTTGGTCATAACAGAGAGGCTTCAGTTCTACGGATTGCAGTGTCTGGAAACTAGGTACCTATGAGGTGTTTAAGGCTCTGAATGGATGGAAGCTCAATGCTGATGGCATTCTTCCTCTTGCTCAGAACACACACGAGGGGACAAATTCAAATTTAGGAAGGCTGGTCACAGGATATACGTATGAAGGTTTGCCTTCAGCCAGTAGGTGTTGATTGTTGGAACAAACTTCTATCTGTTGTTATGGAAGTGGGTAGTTTAAATAAATTCAGGGAAAAACTAGACAAATTACTGGAAGGGATGGACAGGTGATGTGGGAAGGTTTTTTTTTTTTTTTTTTTTTTGCTGATGTTTTATTATCTTGATTCTTACATCATATGCCACTACTAATACAATAGGAAACATATTGCACTACCTAGAGTGTCAGTACTGGCTTAGCTGGAATTGAGAATTTCAAATTTTTGTGTAATGTTCAGGAAGGTTCAAATGCTGCTTGAGGTAGAGTTATGTATTATTTTAACAAATTTTTATTTGAATAAGATTAGTATGAAAACTATTGCTTAGTTAACTATTCATTATTTTTATTTCATCTTTATTTCAATTTCAAATAAATTATCGCACTTTTTTTTTTTTTTTCATAACCCATTCCCCTAATACCATGTAGTACATAGTTTTTATCTAAAATCTTCAGTTAATTGTTTATTTTTGTATTTATAGAGGATGTAGAGATATTGTTTTCTTTCCTCACGGATTATTTTGTTTACATTTCATTATGATAAAGGTCTGGAATTAACTAACCTTTATTTTATTTTATTTTTTGTTGTTAAGTACAATGTGCCATTACCATCCTTTGCTGCTGTTGAGAGAAAGTCTTTCCTTCTTTGCCAAAGACAAAAAAATCAAACTTATTGATTAAATTTTTGAAGAAAAAAAAAAAAAAAACGTTGTGCTGAAAGCGAATATAAAGAAGCTAGAGATTAAATGCAGCCACACATTCATGTTATTTATGTACTAAAATAAAATAGAAATGGCATCAGTCAAGGAGCTTAGTCATTAAAGCTGCAAACAAATGGTTAGTGCCTACAACACAAAAAAATAAAATAAAACAAATAAATAAAAATTGCATTTTCTCAAATTGTACTGGGCAAATCTTCTTTCCTTTTAGTTCTAAACTGACACACTCAGTAAACAATATTTTGAGTAAAACTGCAAATAAAGCTACTCGTAAGTTATAAATAAGACATTTATAATAAGATGCATTTTGAATAACAAAATTATTAAAATTTTTCATTTGTGAATAAAATAAGCTCTTTTTTATTCCTTTTAGTTTGCCCAACATTGCTTGGTCTGATTTGGTAGTTGTTGGCGCATCGGCTTCTGTGGCCATATTGCACCTCCCAAGGTTTTTGCAGTACTTTGATCCAAGCCCGAGGCGGGAATCGAACCCGCGACCTTTGGGTTGCCGGGCAGGTACTTTACCCACTCGGCTAGCCCGGTCGGCACATTGCTTGGGAGGGATAGGGATGCTCCAGAGGAAACTGGAGCATCCTTATCCCTGCTCCAGTTTACTGACCTGGCTTATTTTGTTTTAAACAAATTCTACTTTTAAGTTTGAAAACAGCATTACATTTCATTAGAACTAACCTCTAAATCTGTACAAAGGATGTCGCTGCTCTTCTTCAGCATGGATGCCTTCATCACACGAAAGAAAGTTTGTCAAACTATGAAAGAAAAAGAAATTAGTAGCAGAAAACTGATGCAAGGAAGCAAACTTACATCATTCTATAAAAAAAAAATAATAATAATAATTTGCCTTTGTCCAATCCTACTTTAGAATCACCTACACTACCAGCCTCCCCAACATCACCTAGAAGTTTATTCCAACAGTCAATCTCTGGCTGAAAGAAATTTATGCACATCAATCCTGCAACAAGCCTTTCCCAATTTAAATTCATATCCACTTGTGTGCTGTACGAGAAAGAGTAAAGACACCACCAGCATTAAGTTTACTTAATTCATTTAGAGCCTTAAACAGTCAGCCTTGCACTTAATTCATTTAAAGCCTTACACAGTCAGCCTTGCATATGCCTAGTTTTTTGGAAGAATTCTGTGAATTTGAATTCAGAGAATTCAAATTCACAGAATTCTTCCCTTTGTATAATGTAAACTTTTGTGCTTCCGGCAAACTCTTCTCTTCACCTGTACAACAAGATCTACACCTTTTATAAAATGAACTTCTAAATACAAAGCAGTACCCAAGCTGCATCCTAATTACTTTTGCCTTAGACAACAAGATAAACATCTCTATCTCTCCTGGGAAAATTCCTGCATATCACTGACAGAAATTCGTGAGCTGTCCTAGCAGTCTATATGCATATAAACTCCTAGGTAGTTTTCATACTCCATGGATTTGAAAATACCATTTGGATGATACCAAATGGTATGCTATTCTGGGATTGTTGTTATCCAAGTGTAGTTGTTACCTAAACTTACATGTTTCATTGTTAAATCTCACCTATCAATCTTCAGCCCATTTGCTGAAAAGACAGAAGTAAACGAAGTAACATACCCAATTACTGTAATTAACCTCCATGTTTTTTTTTTTTTTTTTTTTTTTTTACTAACAGTACACTTAGACATTAATCTTTTCATGCATACATAAAAATCATTAACAAATATTAAAACCAGTAAGGGTTAACACTAAACCCCAAAGTACATTACAGATAACATTAGCCAAAAAGAGCAAAGACCAACAATAACAACCCTCTGTCTACAGCCACACTGCCCAGCTTATACAGTACTTTTTCCATGTGGAGAGTATCAAAAGCTTTATCACAATCTAAATATGATGTTGAAATTACTTTTTATATCCACTTCCTTTGCCTATCTCATAGTACCTAATCATATCAGTCAGACAAAATCTCTCTTTGAGAAAAATATTCTGTGCTTGCACAATAACTATTTCTGTCAATACAATTCAGCATTACTTCTTTAACCAGTCCATAACTTCTGAAAAAAGTCAAGCTGAAAAGTCTGCAATTACTCACTTTGTCCTTTCATCATCCCACTTAAATAGCTGCCAACTTCTACTTTCAAAAATCTGGAGATTATATAACAGCAAGCAGGAGACAAGGCAAGTGATTTTGGAAAAAAGCAGACAAAAAAAAAAAAAAAAAAAAAACCTTTTTCATGGAAAGCAGAAATTTTTTTGGGGAACACAGGACGAAAGCAGATTTTGGAAAATGCAGGTTTTTTTTTTATCTCACACTACATAAAAAGTAAATTTTAGTGACAACATACAATTTTATATTAAAATACAGCCATATAACTGCTTGCTAGTATAGCATGCTTTCAAATATTAACTCACCTAGAATTTTTCGAACTCAGGATTTTGTGTGTTTCTGTTTGGATTGTCTATTAGACAACAACCAATTACGACTGCTTCAAGAAATTACTCTTGCAGACTTCGCCATCTTCAGAGTCAAGGTTTGATTATAACAATGGCAGCAATGTTTAAATTAAATTTTTCTGTCAAAAGAATTTCCAAAACTGTTTGTTTATATTAGCATTAGTAGTGGCATATTATGCAAGAAAGCAAGCTTATACAGCATCAGCAAAAAAAAAAAAAAAAAAAAAAAATTCCCATTCACCTATCCATTTGCTCCAAGTTTGTCCAGTTCTTCCTTGCATTTATTTAAGCTATCGACTTCCACAATGACAGATAGAAGTTTGTTCTAGCAAATAACCACTCGCCGTTTAAAGGCAAATTTCTGTACATCTATTCTGCAACTGTCTTCCCTCAATTTGAAATTATGTTCCTCAAGTTCATAATCTGAGAAAACAAAAGAATCCCACAGCATTGAGCTTGGTTAAAGCATTTATACAACTCAATCAGATCACTTCGCAGGTGCCTAGTCTCCAGACGGTGCAATTTGCAGAACTTAAGCCCCTATTGGTAAAAAGGCTTAAGTTCACCAATCTTGTGGCACTTCTCTGTACTTGTTCCAGCAGCTCTACATCCCTCCTAAAATGAGGCCTGACCATTGCATTATACAAAGGGATAATCACCTCCTTATCTACTAGCAAAGTTCCCGTATATCACTGACAAGACCCCATGAGCTGCTTGGGCAGCCTGTCTGCACTGCTCTGAAAACTTCATAATCTGAGTGCACAATTACCTCCAGGCCTTTTTCAATCTCCACTCTCCTGAGTGTTGTTCTGCATAGTTGGTATGTTACTCTGGGGTAAATACTACCCATATGCAGCACTTTACATTTGTCAATGTTAAACTTCAGTTGCCACATCTCGTCCCATATGCTCAACTTTCCAGATCCTGTTGCGGTAGCGCATCGTCCTCACTGTCATCAACAACCCTACCAACCCTTGTATTGTCTGCAAACTTCAACATTAAGTCTGATATACCTTGATCAATACCATTGATAAATACAGAAAACAACAATGGGACCAACACGGACCCCTGGGAGACATTACTAATAACATTAGTCCACGAAGAGCAGTGTCCATTGATTACCACTCTCTGTTTTCTCCTACTTAACCATCTTTATCCACAGCAGCAACTTTCCCTTAATGCCATACTTCTCCAATTTGTTACAGCAGCCATTTATGTGCAGCCATTTATTATCAAAAGCTTTCCTGAAATCCAAATTCAAGACTCCATTGGAGAAAAGACCATCACTGACTTGTGAACTGAGGACTAGAGAAATCATCCAAATTGACTGTACTTTTGAAGGGCTGTTACTGAGGAAAAGATAAAGTGTTCACATGTGTTTAGGATTGTGCAGTATTCTGGTAGGCAAATGCTCAAGTTTCATGAGGTCATTAGTAAGCAAAAAAAAAAAAGCCTCTCTTAGATCAGCTTATTCTGTGTAACTAGAAAACTGAAGCTAGCTAGAATTATGGATGTTAAAATCACCACAAAAAATTCTCACTGTTAGGAAATTTAGATTATAGGAAGTCATAATATTTCAAGTTATTAATAGAGTTAAAAGAACGACAGACAACAAATGAAATTGAGCGATTAGAGTAAAAACATCTTAAGATGTTTTTACTTCAATAGAGTAGATAGCCAGGGTAGATTCCAGATTAGGAAGTCTATGAAAACAACATAAAGTAGACATATGCACAAGTACCATCTTTTAAAGCATAAGAAATCACAGAGTAAATAATTAGGGTAACTGGGATGAGTGGCAGTTGAGGTAGCCATGAGATTAGAACTTGATCTTTCCATTACCTGGCAGAGTAGAGTCAATGAGATTAAAAACTAGCTGATCAAGGTGCCTCTTAGAGTGTTGTTGTTATTTTATGAGCATTAGCAACTAAGGCCATATTGCTCCGGGGATATGCAGTGGTCATTCCCTGACCTTTCCGCACCCTCCGTATTTGGTGAGCACTGGCTATGGAGCTGCAAAACTTTATGGCTCTATTTCTCTAATAAAATCAGATCAAAACTAAAGGCCATAGTGGAGAAATCAAAATTCACAATGACATAACTCTAATAAGAATTTTAATTGCTTATTAATTTTATTTTTGTATTTTTGGTTGCTAAACGTGCATCAAGTAGAAGTTAATAGCAGGAAGTTAAAATTTCTCATATGGCATTATAAAATAAAAAAATTTTGAAACAAAGCTTACTTGAAAATGGCAATATTTCCATAATTGTTAGCTGCTGCAAGGTACTTTCCACAAGGTGAAAATGCTTGTGCAAATACTGTAGTGTAATACTGTTTCAAAAGGTCCATGTCACTAGGAAGAGGAAGATTATTAACAACCATAGTATAATTTTAATACAGAAAATAATTATCTGTTCATTATTTATAATAATTAAATAAAATGGCTTCAAATTGCTTTAGACAACTAAATATTAAAATGTCAAATTCAGAATATTAAAAACTATTGGAAAATTCTAAATTTTCCACCAAATAACTAAATAATTAGGCATTTGTTAATATATGGGAATATCATTTTTTAGCACAAATTGTTTTGCTATTCACTATTGAAAATTATTTATTTATTTCAATGCTTTCTGATGTTAAACAGTAAAGGGAGCACACAATATTCAGTATTAGTATCAGCTGTATTTTGAAAAAGTGAGTGAGAGAGAGAGAGAAAATTTCTTTTTACTCTTCAATGTAATAGATGCCAAACCTACTAACTCTGCTCAAGGTGATGAAGATTGAAAAAACACCTGGTGATAAGCATACAAGTCCAACGTATAAAGTTCTCTGGGCAGCACAGATAGGCTGCTAGGCCAGCTCGTGGAGTTCTGTCGATGATAAAGAGGAACATTTGACTTTCAAAATACTGGAGATAATGGATTTGTAAGATATAGGAAACAGATTTATAGGACAAAACAGGCAAAAAACAGTATTTCTCAAAAAACAAGGATTTTTTTGCAAAAAAAAAAAAAAAAAAAAAAAAAAACACCCAGGAAATTAAGCTTCACTAGCAAAACAAACACATTTTATATAAAAATACAGGCATAGGATTGTTTGCCAGTATAGCATACTTTTAAACATTATACATACCTAACACTTTTTCTATCTGTAGATTTCGCTTTGAATATTCTATTAGGTATCAACTGATTTTGACTGCTTCAATAGAGGTGCTCTTGCAGATTTTGCCTCATCAGAAATAATGAGTACAAGTTCTGATCATAACGCTGGATCTGCCATCTAGACTTGGTGGCCAGTTTGTGTTATCAGACACTCAGCCTAAAACACTGATGGATCCAATATCTCTCTATTACAGAAGATTTAGGAGAAGTCCGGTTGGCCTGCCTCCCTAAAATCCACTCATGCACACCTTCTCGATGGTAAGCCCTGTTACGTCACTTAGGTGGCAACGAACGTGTAGAGTGGTTCTCTTCAAGACGCCTGGTCAGCGTGAAGAGGAAAAGACCAAACCCTCCAGCAATGAGAGCACAACAATACAAATGGCCCTCAGTCCCCAGCAGCTTTCACTCTCCCTCTTACGGCAGCGAGAGGATCAGAGTGGAAGCAGAGGGTGCTAAGAATCTCTAGGTACGACCAGGCTGCCATGCACGGAAATTGAACTTGGCCTGTTATAACGTGCGATCACTCATCGGTGAAGACAGGATATTACAGCTGGAAAAGGAATTAGAAAATGTGAATTGGAATATCACCGGTTTGGCTGAAACAAGAAGAAGAAATGAATCACTTATAAGTTTATCAAGCGGAAATCTGCTGTACACCAATGGAAACAGTGAAAGGAGTGAAGGTGGAGTTGGGTTTCTGGTCCATAAAGATTTTAAAAACAACATTTTGGAATTCAAAAGTACATCACCAAGGGTGTCAAGACTAATACTCAAGATTTCTAAGAGGTACAAGCTAAAGATTATAATGATTTATGCACCAACATTGAGCCATGATGATGAAGAGGTTGAAGAAATGTACACTGAAATTGAGTCTTGTAGATGAGCAGAAAACCCACTACACTATTATTATGGGGGACTTCAATGCTAAGGTTGGAAAAAGGCAAAACAGCGCAGAAAGAGGAACTATAGGAAATTTTGGAATTGGTGAAAGAAATAAAAGAGGTGAAAGACGTGGAATTTGCAGAATCTCAAGGAATGTCAGTAATGAACACTTTTTTCAAGAAAAGGGTGAACAGAAAGTGGACATGGAAGAGTCCAAATGGATTAACAACTAATGAAATCGACTTCATCCTCATTAACAGAAGATATATTGTGAATGATGTTACCGTCCTGAATAAGGTAAATGTTGGAAGTGATCACAGAATGGTAAGATGTACACTTGATATAGATGTAGGAAAGGAAAAAACTGACTCGAGTAAATAATACAAAGGTCTTTGAAATAACAGAGGAGGAGAAAAAGCAGTATGTACTGGAACTTAAGAACAAGTTTGAGCTTCTGCAGACTGCTCAGGACCAAGATATCGACGAGGAATATTACAACTTTCTGAAAGTGATAAAGCCCAAGAAACCTATAGGGAAACAGAAATCCAAAGAAAAAATTAGTCAAGAAACACTTGTCATGATGAACCAAAGACGACAAATGAAGAGCAAGAAAAACACTGACAGGGAGAAAATTGAGTATACTGAGTTATGCAAAGCCATTAGAAAGAGACTCAGAGAGGACATAAGAAGATTTAACACAAGAAAAGTAGAACAGGCATTAAGGGAAAACAAAGGACTTAAATCAGCAGCCATGAGCATTAATACAGAAAGACAAATGATACTGAAACTGAAGAATAGCGATGGTGTACTTATAAACAGCAGAGAAGGCATAATTCAAATAGCAGAAGACTACTATAGAGAATTATACAAGGAGCGAGGGAATGATACCAGCAGTGGGGAAGATGGATTGCAAAGTAGCAACACATACGACATACCCGATATTCTTCCTGATGAGGTAGAACATGCATTGAAGAAAATGAAGAATCGGAAAGCCCCGGGGGAAGATGAAGTTACTGTAGAGTTGTTAAAATTGGGAGGAAGAGACATAACACAAAAACTGGCAAGGCTCTTCACAAAGTGCATTAGAAAAGGTGTGATGCCTAAGCAGTGGAATAATGCAATCATAGTTTTGCTGCATAAGAAAGGAGATAAATCAGAAATTGGAAATTATAGACCAATTAGCCTGTTATCCCATATCTACAAGTTGTTCACAAGGGTCATTACTAACAGATTAGAAAGAATACTTGATGAGAATCAACCGAAAGAGCAAGCTGGCTTTAGGACAGGATTCTCAACTATGGATCACCTTCACGTAATATCACAGCTAATGGAGAAAGCAAATGAATATAAAACACCATTATGCCTGTCATTTGTGGATTATGAAAAGGCATTTGACTCCACACAGCATGAGGCAATGTTTCGGGCACTGGAAAGACAAGGCATAGATACTCCATATATTATGATTTTGAAGAAAATATATGACTAGACAAAGACAGTAGCAAATTTAAAATCGAGAAAGGAGTTCGACAAGGAGACACAATATCTCCGAAGCTGTTTACTGCTGCCCTTGAGGAAGCTTTCAGAAGATTAGACTGGTCGTACAAAGGAGTCAATGTGAACGGAGAGTACCTAAACCATTTTCGATTTGCAGATGACATTGTGGTCATAAGCCACGATCCCAAAGAATTAGAGGAAAATCTTAATCAGTTATGCACAGTTAGTAAGGATTTTGGACTAAAGATGAATATGGCTAAAACAAAAGTAATGATGAACAAGTATGCCACGCAAAGGGAAATAATGATTGAAGGAGCAGTAATTGAAAAGGTGGAGTCATATACTTATCTGGGACAAGTTATTAGCTGTAATAATGATAAATGGCTGGAAGTCAAGAGAAGAATAAATTTTGGATGGATAGCATTCAGGAAATATAGTCACATACTGAAGAGCAATATCCCAGTTTGTCTGAAACGTAAAATAATGAACCAATGTATACTCCCCACCATGACTTATGGAAGTGAAACTTGGGCACTCACCAAAAGAATGGAAGAGAAGCTGAGAACTACACAGCGAAGAATGGAACGAATCATATTGGGAATCAGACTGTTAGATAAGAAGAGAAACACATGGATTAGGCAGCAAACTCAAGTAAAGAACATTCTTATCAAAACTATAGAACTAAAATGGTCTTGGGCAGGACACATAGCTCGAAGACATGATGACAGATGGACTAAGAAAATAACAGAATGGTACCCAAGAGGAGCTAGAAAACCTGGAAGACAAAGGCGGAGATGGATAGATGAAATTCATGAGTTTGAGTAGTAAATGGATGGCCAGTGCTCAAAACAGAAGGAACTGGAAAGTTGCTGGAGAGGCCTTCATCCTGCAGTGGATTGAAAATGGCTGATGATGATCATTTACAAAGCCTCACCAGAAAGGGAAGACCTGAAGTCAGGTTTTCTTTTTCTAACCTGGCTGAATATTCTCTTACACTGATAACTGCTAAGAAGACCTGTTAAAATGCCAACTTGACTTGGGGTACTTTGTTACATTTCAAGCTTTCATGTACCTTCTTGTCAGTTCAACCAAGGAACATTACACAATTTCTTTCCTCTTTCATATTAGCATCTGTAAGGCTCTCACACTGAAACTGACTGAGCTAATGCTGCAAAACATCTAATGCTTCATCTGTTTCTTTAATCACACCAAGGAGTATTGAAAACTTTAGCACAAAAAAATTTCCAATTTGAAGCACTGCCAACTGATGAAATTTGTGCTACCTTGGCATTTAAAAGATCAAAGGGAACTAGTAAACCATGTACATATATGTAGCAATGAAGTACTTCCTCAATGAACAAAAGAAGTCTTCTCATTTTAGACTTTCCACAACCGTGGCTCTAGAAATGCCTATGACTACGTCAGAATCATTCTTCTGGTTTAGTCAGATCGGGTAACCAACTTTCAACATGGAAGTGGAAGATTTGAAGGCTGATGGTAAAATAAATTTGCACATAGCACTAATAATGAACAAGCAAACTGCTTCATTCAAGCTAGAAGATAACATGGACAAAAATTTCACATGAGTGCGGATAACGTGCCTTGTGTTACCAGCTTTCTTGGTTTATTTAGGTTTGTTTTCAACAGAAGTCTACAATTCAGAAGTCCCTTTTCTTGGGAAGTTCATTAATTTACCTTCTTTAAAAATAAGGATATAGGAGTCAATGCCACTCACCAGTGATTGCCTGTTGTACTTTTCAATTTGATAACTGTGATATGTGCTCATATGGCTTTTTTTAATACTCCTAACTTTAGACTTGCCAAAAGTTGCCCCTGCTCTTCCAGTCCAGTTACACATTTAACCAAAGACAGGCAAAATGTGCAAATTTTGAAATGTTTGCAGACCTGTTTAGAACAGGATATAATCTAGCCAAGGAGGATGTCTTTGTGCGTGTTAGGCGCAGAGACTGCGAAGAAATTAGGTGCCAACTCAGCATCCTGATGGGTGACTATGAGAGTTTGAGGTCTAGGGAAGATGCCCTCAAAGAAATTAATACAAGTGGCCCATCAAGCTCTCAACTGCACAATTCAATACCAGAGCTCACTCCTGTGCATCACGCAACACAGCGGCAATCTCCAAGTCGGACTGCACTGGTTCCACAGGAGATGGTTATTGTCAGTGACGCTATTGTCAGGGAGACAGGGAATATATTATGCGAAAAGGATAGGTGGAACAGGACCAGGGAATGTTTGCCAGGGGCAAAAGTTGATGACGTACAGCAGATATCATCTTTTAAGTGGACAAAAGGTGATATTGTTGTACATGTTGGCACTAATGACCTTAAGAGTAAGAGATCTCCAAATTTACTTAACAAGTACAGGTCAATGTTGAAAAAAAGTCACGAGTTAGGGTTAAATTTGAAAGTGTCTGCAATTCTGCCCAGACACAATAGGAGGGAGTATATGATGAGAGCCTTGTCAATCAATTCAGCTTTGGAGAGATTGTGCAAGGCTCATGTGGTAGAATTTTTTTCAGCATTGTCTGTGCTTGCTAACAGGAGGGACTGAATCAACAGGGATGAGATACACTTAAATAGAAAGGGCGCAAGAATATTTGCTGATGCTATCGAAGCAGTGTTAAGTGGGTCGGAAAACTGCTAGCTTGGGGGATTGACAGACTAAAAGATTAACAGTAGCTGCAGGCAGAGGCAAAAGTGATTCTTGCACTGCTTCTATTGTAATAAGCAGCCTAGAGAG
The DNA here is from genome assembly GCF_048544385.1 of Mastigoproctus giganteus. Classification (NCBI taxonomy): domain Eukaryota; kingdom Metazoa; phylum Arthropoda; class Arachnida; order Uropygi; family Thelyphonidae; genus Mastigoproctus; species Mastigoproctus giganteus. The sequence goes on along the minus strand of NC_143579.1, from coordinate 149,833,790 downwards.
CAGGTTGTGGGATTTCAAGAACTTCTGGGAGTCATCATGGAACAAGTAAATACATGGGCTGTGTTAGGGTAACTAAAAGAAAGAACAGGTGAATGTATATTTCCATGTACACCAATGCTAGAAGTATAGTAAATAAATTTGATGAATTTGAAGTGCTGATCAAGACATCAAAGGCAAATATTGTTGGGATATCAGAGATATGGTGTTACAGAGATATAAGCAGTGCAGAATTGGAATTTGAGGAGTATAATGTGTACAGAAAGGATAGACAGGGGAGGAAGGGAGGAGGGATTATGCTGTTAGTTAAGAAACACAAAATCTAAGGAAGTGCATCTAGTTGATATGGGTGGACAGTGCAATGTTGAGTCAGTTTGGTGTGACAAAAGCACTGGGAAAGGGAAAATGAGAGTAGGAGTGTGTTACAGGCCTAATGATTCTGAGGAGTACAATCAACAATTGTGCAGAGAAATAGAGTCGGCAAGTAAATCCAAAACATCGTCTTGTGATGGAGGATTTTAACTTTCCAGATGTTGACTGGAACTTGTGGGCTAAGCAAGACTTCTGTGGATTTATTGGAGGATTGTTTTCTACAGCAACATGTCGAGGGGCAACCAGAGGGAGTAATGCTCTTGATCTGATTATCAGCAGTGATTATTCATGCATTAGGAATTTGCAGATAAAGGAACCACTCTGTGGCAGTGATCACAGTGTACTGATGTAGGATTTACTTAAAGATGTAACTACCATGAAGGGAAGGGTTTTGTTTTCATAAAGATGACTACAGTGGTCTCAGATGGTTTTTAAATTCTATACAGTGGGATCAACTGATGATGTTTAAAACAGTAAATTCTATATGGGAAGCCTTCAAGGAATTAATCTTGGAAGCTACTAGGCTTTTCATACAACTAAGAAATACTGTTCAAGATTTAGACCTAAATGGATGTCAGATGAATTAATGAGGCTTGTGGCAGAGAAGAAAAATGTGTGGGATGCATATAAATTATCAGGTGACACAGAAGCCTACGGCAGATATAAGCTATTCTGTAATCAAGTCACAAAGGAGGTTAGGCAAGCGAAGGCTGATTACGAGAAATCCTTGGCAAAGGGTGCAAAGAAAAACAATAAAGATTTTTTTTCTTATATAAACCTAGAAGGAAGGGGATGAATCAGATCGGTCCACTTGATCAGGGCCAGCGGCGATATATAAGTCATCTTTGTGCAAACAGCTTTTTGGCACCCTATTCAATGACCTAACTGTAAATTTAAGCCCTTAGACCCAGAAGCACTATAAAAGTCACCATTTATGAAGGATGAAAAGGTAAAAGGAAATACATTGATACTACATACATGCATATAACAACCTTTCACTACATAAATGCTTTAAGAAGAAAAATAATGAATAGTTACAAGAAAACTAATATCATTTTTTATATTATGATTATAAAGATATTTCTAACATGTTAGTAGTAGTAATGGCATGTGATGCAAGAAAGCAAGTGTATGAGCTTATGCAGCATCAGCCAAAAAAAAAAAAAATCACACCATTCCCTCCAAATGCCTGTCCAGTTCCTCCTTAAATTTATTTAACCTATCAACCTCCACAACGACAGATGGAAGTTTGTTCCAGCAATTAACCACAAAGGCTAATTTCCGCACATCTATTATATTTTAAAATATTATATTTTTAATATAATATTTTAACTTTTCTGGCCTTTAAACTAGCAAACTTTTTAATTATATTACTTAAATCTAATTCTTCTAATACTTCACTTTCTATAGAAATTGTTGATAAATTAGATAATCCCTCTTGAGACATTGAGGATCTTACATAAATAATTTTTTATTTTCTTCAATTTTGAAAAACTTCGTTCGGCAGTAGCAACTGTTACCAGTAATGACAAATATATTCTTAAAGAAATAGCAATATTTGGAAAAGAATCAACTAAATGATTATTATAAATAAAATTCAAAATATCCTTGGGTGTCATGTTTTTATTTAAGAAAAAAATTGCAAAGATTTTATTTCTTCGAATAGAGATACACCATCTATATCATTACTCTTGAGTAATCTGTTAGTTTTAGTTGTAAATCTTTACAATGCGTTAGGATTTCACTTTCATCCCAATCCGATAGTGTACTTAATTTTCGATATAATTTTAAACGTGCATTATATTCTTCTAAAAGTTTAAATCGCTCACACAATGACATTAAAGCAGAATCCATTAATACTAAAAAAAAGAGGATGTTTTTAAATTTAATTTTGGATCTATGATGCATTCGTCTGTTGATTCGTAATCAAAACATCTTTTCTTTCCTCTCTGTCTTGTATTGACAGGAAACGTTGGTTCGATATTTACGTCTTCTGCGATTTGAATCGCACAACTTAGATAGATTCAAATGATTCATCTGTTCTAAATTCGTTTAAATCATTTTTAATTTTTTTAAAATTTTCGAGAGCTTCGCGCAAGTTAAAATCGGGACTCTGTAGAATTTTGCTAATGACATTAATTTTATTCAAAATATCATGCCACACAATAACAGAACAAATAAATTTAAATGATGCTAATTTTGATATCATGTGTTAGTCTGAAATCTTGTGTCCATATCTTTAATCATTCGCAATTTATTTTAAAGCAAGATATATTTCTTTAGTCTGTAATTTTAAAGGTCGAATTGCTTCGATTCAACCTTCCCATCTTGCATTAGATAACGGTTTTAGTGTTAGTTTTTTTACATATTTAAGAAAAATACTCCATTGCTTCATGGATATAGAAAAGAAATTGTAAAATTCTTGAAACTACACTGAAAAAATTAACAGTTTCAAATGAAATTTTGGCAGCGTCATTGACGACTAAATTAAGACTATGGGCTGGGCAAGGAACATAAAAAGCTCTAGAGTTAGTTTCAAGTGGTTTTTGTTGTAGCTCGTTGTATTTACCCCTCATATTAATGGCATTATTGTATCCCTGTCTGCGAAGATTTTGAAGTGTCTATAAATTTTAGTCTATAAATATGACTTAAAAATAAATTCATACAATCCCTGTCCAGTTGTGTTATCTACAGGACAAAAGCCTAAAAAATGTTCTGATTTCATTTTTGCTTGCTTCTTCATTATAATGTACGAAAAGGATTATAATTGCCATGTGTTTGATGCAATTTACATCAGGGGTTGTGTCCAAAATAATGGAATAATATTTTGCATCTTTGACCATTTCTATTATATTTTGGCTAATAGCATCAGAGAAGAAAACAACAATGAAATCAACAATTTCATTTTGGATTTGATGTCCCAAATAATGAGCGATGTTTTTTGAAGTTGAGTGTTGAATACAGCATAAATGTTACACCATAACTGTATCAATTTTGAAAAAGTTTCTATTAATTTCAAAAAATTGCCATTATTATTTTCATATAACTTTTCAGATGATCTGCAGAAAGCTATAGATTGTCGGGCTAAAAATTGTATTGCATGAATTATACATTCAATTACCGAATACCGGTACTTTTTTTCCGTCTCATACAACTTCTGTTCTTGAGAATCAATTATGATATTTTTTGCTAAATTGGTTCGAAGTTGAGCAAAACTACTACTATTTTTGATATGAGATTCACTTTTTCATGTTTTCTTAAAATATAAAATACCGAATCTCTAGAAACTGAGTATACTAGCCATAATCTCAATATTTTTTCTCCATTTGGAAGTAACCTACTATAATCAGAAGTGGAAAATTTCCTTTCGAAATTATCTCTTGGATAATCCAATTTGATTATTTGAGAAGGAGGATGTTCAACTAGTCTCTTTGTTTCTTTGTTAAAAATTTTAGCCATGTACCTGGATCTTCTATAATTGGGAGAGATTTTTAGAGACTTAATCTATTTCTGTTTTGTTTAATTGATTCTGGAAGAGTAGTAGTAGATGTTGATGGTACACTCTGTTGTACTTGTGTTTCTGTTCTACTTGTTTTTTCTGGTTCTGTTTGATAAATCAATTCTGAAGGAATAACAGTGGATTTGATGGCACATTCCGTTGGTCTTGCACTGTGCGACCTTCCGTTTTTTTATTTTGAGCTCCAGAAAATTTTTTTGATTTTTTCTCAGACATCTAGGGTAAATAGGAATTAGTTTATTTAATGAGCAGGAAATTGGAATTTTTTTTTCGTACGAGAGAATTCATAGTTACTCAAGGTAAAAACAAAGGGATTATAGTTATTCAAAGTAAATTTAATTTTTAAATTTCAAAAATTGAACTGAATTTCTGAAAAATGTTACTCATTTAACAATTATCATTATATTAAAAGCACTAATTAATTTTCAAAATTTTAAAATTATGTCGGATTCAGAACTACAGTAATTCTTCTGTTGTTATTTTGAGTCGAATTGAATTTCAATTCTTATAACTAATGAGAGAAACAGAAAAAATTATAAAATTTTACTTACCACGAGGAAAATGAATAAGGAATTCACAAACTATAAATATTAAATAACAATAACGCTTGATAAAGAAAATTGCTTTATGTCTTTACTATACCAACTAGAAATGTCGAGTAAGGACCTAAGACAATTGCGAACCTATATATATAGAAAATAGATCTTTAACGGATTTCTGTTGTTGGAAAATAAACAATTAGTGCTGATAACAAGCCGCAATTCTTTTTCTGCAAATCTCTGTGCCCAATAATTAGTAAATATTCTATAAAATTGCATAAATAATTTAAATTAACATAATTGTTTAATTTAATGTATTATTAAAAAATAATAATAATAATTATTATTATTCTTTTATAACATTTTTCCTACGACCACATATAAAGTACTCGTTTTTGGAATGCATTTTAGTGTGTAAAATATGACTTTTTGATAACAGTGCTTAAAAAAGTATTTCACACACACTGGTGTGTGTGAAATAAACAATGGCCACCACAAATGTTAAATTATACGAATTATCAACAATTTAACTAATCAATTTGTACTGATTTAAATTTTTTTTATTATTATTTTTGGTTAATACAAAACAAGTTTAGTACAAGATTTATTATATTTTTGTAAGAATTACTGAATCTAATAATTTGTCTGACATGTTTGCATTTTTATGACACCAGCATACAGTTACCAAAAAAATACTATCAATTGCCAACTCTTATTAGTCATGCCAATTAGGCATGTAATTATATAAATTTATTATCAATTTCGATCATAGAAAAAATTTTATATGTAATACGTGTGTTTTTTTTTATTGTTTTGGCATGAAATATTTGCGGCCGGATGCCCTTCCTGACGCCAACCCTCACCCTTTATCCGGGCTGGGGATATGCAGTGGTCATTCCCTGACTTTCCGCATCCTCCGTATTTGGTGGTCACAAGCTCGAATCCCGGTCTAATCAAGAAGAGTATGCTACGCACCTGCCCCTACCCACCTGGCTCCAGAGTATGTAATACGTGGGTAAAGGGCTGGTTTTGATCTCATTCTACTGTTTTCATGTTCGGCTAATGCCTCATGTGTATACATTCACACTCAATCAAAAACGCCTCCTTTACAAATTTATGACATAACTATTTCAGATATTTCATAAGTCTATATTTTATATACTTATATTTTTTATATATTTACATTTTATTATATTATTTAAAACCAAAATTGGCACCCCTCTTTAATTGGTGCCTTTGTGTGGTGCACAACCTGCACACCCGTTTGTGCCGGCCTTGCATTTGATGTTGGTGGTTCAACTGTTGATGATCCTGCTCAGATAGCTGACAAACAATGATTATTTTGCATCTACATTCACACATTCGGAATTCTGTAAGGAAGGGGAGGAGAGAAGTTTACTAAACTCTAACAGGGAGCTAAATGATTTTGTAATAACGGAGAGCAAAGTTGAGGAGAAATTGTTGAAGTTAAACATCAAAAAGGAACCTGGGGAAGATGGAAACTATCCAGTTATATTGAAGGAGGCAGCAAGGGAAGTTTAGCATTAGTAGAGGCATTTGATGCAAGAAAGCAAGCTTAAAAAAAAACAAAAAAAAAAAACCCACTTCCACTTCACCCCTCTGTTCGTTCAAAATACCTGTCCAGCTGAGCCTTAAACTTATTTAGGGTATCAACATCCACCACAAGGGATGGAAGTCTGTTCCACCAACCAACCACCCGCTGGCTAAAGGCAAATTTCCGCACGTCTATCCTACATCTGTCTTTCCTCAATTGGAATTTATGCCCTCTCAGGTGATTTTTCTGAGCTAGAGGAAGAATCACATCAGCATTGAGCATGCTTAAACCATTCAAGGCTTTATACACCTCTATCAGATCACCTCGCTGGTGCCTAGTCTCCAGACACTGTAATTTGCAAAACTTAAGCCTTTCTTCGTAAGAGCACCCCTTCGTTCCATTCACTAATCTTGTTGCCCTTCTCTGTACTCGTTCCAGCAGCTCTACATCCTTCTTGAAATGAGGCCTCCAGACCTGTATACAGTACTCTAGGTGTGGCCTGACCATTGCCTTATACAAAGGAATACAGTAATCACCTCCTTATCCCTGCTGGAAAAATTCCTGTATATCATTGACAATACTCCATGAGCTACTCTTGCAGCCCGTCTGCACTGCTCAGAGAACTTCATATCTGCCTGCACAACCACCCCCAAGTCCCTTTTATTCTCTACCACTGTCAGTGTAGTACCACAGAGTTGATAATTTGCTCTGGGGTTGCTGTTTCCCATGTGTAGTACTTTACATTTGTCAATGTTAAACTTCATTTGCCACCTCTCAGCCCATCTGCTCAACCTTTCCAGATCTTGTTGCAGCAGCATAGTGTCAGTAGTGTCCTTGACAACCCTGCCAACCTTTGTATCATCTGCAAACTTGGACACTAAGCCCGATATACCATCATCAATATCATTTATAAATACAGAAAACAATAATGGACCCAATACCGAGCCCTAAGGGACTCCACTAATAACATTAGTCCACGATGAGCAGTGTCCATTGATTACCACTCTCTGTCTTCTCCCCCTCAACCACCCTTTATCCATAGCAGCAATTTGCCTCCAATGTCACACTGCTCCAATTTGTGTAGCAGTCTTCCATGTGCAACAGTATCAAAAGCCTTTCTAAGATCCAAGTATATAATATCAAAGTTATTCCCTGCATAAAGTTCTTTTGTGACTGCATCATAGTATCCAATCAAGTTGGTCAGGCAAGACTTCCCCTTAACAAAACCATGCTGCGTCTGAGCTATAACTGAAGTCTTGTCTAAATGATCCTGCAGTGCTTCTTTAACCAGTGCCTCCATTAATTTTCCTGGAACAGAAGTTAAGCTCACAGGTCTATAATTACTTGTGTCAGCCTTTGATCCTCCTTTGTGAATTGGGGTCACATTTGCACATTTCCAGTCTATGGGTACCTCCCCTGAGTCCAAGGAAGCTCTCATAATTATGGCTAAGGGTTTGCTTACTTCCTTTGCTGCCTCCTTTAATATAACTGTATAGATCCCATCCACTCCGGGTGCCTTTCTTGTGTTTATCTTCAACAGTTTCTCCTCCACTTTACTCCCAGTTATTTCAAGATTCTGTAGCTTACTGCTAGAGTTGAATACACCTCTGGCATTCCCCTTGCTGAATAACTCCTCATGTGTGAATGTCGATGCAAAATATTCATTTAGTTTGTTAGCTACCTGAGCAGGATCATCAACAGCTGACCCATCAATATCAAGTGGACCAATCTGATTCATCACCTTCCTTCTAGAGTTTACATAAGTAAAGAACTCTTTGCTGTTTTTCTTTGCATCCCTTGCCAAGGATTTCTCGTAATCTGCCTTCGCCTGCCTAACCTCCTTTGTAACTTGGTTGCATATCAACTTGTATCTATCATAGGCTTCTGTGTCATGTGTTAATTTGTAAGTATCCCATGCATTTTTCTTCTCTGCCATATGCCTCATTAGACATCCATTTTGGCCTAAACCTTGAACAATATTTCTTAGTTGGTATGTAAAGCCTAGTAGCTTCCAAGATAAGTTCTTTGAATGCTTCCCATTTTGAATTTGCTGTTGGTAACATCATCAGTTGGTCCCACCGTATAGAATTTAAATACTGTCTCAGTCCATCGTAGTCGCCTTTACGGAAGCAATAACCCTTCCCTTTACCCCTAATGGTAGTTACCTCTTTGAGTAAATCCCACTTCAGCACCACTGTGATCACTGCCACCTAGTGGTTCATTTATCTGCAAATTCTTAATGCATGAAGAATCATTGCTGATAATCAAATCAAGAGTATTACTCCCTCTAGTTGCCTCCCGAACATGCTGATGTAGAAAACAATCATCCAATAAGTCCACAAAAGCCCTGCTAGTGTGTGAGTAACCAGCCCCCAAATTCCAGTCAATATTTGGGAAATTAAAATCTCCCATTATAAGACTCTCTGATTTACTGGCCCACTCTATTTCCCTGTACAGTTCCTTATTATACTCATCAGAGTCATTAGGCCTATAGCACACTCCTACTCTCAATTTTGATCTCCCAATGCTTATGTCACACCAAACTGACTCAACCCTGCACTGTCCGGCGATGTCGACTGGCTTCACTTCCTTGGTGTTTATGTGTTTCTTAGTTAGCAAACCCTTAGTTATGTGTTTAGTTTGTGTTTCTTAGTTAGCAAACCCTTAGTCATAATGAGAGCATCCTTAGATTCAGGGTAGGTCCCCATGGACTGGAAATGTGTAGATGAATCCCCAATTCACAAAACGGGTTCAAAGGGTGGCACAAATGATTATAGACCTGTTAGTTTAACTTCTGTTCTGAGGAAAATAATGGAATCACTGGTTAAAAAAGTGATGCAGGATTAGCTAGACAAGACTGCAGAAATAGTTGGGACTACAGCATGGGTTTGTTAAGGGAAAGTCGAGTCTGCTGAATTGGATTGGATACTTCAACGTGGTCACAAAAGAACTGGATGCAAAAAATAATTGATATCATATATATGAATTACAGGAAAGCTTTTGATACTGTTGCACATGGAAGACTGCTTTACAAATTGGAACGGTATGGCATTAAGGGCAAGTTGCTGGAATGGATAAAGGGATAGTTGAGCAGGAAATGGCAGAGAGTGGTAATAAATGGACACTGCTCTATGTGGACTAATGTTATTAATGGAGTCTCCCCCACGGTTCGGTTCTGGGCCCATTGTTGTTTTGTGTATTTATCTATGATATAGACGAAGTTATATCAGGCTTAATGTCCAAGTTTGCAGATGATAAAAAGGTTGAGAGGTTTGACAGGAAAGATAGTATGCTACTACAGAATCTAGAAAAGTTAGGCAGATGGGCTGACAAGTGGTAACTAAAGTTTAAAATTGACAAATGCAAAGTACTGCATATGCAGAGCAGTAACCCAAGTGAAGTGTACCAAATGTGTGGTACTACACTGAGGGAAGTGGAGAATGAAAAAGACCTGGGGATAATTGTGCAGTCAGATATGAAGTTCTCTGAGCAGTGCAGATGGGCTGCCAGAGTAGATCATGGAGTTTTTTCAATGATACATAGGAATTTTGCTAGCAGAAACGAGGAGGTGATTATCCCTTTGTATAAGGCAATAGTCAGGTCACACCTTGAGTACTGCATACAGGTCTGGAGGCCTCATTTTAGGAAGGATGTACAGTTGCTAGAACAAGTACAGAGAAGGGCAACAAAATTGGTGAGAGGAACAAAAGGGTGCTCTTACTGAAAGAGGCTTAAGTTCTGAGGGTTGCAGCATCTGGAGACTAGGCACCTGCGAGGTGATCTGATTGAGGTGTGTAAGATCTTGAATGGTTTGAGCAGGCTCAATGCTGATGGGATACTTCTGCTTGCTCAGATTAAAAACCTGAGGGGCCATAGATTTAAATTGAGGAAAGACAGTGGTAGCATAGATGTGGAGAAATTTGCCTTTAGCCAGCAGGTAGTTGATTGCTGGAACAGACTTCCATCTGTTGTTGTGGAAGTTGATAGCTTAGATAAATTTAAGGCTGAACTAGACAAACATTTGGAGTGACTGGATAGGTGAAATGAGAAAGTTTTTTTTTTTTTTTTTTTTGGCTAATGCTATATTATATAAACTTGCTTTCTTATATCATATGCCTCAACTAATGCTAATCATGTACACACATGCTTCAAAATCTTTCTTACTTCATTGGCATGTATTAGTTTGAAATTGTTTAAATCAATATTTTATTCAGCACTTCTCTTTAGATAGTAGAGAATGTTTACAGATATTCATCCACTTTCGCAGAAAGGAACAAAGCTCCTTTTCCCACACAAATTAATAAGATGAAAAGAGAAGTTGAAGTGAGATAGCCTATTATCACCAGTGCTTAACCTCCTTTTAATACCCTTGCTAATCCAGTCTTTAGGTCTACCGTAATGGGTGCATTATCAACAATCAGTACCAGACAGTTTTCTGAAGGAATCCCAGATGCTTTCAGACTGTTCAGATATCAAGTGTTGTACTCTGTACAACCACCTTCTAAGTATTGGCGCCGAGAATGAGCTACTTTCAATATGAGTTTTTTTGGGGTTTTTTAACAATAAAAACAAAATATCACCAGAACTGGATATAATAGATTGGAATCATTTTACTTACTACCATCTGTAGCAATTGAAAATGGCACCTTTTTCAGAGCTTCACTACTTCCTGTTTCCTTATCTGCACAAGATAAGGAAATTATCTTGTGCAGATATTTCACTAACAGCTGCTGTTTTTGTTCTACCAGAACTATTTTTTTTATATTTGTAAACAATGCACCTCTTTAAGTGGAATAACTCAGAGAAATTTTATACTCCACGAAAAAAGATTCAAAGAACTAGTCGGCACATGACATATAATCCCTATAAAATACTATATTTTTGCATTTCCTGTCATGCACTTTATGCCATCCTTATATTTGTTTGCAAATGATTTATTGCATTTCCAACCACTTGAAACTGAAAAAAAATCACACAGGCATAATTACATGTGAAAAACCAGGCATACGCGATACTTTTTTCAGCTTTCACAATACATGAAAAATGTTGCACATGTACTATATCTTCGGATAATTTCACATTATACACCTTTGTCATTTTACAAAGCACATTGTTAATTAATTTTGCACTACACAAATGCCAGGAGTTGTCTGCACATAAGAGAGTGTAATGCTATTATTCCATTTTGCAATATATACACCTATAGTACAATTCATTAATGAAAATAAGCAGAAATTCACAAAATTTTATAAAAAATTCCAACCTTAACCATGCAATTGTGGAGGATCACCTGACAGTAGACCCTCAAAAACAATGTCCCCACATTAACCATTCATCAATGATTAAAAATCTGAAATTCATTCTGTCTTCCGTTCTATTCATTCTACAGTCAAACTTTTGCTGCAAGTTTCTGAAATGATTTTTTTTATAATTGTTGTACAGAAATTGCATAACAGAACCTTAGAATTAGTAGAGGCACATGATGCAAGAAAGCAAGCTTTAGCAGCATCAGCCAGAAAAAAAAAAAAAAAAAAAGCTCTGATTTCACACCTCCATTCGTTTGAAATACCAGTCTAGCTGAGCCTTAAATTTATTCAGGCTATTAACTTCCACAACAAGCGATGGAAGTCTGTTCCAGCAACCAACTACCTGCTAGCTAAAGGCAAATTTACACACATCTATCCTACATCTGTCTTTGCTCAATTTAAATTTATGCCCTCTCAGGTGATTATTCTGAGCAAGAGGAAGAATCCCATCAGCATCGAGCATACTCAAACCATTCAAGGCTTTATATACCTCTATCAGATCACCTCGCCGGTGCCTAGTCTCCAGACACTAATTTGCAAAACTTAAGCCTTTCTTCGTAAGAACAAACCGTTGTTCCATTCACTAATCTTGTTGCCCTTCTCTGTACTCGTTACAGCAGCTCTACAGTACTGTAGTACCTGTATACAGTACTCAAGGTGCAGCCTGACCATTGCCTTATACAAGGGAATAATCACCTCCTTATCCATGCTAGAAAAATTCCTCTATATCATTGACACCATGAGCTACTCTTGCAGCCCGTCTGCACTGCTCAGAGAACTTCATATCTGCCTGCACAATTACCCCCAGGTCCTTTTCATTCTCTACCACTGTCAGTGTAGTATCACAGAGTTGATACGTTGGTCTGGGGTTACTGTTTCCCATATGTAGTACTTTACATTTGTCAACATTAAACTTCATTTGCCACTGCTCAGCCCATCTGCTCAACCTTTCCAGATCCTGTTGCAGCAGAATACTGTCAGTAGTATCCTTAACAACCCTGCCAACCTTTGTATCGTCTGCAAACTTGGATACTAAGCTTGATATACCATCATCAATATCATTTATAAATACAGAAAACAATCGATCCAACATTGAACCGTGAGGGACTCCACTAATAACATTAGTCCACGATGAGCAATGTCCATTGATTACCACTCTCTGTCTTCTTCCCCTCAACCATCCCTTTATCCATAGCAGCAATTTGCCTTCAATGCCACACTGCTCCAATTTGTGTAGCAGTCTTCCATGTGCAACAGTATCAAAAGCCTTTCTAAGATCCAAATAAATAATATCAAAGTTATTCCCTGCATCCAGTTCTTTTATGACTGCATCATAGTATCCAATAAAATTGGTCAGGTAAGACTTCCCCTTAACAAAACCATGTTGTGTCCAAAATATAACTGAAGTCATGTCTAGATGATCCTGCAGTGCTTCTTTAACCAGTGCCTCCATTAATTTTCCTGGAACAGAAGTTAAACTCACAGGTCTATAATTACTTGTGTCAGCCTTTGATCCTACTTTGTGAATTGGGGTCACATTTGCACATCTCCAGTCTATGGGTCCATTCCTTGAGTCCAAAGAAGCTCTCATAATTATGGCTAAGTATTTGCTTACTTCCTTTGCTGCCTCCTTTAATATAACTGGATAGATCCAATCCACCCAGGGCGGCTTTTTTATGTTTATCCTCAACAATTTCTCCTCCACTTTCCTCTCAGTTATTACAAATTCATCTAGCTCACTGCCAGAGTTAACTTCACCTCTGGCATTCCCCTTCCTTAATAACTCCTCATCTGTGAATGTAGATGCAAAATACTCTTTTAGTTTGTCAGCAACCTGAGCAGGATCATCAACAGTTGAACCATCAATATCCAGTGGGTTAATCTGATTCATCTCTTACCTTCTAGAGTTTACATAGGTAAAGAACTCGTTCCTGTTTTTCTTTGCATCCTTTTCCAGGGATTTCTCATAATCTGCCTTTTAGCATTAGTAGAGGCATTTGATGCAAGAAAGCAAGCTTATGCAGCATCAGCCAAAAAAAAAAAAAAAAAAAAACCACTACTTCACCCCTCTGCTCGTTCAAAATACCTGTCCAGCTGAGCTTTAAACTTATTTAGGCTATCAACTTCCACAACAAGGGATGGAAGTCTGTTCCACCAACCAACCACCCGCTGGCTAAAGGCAAATTTCCGCACATCTATCCTACATCTGTCTTTCCTCAATTTGAATTTATGCCCTCTCAGACGATTATTCTGAGCGAGAGAAAGAATCCCCTCAGCATTGAGCATGCTCAAACCATTCAAGGCTTTATACACCTCTATAGATTAAGGTTGGTTGAGGCCCCGTGTGCAGAAGAAAATAATGGGACCCTTAAAAAAAAAGAGACAGGGAAAATAAAAATACATGTTAACAATTTTTTAAAATAAACAAAAAATATTATGTACTATTAATGTTTTATTTCCAATAAAATTTGAATATAATATAATTAATAATAGCATAATAATAATCACAAAGTTTTGAACTAATAGTTGAACATATGTAAAAGTATAATTATAATTAATGATAGTATATGTATAATAGGAGTAACAATCAGAAATTTGAACAAAAAAATCATAGAATTTTACTTGAAATTAAAATTACAAATGTGAAAATATTTAAATAAATTTTTTCTTTTCGTTTTGCAAACTTATTAACTATCTGATCACAATCAATAATTTTAAGTAAATTCCTCTCTATATATAAAATAGCCATATTATTTAGTCTTTCCTCTGAAATTGAATTTTTTAGACAAAAAAATGAGTGTTCCCCTGATGCGTTTGAAATTGGCATGGTTAACAAAATTTTCAAAATAATTTCCACATTTGAAAAAGTTGCTTTCATATCTAATGCTTTTTTTGTATATATATTATTAATTGATTGTTTCTCTTCTTCATCTAAAAAGATTAAAAACTGTTCGAACTCATCTTTAAAATTACTTGAATCAAGATCATCTTTATACATTTCTATTAAATTATTAACGCATTTATTCTTTTCTTCTACACACAATGTAAACAGGAAAAAAACTCTAAAATTACTTATAATATTTTCATAGATTTTTCCGTGTCTGTTCAGTTCTGCTATTAAATGATCGCATATTACGTAGAGTACATTATGTAAAAAAAATTCCTTTCGATTTTCTGTACAGCGTAGTATTGAAATAATGAAAATAAGCGAATATAAACATACTATCAGGTTTTACCGCCGATTGTAAACTTGTACGTAATTAAAATTGCACATATGAAACCAAACTTGGTGTCATTAGAAAAAAGTGTAAAGTTGGGGTTTTGCGGGGCCCTTCAGAAGTCGAGGCCCAGGACACGCGCGCACGCAGTTAAATCTACCTCTGATCCCATGCATTTTTCTTCTCAGCCATTTGTCTCATTAGTTCATCTGACATCCATTTAGGCCTAAACCTTGAACAATATTTCTTAGTTGGTATGTAAAGCATAGTAGCTGCCAAGATAAATTCTTTGAATGCTTCCCATTTTGAATTTGCTGTTGGTAACATCATCAGTTGGTTCCACTGTATAGAATTTAAATACTGTCTCAGACCATCGTAGTCGCCTTTACAAAAGCAAAAATCCATTGCTTTATCCCTATTTACCCCTGAGTAAATTCCACTTCAGCACACTGTGATCACTTCCACCTAGTGGTTCCTTTATCTGCAGATTCTTAATGCATGAAGAATCACTACTGATAATCAAATACAGAGTATTACTCCCTCTAGTTGCCCCCCCGAACATGCTGATGTAGAAAACAATCATCCGATAAATCCACAAAAGCCTTGCTAGTGTGTGAGTGACTAACCCACAAATTCCAGTCAATATCTGGGAAATTAAAATCCCCCATTATAGACTCTCTTTGATGTACTGGCCCACTCTATTTCCCTGTACACTTTCTTATTATACTCATCAGAGTCATTAGGTCTATAGCACACTCCTACTCTCAATTTTGATCTCCCAATGCTTATGTAACACCAAACTGACTGGACACTGCACTGTCCAGCAATGTCGACTGGCTTCACTTCCTTGGATTCTATGTGTTTCTTAACTAATAACATAACCTCTCCTCCCTTCCTATCCTGTCTATCCTTTCTGTATATATTGTACTCCCCAAATTCCAGTTCTGCATTCTTTATATCTGTGTGACACCACATCACTGATATCCCAACAATATCTGCCTTTGATGTTTTTAGTAATACCTCAATTTCATCAAATTTATTTACCAAACTCCTAGCATTGGTGTACATGCAAGTATACATGCACCTGTTCCTATTCTTAGTTACCCTAACACAACCCATGTGTTTACTTGTACCGCAATGACTCCCAGCAGTCTCTGAAATACCCTGCATCTTGTTTTCCAGGCTGCTGCTCATTCCAATAGAAGCAGTGCAAGAATCACTTTCACCTCTGCCAGTGGTTAGTGTTAATCTATTAGTCCTTGTATCCCCACCAAGCTAGCAGTTTTCCAACCCACATAACACTGCCTCGATAGCATCAGCTATCCTTGCATAATATCCTTGCATCCTTTCTATTTAAGTGTATCCCATCCCTGTAGAAGCAGTCTCTCCTGTTAACAAGTACAGACCAGGCTAAAAAAATTCTACCCCTTGAGCCTTGCCCACTCTTTCCAGGGCCGAATTGATCAACAAGGCTCTCATCGTGTCTCCTAGCATGTCACCTTTCTGGTGACATGCTATCATCTTTGCAACTACTTGGCTTTTTGTTATATACTCATGCAATTCACTATATCTATTGCATGACCATTCCACCAGAAACCTTATATTCATGCCATGCATTTTTCTTCTCTGACATGGTTCTCATCAATTCATCTGAAATCCATTTAGGTCTAAGCCTTAAACAGTATACCTTAATGTGAATAAAAAAGCCTAGTAGCTTCTACAATTATTTCCCTGATTGCTTTCCATTTTGTATTTGCTATTGATAACATTATCAGTTTGTCCTACTGAACAGAATTTAATAACTGTTTGACTATTGCAGGCACCTTTACGAAATCTAAAGCACTTTGCTTTGCCTTTGATAAGAGCTACATCTTTAAGCAAATCCTGCTTCAATAAATTCTGCACTACCACCTAGTGCTTCTTGTATTTGCAGATATTTAACGCATGAAGGTTCATTGCTGATAATCAGATTCTGATTATTTCTCTTGTTTGTTCTGGTGCAGAAAACAGTTACTCACATACTACTGTGAGTAACCAAAAACCATAAGTTCAGGTAAATATCTGGAGAGTAAAAATCCCTCAATACATAACATGCTAATTTACTGACCCATTATTTTTCTGTACAGTTGTTCATTCTACTCATCACAGTCATTTGGCCTATAACACACTTCTCTTATTTTTGTTTACCCAGTGCTTAAGTCACAACCAACTTACTCAACATTGCACCTTGTCACACAAATGGATACACTTCCTTAGATTCTATGATTCTTCATTAACATAACTGCTCCTCTTCCCCTCTTACACTGTTATCCTTTCTGTGTATACTGACTCCTCATATTCAAATTCGACACTCCTGATTCATGTATATCCTTAAACACTGTACTCCCACATTCAAATTCTGCATTCTTGAAACCTGACACTGTGTCAGATATTCCTACCATGTTTATATTTGATGACTTAACCAGTACTTCAAATTTATTTACTATGCTCCTGGCATTGGTTTTTAGGAGCATTTGCAACTAAGGCCATATTGCTCCGGGATATGCGGTGGTCATTCCCTGACCTTTCCGCATCCTCCGTATTTGGTGGTGACGGGCTCGAACCCCAGTCTAATCAAGAAGCGTGTGCTATGCACTGCTGCTCCTTCCCATCTGGCTACGGAGGTGCTGCATTGGTATGCATGCAAATATACATATACCTGTTTATGTATACTTCTAAGGCATTAGCTTATTTCATGACACAGAGTGGTTTTCAATGGGCACTACTCTTCTTGAGGAGCCCCAGGGTTCAGTGCTGGGGCACTGTATCCTATATTTACTAATGATATTGATGAAGGCACAATACCCTTAAT
Organism: Mastigoproctus giganteus; assembly: GCF_048544385.1. Lineage (NCBI taxonomy): Eukaryota > Metazoa > Arthropoda > Arachnida > Uropygi > Thelyphonidae > Mastigoproctus > Mastigoproctus giganteus. The sequence goes on along the minus strand of NC_143579.1, from coordinate 149,816,435 downwards.
GCCTAAGTTTGCAGATGCTACAAAGTTGGCAGTTTCATGACAGTAACAAAAGTATGCAACAAGATCTAGAAAAATTAGACATATGGCTGAGAAGTGGCAATTGAAGTGTTAAATATTGAAAAATGAAAGGTACTTCATATGAGGACCAGTAATCCTAGATTAATATACCAGCTGTTTGGTAATACAATCAGGGCAGTGGAGGATGAAAAAGACCTGTAAGTTAGCATACAGTCAAATATGTTCTCTGAACAGTGCAGACAGGCTGCTAGGCTCACAGAGTTTTGTCAATGAAATGCAGTAATTTTGCCAGCAGGAATAAGGAGGTGATTATTCCTCTTTATAAGGAAATGGCAAGGTCACATTCAATTCTGCATACAGGTGTGCATCGGTTGGAATGGGAGCAGAGAATGGCAATAAAATTACTAAGTGGAAAAAAAAAAGGTACTCTTGGTAAAAAGACCTCACTTATGCAAATTGATACTTATGGAGACTAGGCACCTACAAGGAGATCTGACTGATGTGTTTTAAGTATTTTTTTTTTTTTTAAGGAGCATTACCAACTAAGGCCATATTGCTCCGGGGATATGCAGTGGTCATTCCCTGACCTTTCCACATCCTCCATATTTGGTGGTCACGGGCCTGAACCCTGGTCTAATCGCGAAGCGTGTGCTACGCACTGCTGCTCCTGCCCACCTGGCTACGGAGGCGCCGTGTTTAAGTAAGCTTGATGCTAATGGCATCCTTCTGTTTGCTCAGATTAAAAGGCAAAAGTTGATTATGTTGTAGAACAGATATATTTTAAGGGCACAAAAGGTGATATTGTGTACACAATGGCACTAATGACATTGAGTATGAGATCTGCGGACTTACTTAAAAATCACAGGTCAACGTTGAAAAAAAGTCGAAATGTTAGTGTAAATTTGAAAGTGTCTGCAATTCTGCTCAGACAATAGATGAGTCTTATCAATCAATTCGGCCGTGGAGAGAATGTTCAAGGCTCATGGGATAGAATATTTCAGTTTAGTTTATTCTTGTTAACAGGAGAGACTGCTTCTACAGGGATGGGATACACTGAAATATAAAGGGTGTGAAAATGCTGATGCTATTGAGGCAGTGCTAACTGGGTCAAAAACTTCTAGTTTGGGGGGAATGATACACAGACTAGCAGATTAACAATTGCCACAAGCAGAGTTGAAAGTGATTACTGCACTGCTTCTACTGGAACGAATAGTAGCCTGAAAAGCAAGTTGACATGAATTTCTGCACTGCTGGGACTCATCATGGAAATATAAATACATGGGCTGTGTTAGGGTAACTAACAATAAGAACAGGTGCACATATACCAGCACTTCAAATTCGATGAATTTAAAGTGCTGGTCAACACATCAAAAGCGGACACTGTTGGGATATCAGAGATGTGGTCTCAAACTAAAAGGAATGCAGAATTGGAATTTGGTATCAAAATGTGTACAGAAAGGACTGACAGGATGAGGAGGAGGAGGGGGGGGGTTAGTTAAGAAACACAAAATCTAAGGCAGTGCAATGTTGAGTCAGTTTGGTGTGACAAACACTGGGAAAGAAAAAATGAGAGTAGGGGTGTGTTATAGGCCTAATGATTCTGATGAGTACAACAAACAAGTGCACAGAAAAAGAGCGAGCTAGTAAATCAATGTCTTATAATGGGGAAATTAACTTGCCAGATATTGAGTGGAACTTGAGGTTAGGTCACTCGAACACTAGCATGACTTCTGTGAATTTACTGGATGGATGTTTTCTACAGCAGCATGTTGGAGAGGCAACCAGAGGGAGTAATACTCTTGATCTGATTATCAGCAAAGATTATTCATGCATCAAGAATCAGCATATAAATGAACCACTAGGAGGCAGTGATAGTGATGTGGGATTTACTTAAAGATATAGCTACCATCAGGGGTAAAGGGAAGGGTTTTTTTCTTTTGTAAAGGTGACCATGTTGGTCCCAGACAGTTTTTAAATTCTATACAGCGGGACCAACTGATGATGTTATAACAGCAAGTTCTTCATGGGAAGCATTCAAGGAAGCAATGTCTTTTGATACCATGTAGAAAATACTGTTCAGGGTTCATCTGACATCCATTTAGGCCTAAATGGATGTCAGATGAAATAATGAGACTTGTGGCACAGAAGAAAAATGCATGGGTTCATATAAATTATCATGCAAAACATAAGCCTATGGTAGATATAAGCTAGTTTGTCATCAAGTGACAAAGGAGGTTAGTCAAGCAAAGGAAGATTATGAGAAATCTATGGCAAAGGATGCAAAGACTTCTTTACTTATGTAAACTCTAGAAGTAAGGGTTGGTCCACTTGATATCAATGATATCAAGATTGGTCCACTTGATATCAATGATTTGACTGTTAATGATTCTGCTCAGGTAGCTGACACACTGAATTGAGTATTTTGCATGTAGATTCACCCATCAGGAATTCAGTAGGGAAGTAAAGTTTATCATACTCTAACAGTGAGATAAATGATTTTGTAATAACTGAAAGGAAAGTGGAGGAAAAATTGTTGAATTTACACATAAGAAAGGCATCTGTGCTGGATGGCATCTATCAGTTATATTAAGGAAGGCAGCAAAGGAAGTAATAAAAACCCTTAGCCATAATTATGGGAGCATTTGGATTCAGGGGAGGATCCCTACAGACTGGATGTTGTGCAAAAGTATCGCCAATTCACATAGGGGATTGAAAGGGTGACAAATAATTACAGACCAGTTAGTTTAATTTCTGTTCCAGGGAAAATAATGGAGTCATTGGTTAAAGAAGCAATACTCAACTGAAGAATAACTGCCTGAGAGGGCATAAATTCAAATTGAGGAAAGAGTTGTAGGATAGATGTGTGGAAGTTTGCCCTTAGCCAGTGGGTGGTTGATTGCTGGAACAAACTTCCATCTGTCGTTGTAGAAGCTGATAGCTTAAATAGATTTAAGGCAGCACTAGACAAACATTTGGAACTTAAGCCTTTCTTGAAAGGCTTAAGTTCTGCAAATTGCAGGATCTGTAGGATCAGGACGAAATATGAACAATACTGGGTGCTGATATCCGAACATTCTGACCCCAATAGTTGGCCACTTATTTTTGTGAAAATGCTTTTGAATCCTTAATGAACCTTGTTCCTTGTTTCACTCTCATCCTCCTCGGTCATCAATGTTTTTGACTTATGAGCAAGATGAAAACATTCATGAGCATTGTTATTAAAAGAAAAAAAATATAATAAAAAGTGTAAATGAGGCTTACTGTACGCGTACATGAGTACAGGTTATTTATTTATTTATTTTTTTTTTTTTTTTGGTTTTATGAAAATCCCAAACAGAAAAGGTATTAGAATCGATAGTGCATAGTACCAAGGGTGGGTTGAAGGTTGAGAACATAGCTGGAATTAGACTTGACTTTCTGTAGAGCTGACCGGGCTAGCTGGGTGGGTCAAGTGCCTACCTGGAAACCCAAAGGTCGCGGGTTCGACTCCCGCCTCGGGCTTGGATCAAAGTACTGCAAAAACCTTGGGATGTGCATTATGGCCACAGAAGCCTATTTGCCAACAACTACAAAAAAAAAAAAAAAAAAAAAACTTTCTGTAGAAAGAAAAGTTGGTCCTATGATTTGGAAGTTGGAGAGCAAAAGGATGTTGACTGGTCATGGCATGTGTTTGGTCCAGTTTGGAAGAGAGAAGGGGATTATAGAAGCCAATTCAGAAGCGTCCACGGCAGTATAAATAGAAAAGGTATGCAACAGAAACAAAACAGACAGAGACTTTGTAAGAGATGAGGCATCAATTAACCTAATTTCCCTCTTTTGAATGGAGTCTAAAAGCTTGGGAGAGGTTATGAGGAACCCCTCTAGATGTGGGAACAACATTCCATGATAGGATGGATTTGAAATTTGTACAGAGTGAGTAGCTGTTTAGAAGAAAAGTAACACAGAGAGCAACAGAGAAAACCCAGTTTTTTAGATGCAGCTGAAGCAGTATTTGTAATGTGCTTATGCCACAAGAGATTAGAAGTCAGGGCAATCCCTAATAGAGATATGTGATCTTGTCGAGAAATCTGTGTCACTGAAAATAAGCATAACAGAAGATGAATCCTATTTGCAAGATATAGGACGACTGAGATTTAGAAGGATTGGAATTAATTAATTTAACTTGGCTCCAATGGAGAATTAACTGCACAACAGCACTTAAGGAATTGGTAGTGGACATTTGAGAAGCTGAAGCTGTTTGTGCAGAGCAAGTTTTCTCAAGCTGAAAGCTGGAATGCAATGTGCTACCGTGAACAAAACTATGGATAGGATTTCCAGACAATAGAAGAAGGCTATTGGCCCCCGGCATGGTGCCATGAAGGGTATTGTAGAGTCGTGTTACCTGCATGTACCGGTGAACTTTACAATAAAGATCTTATTATTATTAATATACAAAAGGAAAAGAGTGGGAGAAAAAAACTGAACCTTGGGAACACCAGTATTAATGGAGAAATTGAAAGAAAGAGCTATCTACCATCACTCATAGTGAGTGGTCAGAGAGAAAACTGGATAACCAATTACAAAAAACAGTTGGCAATCCATAAGATGGAAGCGTATTTAGAACTTTATGCCAAACACGATCAAAAATTTATAACAAATCAAATAAACCTTTGAAATGCCAAGAGCAACTCCTTAAGTTTTAGAACACATTTCTAGTGAATTTATCCATAGACGGTTAACATAGGCTGGTATATCACTAGTGGATCAATACTAACTGACTCCATATTGGCAATTATTGATTGGATAAAAGATTCCACGACAGTTTAGGATTTCATGGTTAATGGATTTCTCCATTTTTTCAGAAACAGTAGAAGTGCAATGGGGCAATAATTGGGAGGGATTTGTCATACCCTTATAGAAACTGTTTGGATATCTGGACGAGACTGCAGTAAGAGTTAAGACACAACATGGGTTTCTTAAAGGGAAGTCATGTCTGACCAATTTGATTGGATACTATGTGATCACAAAGGAACTGAATGCCAAAAATAATTTTGATATCATATACTTGGATTTCAGGAAAGGTTTTGATACTGTTGCACATAGAAGACTACTGTACAAATTGGAGACATATGGCATTAAGGGTAAGTTGCTACAATGGATTCAGGGATGGTTGAGTGGATACGACAAAGAGTGGTAATCAATGGACACTGCTCTTTGTGGACAAATGTTATTAGTAGTGGACTGAGAAGTTTTTTTTTTTTTTTATTTGGTAGTTATTGGCACATCGGCTTCTGTGGCCATAATGCGCCTCCCAAGGTTTTTGCAGTACTTTGATCAAAGCCCGAGGTGGGATTCGAACCCGCGACCTTTGGGTTGCTAGGCAGACGCTTTACCCACCCGGCTAGCTCGGTCGGCAGGCTGAGAAGTGGCAACTGAAGTTTAACATTGACAAAAGTACTGCATATGGGTAGTGATAAACGAAGAGAAACATACCAACAGTGTGGCACTACACTCAGGGAAATGGAAAGTGAAAAAGACCTGGGGGTAATTGTGCAGTCAAATATGAAGTTCGCTGAGCAGTGCAGATGGGCTGCCAGGGCAAGTCATGGAGTCTTGTCAATGATATATAGGAATTTTGCTAGCAGGGACAGGGAGGTGATTATCCTGTTATACAAGGCAATAGTGAGGCCACACCTAGAGTACTGTGTACAGATCTGGAGACCTCATTTTAGGAAAGATGTAAAGTTGCTAGAACAAGTACAAAGAAGGGCAACAAGATTGGTGAGGGAACAAAAAGGCTTAAGTTCTACAAATCGCAGCACCTGGAGAGTAGGCACCCGCGAGGTGATCTGATTCAGGTGTATAAGGCCTTGAATGGGTTGAGAAAGCTGAATGGTGATGGGGCTCTTGCTCAATCTAAGAACCTGAGGGGGCACAGTTAGCATTAGTAGAGGCATATGATGCAAGAAAGCAAGCTTATGCAGCATCAGCCAAAAAAAAAAAACCCTTCCACTTCACCCCTCCATTCGTTCGAAATACCTGTCCAGCTGAGCCTTAAATTTATTTAGGCTATCAACTTCCACAACAAGGGATGGAAGTCTGTTCCACCAACCAACTACCCACTGGCTAAAGGCAAACTTCCGCACATCTATCCTACATCTGTCTTTCCTCAATTTGAATTTATGCCCTCTCAGGTGATTATTCTGAGCAAGAGGCAGTATCCCATCAGCATTGAGCATGCTCAAACCATTCAAGGCTTTCTACACCTCTATCAGATCACCTCGCCGGTGCCTAGTCTACAGACACTGTAATTTGCAAAACTTAAGCCTTTCTTCATAAGAGCACCCCTTTGTTCCATTCACTAATCTTGTTGCTTTGTACTTCTCTGTACTCGTTCCAGCAGCTCTACATCCTTCTTGAAATGAGACCTCCAGACCTGTATACAGTACTCAAGGTGTGGCCTGACCATTGCCTTATACAAGGGAATAATCACCTCCCTACCCCCAGTTTCAAATTGAGGAAAGATAGTTGTTGAATAGATGTGCGGAAATTTGCCTTTAACCAGCGAGTAGTTGATTGGTGGAACAGGCTTCCATCTTTTGTTGTGGAAGCTAATAGGCTAAATAAATTTAAGGCTGAGCTGGACAGGTATTTGGAAGGAATGGAGGGGTGAAATGGGAGGTTTTTCCCTTTTGGCTGATGCTGCATAAGCTTGCTTTCTTGCATCTTATGCCTCTACTAATGCTAATGTGAGCAAATTTGAGAATAGGATTAAGTTTATTGTATAACTTTTTTGAGGTTATACAATTTTCAATATTTTGTAATACTTTCTATACCATCTATACCAGTTAATCAGTGAAGCAATTGGTATCCTTATTACACTTCCACTTCACATGGTGTAGTAAGGACAAAAAATTTAGTCACTGGAATTATACATGTGGCACTATGAAACATCCGAGAATTGTGTATTTATAGTGGAAACAGATTCCATACTACACAGGTTGAACTAATTACATTTTAAATGTTCACAAAAATAACAACTACACTGAACTTAAGTACAGTAAAAATGCAGAGAGTATTTGTAAGTTAAATAGGAAACTTAGGTAGACACTAATTTTTGTTGAAGTATTACTACTTTATGAAATACAGTACTATAATTATTACAGACCACGTTCAGAACAGTAAAGATTTGCAAAACATTTAATCATTGAATGATGTACTGGAACAGGCTCTTTCAAATCAATTTTATTTCATCAGGATATAATGATTTTTATTCAGTTATGATTATTCAAACAAATCATGGTCACTGCATCAAATACTGTCAAATTTAGTTCCAGGTGTATGAAAAGACAGCTTGTCCCCTAGGACAAACAGCCTTACTGTGCTTGCCCTTCTCCTCCAATTCCTCTTTTATGTAGCTCATGACACAATCTAGACCCCTTACTTAATATTCAAGACCACTGTAATTAACTCACTTGTTCCCCTTCCCTCAAAGTGCCACTATTTAGTTTATAATCTATACATTCAGTAGTAAACTAACAGCTGTTTTGCTATCAGCACTAAAGTTACCTATTATAATTCTTTTACAATGCGACATCCAAATGTTTCATTGTAAAAGAATTAAATATAGGTTTAATTAAATATTTAAAATAATTTAATTAAAATAAATTTAATTAAAAGAATTAAATATTTTAATTACATGTAATTAAAATTGAATCATTACACGACAAACAGGAATTATAAACTGTTGCCCATGGGTGGGTAACAGTTATAAACATACTGGATGATTACTGTCCTCCACATTAAATAAACAAACTCATTTTGTTTTAACATGCACATTTGAAGTATCTCTTATTGCAAATGAGACACCTTGGTATCAGCACTGAAATTAAAGTTCTTTCACTTACAATAAAGATAAAAAAAAAATTGGGAAAAGGTGTTTTTTTTTTTTGAATTCATTAAATTTTTTTTTACTATTACCTACAAGACTACATTTAGAGACAACATAAGCACACCAAAATGTGTATCAAGTACTTTTCAGCTCACCTTGAAAATTCAATCTAAAATTATTCTTCTTGTTGAGGAGTAAGTTTCTTGGTGCCAAAACAGCTAGACACAAAGTGTAAAATTAAGTGGGAGGTCAGGCTAGTGCATATGACACCAGGTTATTAACTATTCAGTAGCGTATGCTTATAATTTAGGGCTGATGGTTTCACAATAAAATAAACAAATTTTACATAATAAATGTACCAGGCTGGTAATGTTTTGGTAATGTTTGTAGTAAAGGTAATTGCGCAGTCAGATATGAAGTTCCCTGAGCAGTGCAGATATGCTGCCAGAGCAGGTCATGGAGCCTTGTCAATGATATATAGGAATTTTTTTAGCAGGGACAAAGAGGTGATTATCCCGTTGTACAAGGTTGGTTGGGTTTTATTGGCGCATTAGCAACTAAGGCTATAATGTGCCATTGTACAAGGTAATGGTCAGGCCACACCTTGAATACTGCAGGTCTGGAGGCCTCATTTTAGGGAGGATGTAGAGTTGCTAGAATGAGTACAAAGAAGGGGAACAAATGGGTGCTCCTACCAAAAAAAAGGCTGAAGTTCTACAAATTGAGGTGCATAAGGCCTTGAATGGGTTGAGCAAGCTGAATGCTGATGGGATTCTTCCTCTTGCTCAGATTAAGAACCTGAGGGGGCATACATTCAAATTGAGGAAAGACAGTTGTAGAATAGATGTGTGGAAATTTGTCTTTAGCCAGTGGGTAGTTGATTGGTGAAACAGACTTCCATCTTTTTGTTGTGGAAGTTGATAGCCTAAATAAATTTTAGGCTGAGTTGGACAGGCATTTGGAACGAAGAGAGGGGTGAAATGGGAGGGGAGGGGGGGGGGGTTGGCTGATGCTGCATAAGCTTGCTTTCTTGTATTGTATGCCTCTACTAATGCTAATTCCATTATTTCCATACCACTTGTCTCCATGCAGTGGGCGTAGAACGGAGTGATTGTACCATTATTGTGAAGGAGTTTTCTTTCTGATTGTTTTGTGTAGTCAAGTATGGGAAGTGTTTAGCTTAGGTAGTCTGTTTATCACCCCATCTTGCTGTCTTAAAATCAGAAAACAAGTTCCCGATAAAAATACAGTTAAAAACATAAGTAGAGGAAACACCCTACACATATCAACCTAGGAGGGCAGGGAAAGCTGCGAGTGGCACCTGCCAATTATTGTTTTGTTCCTGTCCATTTGTCGAAATATAGACTAGTATACAAGATCTGGAGTTTTACCTTTGATATTAAATATATATATATTTTTCCTTTTCCATTGCGGAATACAATTACGTGTGAAAATTCATGAACACACAGCATCCGGTTATTTTTTCCCCTCTGATGAAACAGTGTTAGTACTCATCTTTTCATGTCACAGATTGGGGATGATTTGAGCATAATCATTGGCTAAGATTTAGTATATGGTGCACCTTCTCCACACTCGCCGACACGGCACTGATTGACGGGTACTGACTCCACCCAGTGTCACGTGATCTCCTGAACATACGGAAACATCTGGCATGAGTGCCACGTCGTGTGCATCACCTGTGTCATGTTTCCGTATGTTCATGTTATGAACTTCGCTGTTAGAAATGTCACATGGTAGTAGTGGCATGTGATGCAAGAAAGCAAGTGTATGAGCTTATGCAGCATCAGCAAAAAAAAAACCACTATTCCCTCCAAATGTCTGTCCAGTTCCTCCTTAAATTCATTCAACCTATCAACTTCCACAACAGTTGGAAGTTTGTTCCATCAATTAACCACCCACTGGCTAAAGGCAAATTTCTGCACATCTATTCTACATCTCTTTTCTTAATTTGAATTTATGCCCCCTTAGGTTCATAATCTGAACAAGTGGAAGGATCCCATCAGAATTCAGCGTGCTCAACCCATTCAAGGCCTTATACACCTCAATCAGATCACCACACAGGTGCCTAGTCTCCAGCCACTGCAATTTGCAGAACTTTAGCCTATCTTGGCAAGAAGATCCCTTCATTCCCCTCACCAATCTTGTTGCCCTTCTCTGTACACACTCAAGCAAATCTACATCCTTCCTAAAATGAGGCCTCCAGACCTATACGCAGTACTCAAGGCATGGCCTGTACCATTGCCTTATACAGAGGGACAATCACCTCCTTTTCCCTGCTAGCAAAATTTCTATATATCATTGACAAAACCCCATGACCTGCCCTGGCAGCCTGTCTACATTGCTCAGAAAACTTCATATCTGACTGCACAATTACTCCCAGGTCTTTTTCATTTTCTACCACCTTAAGTGCAGTACCACACAGTTGGTACTTTTCTCTTGTGTTACTTCTACCCATATGCAGTACTTTGCATTTGTCAAGGTTAAACTTCAGTTGCCACTTCTTAGCCCATCTGCCCAAATTATCTAGATCCTGTTGCAGTAGCACACTGCCATTACTGTCATTAACAACCCAGCCAACCTTTGTATCATCTGCAAACTTCGACACTAAGCCTGATATACCTTCATCAATATCATTGATATATATACAAAACAACAGTGGACCCAACACCAAACTCTGTGGGACTCCACTAATAACATTAGTCCATGAAGAGCAGCACCCATTGATTACCACCCTCTGTATTCTCCCACTTAACCACCCTTTTATCCATTGTAGCAACTTACCCTTAATACCATTCTGCTCCAATTTGTACAATAGTCTTCCATGCGCAACAGTGTCAAAAGCTTTCCTGAAATCCAAATATATGATACCAAATTATTTTTTGCATCCAGTTCCTTTGTAACCACATCATAATGTTTTTGTTTGTTATTTGGAGCATTAACAACTAAGGCCATATTGCTCCGGGAATATGCGGTGGTCATTCCCTGACCTTTCTGTATTTGGTGGTGATGGGCTCGAATCCCGGTCTAATCAAGAAGCGTGTGCTATGCACTGCTGCTCCTTCCCACCTGGATAGGAGGCACCTAACCACATCATAATAACCAATCAAATTTATCAGACAAGACTTTCCCTTAACAAACCCATGCTGTGTGTAAATTATTGCTCATGTCTTGTCTAGATGATCCTGCAATGCATCTTTAACCAGTGACTTCTATTTTACCCAGAACAGAAGTTAAACTAACTGGTCTGTAATTACTTGTGTCACCTTTTAATATTTGATTAGCCGATTATTTAATTTTATCGATGCGATGCGTAATTAAAAACAAAAAGGCTGAATGATACGTATATCGGGGGTGTGGGGGGCAGAAGCCCCCAGAAAAAAAGAAAACCCACTATTTGCGTATTCGATTGTTAGTGAGACACTTGGTTGAGACGGGTGTCTGTTGTATTGGATGATTTATTCCTGCAAAATATTAGTGCGAAAGTGTTGGATCGTTTAGAAAACATAATTCAATTGATAAGGTGAGTGATTTCTGTACTTTTAGCATTTCTGTTGACGGGAATCAGCAATTTTCAGTGTTGCACGTGGTGTTAATTTTTGTTACAAATAATATGCTGATTACTTGTTTTTTCATGTTCGGGCAGAAACGCAGGGGATCCCCTATCCCCCGTCTAGTAATGTACGGGCGAGAAGAATCAGGGGTTGCACGTGGTGCGAATTTTTAAAAAAAAATTGCCGTATAACTTTTTCTTCATTTCAGCTCCGATTTTGTAGGGGGGAAAGCGGGGGTTAGGCGAATTTTGAAAAATCAGTATTTATAAAATCACCTACATACACTGCAGTCATAATTTTCAATTTTTTTCTCTCGTTGCAAACCAGTGTCATATGCGGACCTTGGAAACCATTTTATACTGATACTTTATCACAACCATTTCGTTAAAACGAGACTTACAATAAAGGAAGACGGCTGGCACTTACAATAAAAATGTGTGCAAGAGGTGTCTTAGAAAAATTTTCTCTGCTATTTCATTTGGCAAATTCGATACTCCCACGAACTAACTATTGAATTGGTTCATGCACTCAGATCTTTTCGGTAACTGTAGCAAATGCCAATCATTACATTTAGTCAGGCGAGAAGATTAGCACGACTTCTCAACACATTCTATCATACTTACGACCAAAATGATGAGAGATTTAGGTACACTAGCGCTAAATATCCTTCCACTTCTACTTTCTGATAGCACGTTTGAAAGGACCCTCCAGAAATTGGAAGTAAATGAAATTTAGCATATGCGCATGCGTGAGAGAACTGTTACCTGCGTAATGAGTTTTCGAGTTGGCTGTTTAGATTGGTGGTAGTCGTATAGTTATAAGCATTGACTTTATTCTAGATTGAGGAGAATAAGTAATCCATCGGAAGAAAAGTAAGTTTCAATGCTAGAATAGCCATAAAACATCAATAAAAAAAAATATATATATATATATCGTTTTTTGTGACCCTTTCGAGTTCCGAAAAGTTCTCAAGTATGAAGACTTCGATCATCCATTACTAAAATGTATTTGATTGGTATTGCATATAAAATGGTGTTTTGAGTGCAACAGCTATATTTTTCTTCACCATAAGAGAGATATAGATTTTTAACGAAATCAGTGCTACGGGAATTCAACTGTAGAAATGGTGTTGACGTAAGAATACTCTCATTATGATATACACACGTGCATAAGTATATATATGCATGTACCCAGTATGTGTGTGTCTGTACACACACACACACACTGTTCCTGAGTATGTATGTTAGATTGTTCAGATTTAAATTTGGAAAAAAAAAAAAAAAAACCGAGCACATCAGTAGCCTATTGAGGTGTTATAGCTTCCGTAGGGCTTAACTTTTATTTATTTATATTTTAATTTCTTCTCCCTTCCATAATACTCCAGCAAAATTTTAATGGAAGTTATCTCTCCACACAGTTGCTACTAGGAGAGGCCCTATAGCTATGTTCATACAGAACTAAGGTCGTGTGGTGGATAATGCTCATCCAGGGCCTACATAGTTGGGGCTCCCACCGGGCAACAACATTTTCCAATGTTGGATTTTTGAAGGATGTCTGGAAAGTCTTGTTATGTCTATGTAATTGTTACTCCAGTGTAGTTATGGTAATGAAATAATATAGTAGAAAACACCATTAAATATTTTTTTTGGTTTACATAATTTGACAACATGATGCCAGTTTATGAACAAGCTTATCATGTATCCACTGGATCTGCCCACTCTACTTTAAAAAAAAAAGGCAAATCCAGAAAAAAATTTCGTGGCTTGTTTGTGCACAAACAAGGCACAAAATAATGGACACAACAAAACAAATAGGACACTCAAACATAATGTGACTAGCAGACACAGTCACAAAGCTGCTAAAGTCTGAATTACTTTAAAGTAAACATTACGCACAACCAAACCTCAAACTAGAATGGCGATCACATCAGCATCAGTGTTGTCAACTGTAGTCAGTTGAAAACAGCTCAGCCACAATGCAAAAATAGATTAAGGGTAGGAGCACATGCCCCTACCCTGAACCTACCACTGGTTGCTACTAATGCTAGCCCATGTCATAACATGTGGCAGTTTGTCTTCCAGCTCTTCCCTGAAATGTAAATTATTTTTCAATCAAAAAATGATGTTGCATGAATAAGAGCTTAAGTAAATTGCACGTTCATTGCTAAAGATGATTTTACTTCATTTTGGTATGATGTCAAACACACAACATTTGCAACAAATTCTCACACATGCAATTCTCCTTTGATCCAAATATGTATTGGATAGCTTGTGAATGCAGTGAAGTCAATAGGAATACATCTTCAAGTCAGTCTTCAAACAGGTGTGAAACGATGACTGTGGTATATCAGATTCAACAGAATATTTGTGGATGAATTTATTGGGAGACTTGAAAACAGACTCTTTAACATCACTCCCCTTGTTGAAGGCTTGCCTGCTCTGGGTTAGTCTTTAACTGATCCTGTTGTAAAGAGTTTTTTTTCATTTGGAAAGAGTAATTCTGAGAGGAGATTCAAAATTCTTCTTGTTATTTCTGTAGGCATGCCTAGCCTCTGTCTGTCATGAACCCAAGTAGCAGCTACAGTTCATTGTTTTTCTAAGAAAGAGTTGCTTGTATCACATATTTCAACTTTCTGAAATTACAAAAACAGAATGTTAATTATAAGCAAACTAGCTAAAACATTATAAATAACTTGTTAATTATTAAAAGTTCTGCATTTGAGAAAGACAACTTTAATTAGGGGGATGGGGACAGAAAAATCAAAAAGTTTTTATTAAGAATTTAAACTTTTTATTATTTAACCATATTTTATTATTTTTTTTAAATTTGGGAATGAAATGATTTAGCATTAGCAAAGGCACATGATGCAAGAAAGCAAGCTTATATAGCATCAGCAAAAAAAAAAAAAAAAAAGACACCCTTCTCGTTTCACCTGTCCACTCGCTCCAAATGTTTATTTTGGTGTTTCGTAGCCAGGTGGGAAGGAGCAGCAGTGTGTAGCACATGCTTCTTGATTAGACCGGGGTTCGAGCCCGTCACCACCAAATACAGAGGATGCGGAAAGGTCAGGCAATGATCACCGCATATTCCCGGAGCAATATGGCCTTAGTTGCCAATGCTCCTAAAAACCAAATAACAACAACAACAAATGTTTATCTAGTTCTGCCTTGAATCTATTTAAGCTATCAACTTCTACAATGTCAGATGGAAGATTGCTGGAAGTTTGTTCCAGCAATCAACCACCTGCTGGCTAAAAGCAAATTTCCACACATCTATCCTACAACTGTCTTTCCTCAATTTGAATTGATGTCCTCTCAGGTGATTATTTTGAGCAAGAGGAAGAATCCCAGCAGCATTAAGCATGCTCAAACCATTCAAGGCTTTATACACCTCAATCAGATCACCTTGCAGGTGCCTAGTCTCCAGACATTGTAATTTGCAAAACTTAAGCCTTTCTTAATAAGAGCAACCCTTAGTTTCATTCACTAATCTTGTTGCCCTTCTCTGTATTTGTTCCAACAGCTCTACATCCTTCTTAAAATGAGGCCTCCAGACCTGTATAAAGTACTCAAGGTGTGACCTGACCATTGCCTTATACAAGGGAATAATCACCTCCTTATTCCCGGGGCAATATGGCCTTAGTTGCTAATGCTCCTAAAAAAAAAAAAAAAAAACATAACAAATAATAACCTCCTTATTCCTGCTAGAAAACGTCCTGTATATATCATTGACAAAACACCATGAGCTACTCTTTCAGACCATCTGCACTTCTCAGAAAACTTCATATCTGCTTGCACCCCCAGGTCCTTTTAACTCTACCACTGTCAGTATAGTACCACACAGTTGATATGTTACTCTGAGGTTACTGCTTCCCATATACAGTACTTTACATTTGTCAATGTTAAACTTCAGTTGCCACATCTCAGTCCACTTGCTCAACTTTTCTAGATCCTGTTGCAGCAGCATACTGTCATTAACATCCCTGTCGACCATCATATCATCTGCAAACTTGGACATTAAGCCTGATATACCATCATCAATATCATTAATAAATGCAGAAAACAACTATGGACCCAACACTGAACCCTGGGAAACTCCATTAATTAAGGGGACATAAATTTAAATTTAAGGAAAAAGAAAAAAAAGATGGCTTCTCACTTAGATGTGCAAAATTTGCTTTCAGCCAGATAGACATTAGTCCACGAAGAGCAGTGTCCATTGATTACCACTCTCTGCCTTCTCCCACTCAACCATCCCTTTATCCATAGTAGCAATTTTCCTCCAATGCCATACTGCTCCAATTTGTACAGCAGTCTTCCACGTGCAACAGTATCAAAAGCCTTTCTAAGATCCAAATACATTATTTAATATTTAAATTATTCTTTGTATCCAGTTCCTTTGTGACCACATCATAATATCCAAAAAAGCAAACTCACCTCATCTGTATATTCCCTTTAACAGTTTGCTAAACTTTCCATAAATTTATTCAAACTACTTACTTCTACAACACGAGATGACAGTTTTTCCAAAAATCAGTTACTATCTGGCTGAAAGCAAATTTTGCACGTCTAAGTGAGAAGCCATCTTTTTTTCTTTTTCCTTAAATTTAAATTTATGTCCCCTTATGTGATGTCTGAGAAAGTATAATTATACTACTAAGTTTATTCACTCTTTATAAAACCTTAAACACTTCAATGAGTCTTCTCTGAGATATCTAGTTTCCAGATGCTGCAATTTGCAGAACTGAAGTCATTCTTCTTAAGGTTACCCTTTTGTGTCCCTGACTAATCGTGTTGCTCTTCTCTGCTCCCATTCCACCAGATCCATATCCTTCTTAAAATGAGTGCTTCAGACCTTCTGTATGAAGCACTCAAGATGTTTCTTAACTGTTGTCTTATACAAGAAGGTAATCACTTCCTTGTCCAGGCATGTAAAATTTTATACATTTAAAACCTAAAGGCTGTTGCTAAATGCAACAAGCAACAGTTGAGAGGTCCTGTAACACAACTAAAATAAATAAATTAAAAACTACAAAATGAAAGCCAATATTAACAAGAGCCATTATCCACTCAAAGAAGTACAGTGGTATGGGATTGTGCAAAAGTAAGAAGCAACTATTGCCTGAAATAATGCTAGGGAACCCTACCATTTCCTTAGCATCTGGTCCTTGCTTTTAAGCAAGCACCAGATGCTAAGGAAAAAAAATAAATAACACAAAAGAAAGTTTTGGGGAGCCACAATGACAACTTGATCACTGCTGTGGATATCTGCCCCTGAAATTTTGAAGATGTTGCATCATTTCAGTTATGTAGTTATAATTTATTTTAATTTCTGCCTTGCATTTTATAATGAGTTAGTATAAGTTTATTTTGCGTATATATACTGTGTTTAGGCTCATTGATTGGTTCTAATTTAAATTGAAATACACGTTTTGTCATTTAGCTTGCTTGAGTTGTTTGTTAGTTACAGGGTGCCAACCATATTTAACATGTTTTCATTTCACTCTGCATTCATCATTCACATTGATGCATAAGTGTTCGCTTTGCATATCACATATTTGCATTATTAATTTGACATTCAAGAATTTTCAAACTGGCAGACATCCTACAGTCAAGTTGTCACTGTGGTTCCCAACTTTTTTTTTACAAAGTGATGGGTAGTGCCAGATAGGGTTTTTCCTAGAATTGTTTTGGGTAGCAGTTGCATCGTTGCATCTTACCTTTGCAAAGTCCCACTGCTTTAGTTCAGCATTGACTCTACTTGTTCACTTTGTAATTTTTAATTGCTTTTTTTGGTAAACCGCAGATAGGACTTCTCGAGTATCACTTGTTGCATTTTAAAGCCCTATGGCTTTAAATTATTTAATTCATTAGCCAAAGCGTCATTATTTTTGTGAAACATCGAGTTAACTCCGAGTTAGGAGCATGGAGTTGATTTGACCCCAAACAGTATATGTTCAGCAGTTTATGCCCTTCATCTTCTTTCACACACCTGAGGGTTGTGTTGTCTTAGGGTTGTTGATAGCTGTTTTTGAAAATGTTTTCTTTGATTTCTCCATTGAAAATTCCAGAAATCTCTATTAATTATCACACAAATAGAAAAAATTCGGGAATTATCAAGTTAAGTGAAATCATGCACTTGTTGATTGGCGTATGTCATTTTACAGTTACTGTATTAAGCTGGCATTACTGCCTCTTGCCTTTCTCCAACCTGTAATGCTCTCTAGCCTTGTAATATTGTTGCATCATCTGGAATCAAACTGTTGATGTGCACAGCTTCACATTTCATGTAGCGGGCATTTCTATTGACAGGCTGACATCAAATTGCAGGTGTTGGTTGAAGCATGTGGTTTTTAAATATCCATTTTTGTTTGCTGACGGGTCTAAAGGTAGTTTTAATTTCAAAAATGAATTTAAAATATGTTTTTAATATAAAAATGGATTTTTCACTGTTGTGTTCTGAAAAGATTGCAAATATGTGTCATCAAAAAAGTGAACAATTTTGAATTATTTTTTGCTGATTTTTCAAATGTAGGCATGTGGGTCTAAATGACCCCCAGTTGGCACCTGCTGACAGGTTAATGAGTGAAATGAGTATGACACCTACACATCCTAGATTAAGTGAGACAGTCCTCAGTTTTGACTGTTTTTTTTTAAGAATTTATTCTTGGATCATATTTTGCTTTCTACCATTTTGTTATTACATCACTTTGAAGTTCAAATGAATGTTGTGTTCTGAAATATAAAGAGATGTTATTTAAAAAATGTACAGATGGTTTTATATATTGGATACTTTCCAAGGTGAATTTAATTCATGGGTCAAAGAACCAAAATCATGGACTTTTTTTTTTTTTGTCCAATTTTGGAAGCTTGATACTCCATGATGAAATGCAGATCAAATGTTATACTTTGCCATAATAAAGAGGTTTTGAAACATTAATAAAAAAAATTTTCTTTATTATTAGTCAGAGTTAAAAGCCTGAAAAATTAATTTTATAACAGTTATAAAGTTAACATTAAGTGATAAATAGGATAATATGTTTTTTTATAAAAAATATATTTTGATTTTTTGTGTTGCTATACTTAATGTTTTCTCATATGAATGAACTGTTCTTTGAAATTAAAGGCTTATTATGTTGTTCTTATATTACAATTCCTACTTGTGGGTTGCAAATTTATCCCTCAAATTGGGGTGTAACCTTGTATAAAGTGCACTCCATGGTAATTTTTAGTTCCGTAATGAATTTAGAAGGCATCAATTTGCAGTTAACATGCAGGTGGTAATGTGCAAAGAAGGCTGTTCATAAGTAAAATTTAAATAATTGCAATAAAATGTGCACACAAAGTGATGTATTGCAATTGTTTTTGTATTGCAGCCATACAGAATTTTCATGTAGTGAATGTCACAATAACCTTTGAAAAAAATGTTATGAATGATATCATGCTACTATTTCATGTTTATAATATTTATCACATACGTGGGTAAAATTAACAGAAATTTATTTTTTCATTAAAATATATTTATTTTAAAGCATTTTTGTATAAATATTGGCTTGATTTGTTGTATTGGAGGAAAGCTGAAGTTTCATTCAATTGATGCCAGCACAAACTTAAATTTCGCTGTGAAGCATTTATTTCATCTCCATTGAGATGAAGTAATGTTTCTATTTTTACCACTACTTTTTTGAAAATTTAAGTATATTTAATAAGCTTTTTATTTCATTAAAACTAATTCCATATTTTTAGAGGTTAACAAAAAAGAACCGAAATTCATAAGTATTGCAATCTACTGGTAAAATGTGCAGCATCGGTAGGTATACTAAAAGCACAATTTAAAAAATCCAAATAGTTTTTTTTTTTAATATTAAAGAAAAATGTCGGGCCTGTCAGGGGACTGATATCACTCGTGTTACAAAATGAAGTGATAGGTTAATGGATAATGACAAGAGTATTGATAATTATGTAGGTATCTAATTAATGATCAACAATATTGATTAGCAAATTTAATAAAATTCTTGACCAGTTCTATAATTATAATACTATAAAAAAGCATAGTATTGTAAACTGAATAAAGTGAAAAATTTTCAATTGAAAAATTAATTGTTGTTATTAGTGTACATCAGCCTTAACAACAGTTGCAGTGCCAATTAAACTAATTTCAGCTGATCGGTGGGGGAAGGCCATGTTGCAGGTAATCACATTGCTCACCCACCATTAATTTCATAGCCTTTGGGAAAAATTAAAAATCCTTCCTGTTGAGACTTGTAGACTAATAGACAGTAAACGAAAAAATAGATGCTATCAGCTGTCCAGAATGTACAGTGCATCATTATATTCAAATAGCTGAAATTAGGTTTTCTTGTGAAAAAGTATTTTGATAATAAAAAAAATTTTCTTTATTATTAGTCAGAGTTAAAAGCCTGAAAAATTAATTTTATAACAGTTATAAAGTTAACATTAAGTGATAAATAGGATAATATGTTTTTTTATAAAAAATATATTTTGATTTTTTGTGTTGCTATACTTAATGTTTTCTCATATGAAACATGATAATTGTATCTGCACTAGGATTTATTGTGTTTCTACATTTAATTGACTGACAACTTTACTCAAAGCAAAAATAAAATTACAAGTTATATTTATGCTAATGTATAATTATGCTCTCTCTACTCTGCCATATAGTGACTAGAGGCGAGTCTGAATAGTGTACGCTGTGGGGGCATTGTTGAAGTCATGTTATGTCAAGGAGATGGGAGTGTATTCTTGCTATGTGTATGTATATACACATGTATATGCTATGTATATACTATAGCATGTGTATATGCTATGTATATACACATGCTATGTATATACTATATCAAATTTTTTCATTAATTAATACATATGCCCATCTCCACTTTATCAACTGAAATGCATAATGAATAGTGAAATTTATTAGTTTCAAACTTATCTGTGAAAAGAACTAAACCTCCCAATAACTTACCCATTTATTTCACAAACGTATGATCTCAGTGATGTCCATTTCCACCCACGATCTGCCAAGCCTCATTTACTTTTCTTAGTGTCTCAGTTATTTATGTCATCCACTAATCATCTCAGTTGCCCTAACTATCCGATCTGTGATTTCTTTGTTTTGAATATGGTAATTGTGCCTACATCTGTCCTGATATTCTTTGTCAAATATTTTTAATATGGAATTTCCTCTTTTTGATCACCTCTGTCTTAAAATCTCTCCACTCCATTTTCTCAAATTCATATGTTCTCTCTATTGTGCTCCAAAACGTTTTCCTAATCACTCAAAATTCTTTGATTTACTTTCTTTGAAACTCTACTTTCGTCAGCCTAACTTTCCTAATGGTGAGATGATTTTGTTTGGTGATTTTAATG
The DNA here is from genome assembly GCF_048544385.1 of Mastigoproctus giganteus. Taxonomy (NCBI): domain Eukaryota; kingdom Metazoa; phylum Arthropoda; class Arachnida; order Uropygi; family Thelyphonidae; genus Mastigoproctus; species Mastigoproctus giganteus. Next base: position 149,795,589 of record NC_143579.1, on the reverse strand, counting down.
TTCACAATTCCAGCTGGCTTCATTTTTCTGATTACATGGAGCCAACTGGTTGAAATGATACAGATTTTGCAGTTACTAATGACCTTGTACACTATCATTTATCTACCATTATACCAGATGGTCCTAATTGTTTTTTCACCATATGCCCTGATTGTTTTCTCACCAATGGTCAGTTAAAGTACATTTAGTCGCCCTCTAGGCACCACAGATCACAACTTTATGATGGTCTCTTCTCCAGTGGCTGTTTTCAGATTTGTGTTGTTTGGATTAGAGAATAGGATACTTTGCATGGTTTTCTATTCTTTCTGTCTTTGAATTATTATTTTAAACCTTCTCATAACTGCATTTGTTCAGATTGTGAAAGTGAAATTATTATTATTTTTTTTTTTTTTGTTGAAATTCTTTATACAGTTTTCTATCTAAAATTTTGGTCTTCCAGAAATATGCTAAGGCCGTTCAGAATAAGAATGCAGCATATCGCAGTTATTATTAGTAACGGTAGTGGCATATGATGCAAGAAACCCAACATCAGCCAAACAAAAATCCCACTTGTCCCTCCCCTCCAATAATTTTTTTAGTTCGACCTTGAATTTATTCAAACTGCTCACTTCCACAACAATACATGGTAGTTTGTTCCAACAATCAACCCACCCGTTGGCTGAGGACACACCTCCACAAATCTATTCTGCAGCCATTTTTCTTTAATTTGAATTTATGACCCCTCATGTAGTCTGTGCAAGACATAGAATGCCATCAGTATTGAGCTTACATAATTCATTCAAAGACTTAAGCACTTCAGTCATATCACCTCATAGGTTCTTAGTCACATGATGTTGTAGTTTGCAGAACTGAAGCCTTTCTTGGAAAGACAACCCTTTTGTTCCCTTCACCAGTCTCATTGCCCTTCTTTGCACCTGTTCCGCAGATCTACATCGTTCATTAGTGATGCATCTAGACCTATATGCAGTACTCAAGATGTGGTGTAGCCATTGCCTAGTACTATGGGATAATCATTTTCTTATCCCTGTTAGCAATGTCCTGTAGATCACAGACAAAACCCCACAAACTGCCCTTGCAGTTTTCCTGTATCGTCAGAGAACTGTATATTTCACACTACAAAAATATTTTCCCCCCCCTCCCTAGTTTTTTTTTTTTTTTTTCCACTATGCTAGCTGTAGTACCATAGTATATTAATCTAGAATTACTGCTACTTGCAAACTTGCAATTGTCAGTGTTAAACTTCAACTGCCAGTTCTCAGCCTATCTCCTAATTTTTTTAGATCTTGCTGCAGTAGCTTACCCTAATTACTGCCATTAGCAGCCTTGTGAATCTTTTATCACCTACAGTCTTAGATATTAACCCTCATATACCTTCATCAATATCATTAATAAATACGAAAAACAGCAATGGGCCCAGCACTGAACCCTAGGGGATTCCACTAATAACATTAGTCCACAAAGAAAAGCCCATTGAAAACCGCTCTGTCTTCTTCCACTTAACCATCCCTCTAACCAGTGCAATAACTTGTGTAATGCCACACTGCTCCAATTTGTACAGCAGTCTTTTATGGGCAACAGTGTCAAACTCTTTCCTTGTATGATAACAAAATTAATTTTTAATCCAGTTCCTTTTTTATCACATCATATCATCCAATTAGATTTGTCAGAAAAGTTGCCCCTTAAAAAATCTGTGCTATGACTGCAGTATAATTTCATTTCTTTCTAGATGGACCTGTATTACTTCTTTAACCAGAAACTCCATTATTTTCCCTGGCACAGAAGTTAAGCTAACAGGTCTGTAATTACTCATGTCATCTTTTAATTCCTCTTTGTGAATTGGGGATATATGTTCGCATATCTCCATTCCATAAGGACCTCCCATCACGTCTGCCGTATGTTACCAAGTTCATTACAGATATTTTTCTTCTCACCCTTCATGTTATGATTACTCAAATTGATTCTAATATCAAAGAAGTCAGTTGGAATTTCTTTTTCAGTCTGTAATACAACCAACTTCTTTGATAGAAACTCCACTATAGATATTCCACTAGATCTTCAAAGAAGATCTAGTGGAATAGATCCTGCAAGAACTTGAAGAGAAGCTGATGAGACTGTATAGCAGGCACGCACCAAGGCTAATAGTATACTTCTTTGTATAAAAATTAATTTATTTCAAAATGTTTTCTTCTGTAACCTCTGAAACCAGGCCCCAGTCCTGTGGAGTAATATGTATGAGAGCTCTGGATAAATTTCTAACTTTAGTCTCCAGATGAGAAAGGTGGGCACTGAAATTTAATTTTTCATCCAATGTTAATCCTAAGTAATTCATTTCTGTTATTAAGGGAAGTTGAAGATTATCAATTTTTATTTGTGGCACTAATTATTGAAACACTAAGGGCGCCAGCCAGTCATTTAATGCCAGATTCCATATCAGAGAACCCAGAAAGGAACCCTCAGGTGGGCATCCTCTGTAAACAGCTCTAATATGATGTTTAGATTTTATTATTACTTGTCTGTCCTTGAAATAGTTTTTGTTGAGGAGTTGATGTGTTGAATTATAGGAACTACCTGACTTACGTAATACTCGACTTACGGAAATTTCACTTTACGTAAGTTTCTGCTGGCCAGTGCAAACGTAAAAAAATCATGGACACATATTTTGCATCCTGTAGGAATAAATGGAGGTATCGTGAAAATATAATTTGAACCCAATAAACACTTTTTTTTTTTTTTTTGTAATTCGTTCCAAGTCCTTGAAAGTTAAATTTCGCTATATTACTAAACTATTTATCTCTCTAAAAGGTCATATTTATAAAGGTAATTTCACTACCCTTTCATTATTATCATATGTTCCCATTATAAGAATCAATTTTGAATGCCTTTGTGATATTTTTCTAAAGCATGTTTCTGGAGGTCACAACCAAAAAATTATAAAAACAATTTACTTTCCAGTTTATTGGGCTTTTCTGTTAGTGCATCTAATTATAAACAGGGTAGTAAACTCGATGTTATTGCATTTGCGATAATACCGATAATTGCAATCGTGTGGATTTTTACACTATTATAGTAAAATCTGTTACCCTTCACTGAAATCTTCAACCATATAAAAAACAAAATTTCAGAAACTTCTCCTCATTCTTATTTCTGTATTACAATTATGAAGGGAATGCGCAACTAGAGGGAGAAATACTCGCGATTTGATTATCAGTAGTGATTCTTCATGCATTAAGAATCTGCAGATAGAGGAACCACTAGGTGGCAGTGATCACAGTGTGCTGAAGTGGAATTTACTCAGAGGTAACTACCATCAGAGGTAAAGGGAAGGGTTATTGCTTTCGTTAAGGTGACTACGATGGTCTGAGACAGTATTTAAATTCTATACAGTGGGACCAACTGATGATGTTACCAACAGCAAATTCTAAATGGGAACCATTCAAAGAACTTATCTTGGAAGCTACTAGGCTTTACATACCAACTAAGAAATATTCAAGGTTTAGGCCTAAATGGATGTCAGATGAACTAATGAGACATATGGCAGAGAAGAAAAATGCATGGGATACATATAAATTAACACGACACAGAAGCCTATGATAGATATAAGTTGATCTGTAACCAAGTTACAAAGGAGGTTAGGCAGGCGAAGCAGATTACGAGAAATCCATAGCAAGGGATGCAAAGAAAAACAGCAAAGAGTTCTTTACTTATGTAAACTCTAGAAGGAAGGGGGTGAATCAGATTGGTCCACTTGATATCGATGGTTCAACTGTTGATGATCCTGCTCAGGTAGCTAACAAACTAAATGAAAAATTTGCATCGACATTCACACATGAGGAGTTATTCAGCGAGGGGAATGCCAGAGGTTTATTCAACTCTGGCAGTAAGCTAGATAATCTTGTAATAACTGAGAGTAAAGTGGAGGAGAAATTGTTGAAGATAAAAACAAGAAAGGCACCTGGGGTGGATGGAATCTATCCAGTTGTATTAAAGGAGGCAGCAAAGGAAGTAAGCAAACCCTTAGCCATAATTATGAGAGCTTCCTTGGACTCAGGGGAGGTACCCATAGACTGAAGATGTGCAAATGTGACCCCAATTCACAAAGGAGGATCAAAGGCTGACACAAGTAATTATCGACCTGTGAGTGTAACTTCTGTTCCAGGAAAATTAATGGAGGCACTGGTTAAAGAAACACTGCAGGATCATCTAGACAAGACTTCAGTTATAGCTCGGACACAGCATGGTTTTGTTAAGGGGAAGTCTTGCCTGACCAATTTTATTGGATATTATAATGCAGTCACAAAAGAACTTTATGCAGGGAATAACTTTGATATTATTTATTTGGATCATAGAAAGGCTTTTGATACTGTTGCACATGGAAGACTGCTGCACAAATTGGAGCAGGCATTGGAGGCAAATTGTTGCTATGGATAAAGGGGTGGTTGAGGGGGAGAAGACAGAGAGTGGTAATCAATGGACACTGCTCATCGTGGACTAATATTATTAGTGGAGTCCCTCAGGGTTCAGTGTTGAGTCCATTATTGTTTTATGTATTTATAAATAATATTGATGATGGTATATCAAGCTTAATGTCCAAGTTTGCAGACGATACAAAGGTTGGCAGGGTTGTTAAGGACACTACTGATGCTATGCTGCTTCAACAGGATCTGGAAAGCTTCTGGTTAATGAAGTTTAACATTGACAAATGTAAAATACCACATATGGGAAACAGCAACCCCAGAGCAACGTATAAACTCTGTGGTACAACACTGACAGTGGTAGAGAATGAAAAGGACCTGGGGGTAATTGTGCACAATTACCCCCAGGTCAGTGCAGACAAACTACCCCCAGCAGTGCAGACAGACTGCAAGAGTAGCTCATGGTGTCTTTTCAATGATGTACAAGAATTTTTCTAGCAGGGATAAGGAGGTGATTATTCCCTTGTATTAGGCAATGGTCAGGCCACACCTTGAGTACTTTACACAGGTCTGGAGGCTTCATTTCAAGAAGGATGTAGAGCTGCTGGAACGAGTACAGAGAAGAGCAACAAGATTAGTGAATGGATCAAAGGGTTGCTCTTATGAAGAAAGGCTTAAGTTTTGCAAATTACAGTGTCTGGAGACTAGGCACTGGCGAGGTGATCTGATAGAGGTGTATAAAGCCTTGAATGGTTTGAGCATGATCAGTGCTGATGGGATTCTGCCTCTTGCTCAGAATAATCACCTGAGAGGGCATAAATTCAAATTGAGGAAAGACAGATGTAGGATAGATGTGCGGAAATTTGCCTTTAGCCAGCGGATAGTTGGTTGGTTGGTGGAACAGACTTCCATTCTCTGTTGTGGAAGTTAATAGCCTAAATAAATTTAAGGCTCAGCTGGACAGGTATTTCGAACGAACGGAGGGATGAAGTGAAAGTTTTTTTTTTTTTTTTGGCTGATGCTGCATAAGCTTGCTTTCTTACATCATATGCCTCTACTAATGTTAGCTAATGCTAATGAAAAGTGCAAGTGGTGGTAATGCTAGGAAACGAAACAAAATTGATTTTGAAATGAAGATGAAAATGATTAAGAAATACGAAGCATGACAAAGTTTGTCATCTACTGCAAGGGAATTAGGTTTCGGTGCTTTCGCAGCGAATCCTGTTTTAATGGACAGTCAGCGTATAAAAGAACATATCAAAGGATCAACCCACTTAAGATCAACAAAATGATCGCAAAACAGCGTTCAGGTGCTATATTGAAGATGGAACAGCTGTTAATAATAATGATGGAAAATCAGATTCAGAAGTGAGTGCCACTGAGTTTTAATGACCATTCAAGCAAAAGCAACAAGTATTTATGAAGATATTAAGGATAAGTGTGACGAACCCTAACCCAAGTTCGTGGTAAGCAAAGGTAGTTTAATAGGTTCAAGCATTGTGCTGGTTTCCAAAACATTAAAGTATGCAGTGAAGTCGCCAGTGGCAATTCTGCAGCTGCAGAGAACTTTTGCGATGTGTTGGAAAAAATTATTGAAGAAGGCGGCTATTCAACGCAGCAAATTTTAATGTTGACGAGACTGCTCTGTATTGGAAAAAAAAATGCTGGATCGAACATACATTGTCAAAGAGGGAAATACAATGACAGGTTTCAGGGCGTCAAAAGATAGGGCCACACTCTTCCTTGGGCTAATGAATTGGGAGATTACAGATTAAAACCACTGCTTGTGTAGTATTCTGGAAATCCTTGTGCGTTTGAGGGCATCAATAAAACCACCCTACCCATGCATTTCTGGTCGAACTAGAGAGCATGGATAACAATATCTCTCTTTGAGGATTGGTTTAAATGCTGTTTTATTCCTGAGGTTGAAATATATTGTAAAGACAACAACATTCCTTTCAAGATTTTGCTTATATTAGATAATGCTCCTGGGCATCATACGCATCTATTTGATTTCAATCCAAAAGTGAGAATCATATTTCTACTGCCAAACACAACTTCACTCATCCAAGTTATGGATCGGGGTGTTATTTCGAATTTAAAAGCATACTATTTACGCACGTTTGCTCAGGAATTGTCTGCAGCAGATGATGAGAAAAATTTTACATTAAGAGACTTTTGGAAACCTTACAATATTTGCAATGCCATCTTAAAATAAGGCCTGGGCAGAAATTACTAAAAGTTGTTTAAATGGCACATGGAAGAAAATGTGCCCATGGCAGGTAAAAGGCTTCGAAGGATTTGAAAAGGACAAATCATATGACGAGGTTACAGATAAGATTGTAAAGGTTGCAGAGCTACTTCAGTTGGAGGTTGATGCCAAAGACATGGAGGAGTTAATAGAGGAAGAAGAGAAGGAACTACCTAACGAAGAACTTATCGACTTGCAGGCAGCGATAGTGAAAGAAGAAAATGTTGATGGAGCTCAAGATGAAACAAATGAGGAGCCAAGACGCTTCATCTCCAGAGAGAAGGCAGTGTCATTTTGTGAAATTGCATTGGCAATGGCGAGGTTTGAGAAGATGAATCCTGACAGCGAACGATTCTTAAAAGTTAATAGAGGGGTGAATGATGTGCTTGCTTGCTACAAAGAAATTTCCAATGAAAAGAAAAAAGCCACCGTCCAATCATCTATTAATATGTGCTTTCGTAAGGTTGAGCGGCAGACTCCTTCTAAATCTCCACAGTCCTCAACCTCCACAGTGGCTTACTTATCAGCTGAAGATATTGATTCTGGCAGCAATGCCCGAGAAGTAAAACTTACTGATGTTATGCCTTCTCCTCTTTTTTTTTTTTTTTGTAATTTTATAATTTCGAAATTTTTTTAAATTGCACGCCTTTGTAATTTTTCCTGTGCATGAGATAAAAAATTGAATAAATACAAAAAATCATTCTATTTACGTGTTCGTCGAATATTTGTTTTTTGATTCGATCAATTTAGTGAGTGCTGCACATGCATCGGAGAAATTCCGACTGACGTAGCGTCATGTAACCCTTATGTAAGTCAGGGAGTACCTAAATCCACTAAGGCATCTTCACACAAGCATCCTGGAGCTTTTTGTTGTAGAACAGTTTCTGGATTCTAAGAGCTATTAATCAAGCAATTTTCAAGCAATTTCAAGCAATTTTCCCATGTTAGCAAGTAATGCGATTGGTCTCTTTGTTTTTAGGCCAGAGAACGGTTTTTCAGGTTTGTGGATTATACGCAGCAAAGCTATTTTCCAAGCTACAGGGAAAATTTCTTCCGAAAGACATTTGCAGAATACTGTTAGGAAATTTTTTTACAACTCTGACTAAAATATTTTCAATGAGGTCACTGCCAGGACATTTAGAAACATTGACCTTTTTAATGGGTCAATGTTTGTAATTCTTTTATAGTGGCTGTTTGTAATTCTTCCAGTGAGAACGGAGGAGTAGCCTCCTCGGCATTTTACATAGAATTTTCCAATCTAATTCGAGCATGAAGATCATCATTAAGAGTAGGGTTGTCTGGGAAATATCCTGTCTAGGATGGTATTCATCTTGTCAGGCCAGTTTTTAGTTTCAGTGTTATTATTTACCACAGTATTATAAATATCAGGAGCATGTATTTTATTTTTGGTTAGTTTATACAATAAACCACACAGATCAGAGTTGCCTGTAGTTTTCACAAGATTTTGCCAAGACTCCCTTTTGGGACTTGCAATGGCTTTATCAAAATTTCTTTTAAGTGTTTGGTACTCCACCTTCAGAAATTCAACTTCTTCTGGAGGAAAGTTTCTATACCTTTTCTGTAGGATGCAGCCCTCAGGTGCATTCCTTTTTGCTAACAGTTGATTACCCATCTCTTTGCTAAGAGGCCAGTCATACCATTCCTACTAGCCATGTTTGTCCCAGTGCTCTTGTTTTATCAATGAATACCATTTATATTTTACCAGTCTTAGCTGTCTGACAGAGCCTTATACACTTAGATTTTATATGAAAATGACTGTGTCTACTGTTTTTAATTATTTTAAATCACTAAACTTGTTTTCTCTTATTTAATAAAAAATGTTTTTATATTTGAATAAAATTAGAAATTTAAATAATGGAAGAACAGGTTTAGCATTAGTAGAGGCATATTTTTTTATATTTTTTTTTTGGAAGCTTGCTTTCTTGCATCATCATCATCATCAGCCATTTTCAATCCACTGCAGGATGAAGGCCTCTCCAGCAACTTTCCAGTTCCTTCTGTTTTGAGCACTGGCCATCCATTTACTACCCAAAAACTCATGAATTTCATCTATCCATCTCCACCTTTGTCTTCCAGGTTTTCTTCTAGCTCCTCTTGGGTACCATTCTGTTATTTTCTTAGTCCATCTGTCATCATGTCTTCGAGCTATGTGTCCTGCCCAAGACCATTTTAGTTCTTTAGTTTTGATAAGAATGTCCTTTACTTGAGTTTGCTGCCTAATCCATGCGTTTCTCTTCTCATCTAACAGTCTGATTCCCAGTATAATTCGTTCCATTCTTCGCTGTGTAGTTCTCAGCTTCTCTTCCATTCTTTTGGTGAGTGCCCAAGTTTCACTTCCATACTCCCCACCATGACTTATGGAAGTGAAACTTGGGCACTCACTAAAAGAATGGAAGAGAAGCTGAGAACTACACAGCGAAGAATGAACAGAATGTACAGAATGAACAACTGTTTGGAAGAAAAGTAATGCCAAGAGCGAAAGAGAAAACCAAGTTTTTTAGATGCAGAGGAAGCAATATTTGTAATGTGCTTGTGCCAAGAGAGATTAGAAGTCAGGGTAATCCCCAAAAGAGATATATCTTTTTGCCTAGAAATCAGAGTGTCACCAAAGGAGCAGAAGAATCCTTTTTGCGAGATATAAGACAACACTGAGTTTTAGAAGGATAGAAATCAACTAAGTTGTCTTTGTCTCACTGGAGTATTACCTGGAGATTGGCATTTAAGGAATTTGTAGCAGATTTTCGAGAAGTTGAAGCTGATTGAGCAGGGCAAGGTTTCTCAAAATGGAAAGTGGAATGCAATGTGCTATCATCAGCAAAACTATGGATAGGATTTCCAGTCAATGGAAGAAGGTCATTAATATACAAGAGGAAGAGAGTGGGGGAAAGAACTGAACTTTGGGGGACACCAGCATTAGTAGAGAAGTTAGAAGACGGAGAGCCATCTACTATCGCCCTCAGTGAGCGATCAGAGAGAAAACTGGATAACCAATTATAAAAAAACAGTTGGCAAACCACAAGATGGAAGCTTGTTTACAAGACCTTTATGGCAAACACGATCGAAAGCCTTTGAGATGTCACGGGCAACTGCTTGTGTTTAACCGAACTTTTCCATTGAATTAGTCCATAAATGGGTAACATAAGCCGTAGCATAAGAATATCACCAGTGGATCGACACTGACGGAATCTATACTGGCGATTGTTGATGAGACAGAAGGTTTCTAGGTAGTTTAAGAGTTGACGGTTAATTGATTTCTCCATTACTTTAGAAAGAGTAGAGGTAATTGCAATGGGATGATAAATGGATGGGAGGGATTTGTCACCCTTTTTTGAGAACTGGCTGGATATGAGCAAATTTCCAAGCAGAAGGAAAAACACCTTTGGAATAAAAAAGTGAAAAAAGGTGGCAAAGAACAGGAGTAAGTTCAGGAGCACAGGTTTTGAGAACAAGTGGAGAAATACCACTGGGACCTGGAGCTTTCTTAGCATCAAGATTCCTCAAAATCCTTCTGACATCCTTTTGAATGAAGACCACAGTAGGTATTGAATGGGAGGTGTTTTACCAAGATCATTAATACATGAGTTGGAAGAAAAATAGGATGCTAGCAGGTCAACTTTATCCTTGGCTGAAGTGACAACAGACCCATCTGGTTTGGACAGAGGGGGAGCAGAGATGGGCAAAAGTTGCGGCCAATAGCTTTGGCCCCTCGACGTGGGCACCTGTACGTGGTGAGGGGACCTCCCAGTGATGCTGCTGGACTTCCAGACTAGCATCACTGGGATCCAACGCCCACAGCCCAGGTTCCACGCTTACATCAATGGAATCCAGCGTGTTTGCCGTGCGCTGCGACCCGTGGAAATTCGGAAAGGGGGATCCTGGTGGTTGAGGGGCCCAGCTTCAATACACCACTTTGGCCCCTGCTTCGACAAGATGGGTGGTCCTGGAAGGCCCGGCTAGGATCAATCGGCTAGTAGGCTCGCCTGCGAGGGTCAATGCCACGCCCCTACCCTCATGGTCCGAGGGACAGGATTCAGGCTGGCGGCGGTGCGGGTATAGTGTCTGGGTAGCCCTGGTGTCCCACTCCCGAGCGCATTTATTGCATGCCGGGTAGTGGGCGTCCCTTTGGGCTCCGTGGTGGGTGGGGAGCCCGGGCACTGAACAACTAAAATAACTCCATGAATCCTGATAAAGTCATTTCTTCAGGGGCCCCAACCCGGTCCCTATCTGAAAACGTAGACAGAGAATCAGATAGCATTATTGCTAAAAAGAGGCAGCGAACCGAATTACCATCAGGGCCAGTCCCAAGGTTCTTAATCATGCATTCTACCAATGAGACACCGATTGGTAAAATGTCGCCCTTTTTTATTCAAAAAGGGTTAGATGGGTTAGCAGGTTCACCCAAATCAGTTAAGAGGCTTCGTTCTGGAGACCTTTTAATTGAAACTAAAAATGACCGGCAATCTGAACATCTACTCCGAACAACATCAATCGGAGGTATCCCTATAACAGTGACACCACACAGAACACTCAATTCATCGAGAGGTGTCATTTCGGAGTGGGAACTTCTCGACGTAACTGAGGAGGAAATCTGCTCCGAATTAAAACCACAGGGAGTCATTGTCGTCAAGAGAATCACTGCGCGAAGGGATGGAAAAATTGTTAAAACCAGGAGCGTTATCCTGACTTTTAACTCTCCTAAACCTCCTGATGAGATTAAAGCTGGATACATCAACTGTTCAGTGCATCCATACGTTCCAAACCCTTTATGGTGTTTTAAATGCCAGAAGTATGGACATTCTCAAATGGCCTGCCATGGAGTCCTTGCATGCGTTCGATGCGGTGCAAAGGACCACGAAACAACAGCATGTTCAGCCGCAAAACCCACCTGTATTAACCGTGAAGGCGAAAACCCGGCCTATTCACGAGCATGTCCGAGGTGGAAAGAAGAAAAAGAAATTCAACGGCTGAAGGCAGAGCTAAATATATCATACCAGGAGGCAAGGAAATCGGTCAAACCCCTGAATATCAATAAACCTACCTACGCCCAGAAGGTAGCAGGGAGATGTTCCATCGGAACTCAGACAGACATGACCATTCCTCCGAAGGAGTCTTTCACTCCCATCGCACGGTATCTCTTAAGTTCTCAAAAACCTGCACAAAAGGACCAATCAGCTGCCACTCCTATATCGGTACCTCCTAATGCTCCACAAATAACAAAGGTAACTATGAAAGAAAAGAATAAGAAAGGGAAGTCCCCCCTAGCACCCAAGAAAAGATGGATGTTGAGCAGAAGGAGGTACCCGAAGAATCAGTCTTGGAACTCTTTGCGGAGGAGGAAATGGACACGGGACAGCATCCATTCTTCCCCAAAAAAGACAAATCCAAGACTGATAAAAGTAAGCCCTCAGCACCTCAGAAGCCGCCTGATGGACCCACCAAGCCAAAATAATGGCTAAATTCCTACAATGGAATTGTCGTGGATTCCGGCGAAATACTGATGACATCAAGGCCCTCCTGCAAAAGCACGAGCCAGTTTGCTTTTGCTTGCAGGAGACATATCTAAAGGCAAATGATGATCCCACCATGCACAACATCACATTTTTTCGAAAGGATAGAATTGCGGATGGCTCTGTACATGGGGGAGTGGCTATCCTTGTGGGTAACCAGACCCCAGTGCAGTCCTTGCTAATTACAACCAGCATAGAGGCTGTTGCAATTCGCCTTTCAGTGGGATTTTTATTAACTGTGTGCTCCATTTATTTGCCACCTGGGACTGACATCTCCCAGGCAGACCTTGATGATCTTCTAACGCAGCTGCCTCCCACTCTCTTACTTCTCGGGAATTTTAATGGACATAACACCCTGTGGGGTAGTGCTAACATCAACGGAAGGGGACGAGTCATAGAACGTATGCTCAATGACAATGAACTTTCCCTTCTAAATATTGGAACAAACACCTTCTTCCACATGCCTACCCGTACTTTTTCTGCCATTGATCTCTCTATCTGCTCCCCTTCTCTACTCCCTTCACTCACTTGGGAAGTGGAGGAGAATCCATACGGAAGCGATCACTTCCCTGTGATAACCTTGTTACACAGTGGGAGACCATGTCTTCCTTTTAGGTTACCACGGTGGAAGATTGATCAGGCTGACTGGACTGCCTTCCAACATCAGGCAAATTTTGATCTTAGCACAGTCAGTCAAGAGCCTATCAATGATGCAGTTAAGTACATCACAGAAAATATTGTCCAAGCCGCTGCGAATGCTGTTCCAAAAACATCTGCCCGGTTTCCACCATTTCCGAAACCTTGGTGGAATTCACAATGCACAGCAGCAAAAAAGGCTCAAAACAAAGCGTGGGGGATATTCCGCCGATATCCTACCACGACCAACCTTATAGCCTTTAAACGTGCACAAGCCAAAGCACGTTATATCCGCCGTTAGAGTCAAAAGGAATCGTGGATCGTTTTACATCATCTATTAACCAGAAATCCGGAAAATGAAGGGAAAATATACATCCGACCATTCTTCAATCCTAGATTATAATGGATGCGCTGTTGCAGATCCAACTGCAATAGCTAATTCTCTTGGGGAAACATTCTCTAACATCTCTGCACCATCTTCGTATTCCCCAGAGTTCCTGGTCCTGAAATATAAAATCGAAAAACAGGCACTTAGCTTTAAATCTAAGAGTATTTATCCCTACAACGGGGATTTCACTATTCAGGAACTGGAAAGAGCCCTCGCTCTTTCCAAAGCAAGTGCTGTTGGACCAGATGGCATCCATTATGAAATGATTAAACATCTTTCACCAAAATCTATGGATTGTCTGCTCCTTCTGTATAACAGAATCTTTATTGAAGGGCAGTTTCCGGATTCCTGGAGAAAGGCAATCGTTCTTGCCTTTCCTAAGCCAGGAAAGGATCCAAAAGTCACCACCAATTATCGTCCTATTGCTCTGACCAGCTATCTGTGCAAAATCCTGGAGAGAATGGTTAATTCTCGTTTAATATGGTATCTCGAAACAAATGACCTTCTCTCCAACATCCAGTGCGGCTTCCGAAGGAACTGGTCCACCTTGGACCATCTTATTAGATTGGAAGCATCCATCCGGGATGCTTTCCTAAAACGCGAACACTTGGTGTCGGTGTTCTTTGACATGGAGAAAGCGTATGACACAACTTGGAGATTTGGCATCTTAAAAGATCTGCATAGCCTTGGTCTTAGGGGGCAACTCCCCATTTTTATTAAAAACTTTTTAGCCAATCGAACTTTCCAAGTACGTGTGGGATCCTCACTCTCTCGTCCTTTCAGCCAAGAGGAGGGAGTACCACAAGGATCAGTATTAAGTGTCACGCTTTTTGCCATCAAAGTCAATTCCATCACAGAACAACTTCCTCCAACTGTAAACTGTGCCCTCTATGTTGATGACTTTAGCATATTTTGTCAGTCATGTAACATGAGGGTTATTGAAAGACAACTGCAGAAAGCCACTGATCGCCTTAATTCCTGGGCACTTGCTAATGGCTTCAGGTTCTCGCCGGAGAAGACCGTTTGCGTACACTTTTGTCGCAAGCGTAATCTTCATCCTGAACCTGAATTAAGGCTCGGACAAAATGTTATTCCAGTAGTGTCAGACACAAAATTCTTGGGACTTGTGTTTGATAAAAAGTTGACCTTTCTCAAACATATTCATCAACTTCGTACAAAATGCACGAGGGGACTCAATATTCTCCGCTCTCTCTCCTCAACGCGTTGGGGAGCAGATCGATGCACCCTACTACGGCTTTACCGTGCACTTGTACGACCCAAATTAGATTACGTGTCCCAGGTATACTCCTCAGCTAGAGATAGTGTCCTCCGATGGCTGGACCCTGTCCACCATCAGGTTATCCGTATCGCTACTGGAGCTTTTCGAACATCTCCTGTCCAGAGCTTATACGTCGAAGCAAACGAACCATCGTTATCCCTTGGACGTAAGCAGTTGTCTTTAAACTATGATTTAAAGTTGAAATCCCTGCCAGACCATCCTACGTGGGCATCCATTTTTGAGCCACGTTGGGAAAACTTGTACAATACCCGTCAGACTGCCAACCTACCTTTTGGTATTCGTGTCCAAGAGCTAATCAGAGAGTTTAACATCATGGTAGACAAGGTGGCACAAACACCAAAAGAAACTCTTCCACCCTGGCATGCTCATCCCCCACCGTGCAACTTTTCCCTTAAGAAATGGGTAAAGTCTGAGACCTCATCATCTGTCTACCAGCAGCTCTACTCTGCACACCAAGCTGAGCACTCAGACTTCCTGCCCGTTTACACAGACGGCTCGAAGTCTGAATCGTGTGTAGGATCTGCTGCTGTCTCTCCGGACACTATAATATCTCAGCAGATTCCTTCCGAATCCAGCATATACACTGCAGAGCTGTATGCTATAGAGCTAGCCTTGGATCACATTCGAACTTGTCAATTCCAAAGGTCAATAATATATTCAGATTCTTTGAGTGTATTACAGGCTTTATTATCTACGAGACATAATTCTCATCCAGTTCTTTGTCGGGTTCAGCAGAAGGGACATTCTCTTCATGAATGCAAGTTTGATATCCGCTTCTGCTGGATTCCTAGCCACATTGGGATAAAGGGAAATGATTTGGCTGACGCTGCAGCCAAATCAGCAACACCCACTCATAATCGTTGCCTGTCAGCCCCCTATACAGACTACAGCCAAATAATACGCAACAAGATATATTCCCAATGGCAAGAACTATGGCACAGACAGAGAACAAATAAATTATATGAAATAAAGCCTGTAATAGAAACATGGCAGTCTAGTCTGCGCAGGAATCGGAGCGAGGAAGTTGTTCTTGCTCGACTCCGCATAGGACACAGTCATCTGACACATTCTTTTTTGCTGAGGGCGGATGACCCTCCTATGTGCGATTCTTGCGACACCATTTTATCAATAAAGCATATTTTAATAGATTGCGTTAATTTTACCCATGTTCGCAATATATATTTTACCGCTTTTACTCATCCGACTGAGCCTTATACACTCAGTCAGATTTTATCAGACAACGACCACGTGTCAGCAGTTTTTAAGTTTTTACAAGCTATTGATATATACACACATATATAAATTGGATCATTTATTTTTAAACTTATGCTGCTTTATACATATTTATATATATATATATATATATATATAAAAATAACAATTTGACGAGGTAACCTTTTTAAAGGTTACCAGAATTTATCTTTATTGTTATTTTAATCATTTCCTTAGTTATTTTAATCATTTCGTTTAATCATTTCCTTTAATCATAGCCTTAGTTGTTTTTGCGCCAATAAACCCAAAATCAAATTCAAATTCAAATCCAATAGCTTTGGTAAGAGACCAGAATGCTCGGTAGCTGAGCATTCTGGTCTCGGTAAGGGCAAGGAGCAAGTTTTCTACTCTTAGCCTGTTCAAACTCTAGTTTTGACTGATTAATAACTGCTTTACAATTGTTGTGAGCTTTGGTATAGGCAGAAAATGAAACTGAAGAATTAGAAACAAGCCAATTACTATATGCAGCGTTCTTCTCTTGAACAGCTTTAGCACATTTATTGGAAAACCAAGGTTTAGATAAAGGGCGAGAATTTAAAGTGGAGTGTGGGATAAAGGATTCCATTTCTGAAAGAATAATTTCACTGACACGATCTGAGCAAACGTTGACATCAGAAGTTTTGAAACAGTAATCCGACCAAGGAAAAGAAGAAAAGAAATCTCGCAGGTCATCCCATTTTGCATTCTTGTAATGCCAAACAACACGAGGTTGGGAATAGCCATGAGATAAAGGTTCCATTGGAGAAGAGACAATCACCAAGTTGTGATCTGAAGTGCCTAAAGGACCTCTCACTTCGACCGTGTACTTAGAAGGGTTGTTTGTGAGAAAAAGATCAAGGGTATTGGCTGTATGATTAGGATTGGCCGGTATTTTTGTAGGTAAATGAACAATCTGTGCAAGTGTCATTAGTAATTGCAAAAGCATCAGCATCTCGACCAGCTGAGTCGGTGTGACTATAAAACAGAAGCCAACTGGAGTTGTGAACATTAAAATCACCAAGGAAAATTATCTGACTGTTAGGAAAGTTGGACTGGGGGAAGTCAAGTTGCAAAGAGAGGAAGTCGAAGAGCTCCAAGTGATTAGTGGAGTTGGGAGAACAGTAGAGACAACTGATTAATTTGACAGAATGAGGTAGAGAGATTTTAAGCCAGAGAAGATTGAAAAGAGGAGATTCCGAGTTACCAAGTCTCTGACATGGAATATCGGACGGACATGTGCACAAGTACCACCTTTGAGGCGAAAGGAATCATACAGCAAATAATTTGGGCAACTGAGATGAGCAGTAGTTGAATCAACTGATAACTGAGATTCTGTCACAAAAAGTACATGCGGTTTGGCATACTGCAAGTGGAAATGGACATTGTTGAGATGCTGTATGAAGTAATGAAATTTTTGGATATGGCGTACACATGTAAGAATATACCCAGATCCTTGACATAACGTGGCTTCGACAATGCCCCCCACATACACACTACTCGGACTCCCTCCAATCACTGCCTGGCAGAGTAGCGGTAACAAGGTTATACACTAGCTGATATATCAGCTAGTGTATAACCTAGAGAGTTATCAATAGGTTCAGTCCGGTGTACTGACTAGCGGCAGGTCTGTGAAAATGGTTTTAGAGCTGTACCCTTGAAATGTAAGGAAGATTGGATCTTGCCATGATGTTCATCATAACCTCAAAAGTCATCAATCGTACTGCATGATGAAAGAGATGGGGAAGGGTTGACAGGAAGTTAGCTCTGGAGACTAAACATGGGTCTCTGCTGGAACTTCAGCAGTTCCCAATACTGCAGTTATGTGAAGACCAAAATGGCAGCCGTATTGAACAGATGGTTTTTTTTTTTTTTTTTTGTTTTTAAGTTTATGTATGCCCTTTCTTTTGCGCTAGTTTTAATTAAAATATATATTTAAGATAGTATTGTTATTTACAGTAAAACATGTTTCCTTATGGGCAATCCTGTGTCACAGTATAGTGTCCTGACTGGTGCAATAAAAATAATACTAAGTGAAGAATCCCAAAAATGTTTTTATTTTTATTCAAGGTAATCACCCCCTTATTGAATGCACTTATTATACCATTCTAAAAATTTTTGAAAAGATCGGTGAAAGCATTCAAAGATATGATGTTGATTTCTGTCAGTACATATTTCTTAATGTCCTCAACATCCTGAAGAGAAAGTCTGGCACTAGATTGAGAGAGTAATGTGGATGGTTGATCAGTACAATGCCATGTTTTGTTGGAAATGTCTTCACAAAAAGGGCATAATAGGCAGGGGCATTGTTGTGTATCAAGAACTAGTTGCCTTGTGGCCTTGGCCTCACCTGGGAAATCCACTTGAATAATCTTTGAAGCATCTGTATGAATAATGCAACATTGACTCTATCCCCTTCAAGTGAAAATTCCTTGTGAATCACACCTTTTTCATCAAAAAACATGATCAGCAACATTTTGATTCTGGACTTCTGTAAGCAAAACGTTTTGGGCCTTGGTATTGATTTTGAAGTGAACTACATGCTCTGGCGCTTTGTCTCTAGGTTGTTCCAAAACACCCAACTCTTATCTCCAGTGTCATCAGTTTAAGAAATTAGGATTGTCTTCACAAGCGTAGATATATAGTCTTTTGAATCATTCTCTTCATTGCTTGTGCTCATCTGTGAAGCACGAATATTGCACAGGCCTTCCTTTTCCCTAAATCTGCATGCAGAATTTGACGAATTGAGTCCTTATCCATAGCTCACTCATCAATCATCATTCTGAGGGTAAAACAACAATCTCTTGCCACAATTTCCTGATGTTTCGCAACTCTTTCCTTATTTCAAGAGGTCGACAATATGCCCATTTCTTGGCTGATCGTGAACCTCCTCATGTCAGTCTTTGTACTGCTTATTCCTTTCAGTCACACACACACTGGCACAGCTCAAGATTTCATATGTTTCTTTTGTAGATATTACTAGTTTAAAGCAAAATTTGGTATTTTGCACATCACTTCATTGCAAAATTGTGACACAGAACGTTAACGCTGCTAAATGAAACTTTTTGTTACTTGAGGCTGTCAGTCTACTCTCTCTGCCACCATCTTTGGATTAAGCTTGAATTACAACATACCACTCCTTGGTATATTTTCAAACTCCTTGTGATTGCAACAGCACCAGTCTAGGAACTTTATTTCCACGCTTTGTATATATATATTGCTTGTTACATTATTTTCTATTTCATATAATCACCTCTAATTAGCCATTTGTGAAATACACAGTTTTACATACAAAAATATGAAATTCATTAAATGGACTTCAACTGACTGTTTGTGAAAACTGCTTTCCTTATATAAAGAGCTGAAATTAATTATTGCTTGTGCAGATTTAT
This sequence comes from Mastigoproctus giganteus, assembly GCF_048544385.1. Lineage (NCBI taxonomy): Eukaryota > Metazoa > Arthropoda > Arachnida > Uropygi > Thelyphonidae > Mastigoproctus > Mastigoproctus giganteus. Next base: position 149,776,434 of record NC_143579.1, on the reverse strand, counting down.
AGGTAGATTTATTTAAGAAGCTTCAGTTTTATTATTTTCAGTAAGCAAACATTATTTATGTAATACCGGCAAGTAAAAGTGGAAAAATTTAAATGTTTAAAACATACTATTTGACACTTGTGTGCCTTAATTTCCTCCACATGATCATTCTCAGAAAAGGTGGTTACAGGTTTGGGGGCACAGCCTGACCTAATTCACCCCGGGGCCTCACATCTGGTGTGTATGGGCTTGGCACACCTAGGGTCCTGAGCTGGATATCATCATTCTTCTCTTTCTTGGTGATTCCCTTCTACTTTTGAATCTCTCTCTCTCTCTCTCTCTCTCTCTCTCTCTCTCTCTCTCTCTCTCTCTCTCTCTCTCTCTCTCTCTCTCTCTCTCTCTCAGGGTAACTCGGGAACTTTTTTTTTTTTTTTTTCCTGGTGCAGCATAAGCCTCAGGCTTCCTTGCACCATATGGCTATTAATAATAATAATAATAATAATAATTGACAGCTTCACAGCACTCTCAAGCAATTCATTGGACATTGCTGATGTAAAATATTGTTGAAAGCAATGCTAGAATTTACATCTCAGGGTTTAAAATATTTTAGAGATTGATATGGAATGGGAACAAAATGTCCCGTCATGAAAATAAAAGTATATTTATTTACATAATAAATAAATGTAACACTGACCTTAGTGAGTGAGCTCCCCAGAGATTTTGCCCCTAATTGATAGTAAAGTACTGAAGCTGCCATTTGGAAGTGTGTACAGATTAGCAGCAATAAGATTAAGACTGTTATAAAGCAGCCAAACCTGATATAACAGGTTTGGCTGCAGGTCTAACAATGATGTTTTAGGCTAGAAATACTTTCTAGTTTAGAAAGAATTTAAGATAATTTATTATTGTTGCAATCAACACGTCATTTAGGCATAAGCTTCTTAGAGCAGAATTTGTCATTAAATCTGGCCTCATATCAACTTTGTTTTTCACTGGGATTTCCTTTCACAATATTAAGTCATACATTACAGTATTGAGTCATACATTAAAATAATGTAATTTTTCTTTGCATGATTTATACTTGTGGCTCTGATGTGCTCTGAACAAATTTTTTCCCTTTGAAAGCTAATGACCGGTGTAGTTGATTTCAGATGGCCTTGGTTGTGTGGTACTCAGATTGTAGCAAAAACAATGGCTGATTCCTGACAGGAGCCAAACTTTATTTTTAATTTCTGGAAAATGTTTTGGGACTTTTCATTCAGAAAAGATGAAATATTGCCAATATTTTGTCTTTTCTTAATGAATTACAGTACCTATTACAGTGTGCCCTCTTTTAAGTTTTAATAAAAAATAAAAAAAATTAAAACATGCTATTATGTGTTTTACACCTTTTATTTTTAAAAATATAAAAAAATAATTCTGCTTATAATTGAAAAAAAATGTTTCATATATAAAATAGAAACATTAAGCACACAAATTTAAACATGTAAATACACATATATTGATGTTTATTATGTACATAAATATTATTAAAGAAAAAAAACATATATACAATCAGGTATCCGTATTCACGAAATCTGTATTCGCATTGGCGATCGCAAAATTTATCTTACTAAAAATTTGACTACTGCTCGCTGCATTCACTCTGAGTGATGGTAGGGCACGCATCTTCAGTCTCATGGTGAGTGGCATCCGAGTAGGGCAGCTTTTGACCTTTGTGTGTTTGTCTGCGTAAGGATACTTGTGCTTAAAATATTACTGCACTTATGTGAATACCCATGGGTTCTAAAAGGAGTGCATCTAGTAATGGACAAAAGTGTAAAAAGGGCCAAGAAAGTGATGACTTTGAAAAAGAAAGTGCAGATTCTAGATATATGTCGAGAAGGCTCAGATATGCAACCGTAGTTAGCATTAGTAGAGGCACATGATGCAAGAAAGCAAGCTTATGCAGCATCAGCCAAAAAATAAAAAATAAATAAAAAACTCTCCCATTTCACCCCTCCATTCTTTCCAAATACTTGTCCAGCCCAGCCTTAAATTTATTTAGGCTATCAACTTCCACAACAAAGGATGGAAGTCTGTTCCACCAACCAACTACCTGCTGACTAAAGGCAAACTTCCACACATCTATCCTACGTCTGTCTTTCCTCAATTTGCATTTATGCCCTCTAAAGTGATTATTCTGAGCAAGAGGAAGAATCACATCAGCACTGAGCATGCTAAAATCATTCAAGGCTTTATACAGGGTGTCTCAAAAATATTGGTACAAACGTTTAGGGGAGGTAGGTAACATCTAAAGGAATGTGAATCGCATAGGAACCCATAACTGGAAACGTCACTGTAAGTCAGTAGACGGTGCTGTTCATCAGTTCGCGAGAGGGAAAATTTCTGGTTTACTCATTCAAGCAGTAGTCGCCGCATGAAAAGCATGCATCGATATACGAACTGTGATCTGGCAGACATGCACCTAGTGTATGGATTAGCAGAGAGCAATGGACGAGCCGCTCAACGAATTTATGGAGAACGCTTCCCAGACAGACATGTACCGGACCACCGTTTGTTTCCGCATGTGCATCAAAATTTGTGCGATTATGGGTCATTCGGAGATAACAGGAGTATGCGGGCAGACCAGGTTCAATGCGAACTCCCGCCATGGAAGAAAGTGTGTTGAATGCCATCCAGAATAATCCTACTACCAGCACATGTGCCTCTGCCTTAGGAGTGTCTCATTGCAGTGTGTCTAGCACGACGATTCCTTACACCCCTTTTATCTCCAAAGGATTCAGTTACTGCTCCCCCAAGATCATCCTGCATGTGTGGCTTTTGTGCAGTGGTTTCTCCAAGAAAGTGTTCAAGACTTGAATTTTCCAGCCTATGTTTTGGTCACGGATGAGGCTTATTTCACTCTGGAAGGTTTATTCAATCAGCACAGTGATCATGTGTGGGCTCACGACAACCCACACGGTGTGTGCCCCCATACACAACATCGGTTCGCAGTAAATGTGTGGGCAGGTATGGTCGATGGCTGCTTAGTCAGCCCATACCTGTTACCATCCCGCATGAACTCTGCTAAATAACAGATCTTTCTTGAAAAAGTTCTACCAGGGTTACTTGACGATGTTTCTGCAAATGTGAGACGCAACATTTGGTTTCAACATGACGGGGTGCCTGCCCATTATGGAAGGTGTGTTCGTGACCATTTGAACAGGTGTTTTGGGCATTGATGGATTGGCCGTGGTGGACCCATTGCCTGGCCCCTACGCTCACCTGATATATCGAGCCTTGATTTCTTTCTGTGGGATGGCCCTCAAATCTATCATGTATGAATCGCCTGTGGAGATGGAAATGGATCTCGTAGTGAGACTCGTCTGCGCTGCTGCTACTGTCAAAGAAACTCCAGGTGTGTTCAACCGTGTCTGCCAATCCATGCTGCGTCAGTGTGACGCATGCATCGCATCTCATGGTGGAACCTTCTAGCATCTGTTGTAACATCATGAAATGCATCCATCTCGTACTCCATCGTTAATATTATGTCAAATAAATGTTTGCCACTAATTACTGTCTTTTGTCATTTCTCCTTTTTGTGCCTCTGCTACTACTTTCCCGTGACGTTTACGGTTATGGGTTCTTATGTGATTCACATTCCTTTAGATGTTATGTAAATGATGTCATGTTTGGTATCAACGAAAGTACCGTATGATACATAAGGAAACAGAGATCAGAGAGGCAGGGCAAGCTGGTGGAATTCTTACTGCTAAATACGCGGCTTATGTACGTGATAAAATGATATTAAAAATGGAGAAAGCACTGTTCATTTGGATTGAAGACCAGCACAAGAAAAACTTGTATGTGAACATTGGTATGATTATTGTTGCATTATTAAGGCCCTTGTTCTTTAGAACAGATTTAAGCAGCAAACACCCTGTACCAGCAGCAGCATGGAAACCATTTTAACTGCATTATTAAGGCCCTTGTTCTTTAGAACAGATTTAAGCAGCAAACACCCTGTACCAGCAGCAGCGTGGAAACCACTTTCATTGACGGCAAGGGCTGGTTCCAGAAATTCAAAAGCCATTATTCACTCTGTAATGTAAAGATTACAGACGACTCTGCCTCAACTGATCACGAGGCTGCTAAGGCCTAACCTTCGCAACTTAAGAAGCTCATTGAGGAGAAGGGATATAAACCTGAATAGGTTTCAGGTTTTCAGTGCCAATGAGACAGCATTATTCTGGAAGAAGATGCCTCAGCGCACCTATATAGCCGTTGAAGAGAAGAAGGTCCCCAGGATTCAAGGTAGCACGAGCTCGAGTTACACTGCTAGTTGGCAGCAATGCAGCAGGCCATATGACAAAGCCTGGCCTAATTTTCCGCTCGCAGAATCCAAGAGCTCTTAGAGGACGAGGTTTTGAGGACTTAGCAGAGGAGGACATCACTGATTTAAATGATGGACAAGCAACAACACTAACGGATGATGAACTCAAGAAGCTTGTTTGTTCTAACTCTGAGGATTAGGACAAGCTTGAGGAAGAACCATGCCGAGAGAAGTTCAACTTGGAAAACCTAGCATAGGCAGTTCGTGACAGCAAACACCTATTGGGCTTCTTCTACGAATACGACAACAACATTATTCGTGCAATGAAGTTCAAGGAAAGCTTCAACGATATTTTAACACCATACACAGCCATTTTCAATGAGTTCAAACAAAAGATGCAGCAGCTTCCCATCACAATGTTCCTGAAAAGGACAACTTCTGCACTGATGCCTAAAACTCCTCGTACCCCCGAACCTGAAATCTCATCAGCCAACCCTGCTTCTTCTCCAGCCTCTTCGACCCCTACTACTGAGGAGTACTGAATCCTATGGTGAATACCCTGGTGCATGCCTTGTTCTTAACTATGTAATAAAATTTTGATTCAGTATATTCAAAACATGGGTCTAAAATGTTACTCATTATTGTAAAAACACAATTAAAACCTTTTCAACACATTTAAACATTTTTTCTGTTAATTGTAAATGGTTGCATGTTTAGACATATGTAGAAAACATCTGGGGCTATTTGGGTGAGAGTACAGATTTTCGCAGAATTTCAAGTTTTCGCTGAAAGTGTTGACATGTAAACCCCCCCCCCCTCCACATAAATATTTAGACCTGACTGTATTCATTACTATTAGTTACTTCTGTTTTCGGGTTTATTTCAAATTTGGTGTGTGCAAAATATGAAACTATGTATCTGCTTCCTGTAGTGTAATGATCACCTTGAGAGAATATTGGGTTTTGTATTCCTGTCTTTAGTAATACATTTTTCAAAAATAACTGGGGTAAGATGGGTAGATATTTATTGAACTAGTGGGTGAGAGAAAACAAGTAACCTGAAACTTTAAACAAACACAATGCTGGTGCTTGTCTGGTACCATACTGTACTACAAGCAATAACCAAATAATTGCAAAGATGACGGCAGCTCACCTGACTCCTTCTCATCTGCACTTTCAGTACAAAAACCAAGAAAATCACTTTAGAAAAAATTATATAATATTAATCATTAATTAATGGTTAATGCAGGAACAGTATTTTTGAGTGTCACTTGTCAAGTGACCCATCACTGCTGGGTTAAGCTTGTGCTTAGTAATGCATACCTTTTCTCCCTCTTACTCTGTTTTATGTGATTTTTGACTTGAAACAAAGTTGCATATTGTTACATTTATCATCAACTTAAAAAGAAGGAACAAAAAGAATAATTAAAACAGAATAATATGAAATTCTGAGAAGTGTGTCAAATTACATTTTGGCAATGACATTATGTTTTGGGTCAAAAAAGTTTGCAAAGCACTGTTTTAGGGCCTTACTGTCTGAGAGAGGTGCTTGCCATTTTCCTTTGAGGATAAAAAATCTCTACATATATTTTGGAGCCTCTTCACATGTTACCATACTTTAGCTTAAGGTAACAACTCAGGCATGTAAATCTAATCCTTACATGTCTTGCAGTTCTCCATTGCTGATTTTGTTTGTCCTCACTCATTACCCAGCTTGCAGCCTCAGTTTTTTTTTTTTTTTTTAACTATAAATTTTAGCAAAATAATATTCTAATGATAAATCACTTTTCTATAGTTCTAAGTAGTAGCTGACAAAACAATCTCATACAACCACAGTAGAATTGTTACTGGCATGCTAGACAGTGATTACACAGAAAATGAAACTTGGCACCTACAGAATGATAGGATGAAACCTGAAGCCACCATATATCAGAGGAAGTGTTAAAAGTGAAAAAAATTAAGGGAACTTTTATAGTAATAAATTGATCTGGCAAGAAAGCAGTTTTGCTATGATAATTTCTGCAAATCTGACCACTGTTTTTCCTTTCCCTTTTTTGTTATGGTCATTTAATCTCATTAAAAATTAAATTCAGTAGAGTCAGTGTTAACTGTCTTTTTTTTCATATTTTACATGTTTCAGGTCAATCCACGCACCCAAATAACATAATGTATAATGGTATTGGCTTACCTACTCCACGCGGAAGTGGCACTAATGGTTATGTGCAGAGGAATTTATCCTTTGTTCGCAAGTGTAAAGAAAAAGTAAATTATCGAACTGAAGAAGATTTAAAGAAACTTGATGCTGCAACGAATAAACAACCAAATCTTGAAATTTTGGCTCACGAAAGGAAAAGACAAATCGAATTGAAATGTTTAGAAATGGAGGAGTTACTTGAAACACAGGGGTATGTATAAATATAAGTTGTTTGTTTTCCTAATAATATGTTAACTCTAATTTTTATTTGAATATTGACAAAATATACAAGGAAGCATGCTGATATAGCATGAGCCAAAAATAAATATAAGTAAATTTAAATAAAAAAAGGAGTGAAAGTAAAATTATTTTCCTTAATTCATTAACTAAATTTATTATTATAAATCATAATAAATTTCATTAATTTATCTCTTTTTTTCAATGTTTCCCTAAATTTAAACTTCCAATTTCCATAAAAGTGGGTGAGAATTTATTCCAACAGTCAGTCACTCGTTAACTGAAAGAAAATTTTCAGACATCCAGTCTACAGTTATCCCTCTGAGTTTAAATTTATGCTCTCTTGTGTGTGTCAAGTGACTAAGTGTGTAAAAGTTCCCTTGCCATTTATGTTCATTCAACCATTTCGAGGCCTTAAACACCACAATCAGATTGGTCTTACAAGGTTCAAATCCCTTTCTCTTGGTAGAGTTGGTAGTTTTTTCTTGAGTCTAGTTAGTTTAGTTAGTCTAGAGCCACTCCTCGACTTACGTAAGGGTCGTGTTCTGCGGAACTCTACGTAGGTTGAATTTGATTGAAGCAAAAAAGAAATGTTTGACAAACATGTAAATAGAATTATTTATTCAATTTCTTTATCTCATGTGCAGGAAAAATTACAAAAGTGTACAAAATTACAAAAATTTCAAAATTATAAAATTACAAAAAGAGAGAGGAGACAGGCATAACGTCGGCAACTTTTACTTTTCAAGCAGCTTTGCCAGAATTAACTCTCCAGCTGATAAGCACGCTGCTGTGGAAGTTGAGGACTGTGGAGATTTAGAGGGGGTTTTTTCCAACACATCACAAAATTTCTCTGTAGCTGCAGAATCGGCACTGGCGACTTTGCCACATACTTTAATGTTTTGGAAACCAGTGCAATGCTTGAACTAAACCACCGATTAAACTTATTAAACCACCGATTGCTTGCCACGAATTTGGCTTGAGGTTTGCCATACTTATCCTTAAAGTTTTCATAAATACTTCTTGCTCTTGCTTGAATGGCCATTAGACTCAGGGGCACTCGCTTCTGAATCTGATTTTCCATCCATATTATTAACAGCTTTTCCACCATATAGCACCTGGATGCTGTTTTGTGATCACTGGTGATCTTAAGTGCGTTGAGCCTTTAACATGTTCTTTTATACTCCACTGTCCTTAAAATAATATTCACTGTTGAAGCAGCAAGACCTAATTCCTGTGCAATAGATGACAAACTTTGTCCTGCTTTGTACTTCTTAATCATCTTCATTTCTAAATCAATTTTGTTTCTTTTCCTAGCCCTGCCACCACTTGCACTTTCTGTTGGTCACTTTCCCTTCACAATTGTAATAAGTAAATAGGAAGGAAGAGAAGATTCTGAAAATTTTTATATGATTGAAGATTTCAGTGAAGGGAAACACATTTCACCATAATACCGTAATGTAAAAACCACAGAATTCCAGTTATTGGTAATATCGCAAATGCAATAAGATCGAGTTTCCTACCCATTTATAATAGACTGTGCTAACAGAAAAGCCCAGTAAACGGGAAAATGCAAATTGTTTTTATTGTTTTATGTTACTGACATCCAGTAATGTGTTTTAGAAAAATATCACAAAGGCATTCAAAATTGTTTCTTAGAACGGAACATATGATAAAGATGAAAGTGTAGTGCAATTTCCATTATAAAAATTACCTTTAGATAGTTAAAATTAGTTATATAGTGAAAATTTCAACTTCCGAGTTCTTGGAATGAATTGGAAAAAAAAAAAAAAAACAATGTGTTATTGGGTTCACATTACAATGTTTTCACAATACCTTCATTTATTCCTGTGGGATGCAAAATACGTTTCCATGATTTTCTTAAGTTGAACTGATCGGCAAAAACTTGCGTAAAATTGAATTTCCATAAGTCAAGTATTATGTAAGGCGGGGAGTGACTGTAGTTAGTTTTTTCTTGAGTTTAGTCTTGATTTGGGTTTTTTTTTTTTTTAAGTTCAATTTTTTTCTGAAAACTTGAATTTGGTAAGGCATTGCATTGATGGTCTTGCATTTCCTAGTATATTACCATTAAGTACTAATGTAAGATTTCGCATTTTCCAGTATTCAACCTCAGCACATTCGAATAATATATCTAATTCTTGTTGAAGTAGTATACCAACCTAATTACGGTCATTAACTATCCTGTGACCACCTTTCTGTCAGCAGAACACTAAAGTGTAAAGTGCTTGTGTCTAACTGCCCCAGGGGTTTCCCCCATCTCAACATTGTGTACTCTGTGTAGCACAGAACTATGTGAGGGTCAGAGATTTTTCAAAAAGTGTAAGTTTGTGGTTGTGTTGTAATGTCATATAGTAGTAGTGGCATGTGATGCATATGAGCTTATGCAGCATCAGCCAAAAAAAAAATACAAAACAACCCCCTCTAAACATTTGTCCAGTTCCTCCTTAAATTTATTTAACCTATCAACTTCCACGGCAGATGGAAGTTTGTTCCAGAAATTAACCACCCACTGGCTAAAGGCAAATTTCCGCACATCTATTCTACATCTGTCCTTCCTCAATTTCAATTTATGCCCCTTAGGTTCATAATTTGAACAAGTGGAAGAATCCCATCAGAATTCAGCGTGCTCAACCCATTCAAGGCCTTATACACCTCAATCAAATCACCTCACAGGTGCCTAGTCTACAGCTGCTGCAATTTGCAGAACTTAAGCCTCTCCTGGTAAGAGCATCCCCTTCATTCCCCTCACCAATCTTGTTCCCTTCTCTGTACATGCTCAAGCAAATCTACATCCTTCCTAAAATAAGGCCTCCAGACCTGCATGCAGTACTAAAGGCATGGCCTGATCATTGCTTTATACAGAGGGACAATCACCTCCTTTTCCCTGCTAACAAAATTCCTGTATATCATTGACAACACCCCATGACCTGCCCTGGCAGCCTGTATGCATTACTCAGAAAACTTCATATCTGACTGCACAATTACTCCCGGGTATTTTTCATTTTCTACCTCCTTAAGTGTAGTACCACACATTTGGTACGTTTCTCTGGGGCTACTTCTACCCATATGCAGTACTTTGCATTTTTCAATGTTAAACTTCAGTTGCCACTTCTCAGCCCATCTGCCTAAATTTTCTAGATTCTGTTGCAGTAACACACTGCCATTACTGTCATTAACAACCCTGCCAACCTTTGTATCATCTGCAAACTTCGATAATAAGCCTGATATACTTTCATCAATATCATTGATAAATATACAAAACAACAGTGGACCCAACACCGAACCCTGTGGGACTCCACTAATAACATTAATCCACGAAGAGCTGCACCCATTGATTACCACCCTCTGTCTTCTCCCACTCAACCATCCTTTTATCCATTGTAGCAACTTACCCTTAATGCCATTCTGCTCCAATTTGTACAATAGTCTTCCATGCGCAACAGTGTCAAAAGCTTTCCTGAAATCCAAGTATATTATATCAAAATTATTTTTTGCATCCAGTTTCTTTGTAACCACATCATAATAACCAATCAAATTTGTGAGACAAGATTTTCCCTTAACAAACCCATGCTGTCTGAATTATTGCTGCAGTCTTGTCTAGATGATCCTGCAATGCATCTTAAACCAGTGACTCCATTATTTTACCCAGAACAGAAGTTAAATTAACTGGTCTGTAATTACCTGTGTCACCCTTTGTGAATTGAGGACACATTTGCACATCTCCAGTCTGTGGGGACCTCCCCTGAGTCCAAGGATGCTCTCATAATTATGGCTATGGGTTTGCGTACTTCCTTTGCCGCTTCCTTTAATATAACTGGATAGATCCATTCCACACCAGGTGCTTTGCTTATGTTTAACTTCAACAATTTCTCCTCCAATGTGTTCTCAGTTATTACAAAATCATTAAGCACCCTGTTACAATTTGATAACCTTGTGGCATTTTCAAACCTTAACAACTCCTCATGTGTGAATGTAGATGCAAAATACTCATTCAGTTTGTTTGTTATCTGAGCAGGATCATCAAAACTAGTGGAGTCCCTCAGGGTTCTGTGTTGGGTCCATTATTGTTTTCTGTATTTATAAATGATATTGATAATGGCATATCAAGCTTAATGTCCAAGTTTGCAGACGATACAAAGATTGGCAGTGTTTTTAAGGACACTACTGACGCTATGCTGCTGCTACAACAGGATCTGGAAAGGTTGAGCAGATGGGCTGAGAGGTGCCAAATGAAGTTTAACATTGACAAATGTAAAGTTCTACATATGGGAAACAGCAACTCCAGAGTAAAGTATCAACTCTGTGGTACTACACTGACAGTAGTAGAGAATGAAAAGGACCTGGGGGTAATTGGGCAGGCAGATGTGAAGTTCTCTGAGCAGTGCAGACGGGCTGCAAGAGTAACTCATGGTGTCTTGTCAATGATATATAGGAATTTTTCTAGCAGGGATAAGGAGGTGATTATTCTCTTGTATAAGGCAATGGTCAGGCCATGCCTTGAGTTCTGTATACAGGTCTGGAGGCCTCATTTCAAGAAGGATGTAGAGCTGCTGGAACGAGTACAGGGAAGGTCAACAAGATTAGTGAATGGAACAAAGGGTTGCTCTTACGAAGAAAGGCTTAAATTTTGCAAATTACAGTGTCTGGAGACTAGCCACCGGCGAGGTGATCTGATAGAGGTGTATAAAGCGTTGAATGGTTTGAGCATGCTCAGTGCTGATGCGATTCTTCCTCTTGCTCAGAATAATCACCTGAGAGGGCATAAATTCAAATTGAGGAAAGACAGATGTAGGATAGACGTGCGGAAATTTGCCTTTAGCCAGCGGGTAGTTGGTTGGTGGAACAGACTTCAATCCCCTGTTGTGGAAGCTGATAGCCTAAATAAATTTAAGGATCAGCTGGACAGGTATTTTGAATGAACAGAGGGGTGAAATGGAAGTGTTTTTTTTTTTTTTTTTTTGGCTGATGCTGCATAAACTTTCTTTCTTGCATCATATGCCTCTACTAATGCTAAACCTTGTCTGGAATAACTAAAATATGTGTGAAAAAAATTAGTCAGGAAAAATATGAATATGAATCAGAGCTTGCCATGAGACGTATGTTAGTTAAAAAAAAAAAAAAAAACCTAATATACTCCTATGTTATTTAATTCAATGCCAGTTAAGAAGTGGGTTAAGTGGAAAAAGCACTTCAACAGCCAGTAATGTTACCTACCAGAAGTTTCTGATATGTTGCAGCTGACATTTTTGCCCACTTCCTCGAACCGCAACAGGCAATAGATGCATAATTAGTTGTGATTGACATGTTTTCCAGATGGACTGAGGCTTCTCATCATTGATATATATGTAGGTTGATGAAATAATATGTAGGTATGGAATCCCTCAAACTTTGTTCTCAAATAAAGGTCCCTACTTCTCCTTAGCCCTTTTCCTAAATTTGTGCAAGGCTTTGAAAATTCAGAATATTTTTACAACCCGAGAACAGTGGAATGGTAGAATGCATTAACAATACCCCCCAAGAAAATTATATCGAAAAAGGTAGAAGAAACATCTCAGTGGGACGGTGTCCTTAAACAAGCTCTTTTTGCACTGTAATACATTCCAGTGTTAAGGTCAAACAATTTTTTATTCTGTATAGTTTTTTAATCACTTTCACCATGTGACACATTAAATATTAGTTATCACTCGGAACATCAGGATAGTGATCACTGTTTAAAAAACATCTTAAACAAGTTCACATTAATAATATCTGCAATTATAGGGAGAGGGGAGTAGAGGATAGGTCAAATGAATCAAAAAGTTCAAACCTATAAGAGTAGAAAAGCTTACTTTGCTTTGTCCTACTTTGATGAACAGGATAGCACAAGATTTAGCTGACTACAAGAAGTCCTTATGGAAACATTGACTAAATATGATTATTATGACCTAGAGAAAGGAAAAAAGTGTGTAAACTATGTTGTGGAGGTCATTCTAAAACTTCTTGAAACACTTGTTTATTCTTATAAGAAAAAACAAAATTATTTAGTTGTATTATTATTTTAATTTATTTGTTTATGGAAAAAAATTTAAGCATGTCACAATTGAAAAAAATTTTTTTTTTTTTTTTTAATATACAGGGTGTTTCAAAAATGATGGTCAATAATTTAAAGATAAAAAGTACAAACTAAAATAATCAAAAAAGTCCCAGTGAACATCCGGCTGCAAATAAACTGTTTTCGAGATAATGCACATTTTCTGTTAAGATCCGCCACTGACTATGGGGGCACTAGTTTAGCAAAAAGCTGTGAATCATTTGCTAAGGGTGGTTTTATTAAACTTAAGATAATACATTTTTAATTTTTGGTTTCAACACCACAGGATTTTACAGATGTTACATGTTACAGGGTGTTCTTTCTGACACCCTTTTCTCAACATCAGGTATTATGCTTCTGGGTCTACCTGCTCGTACTCCATGTGCAAAGCATCCATGTTCTCTAAGGCATTGAACTACCCTGATGAATGTGCACCTGTTGAGCTTCCTTTGGCAGGGAAATGCTTCTTGGTACAAACTTGCAGCCCTGAGTGCACTGCCGTTGGTTTTACCATAGATGAAGTGCATATCCACCTACTCTCCTTTGTTGCTGTAACCTCTTTCCATGTTGACTTTCCTTTGACAAATACTAGTATGCCTGCTACGTCTCAGAGCATTGAGAGAGGGAGAAGGGGAGAGAATGACATAACATAACCTAACCTAAACAAACAAGTCAGTGGTGGATTTCAACTCTATGCAGTTCCACTTGTCAGTGGTGGATTCCAACAAGAAATGTGCAATATCTTGAAAACAATTCACTTAAGGACCCATGTTCACTAGGCTTTTTTTTTGCATATTGTAGTCTGTACACTTCACCTTTAAATTATTGACCATCACTTTTCAAACACCCTGTATATTAGCATTAGCAGTGGCATAGGATGCAAGAAAGCAATCTTTTATAGCATCAGCTGGAGGTGGGAAAAAAAAAAGACCTTCCCATTTCACCCATCCATTCATTCCAAATGCTTGTCTAATTCTGCCTTGAAATTATTTAAGTTGTCAACCTCCACTACAATAGATGGAAGTGTGTTCCAACAATCAACTCCCCCCCCAGCTAAAGGCATTTCTGCACATCTGTTGTACAATTGTCTTTCCTCAGTTTGAATTTATGTACTCTCATGTGAGTAATTTAAGCAAGAGAAGGAATTCCATCAGCATTGAGCTTTCTCAAACTATTCAAGGCCTTATACACCTCCATTAGATCAACTCGCAGGTGCCTGGTCTCCAGACACTGCAATTTGCAGAACTTAAGACATTCTTGGTAACAGTATGATAATTTCGCCAAGGAAAATCAGAATGAACCCGAAAGAATTCCAGTTACAAAATGGCAAAATTGTGACACTATAGCCATCCTGAGGAGAGTGTTGGAAGGAACAAGTGCAAGTGATTGTGAATAGAGACTGTTATACAATATTGCAAAATCTATAAATAGACTTTGTAGTGATAATTTAAAGCAATCTAAAATAAATAACTACTTTTAATTCTGTTATGTTTATTATTTTATTATGTTTATATTTAATTAATATGTATATGAATTAAGCTATGTATGTAAGTATAAATATATTTTTATTTTGCTAACCTGTAGATAATATTCTTCCGATTCTCACATATTATTTAATTGGTAATAAACTTTTGGTAATAAAATATAATTTCATGCTTTATATCTTTATATAGCCTGTAAATAATATTCGTCAATTTTCGCTTATTAGAATCAAAATTCCTAAAAACCAAATAACAAACAAACAAACATACTCATATGTAGCACCTAGCATTTGTCAAACTTCAGCTGCCACGTCTCAGCCCATCTCCATAATTTGTCTAAATCTTGGTGCAGTACCATTCCCTGACTACTGTGATTAACTACCCTGCTAACCTTTATACCATTTGAACACTCAGACATTAAGCCTGATATGCCTTTGTCAGTATAGAAATATAAAAAACAAAAAGCCCAGCACTGAACCCTGAGGGACTCCGCTAATAACATTAATCCAAGAAGAGCAATGCACATTGAACATTGATATATATCCTGCTTTATTTCCCACCAGATCGATACAGCTCTTAGCCATTAATCAAGCTGTCTTAATGACTTACACCATAGGCAGCCACGCTGTGGCACCACACATGCAAATTGTGGCACACTACTCATGTCAGTCAGGTACATCTTCTGGTTCAGGAAAAAAAAAAACACATAATTATGCACAGCTGATTTAAAAAATAAGAAATTATGATAAACATATACTGCTTAAATTCCACTTATACTATCGCCGACCGGGCTTGCCGGGTGGGTAAAGTGCCTGCCTGGCAACCCAAATGTTGCGGGTTCGAATCCCACTTCGGGCTTGGATCAGAGTGGAAAATGCAAAAACCTTGGGAGGTGCAATATAGCCACAGAAGCTGATGTGCCAACAACTAACAGAAAAAAAAAAAAAAAAAAAAAATTATACTATCAGAAATTGCGAACTAAGTGGTACTGCTGCCTGTAAATATTGATTTGTTTTGATATTGATTGTGTTAATTACTTTATTGATTGATTTTTTTTTTTTTTTTTCTTTATTTCAAGTACTTATATTAGGATTTAGCATTAGTAGAGGCATATGATGCAAGAAAGCAAGCTTATGCAGCATCAGCAAGAAAAAAAAAAAAAAACTCCCATTTCACACATCCATTTGCTCCAAAGGTTTGTCCAGTTCTTGAATTTGTTTAAGCTATCAATTTCCACAATGATAGATGGAAGTTTGTTCCAGCAGTCAACCATCTGCTGGCTAAAGGCAAATTTCTGCATATAAATTCTACAACTGTCTTTCCTCAGTTTGAATTTATGCCCCCTCAGGTGCAAAATCTGAGCAAGAGGAAGAATCACATCAGCATTGAGCTTGCTCAAACCATTGAAGACCTTATACACCTCAATCAGATCACTTTGCAGGTTCCACAGTCCAAATACTGCAATTTGCAGAATTTAAGCCTTTCTTAGTAAGAGGAACCATTGTTCACCTCACCAATCTCGTCGCCCTTCTCTGCACTCATTCCAGCAGCTCTTCATCCTTCCTAAAATGAGGCCTTCAGACCTGTATACAGTACTCAAGGTGTGGTTGAACCTCCTTTGTGAACTGGGGATACATTCGCATATCTCCAGTTGATATTAACCAAATCCAAAGATCCTCTGATAATTATGGTAAGGGTTTGCTTACCTACTTTGCTGTCTCCCTTAATATAATTGGATAAATCCCATCCATCCTAAGTGCCTTTATTATGTTAAGCTTCGGCAATTTCTCTTCCACTTTCCTCTACATCAGTGGTTACCACTGTTCACCTCACCAATCTCATCGCCCTTCTCTGCACTCATTCCAGCAGCTCTACATCCTTCCTTAAATGGGCCTCCAGACCTGTATACAGTACTCAAGGTGTGGTTGAACCTCCTTTGTGAACTGGGGATACATCGCATATCTCCAGTTGATATTAACCAAATCCAAAGATCCTCTGATAATTATGGCTAAGGGTTTGCTTACCTACTTTGCTGTCTCCCTTAATATAATTGGATAAATCCCATCCGCCCTAAGTGCCTTTATTATGTTAAGCTTCGGCAATTTCTCTTCCACTTTCCTCTACGTCAGTGGTTACCAAACTACTGATATCTGCAGACCCTTATAAAAATCAAAAAAAGTTTACGGACCCCTTCAAAAGTCAAAAAATGTTTGCGGATCCCTATATATGTGCATATATATATATATTGGTATGAAGAAAGTGTGAAGAAACCTTTGTGTTTAATACTGTTGAATCTACGGTATACACAAAAAGTTAACTTGAAGAAATGAATAAGAAATGTAGCAATATATGGTAGGATGAAGTGACCAAGCACGATATGAAAGAGTGACAGATCTGCAGCCTAACTCGGCACAGATCAGATACAGCCACTCCCCGACTTACGTAAGGGTTGCATTCTGCGGAACTCTATGTAAGTTGGAATTTTATGTAAGTCGGAATTTCCCTAAATGCTTATGCAGCACTTGCAAATTTGATTGAATTTAATTGAAGCAAAAAAGAAATGTTCGAGAAACATGTAAATAGAATTATTTATTAAATTTTTTTATCTCACGCACAGGAAAAATTTACAAAAGTGTACAAAATTACAAAAATTCGAAATTATAAAATTATGAAAAGAGAGAGGAGACAGGCATAATGTCAGCAAGTTTTACCTTTTGAGTATCGTTGCTAGAATTAACTCTCCAGCTGATAAGCACACCACTACGGAAGTTGAGGGCTGTGGAGATTTAGAAGGGAATTTTTTCCCAACTCATTACAAAATTTCTCTGCAGCTGCAGAATCGGCACTGGCTACTTCACCTCATACTTTAATGTTTTGGAAACCAGAGCGATGCTTGAACCTATTAAACCACCTGTTGCTTGCCACGAATTTGGCTTTGGGTTCGCCGTACTTATCCTTAATATCTTCATAAATACTTCTTGCTTTTGCTTGAATGGCCATTGGACTCCGGGGTACTTGCTTATGAATCTGATTTTCCATCTATATTATTAACAGCTTTTCCACCTTTGATATAGCACTTGAACGCTGTTTTGTTATCACTTTTGATTTTAAATGCATTGAACCTTAACATGTTCTCTTATACGCATACTGTCCCTTAAAATAGTATTCACTATGAAAGCAGCGAGACCTAATTCCATGCAATAGATGACAGACTTTGTCCTTCATAATTCTTAATTAATCATCTTCATTTCTAAATCAATTTTGTTTCGTTTCCTAGCACAGCACTTGCACTTTCTGTTGGTCCCTTTCCCTTCACCATTGTAATAAGTAAATAGGAATGAAGAGAAGATTCTGAAAATTTATTTATGATTCTTATTTATGTTCCAGCTATTGATATTATCGTAAATGCAATAAGATCGAGTTTATTACCCATTTATGGTTGCACTAACAGAAAAGCCCAATAAACCGGAAAGTGAAAATTGTTTTTATTGTTTTATGGTGGTGTGACCTCCAGAAATATCAAAAAGACATTCAAAATTTATTCATTATAATGGAACATATAATAATGATGAAAGTGTAGTGCAATTTCCATTATAAAAATAACCTTTTAGAGAGATAAATAGCTTAGTTATATAGCGAAAATTTCAACTTCCGAGGTCTTGGAATGAATTACCAAAAAAAAATGACGTGTTATTGGGTTCACATTACGATATTTTTACAATACCTCCATTTATTCCTATGGGATGCAAAATAAGTTTCCACGACTTTTTTAAGTTTGCACCGGCTGGCAAAAGCTTTTTTAAGTTTGCACCGGCTAATAATATGGAACAAGAAATAGAATACAGTAGACTCTCGATTTTCCGGGCTAGATGGTAAAAAACAAATCCCGGATAATCGATTTCCCGGTTAATTCAAAAATACAGAAGTCCCCGACATGCGTAAGAGATACATTCCAGGACTCCTTACTTCGTTGAGTTTTATGTAACTCAGGAATGACTAATAATATATTGCTACTATATTATTATTCACAAATCTGAATTCCGCACGATACTTGTTAATGTTTGGCCATTTTCATACATCCTTATTAGTTTAATTTTCTGATCCAAATTGATGCCTTTCCTTTTGTTGATAGATTTACTACCAGCACTGTCACTTATTCTCTTAGTCGGCACCATGATAACAGATCAAAATGAAATTTTCTGAAAAGAACTTCACAGGGTTAAGGGGGAAACACTATTATCACAGGCGCCTCCGTAGCCAGGTGGGAAGGAGCAGCAGTGCGTAGCACAGGCTTCTTGATTATACCGGGGTTCAAGCCCGTCACCACCAAATACGGAGGATGCGGAAAGGTCAACAAATGACCACCGTATATCCCGGAGCAATATGGCCTTAGTTGCTAATGCTCCTGAAAAAAACCAAATAACAAACAACTATTATCATCTCATGTGAACTCACATTTTACTAAAGCACATTTCTAGATGTCACTGCCATTAAACAATTTGCACCTTCCAGGTTACTGGGCTTTTCTGTTTGTGCATCTAATTATAAACTGGTAGCAAACTTGATTTTACTGCATTTGCCATAATACTGATAGCTGGAATTGTGTGAGTTTTTGCGTTATTATGGTTAAATGTGTCCCCATCACTGAAATCTTCAGTCATAAAAAAAAAAAAAAACCATAAATAAATTGTAAGAATCATCTCTTCTTTCCTATTTTTTTACTTGTTATTCCGTATCTCATTTGTGCGTGCCGTGATCATCGTTATTGATTGCTTATTTTATTTATTTATTATTTTTGTTTGTTTTAAATTTTACAATCCTAAAAAAAAAAAAAAAAAAAAAAGAGAGAGAGAGAGAGAGAGAGAGAGAGAGAGAGAAAAAATTTACGTAAAACCATAGTTGCATAAGTTGGGGACTTACTGTATCGAAAAATGTTCAGCAACCTACGTAAAAAATATGGCGATAGATAAAAAACAAAAAAAATTTACCGCGCACTACTCGCATGTCCAATACAATGTCTCCCTTTATTTTTTGCGATGTCGATTTTAAGTCTAATAGCTTTCCTATATTTTTTTACGATATTGATTTTAAATCTAATAGCTTATTTTTTTTACAATGTTGCGTATGGTTTTGGTCACCAGCATTATAATGGTTCCTTAGAGTTTTAACAGATGTACCGCTTTCAAACTTTTGATTAATTTCAAGTTTTTGTTTAACTGAAAACGCAACTCTTGCATTTACCCATCATATTTACGATTTCTAAACAAAAAAAAAAAAAAAATGCTATAAAAAAAATTCCATCATCTCTGACATAAATAACGAAACAACTAAAACAAACTAAACATTTGTTCTCTTTTTTTTTTTTTTTTTTTTTCTTTCTTTTTTTTGAGTGGCGAGTGTGAAGACAATGAGGATTGCAAGATAATAGGTACACCAATCTCCCGGTGAGGATTTATAATGCCGCTTGTTGCTTATTTACGACTTGCAAAATATCTCTTTATACCTATTCTAGTTATTACTTGAAGTTTTTGATTTCTGGTCTTTTTTTTTTTTTTTTTTAATTTGGAGTCTTGGAGAATCCCGGTTAATCGAGAGTCTGCTGTATGTGCATTTTCAAGACAGCTTTGCCAATATAAACATAACCATACTAGCACACATTAATAACACCAACATTAGAACTAAGCAAGAAAAATTATTTATGTTGAAATTAAAAACCTTATACCCATATGGACTGAATAATAAATTCAACCATAAAATTATTACCAATAACGTACAGAATGTTGTATATATATGACAAATTCAATATAGTTAAATCTTACAGCAAACCTCATAAACATTCTAAAAAATCTAAGAAATCTAAGTAAAAATAAACCAAAATTAGGCAGTTTTGATGCAACCCTTAAAGATTGGGACAAAAATAACATAGGTGTACAATATATACATAACTTGCTTTTCACACCAAACACAGTGTACTGAGAGCATTACACAGGTTTGATATACACATGTAGCTTTGAGTCTAAACAGCTTTTTCACATAATAGACGATATTTCTAAATTTAACCCTAAACAACCACATAATAAAATAGGTACAGAAGAATCTATCATAATCTTAAATTTCCAAAGTAAAATCACAGATAATATTAATAAATATTAATAAATATTAATATTTATTAATTATAATAAAATTATAATAAATATTATAATTTATTATTTAATTTAATTATTAATAATTTATTTATTAATAAAGTTATAATAAATATTATAATCAATCAATATAATGATTTGCCAAACATCAGCAGAAATGTTAGATACAAATATAAGAAACCATTTGGGATACTAGCCTGCAACTACAGATCCATAGCCACCAACTCAATATCCAACAACCTAGACATTAATGACCGCATCTACAAACAAAGCAATATGGAGAAATATATTGATCTTGACTATGGACACATCATCACAGGAGATTTAGTATCATTGCAGATCCAATACTCAGATATATACTAGCCCAAGATTCAAATTCAGGCCATGCAATAAAATAAATCTAACTACCTTCAAGAAACAGTTTTATATCAGGACTTATTAAACTACTGCTTTCTCCTGGCACATAAACATAACACACCAATAGAGGCATACTATATGTGGATTAGCAATACATTCACTTTATTAATAAATAAATTTACATCACAAAGTTCAAATAGTACAAGGTCAGCTACTATAACATAGCTAAACTAAAACAAAAACTGCTAGAAATACATGAAAACTTCATCATTACACCAGTAGACAAAGCATCAAATAACTGTTGCTTTATTTGCAAAGCATTTTATGCACACACCTTGGGAACTGAACCTAACTCCAGCAGCACATACAAACCTATATTCAGTTCCTGCAATATTATTACAAAGAAACTTATAGCCTTTAACAAAAAATTAAAACTAAACATTAGTAATTACAGTCTGTCATATTTATTCCAAAATTTCATAAAAAACCCAGGAATCAGATTTATAGCCTCATGCAAGAATAGTTATGTACACAAACCAGGCAAAACTCTTGAGTGTCTATTACAACCCTTGTTGAACATTATACCAGATAACAGAATTATAGGCAACAATCTACCAGTATTAAAATCCTTACAGAATAACAACATTTCCAGCATACAAACTTTTGACTTCCATAGCTTACCAGTATTAACCAAACCAAGCTGAAAACAGTGTTTAAAGATATACAGTAAACCCCCACTATTTGCGGGGGTTACGTTCCTGAGAAATGTCGCGAATACCGAAAACGCGAATACTGAGTTATGGCTCCCATAGTAATAAAGGGATTCCGTTCCCAAGTATGTAATATATAAGAAAAACTAGTCTAAAATTTTGTCTATGTACGTATTATACGTACCTTCATAATATGACTATGTACATAGACAGTACATAGTGAAATGCAAGCATATGGCATCGAAATGAAAATAAGAAACAGTTTAATAATAAATATAATATTCATTAGAAATTTCAAACAAATCTTTCAAACCAGCACCTTTGCTAGCTAAAAAACTTATCCCGCCAGTGCTATTACCAGTTTCGCTAAAGTGTTGATAAAGGAGTTTTGCTTTTTCACGAATGATGAGTGAAGTTAACGGAATTTTATTTTGAGTTCGGTCTTCTATCCACAGATTTAAAGCCTTTTCCATTTTTTCTAATTTAACATCACGGGTTACAGAGCAAATTTTTGAAGCAATTAGCGCATTTTCACGGACACTACGGCGGATTTTTTCTTCCGATTTTTTGATTGATCGTACCGTAGACTCATTGATTTTATAATGTTTTGCCACTGAGGAGACACTTTCACCATTAGAAATTTTGTCTAATAACTCAATTTTATTCGCTAATGTCATACCTTCTTTGATTTTTTCACATTTCCCTTGTTATTCGTAGGCATATTTTTGTATGGGTTAGAAAGAACTTGTCCACAATAAAGTCACTTTCTTCCGTTAACACACTCGAAAAAGTCTGTTTTACACTGCAAAATGGTAGATTTATCATTTTTGTAAGCATATCAATTTATAAATTGATATACTTACAAATTACAATTTATAAATTGATAAATTTATTCAATTTATAAGCATATAAATTAAAAGCAATAACGACGAAACCTTCCATGACAAGCGCATAACACATACTGAACAAGGATTAGTGAGAAACATCCACGCTCTCGATTTTGTCACCCCTCTCCCCCCACCCACTGAGCGCTGTTTTGACCGGGAAAGATAATTTTAGGCACGTCCATGTTTTTTATGTGGAAAAATATTCACGGCGCTTTAAATTTCACATTTTTTTAGGTTTCATTTTATATTAAATCAGCGATCGCGAATACGCGAAACCGCGAATACAGATACCGCGAATAGCGGGGGTTTACTGTATACACAAAATATAGACAGAATATAATCTTCAATACCACCTACTGGAACAACTTAGTGAACCTATGTATCTCTAATAACTGTTTTCACTGTATATCAACAAATTAATGGAACACCTATGGGAAGTCCTGCTTCATGCATAAAAGCAAACCTATATTGGTCTGAAACCTTATTTCCACAGGAGCTTAACATCTACAGATATATAGACGACCTCATAGTAATTAACTACCCAAACTTCATCATGCAATATGGGCACTTGTATCCCAATGAGTTCAAACTGGAAAAAACAAATATACCACAGCCAATTTCTTGGATCTCAAAATTACTGTAATAAACAGCAAAGCTACCATCAACCTGTACAACAAACGTGATGCATTTAATTTTTAAAACATTCAACCTCACACAGTGCCATTCCAATATATCTAAAGGAGTGCATACCAATGTTATACTAGCACAAAGCATCAGGATAGCAACCATCTGCAGCAATAAGGAAATAACCATCAACAACATCAGAATACTATATAAAAAACTGATAAACAACCCTTTTTCTACAGCATATCTCCGCTACCACTTCTTTACAGCCCTTAGCATTGTCAAACAAAAAAAAACTATATTCCATCAATATAGATAACATAATTGGCAATAACATAGACAATAACATAGACATATTGACAATAACCCATGTCCACCAAGTTTGTAAAAAAATGCACTTGGCTTCTGTGGTGTCTTACAACTTAGAAAACCTGTACCCACCAATTAGTCAATCACCGTGTATTAACTATGTATATATTTATACTTGTTTTGATTTTAATTTTTAATTTTCATTATCTATCTATCATGTTATTATCCTTACTCACACAACTGACCCTTTTAATGAGGCGCCTCCGTAGCCAGTTGGGAAGGAGCAGCAGTGCTTAGCACACGCTTCTTGATTAGACCGGGGGTTCGAGTCCGTCACCACCAAATACGGAGGATGAGGAAAGGTCAGAGAATGACCACCGCACATCCCGGAGCAATATGGCCTTAGTTGCTAATGCTCCTAAAAACCAAATAACTAACCAACTAACAACTGACCTTAAAAACATGATGTACACACTCCCAGACATTCGTTCAGGGTCCTAAGTATAGGAATGGGATTTGCAACCCTGAACTACCCGAGCCCATCTACTTACCTCTATTTCATTCATCTTTCTGCTTTACTTGTCCCTACTTCTTATATCATGTGAGCCATTAGTTTTACGAATGCAGTATACGGGATGCTACCATCTTCCTTTACCCAATCTATTTTTCTCCTTAACAAAGTTTAGCTGCTTTTCACCGCTGCTTTGTAAGCTCTTATAACTGTCCACTATCCTGTACAGAGTTAATAGCGTTCATCATCACATTTATCATTTTGATTTATACATCCAACCAGCTTACAGACACTATACCATTAATTTTTTTTTTATAAATATACAGGCACGCCACCATCTTGGCCATTTTCATTCTTACAAGGTAACAGTAAGTTCCCTTCTTCTTGCATATTCCTACATTTCGATATCATTATTCAGTTTTTCAATTCTTTTTGCTTGTTTATGTAAGGTCATCCATGATCCGTTTACCCTACTAATAATTATAATTACATTTATTGGCACAATTTATTAGGTGTTATTCTTGCCACAAAATTTCAAATTTTGTTCTTAACACATGTCTATAGCACACAAGTACCATAGCATACAGAAGCAAGGACATTGCCGTCTTTCTCATAATTTTGGTGGATAACCTCTGACGAAGACACTGAAATTGTGAAAAACATTGCAGTGTAGTCTTATTTTGTCAACTATTTGTCTCTCTTTCATATCTTATATTTGCCAATTATTTGTCGGTTTTTCATATCTTATTTTTATCGAACTATTTGTCCCTTTTCATATCGTACTTGGTCACTTCATCCTACAATATATCGCTACATTTCTTATCCATTTTCTTTGAGTTCACCTCTCATGTATACCATAGATTCAATAGTATTAGACAAAAGCTTCTTCACACTTTCTTCATACCAATATATATACATTATGACTGTAGGATACGTTTTCTTATGCAGTATCCTTGATCCATAATTAATGTTATCTTCCTTTTCGCTACAATTACTCTCAACCCTCTACTCTTACTTATTTTCTTAATACTATTTATGCATATACAGGGTGATTCACTACCAGTGCGACAAACTTGCAGGAGGTGTAGGGGCACAAAGACGAATTGGAATCACATAGCATTGCAGTGTCCGAAATGCCTTCATCATGCGGTAGAGGACGTTGAACGGCGGTCGCGTGAACAGTGATCCCGCTGGAGGTCAGCATTTGCGAACCGGTTCCCGAGGCAGTAGGATGGACGAGTATTCAAACGTTGAACTGGCCGACATGCACCTCACGTATGGCGCTGCGGACTGTAACGGGCGCGCCTCTCTGTGCTTGTACCAGGAATGTTTCCCGCACAGGTGTGCTCCTCATCATACGATTTTCGTGCGTGTGCACAGAAGGTTACGTGAGACTGGTTGTTTCACGAAAGGTACCATGAATCGAGAGCGAACGACGAGGACGCCAGACAATGAGGAGAATGTCCTACGTCTTGCAGAAGGCAATCCGAGTACGAGTACTCGAGTGATAGGCCAACGATTGGGTATTTCCCAATCCACTGTATGGAGGATACTGTCAACAAACCAAACGAGTTCATACCATCTGCAACGCATCCAATCATTGGAGCCTGCAGATTATCCACTCCGGAGGACTTTTGCTACTTGGTTTCTTCAACAGAAACGGTTTGCAAATACTGACTTCCAGCGGGATCGCTGTTTACGCGACCTCCCATTCAACGTCCTCTACCGCATGACCAAGGCATTTCGGACCCTGCAATGCTATGTGATTCCAATTTGTCTTTGTGCCCCATACACCTCCTGCAAGTTTGTCGCACTGGTAGTGAATCACCCTGTATATATGTACAAGGTGTTTCAAAAATGGTCAATAGTTTTAAGGTGAAAAGTACAAATCAAATTAAGCAAAAAAGTCCCAATGAACTGTTTTCGAGATAATGCACATTTTCTGTTAAGATCCACCACTGACTAGTGGTGGATCTTATCAGAAAATGGGAGCACTGGTTTAGCAAAAATCTGTGAATGCAAAGGGTGGTTTTAATAAACATAGGATAATACATTTTTAATTTTTAGTTTCAACAACACAGGACTTTACAGATGTTACATGTTACAGGATGTTACAAAAGGTGTTCAAAATACTGTCCTTCCATAGCATCTTCGTGTATGGTAAAACCATACACAAAGTGCATGTTTGCATACTCTTTGTTGCTGTGATCTCTTTCCATGTTGACTATCCATGACTTCCATCCGTACGCAGCTTTGTAGTCTTCTCTGCATTGAGTTGCAAATCCTCTTAGGCATTCCTTGGTCATTTCTGATTTGCTGAAAGGCTCCTTCAACCCGATGCTGCAGTTCCTTAACTGTGTTAAGGTGAGAGGTGTACGCCAAGTGTTTTACATGACCCCAGGTACAAAAATCCTTAGGATTTAAGTCTGGTGATCTGGGAGGCCACATTACAGGCCCACCTCTACCTATCCACCATTGACCATACCTTCTAGTTAGATACCAAGTCACAACTTGAGCAAAATGTGCCGGTGCACCATCATACATAAACCACATGTTCTGGCATTGCTGAAGTGGAACATTATCATCATCAAGGAGGTCTGGAAGAACATTCTGCAAGAACTGAAGGTAGAGCTCTCCTGTTAGCCTGTTTGGCAGAAAGTGCCAATTAGACGGTCTCCTAGTAGTCCTAACCAGACATTCAACGAGAAATGTTGCTGATGTCTTGACTTATGAATTACATTAGGATTTTCGTCAGACAAACATGACAGTTATGAAAATTAAAAATACCATCACGAATAAACCCAGCTTCTTCAGTGAACAAAATGTTTAAAAATTGGGGGTTCAGGACACACTGTTGTTGCATCCACTGGCAGAAGTTCACTCTGGGAGGGTAGTCTGTGCTGCTGAGACCTTGTACACGCTGGATATGGTAGAGGTACAGTAATTGGCGATGTAAAATTTGTCACACACTGCTATGGCTCAGTACACGCTCTTGCGGAGCAACCCACCTTGTCAAAATTCCTGGATTTTGTTCTGTTCTTTCTAATACTCTTTCCTCAACATCAGGTGTTATGCTTCTGGGCCTACCTGCTCATACTCCATATGCAAAATGCCCATGTTCTCTAAGGCGTTGATGTACCCTGATGAATGTGTGCCTGTTGGACTGCCTTCAGTAGGGAAATGCTTCTTGGTACAAATGTGCAGCCCTGAGTGCACTGCTGTTGGTTTTACCATACATGAAGTGCATGTCAACATACTCTTTGTTTCTGTAACCTCTTTCCATGTTGACTATCCTTTGACAGATACTAGTAAGCCTGCTATGTCTCAGAGCATTGAGAGAGGGGAAAACAGAGAGAATGAGCATAACCTAAGTCAGTGATGGATCCCAACTCTGTACAGTTCACCTTGTCAGTGGTGGATCCCAACTAGAAATGTGCAATATCTCGAAAACGATTCACTTAAGGACCCAAGTTTACTAGACTTTTTTTACATATTTTAGTCTGTACAGTTCACCTTTAAATTATTAACCATCACTTTTGAAACACCCAGAGACACATGCATGTACGGGCAACCCTTGTATAACACGGTACATCTACAACACAGTTTCGCTCTAACACGATTGATAAATTGCGGCAATCCTCGCACACCATGGTACTTATATAACACGGTTAGAGAATTGCGGCAAACCTCTCATAACACAGTAATTTTGAGCTTTTGTGTGGGGAAAATTGCTATTATGTTGGATGTAATTTTCAACATTTCCATTGTTTTTTGTAAATCCCTGCTTTTCTCTCGCTAGTCGTTATACAAAAAAAAAAATTTTTGGGAAATCCCCGTTGTTAGGTTCTGTGCTATTGAACTTGAGGAGGAAAAAAATCTAGATTTCAAAGTTTTATTACTATTGGATAACATGCAAGGCCGTCCAAAAGATTTAAGTCATCCAGCCACTGAAGTAATGTTCCTACCACCTAATACAAATTCTTTAATTTACCTTTCAAACTCATTACATTAGAAAATTGTTACAATAGATTTTAGAAAAAAATTGATTCTGAATCTATTGAAGTGTTGGAGGCATGGAAACATTTTTCAGTTGTGGACTGTATCAGAATCATAGCTTTATCGCTCAAAGAAGTAAAACTAACCATCAACATTAACTGTGTGATGGAAAAATGGAAATACTGTATGGTCAAACCGTCAGAAAACAGAATCAGTGCAATAATAGAACTTGCTAAGTTGGTAGGAAGGGAAGGTTTTGATGATATGACTATTGAAGACGTTCAAGAATTACTGGTAGAAAAAGAGGCCAGTGAAGTGGATTTTGCAGAAATGGCATTGGAGGTAACCCAAATAAATTCAGAGAATGACAGCACAAATGAAAATTTGCGCTATCATTCTCTTTGAACAGGAACAGTGGTTGTCAAGTTAACCCCATCACAGAAGCAATAATTCTGTCCATAGACAAACGCTGGCCGCGTCACCACCATACATCACAGCCACAAACTTCAACCTCAAACAATTAGCCACGCGCCTCACGCACTAACTTGGCAGTGCATCTCCATTCTAACTGTCATTTAATATATTTTCTATTTAACTGAAGAAGGCTGTCTACTCAGCCGAAAGCTCTTTTGTATATTAACCGTTCTTTGTATGTATGTTCTAGTATTAAACCGCTCTGAGGAATTATAATTTTTTTCATTTCAATAATGAAAATTCTGAAGTTCCAAATTTTACACTAAAAATTAAACCAGAAGGCATCAACTTAGCCAAGCAATTAGAATCTTATTTTTTGAATGCTGATCCTTCGACTAAAAGGAGCACAAAGTTCAAAATGTAACTTCAAAAATGCTTAGCTCCATACCACGAAATTTACAAAGATCTATAAAGGAAAAGCAAACGAACCCTGATGACTGATTTTTTAGGGAGCAACAGATACATGAAATCTAGGTACTGCAGAAGAAAGTTCAGAAGAGCAAGATATTTTGCAACAGAGAAAATGTTTTTGTTTGATAGCATTAGCAAAGGCACATGATGCAAGAAAGCAAGCTTATATAGGATCAGCCAAAAAAAAAAAAAAAAAAAAAACCCTTATTTCACCCATCCACTCGCTCCAAATGTTTGTCAAGGTCTGCCTTGAATCTGTTTACGCTATCAACTTCTGCAATCACAGATGGAAGTTTGTTCCAGCAATCAACCACCCGCTGGCTAAAGGCAAACCTCCGCACATCTATCCTACAACTGTCTTTTCTCAATTTGAATTTATGGCCTCTCAGGCGATTATTCTGGGCAAGAGGAAGAGTCACATCTGCATTGAGCATGCTCAAACCATTCAAGGCTTTATACACCTCAATCAGATTACCTCGCAGGTTCCTAGTCTCCAGACACTGTAATTTGCAAAACTTAAGCCTTTCTTGGTAAGAGCAACCCTTTGTTCCACTCATCAATCTCGTTACCCTTCTCTGTACTCATTCCAGCATCTCTACATCCTTCTTAAAATGAGGCCTTCAGACCCATATGCATTACTTAAGGTGTGGCCTGGCCATTGCTTTATACAAAATGATAATCATTTAATTGATGATGAAATTTAATAAGATTAAAAATTTTACTGATTAATTGATAATACTATACTAAGCTAACAGATTTCTAATTCAGTGCTACATTTTTCGCTATCTACTTTTACGTTAAACGTATAAGTTGTATCATATAACAATGGCGGTAAGTTACAAACGGTTCCTTTTCCTTGCTAGCAAAGATTCTGTATATCATTGATAAAACCCCATAAGCTATTCTGGCAGCATGTCTGCACTGCTCAGAGAATTTCATGTCTAATTGCACAATTACCCCCCAGGTCTCTTTCATTCTCCACTCCCCTGATTGTAGTACTACACATTTGATAGTTTACTCGAGAGTTACTTTTACCCATATGTAGTACAGGTCGACCATCATTAATCTGGCAGCATTGGGACTTGTGGGGTGCTGGATTAGTCAGTTTGACGGATCATCTGTGTTTATTTTAGTACATACATTTTACCCAACAGCTAACTGCCTCCTTCTTCCTTTAACTTGTTGACTGCCAAGCTAGTTTAAGGGAAAAAAAATTCCCCAGGGGCCAAAAATATTTAGGAAATACTTTGATTAGTAATTCTAAAATAAATATTGCAATGGCAGTGTTGTAGTTTTTTCGCTTAAAATATTTAAAAAAAAAAAAGAAGTTTTTTTTTTATGTCGCATATATGGGGACAACGTGGCCACATATGTTGGTTACTTTATTTCTTGAGAAGCCATGACATTATTAGCATTAGTAGAGGCATATGAAGCAAGAAAGCAAGCTTATGCAGCATCAGCCAAAAAAAAAAAAAAAAAAACCCCACTTCCCCTTCACCCCTCCGTTCATTCAAAATACCTGTCCAGCTGAGCCTTAAATTTATTTAGGCTATCAACTTCCAAGGGATGGAAGTCTCTTTCACAAACCAACTACCCGCTGACTAAAGACAAATTTCCGCACATCTATCCTACATCTGTCTTTCCTCAATTTGAATTTATGCCCTCTCAGGTGATTATTCTGAGCAAGAGGAAAGATCCCATCAGCATTGAGCATGCTCAAACCATTCAAGGCTTAATACACCTCTATCAGATCACCTCGCTGGTGCCTAGGCTCAAGACACTGTAATTTTCAAAACTTAAACCTTTCTTCGTAAGAGTACCCCTTCGTTCCATTCACTAATCTTGTTGCCCTTCTCTGTACTCGTTCCAGCAGCTCTACATCCTTCTTAAAATGAGGCCTCCAGACCTGTATACAGTACTCAAGGTGTGGCCTGACCATTGCCTTATACAAGGGAATAATCACCTCCTTATTCCTGCTAGAAAAATACCTGTATATCATTGACAAGACACCATGAGCTACTCTTGCAGCTGTCTGCACTGCTCAGAGAACTTTATATCTGCCTGCACAAATACCCCCAGATCGTTTTAATTCTCTACCACTGTCAGTGTAGTACCACAGCATTGCTACGTTGCTCAGGGTTGATGTTTCCCATATGTAGTACTTTACATTTGTCAATGTTAAACTTCATTTGCCACCTCTCAGCCCATCTACTCAACCTTTCCAGATCCTGTTGCAGCAGCGGCATAGTGTCAGTAGTGTCCTTGACAACCCTGCTAACCTTTGTATCGTCTGCAAACTTGGACATTAAGCTTGATATACCAACTTAATTATCATTTATAAATACAGAAAACAATAATGGACACAACACTGAACCCTGAGGCACTCCACTAATAACATTAGTCCACGATGAGCAGTGTCCATTGATTACCACTCTCTGTCTTCTCCCCCTCAACCACTCCTTTATCCATAGCAGCAATTTGCCTCCAATGCTACACTGCTCCAATTTGTGCAGCAGTCTTCCCTTTGTGCAACAGTATCAAAAGCCTTTCTAAGATCCAAGTATATAATATCAAAGTTATTCCCTGTATCCGGTTCTTTTGTGACTGCATCATAGTAGCCAATCAGATTGGTCAGGCAAGACTTTCCCTTAACAAAACTATGCTGTGTCCGAGCTATAACTGAAGTCTTGTCTAAATGATCCTGCAGTGCTTCTTTAACCAGTGCCTCCATTAATTTTCCTGGAACAGAAGTTAAACTCACAGGTGTATAATTACTTATGTCGGCCTTTGATCCTGCTTTGTGAATTGGGGTCACATTTGCACATCTCCAGTCTGTGGGTACCTCCCCTGAGTCCAAGGAAGCTCTCATAATTATGGCTAAGGGTTTGCTTACTTCCTTTGCTGCCTCCTTTAATATAACTGGATAGATCCCATCCACCCAAGGTGCCTTTCTTGTGTTTATCTTTAACAATTTCTCCTCCACTTTACTCTCAGTTATTACAAGATTCTCTAGCTTACTGCCAGATTTGAATAACCTCTGGCATTCCCCTCGCTGAATAACTCCTCATGTATGAATGTCGATGCAAAATATTCATTTAGTTTGTTAGCTCCCTGAGCAGGATCATCAACAGTTGACCCATCGATTCCAAGTGGACCAATCTGATTCATCCCCTTCCTTTTAGAATTTACATAAGTAAAGAACTCTTTGCTGTTTTTCTTTGCATCCCTTGCCAGAGATTTCTCTTAATCTGCCTTCGCCTGCCTAACCTTCTTTGTAACTTGGTTACAGATCAACTTGTATCTATCATAGGCTTCTGTGTCACGTGTTGATTTATATGTATCCCATGCATTTTCCTGCTCTGTCATATGTCTCATTAGTTCATCTGACGGCGCCTCCGTAGCCAGGTGGGAAGGAGCAGCAGTGCGTAGCACACGCTTCTTGATTAGACCGGGGTTCGAGCCCGTCACCACCAAATACGGAGGATGCGGAAAGGTCATTCAGGGAATGACCACCGCATATCCCGGAGCAATATGGCCTTAGTTGCTAATGCTCCTAAAAACCAAATAACAACAACAACAGTTCATCTGACATCCATTTAGGCCTAAACCTTGAACAGGATTTCTTAGTTGGTATGTAAAGCCTAGTAGCTTCCGAGGTAAGTTCTTTTAATGCTTACCATTTTCAATTTGCTGTTGGTTAACATCTTCAGTTGTTCCCGCTGTATTGAATTTAAATACTGTCTCTGACCATCGTAGTCGCCTTTACGAAAGCAATAACCTTACCCTTTACCCCTAATGGTAGTTACCTCTTTGAGTAAATCCCACTTCAGCACACTGTGATCACTGCCACCTAGTGGTTCATTTATCTGCAGATTCTTAATGCATGAAGAATCACTACTGATAATCAAATACAGAGTATTACTCCCTCTAGTTGCCCCCGGAACATACTGATGTAGAAAACAATCATCCGATAAATCCACAAAAGCGTTGCTAGTGTGTGAGTGACCAACCCACAAATTCCAGTCAATATCTGAGAAATTAAAATTCCCCCATTATAGACTCTCTGATGTACTGGCCCACTCTATTTCCCTGTACAGTTTCTTATTATACTCATCAGAGTCTTTAGGCCTATAGCACACTCCTACTCTCAATTTTGATCTCCCAATGCTTGTGTCACACCAAACTGACTCGACACTTCACTGTCCAGCGATGTTGACTGGCTTCACTTCCTTGGATTTTATGTTTTTCTTAACTAATAGCATAACCCCTCCTCCCTTCCTATCCTGTCTATCCTTTCTGTAGACGTACTCCCCAAATTCCAGTTCTGCGTTCCTTATATCTGTGTGACACCACGTCTCTGATATCCCAACAATATCCACATTTGATGCTTTGAGCAATACCTCAAATTCATCAAATTTATTTACTAAACTACTAGCATTGGTGTACATGCAAGGATATATGTACCTGTTCTTTTTCTTAGCTACCCTAACACAACCCATGTGTTTACTTGTACCGCAATGACTCCCAGCAGTCTCTGAAATATCCGGCATCTTGTTTTTCAAGCATCTGCTCATTCCAATAGAAGCAGTGCAAGAATCACTTTCACCTCTGACGGTGGCTACTGTTAATCGATTAGCCTTTGTATTACCCCAAGCTAGCAGTTTTCCAACCCACCTAACACTGCCTCGATAGCATCAGCAAATATTCTTGTACCCTTTCTATTTAAGTGTATTCCATCCCTATAGAAGCAGTCTCTCCTGTTAACAAGTACAGTCCAAGCTGAAAAAAATTCTACCCCTTGATCCTTCCACAATCTTTCCAGGGCCGAATTGATCGACGAGACTGCTGGGAGGGCCACATATGTGTGATGCTATTGCGGCATACATATGAAGGTTATTTGTGATTAGTTTATTGCACGCACAGAGAGCGCTGCAATAAAACTAATTATGATAAAATAAACTCTCAATCATCATAATAAGTTTGTCAGTATTGTTAGAGATTTTGTGAAAACATGTTCGTTAGCGCGTTGTATTATCCATAATATTGTGTTGTGTTTTTTTCCGCAAGTTGGTATAAGTGTGTTGAAAAAAAAAAATCTAAAAGGGAATGGCTAAAAGAAAATTACTAAGATAAGAGGAACTGAGAGAAATTTCTGGAATTTATAATTAAGCAGAGTTAAACTTCTCACAGACACACCACTGTTGAGTTTTTTCAGAAGTTCAACTTTATCTGTTATGGACAATGTATGGTTTGCGCTTTACACCACGAGAGGCACTTCCTTTATGCATTGGAACCATGGCTGGGGCTAAATGTGAGCAGATTATAATAATAAATGCAGAAAAACAAGTGAGAATGGCTTGCCAGCGTTTACGAGTTCACGTCAACAACTGATGCTGCAACCAATGCCACCAAAACAGTAGCGCCCGGTCTGTGCACCGACCCAGGAAATATGAAATTCCATTCACGGAAATTAAGTCCGAATTAGCGGTGGAACCAGATTACCTGTGGCCAGATTAGTGATGGCTGACCTGTATCTTGCAGTTCTCAAAGTTAAAGTTCATCTGCAATTTCTCATCTCATTGAACCGATTTTACTAGATTTTGTTGAAGTTGATTGCCGTGATGACTGTCATTAACCACCTTGCCAACCTTGGTATCATCTGAAAACTTAGGCATTAAGCCTGATATACCCTTATGGATATCATTGATAAATATTGAAAACAACAATAGCCCCAGCATGACACCTTGGGGTTTAGTCTTGGGTCCATTGTTCTTTCTTATGAGACTTTTAGCAGAGAAGAAAAATGCTTCGGGTGCATATAAAATATCATCTGGTAGGTATAAGATAGTCTGTAATCAAGTCACATAAGAGGTTAGGTAAGTGAAGGCAGATTATAAGAAGTCTTTGGAAAAGAATGCAAAGAAAAACAACAAAGACCTCTTTACTTATGTAAACTCTAGAAGAAAGGGCATGAATCAGATTGATCCACTTTATATCGATGGTTTGACTGTTGGTGATCCAGCTCAGGTAGCTGACAAACTGAATGAGTACTTTTTGCATCTACATTCACACATGGGGATTTGTCTAGCAAAGTGGATACCAGAAACTGATCACACTCTGACAGGGAGCTAAATTATTTTGTAATAACTGAGAGCAAAGTGGAAGAGAAATTCTTGAAGTTAAACACAAGAAAGGCACCTAGAATGGATGTGATCTATCCAGTTATATTAAAAGAGGAATCAAAGGAAGTATGCAAATCCATAGCCATAATTGTGAGAGCACCATTTGATTAAGGGGACGTACCGTGGACTGGAGATGTTCACATGTATCCCCAATTAACAAAGGTGGGGGATCGAAGTGTGACACAAGTATTACAGACCTGTTACTTTAATTTTTCTGTACCAGAGAAAATAATGGAGTCACTGGTTAAAGAAGCATTGTAGGATCATCTAGACAAGACTGCGTTATAATTTAAACAAAGCATGGATTTGTTAGGGGATTAGCCTTGTCTGACCAAATCCTTGGATACTGTGATGTGGTCACAAAGGAACTGGATGCAAAAAAATTTGATATCATATATTTGCATTTGAAGAAAGCTTTTAATACTCTTGCACATAAATCCTGCTGTACAAATTGGAGCATTATGGCATTAAGGGCAAGTTGCTGCTATGGATAAAAGGATGGTTTAGTGAGAGAAGACAGAGACTGGTAATCAGTGGACACTGCTCTTCATGGGCTAATATTATTAGTGGATTTCCCCAAGGTTTCTGTGTTGGGACTGTTGTTGTTTTCCATATTTATTAATGATATCGATGAAGGTGTAATAGCTTAATGTTCAATTTTGCAGATAATACAAAGGTTGGCAGGGTTGTTAATGATAGTTACTTCAGTATGCTGGTGCAAGAGGACATGGACATGTGTTCTTGTAAATAGTGGCTCCTAGAAAGTCTGTTCATCTCCGCCTCGTATCTCTGTGAAGAACAGTATCACTACAAATGGGCCACGTGTGTGTGTGTGCGCGCGCACGTGCGTGAGTGAGTGACGTAGTTTTGTGTGTATTATGTGTGTGTGTGTGTGACGTTCTGTTCTGGCCTCTTGGCTACCCAGAAGCATTAGTCACCTGGACAGATGATTCTGGGTACTCGTCCACACCACGGGAAGGTGGGCCAGTCCCAATAAAACATGTACCATCTCAAAAGAGACTCAGACTCACCTGATGTTGTCAAAAGGTGGGCTAGGTTCCTCTGGGGCCCCATTCCAGAGGAAGAGAGAAATAAAAAATAAAAATCCCGTGGTGTAATTATATATATATATAAAAAAAAAAAAAACTCCCGTGATGTAATTAAAAAGAAAAAAAGAAAGAGAGGGAGAAGCTACACTAGTGGAGAGTGGGGGGAGGAATGAGGGAAGAAAAGTACACTAGTGCAGAGCGCGAAGAGAAAATGAGAAAAAAATAATAATAAATTAACTAAATTAAAAATAAAATTAAAAAAAAATAATAAATAAATTGATAAAATGATTAATAAAATAAAAACAAATATAGATAATTAAAAATTTTAGATTAGTAAAATAAAATTTTTAAGCTGCTGTCTGGGGATCCCCATTTGTAGCCTGCATTATTCTGTAGGAGGCTTTCCTGCACGTGAATACTTGCATCGAGAAGTTCTGGAAGGCAGCAGGTTCTGTGGTGTCTGTAACAGAATGTCCAGTTGATTTTCAGTGAGAGGGATGGTATTTGCTAGGTCTTGCCTCAGGTCTTTGTAGAGAGCGCACTCGAAGAGAAGGTGGAACCAATTCTCCTTGGCCCCACAGTAGCAAACGTCTATGGGTATTAGGCCTAGTTGGAACAGCTTCTCGTTCAATGAGCCATGCCCAGTGACTAGGAATGATGTCTCAAGAGTTAGAGGGCCAATTCTGTGCTGACGTAGAGGAGGGGAAAGTCACATCTGGCAGGAATCTCCTTGTGACTGCTCCCTTGGTGTAAGTGTCCCATCTTGTCTGCCAGATGTATATCATCTTCATTATAACAGCGTGCTTTCTCTGCCTTAGGGTCAGTGTCCAGGTTTAGCTCAGTGTCTCAGATCTTGGTCGGAATTTTTTTGTTTATTCTAAAGGTCAGGCCACGGAAGGTTACATACAGGTCCAGTGGAAGAGTCCCAGCTAAGACCTGGATAGCAGCAGTGAATACTGTCCTGCATACCCTATGGGTAGCCAGAAGCATTGTCCGTTGTATAGAGCCTAATTTGCCTATCATATTTACCAATCTAGCTCGGTGGAACCAAGCACCTGCAGCGTATGACACGATCAGGAGGAAGACGGCTTTATAGTACAGATTATGTACTTTTTAGTACAGCTGAACCGAACGCTTGGACAAGCCCCATTCGTTCCTGGTGATTCTGATGATTGAGGCTGAAAATTTTTTCACCTTGGAGCTAAGATGGATGAGGTGGGGGTGAAAGCTTAATTTATGATCCAGAACCACCTTGAGCGCAGTGGTCTGTGTGACAATGGAAAGTTATACCCCAGAGACTTTAACTTGCGGAGGCTGCCTGAGGTCCAGCTTATTTTTAAAGAGCATCATTTTAGTCTTGCTTGGATTTATCCATAGTTTATTTAGTGCAGCCCAGGAAGAATGGTCGTCAAGGACCCGATTAGCATTGTCTTCTATAGCTTTGCGAGAGCGGCCGGGCACCACTATCATGAGATCGTCTGCAAAAGCAACAATTTTGGTATTGGCAAAGGAGCGGGAAAGCCAGTCTTGTAGGATCATGTTCCACACAAGAGGTCCCAGGACTGAGCCCCCCCCCCCCCCGGGTGATTGGCTGGGAGACATGATGGTATTTTGACTTTAGAATTACTGTTCTATCTGAAAAGTAGCTTTGAAAAAGTTTATAGAGATGGCTGGAACAGGAGGCTATCCGGAGGCGTGCCAGAGCATTGCCCCACCAGATAGTGTCAAATGCGCCCTCGAAGTCAATGAAGATGGCAAGTTCAAATTTTGCTTCCCAGTTTTCTATGTGCAGAACTAGATCGAAGAGAGCCTCCTCACAGGATCGTCCTGGAGTGAATCCATACTGGAAGGGGGGGGGGAGAGGAGATTCTGTGCTTGAAAGAGAGCTGTGGTCCTGAGTGCCATAAGCCGCTCCAGTATTTTGCCAAAGTTTGCAAGTAGCTCAATTGGACGGTGAGAGCGCGGGTCAGTAGGGTTTTTGTGCTGCTTCTTAATTAGTCTCAGTAGCGAGATCTTCCAGTCCACAGGAAAACATAGAAAAATTGGGCGAATGGGCTGAGAGGTGGCATCTGAAGTTTAATATTTACAAATGCAGAGTAATGCATATTGTAGCAGTAACCCCAAAGTAATGCACTTATTGTGCAGTACTACATCTCAGGGTAGTGAAGAATGAAAATGACCTGGGGTTTATAGTGCGATCAGATATGAAGTTTTCTGACAGTGCAGGATGACTGCCAGAGCAGCTTGTGCGGTCTTGTCAATTATACACAGGAATTTTGCCAACCGGGATAAGATAATGATTATCCCTTTGTATAAGACAATGGTCAGGCCACACCTTCCTTGGGTACTGCATACACATCTGGAGGCCTCATTTTAGGAAAGTTGTAGAGCTGCTGGAACAAGTACAGGGAAGGGCAATGAGATTGGTGACGAGAACAAAGGGTTGCTCATAGCAAGAAAGGCTTAAATTCTGCAAGTTGCAGCCTCTGGATATTAGGCAGCTGTGAGGTGATCTGATTGAGGTATATATAAGGCCTTGAATGGTTTTATGCATGTGAAGGGGTATAAATTTCAATTGAGGAAAGCCAGTTGTAGAATAGATGTGTGGAAGTTTGCCTTTAACCAGAAGGTGGTTGTTTACTGTAACAAACTTTCATCTGCTTGTTGTGGCAGTTGATAGCTGAAATAAATTCAAGGAAGAACTTGCCCAACTTTTGGAGCGAATGGATAGGTGAAATGGGAATTGCTTTTTTTTAGGCTGAGGCTATAAATGCTCCCTCTCTTGTGTCATATGCCTCTAGTAATGCTAATGCTACTGTCACATTCCCTATAGATTTGGGAAGCCTTTACACATCTGTCATTCAGCACAGGAGTTTCCACAGCCTGGCACATTTCTGAAGTGGTTGCTGTCACAGGCCTTCCTGGATGTAGATCATCTTCGATGGACTCTACCTCACTTGAATTATTTTGATCAGAATTTCACCTGCTACTCTGAAGGCACACTGTTGCCATACACAGTCACCATCGTTTCATGAATGGCCTCTGGCCCATTCCCTTCTTTGGTTAGAAACTTGATGACTGAATGATACTACAATTTCAACAAATCCATAACACGATTTTTACTTCAAAGAACTTAAATACAGGTAATCCTCATATAACACGGTAGTGTGGTTCCTACAAAATCTCGTGTAATGTGAAACCATGTTATATGGGACTAAGAACCAGTACAAAAAGGGAGCGGTTTTGTGCCAAAAGCTAACAAAAATACACCTTTTTTTTTTATAACTATCAAAAACTTAATATTTTAACTTTATTTTTATAAAGTTATAAATTATAATAACTGAACAAACGTCTTACCTTACAAACTGTGATACTTAGTCAGATAATGTACATTCATTTCATTTTCTTCCTTTTCATCGCTGCTAAGCACAATCTCTTGCAGCATCTAGATTTCATGTACCTTCTGCTCTCTTTAAAGGTCACAATCTACATGCTTCGAAGTCACAATTTTTTATGGTCTCAAACAAGCACAGGTTCAGTAGCACAGAACCTAGCCCATGGATCTCCCAAACAAAATTACAGTGGACCCCTGCTTAGATATAAAGCACAAATTTAACTTTATTACCGTACCAATTAACCAAGTTAAATGATATGTGAAAATTGGAAGAATATTTTCCAGTTAGCAAAATAAAAATAAATTTACACTTATGTACATAGCTTAATTAATATGTACTGTAATGTGTACATGTTAACTAATTGATATTTCTGTTCACTGACTTTGTGTTTGTAAAATTTAAAACATTAAAAATGATAAGCAATTAATAACAAAGAACTTGGCACGCACAAGTGAGATGTGGATAATGAGTTTCTGAAAATTTATTAATGTTTTTTATATGGTTGAATATTTCATGGAAGTGGAAACGCATTTCACCATAATAACACGAAAACCCACAGAATTCAAGCTATTGGAACTATTGGAAATGCAAGAAGATCGAGTTTACTATCCTTTATAATTGATTTTACTAACAGAAAAGACCAATAAACCAGAAACTGCTAATTGTTTTATTGTTTTATGGTAGTGACCTCCAGAAATGTGCTTTAGAAAAATATCATTAAGGTAATAATGATTAACAAGTCAACAGTAGGAATTCACAAAAAGGAATGGAAACGTTGAAAATTACATCTAACATAATAGCAGCGTTTTCCCAGCACAAAGGCTCAGAAATACCGTGCTGTGCAAGGA
The DNA here is from genome assembly GCF_048544385.1 of Mastigoproctus giganteus. Classification (NCBI taxonomy): domain Eukaryota; kingdom Metazoa; phylum Arthropoda; class Arachnida; order Uropygi; family Thelyphonidae; genus Mastigoproctus; species Mastigoproctus giganteus. The sequence goes on along the minus strand of NC_143579.1, from coordinate 149,736,242 downwards.
TTGCCGCAATTCTCAAACCTGTGTTGTGGAAGTACCAGGTTATGCGGGGCTTGCCTGTACTGTTCTTAACCAATTTTTATGCATAAATTTCGAAAATTGCCATGATAGTTTCAGATCATGTCACAGTTATTAAATATAGAGGGAGTTACATTTTAACAAAATATGCAAATTTTGCATAATCTAGCCAGTAATGTATGACATACTGATTTATTTTAACATGTATAAGCTAATTCTTTTAATTTTAGCAGTCGATTCTGGTCTCTGTTTTCTTGCAATAAACATAATCAGACTTCTACCTATGGTTTTTATGTTCAATTTCCAATGCAACAATTTACAGTTTAAAGAGAGCACACTTAGCATTTTTGGTGAAGATTTTTATAGGCTGTGCCATGGTTTTACAAGTATTAACTGTCAGGATATGTTCTCAGGGTGGTAAATCTATCCTTCAAACATATAACAGATTATACAATATTTTTTTTACACTTGTAATACAAGTGTAAAAGAGATATATATATATATATATATACGTATCTTTCCCTTTATTTTGACTTTAAACGTTGATACATCTTTTGATGTAGATGTGTTAGAGACTTTATGGTGATTTTCGGAATCAGCGCATTTATTTCTTACAGAATCACATATTTTCACGGTAGTGGTATGACAAAAAAAAATATTTTTTTGTTGGCTGGTGTTATTAGATACAGATGTCTTCCTTCTTTCTGTTACAGCAACACAACCTAAAAAAATAGGGGAATCATAATTTGTATGATTCAAGTTGAGATATGTAGAAACATAAATCACGGATCATTGAAATGGGAATTTATATAAATTATCAATAAATTATCTACCTAATGTAGATAAATTATCTATCTTAAGTAGATAATTTATTGAACACCCCTCATCCCCTCATATATGTTAAGCTCATAAAGAAGTGAGAAAGGTTTCTAACAAAAGCCTGTTCAGAACAAAACTTTACAAAATTTCAACCCTAATTTCAGTATTCCATATTTTCAGAAGGAGACATTAAAAGGGTTGTTCACTAAACCACCTGATATCTGTTAGGATGTTTCATATAACTGAACCACAAATTCGTATTCCCCAGGCTACCTTATTGAAATATCTGTATGATGCAGTGCATTGTATCATACAGACAGTGTATCCCTCTGAGCATCTCACAGGGCTCAGATGGATACATTGTGTGTGAACTGACAGGTAGCTCTTGGGTCACATTGAGCTAAAGGCAATCCCCAACTATTGGATCTTACAGCTGTCAAAGTGTTTATACGGATATATGTTAGTTATACGAGCCAATTATTTCAACTTGCAACTTTGTGAATTTGTAAAATTTGTGTAATTTCTGTTTTGCTTTACTAATGCATTATATTTTAATGCTTGCATTTAGCTTCTCTGCATATATTTGTCGTAGGTGTAGATCTCCTGGAATGGGTGCAGAGAATGACAGCCAGATTGATGAAGGGAACAAAAGGGTGCCCTTACCTCGAAAGGCTTCAGTTCTTCAAATTGCAGCATCTGGAGACTCAGAACCTGTGGGGTTGATCCGATTGAGGTGTTTAAGGCCATGAATGGATTGAGTAAGCTGAATGTGAATGGCATTCCACTTCTTGCTGAAACTGAAGAAGACATGACATGAAGGGGGCATAAATTTAAGATAAATTTATAATCACTAATAAGTTTATCATGGGGAAATCTGCTGTACACCAATTGAAACAGTGAAAGGAGTGAAGGTGAAGTTGACTTTCTGGTCCATAAAGATATAAAAAACAACATTTTGGAATTCAAAAGTACATCACCAAGGGTGTCAAGACAACTACTACTACTACTACTCAGGATTTCTAAGAGATATAAGCTAAAGGTTATAATGATTTATGCACCAACATCGAGCCATGATAACGAAGTGGTTGAAGAAATGTATGCCGAAATTGAGAGTCTTCTAGATGAACAGAAAACTCACATAAAACACTATCATTATGGGGGACTTCAATGCTAAGGTTGGAAAGAGACAGAACAGTGCAGATACCGGAACTATAGGAAATTTTGGAATTGCTGAAAGAAATGAAAGAAGTGAAAGACGTGGAATTTGCAGAATCTCAAGGACTGTCAGTAATGAACACTTTTTTCAAGAAAAAGGTGAACAGAAAGTGGACATGGAAGAGCCCAAATGGATTAACAACTAATGAAATTGACTTCATCCTCACTAACAGAAGATTTATCGTGAATGATGTTACTGTCCTGAACAAGGTAAATGTTGGAAGTGATCACAGAATGGTAAGATGCACACTTGATATAGATGTAAGAAAAGAAAGGTAAAAACTGACTCGAGTAAATAATACAAAGGTCTTTGAGATAACAGAAGAGGAGAAAAAGCAGTATGTACTGGAACTTAAAAACAAGTTTGAGCTTCTGCAGACTGTTCAAGATATCGACGAGGAATATTACAACTTTCTGAAAGTGATAAAGCCCAAGAAACTTATAGGTAAAAAGAAATCCAAAGAAGAAAAAATTAGTCAAGAAATACTTGTCATATGAACCGAAGACGACAAATGAAGAGCACGAAAAACACTGACAAGGAGAAAATTGAGTATACTGAGTTATGCAAAGCCATTAGAAAGAGACTCAGAGGGGACCTAAGAAGATTGAACACAAAAAAAAATAGAACAAGCATTAAGGGAAAACAAAGGACTTAAATCAGCAGCCATGAGCAGTAAAACAAAAAGACAAATGATACTGAAACTGAAGAATAGCGATGGTGTACTTATAAATAGCAGAGAAGGCATAATTCAAATAGCAGAAGATTGCTATAGAGAATTATACAAGGAGCGAGGGAATGATGCCAGCAGTGGGGAAGATGGATCACAAATTACTAACATACAACATACCTGATATCCTTCGTGATGAGGTAGAACATGCGTTGAAGAAAATGAAGAACAAGAAAGCCCCGGGGAAAGATGAAGTTACTATAGAGTTGTTAAAATTGAAAAGAAGAGACATGGCACAAAAACTGGGAAGATTCTTCACATAATGCATTAAAAAAGGTGTGTGATGCCTTAGGAATGGAATAATGCAATCATAGTTTTGCTGCATAAGAAAGGAGATAAATCAGAAATTGGAAATTATAGACCAGATGACATTATGGTCTTAAGCCACATTTCCCAAATAATTAGAGGAAAATCTTAATCAGTTATGCACAGTTAGTAAGGATTTTGGACTAAAGATTAATATGGGTAAAGCAAAAGTAATGATGAACAAGTATGCCACAGAAAGGGAAATAATGATTGAAGGAGCAGTAATTGAAAAGGTGGAATTATATACTTATCTGGGACAAGTTATTAGCTGTAATAACTTTTCCCAGAAAATGATAAATGGCTGGAAGTCAAGAGAAGAATAAATCTTGGATGGATAGCATTCATGAAATATAGGCACATACTGAGGATCAGGTTTGTCGGAAACGTAAAGTAATGAACTAATGTATGCTCCCCACCATGACGTATGGAAGTGAAATGTGGGCACTCACCAAAAGAATGGAAGAGAAGCTGAGAACTACACGGCAAAGAATGGAACGAATTATATTGGGATTCAGACTGTTAGATAAGAAGAGAAACACATGGATTAGGCAGCAAACTCAAGTAAAGGACATTCTTATCAAAACTAAAGAACTAAAATGGTCTTGGGCAGGACACATAGCTCAAAAACATGATGACAGATGGACTAAGAAGATAACAGAATGGTACCCAAGAGGAACTAGAAGAAAACCTGGAAAACAACAACGGAGATGGACAGATGAAATTCATGAGTTTGTGGGTAGTAAATGGATGGCCATTGCACAAAACAGAAGGAACTGGAAAGTGGCTGGAGAGGCCTTCATCCTGCAGTGAATTGAAAATGGCTGATGATCATGATGGTTGCAGGATAGATCTGCATAAGTTTGCCTTCGCTTACGAGCGTTCTATTGTTGGAATAATTTGTTGTTGTGGAAGTAGATGGTTTAAATAAATTAAAGGAAGAACTTGGCAAATTCTTGGAGGGTAAGAATGGGTAAAGTATGTGTGTGTGTGTGGTTTTTTATTATTTTTTCTTTTTTTGCTGATGATGATATATAAGCTTGCTTTCTTGCATCATTTGCCACTACTACTGCTATTACTATATTAAAAAAATAATATGATTTTTTTTATAGATATTCCCAAAAGGAGATTGATGAGAAGATACCAATATTTCGACAGCTTCTCCTTGAAAAAGATGGTGGTCTTACTGAATTTCCAAAAGATGGGCAAGGAAGACAAATGTAAGTCATTACCAAACTCATTATTTTATATTAGGGCATGTGCAGCTTCAGTTAATTAGATTGTTTTATGAAGTTAAATTTAAGGTGATCACTTATCTTCAAAAGTACTGTCTGTGTTGCACTGTGTTTTTGTTTTTTTACTTTAATTTTTTTAAATAATATTCACATTTTTAAGTGCCTCATTACATTTACAATATGATGAACAATATTATCATCAAAGCACCTTAAGATTAAAGATTTTAACAACATAACATTACTGGTAAAATAAAATACCAGTATTGTTTTGGTATTTTAAAATACCAAAATAATATTTTAAAGCCACTGGCACCATGTCTCATGTTAGTTACACTTCGAGAAATTGTATAAAATTGCCTATCAATTTAGCTATAGTTGAAATACAGAAATGCAAAATCAGAGATAGCAAGAATAGCCACATGTGGAGGAAATGTCATGGAAAGGGCGAAAACACTAAAAGGTTTAAGAAGTAGGTTTTTATTATTTACCTTTATTTGTGTATTTGTTTTATTATTGTTGTTATTATTAATATTAAATGACCCCCCCCCCCCCCCAGGCATGAATGGTTTGAAGGTGGAGAAGCCTAAAGAAACTTGGTGACAAATTACTTGAATTTTTGTTATTAGAACAGGTAAGTGAAGAAACATATTAGTTTGAAATTGACCTGATTTCATGTACTTGCTGGTTACTTGATTCATGAATTTGACAGAAATGTGAGAAATTCAAATACCGGTTCAAAATAAGTGACTGAAATTGGCTGTAGAAAACATATTCAGCAGAAATTCATTGACCGTGTGATAACAAATGTGGGAGGGAGTGGTTTTTCAAGAATACTAGTGGATACATTGACCACTTCCTTTTAGATAATCAGTAATTTACGAATGATTTTGGCTTTACAAGAGGTGCAGACACTGCTCTCCTCGTGTGGGAGGAAACATACTTGCCAGCTTTCTAGGTTTTGTCAAAAGATTTCTTGTATTTGTATATCTTTTATGGTTTTTCAGAAAGTTAACTTATCTTTCAGATTTCATTCTTCGAAATATAAGTCAATATGCATATACAGTGAATTGGCTGTGCATTAGCAACAACCCCTTGTGTGGGAACGTATTGGTCTGTAAATCAGCCATTCCTCAAAGTCAGGAATGGCTGATTTAAGACTATAGTTCACATGTGTCTTTTTGAATGTCTGCAAGGAAGAATGGGTCAGCATCAAGATATTTCCGACTTCGAATGCGGAATGAATATGTGGGCAAAATGTGCAGGCACACCAATTTCTCGACATAATCCAACATGGTTATACAGGCTATATTACAAACAAAAGGAGGCCCCACCAGGTATTAGGGAGGTGTCACTATTTTATTTATTGATGTGTACTTCTCATATGGTCAGTAACTTCTGTTTTTTTTATGATAACTTGCAGAGCATTGTTGGTTTTCAAATTTCGTTGCTGCTGTGTGAAAGCTGATCATACGGGGTGAAATATAAAAGTTTTGATATTACTATTAAAATAGCAGAGGGGTGCAAAAACTTTTCCCATAGCATATGTTCAATTTGAAACAGCAAAATGTATGTAACATCTGCAATCAAAAAGAAAAAAATAATAATAAATAAATAAAAAAAATATCTGTCTGGTATTATATTTTATCTACTTGCAATTACCGTTTATGCCACTGTCTCATTCCCATAAGTTCTCTGCCACATGGTGAGTTCGTGGCAGACGGACAGAACTCTACTGCATTTCGATCTCTAGCCCTCTTCTTCATTCACTGAGGTTTCTGGAGTCAGGAACTCTGTACTGCTATTAAATCTGTAATGACATTACATCTGTAATGCTATTAAATAACACTGACTCGAATCTGTAAAACGTCTTTATGATACAATAAAATAAAATAAAATAAAATACATACATACAGATTGTATAACTATATGTTAAAATATTAAAACAAAATAAAAAAATGTATAACAAGAATAAAATTCAATAAAATATATAAAATTAAAAGTGATAAAAGTTGTTTAAAACCACTAATACAGGAGCTTTTGGCAGCCTTCATTGGCTATAATGCATGAATAATCACTGCTGATAATCAGATCAGGAGTATTACTCCCTCTAGATGCCCCTCGACATATTGTTGTAGAAAACAATCCTCCAATAAATCCACAGAAGTCTTGCTAGCATGCATGTGACCAACTTACAAGTTCCAGTTAATATCTGGGCAGTTAAAATCCCCCATTACAAGACATTCTATTTTACTGGCCCACTTTATTTCTCTGCACAATTATACATTGTATTCATCAGAGTCATTAGGCTTATAACACACTCTTACTCTCATTTTCCCTTTTCCAGTGTTTACATCACACCAAACTGACTCAGCATTGCACTGTCCATTCATGTCAACTGGGTGCACTTCCTTAGATTTTGTGTTTCTTAACTAACACCATAATCCCTCCTCCCTTCCTACCCTGTGTATCCTTTCTGTACACATTGTACTCCCCAAATTCCAATTCTGCACTGCTTATATCTGTGTGACACCATGTCTCTGATATCCCAACAATATCTGGCTTTGATCCCTTGATCAGTACTTCAGTTTATCAAATTTATTTACTATACTTCTAGCATTGGTGTTCCTGCAAGTATACGTGCACCTGTTCTTACTCTTAGTTACCCTAACACTGCCCATGTATTTACTTGTTCCATGATGACTCCCAGCAACTTGCTCTCTACGTTGCTGCTCATTACAACAGTGCAATAATCACTTTTTCCTCTACTTGCGGCTACTTTTAATCTGTGAATCTCCCAAGCTAGCAGTTTTGTGACCCACCTAACACTATTTTGAGAGCATCAGCAAATATTTTTGTACCTTTTATTTTAGTGTATCCCATCCCTGTAGAAGCAGTCTCCTATTAGCAAGCACAGAGAAAAATGCAGAGAAAAATTCTACCCCATGAACCTTGTGCATTCTCTCCAGGACCGAATTGGTTGACAAGGCTTACATGATATACTCCCTCCTATTGTGTCTGTGCAGAATTACAGACACTTTCAAATTTAACCCTAACTTGCAACTTTTTTTCAACATTGACCTGTAGTTGTTAACTAAATTTCCACATCTCTTACTCTTCATTAGTGGAAAAATGTACAACAGTATCACCTTTTTGCTGCAATTTGCAGAATTTAAGGCTTTCTTGGTAAGAGCAACCCTTTTTGTTCCACTCACCAATCTCGTTGCCCTTCTCTGTACTCATTCCAGCAGCTCTACATCCTTCCTAAAATGAGGCCTCCTGACCTGTATGCAGTACTCAATGTGTGACCTGATCATTGCCTTGTAGAAGGGACCAATCGCCTCCTTATCTCTACTAGCAAAACCAGTATATTATTGACAACACACCATGAACTACTCTTGCAGCCTGTCTGCACTGCTCAAAAAACTTCATATCTGACTGCACAATTGCCCCCAGGTCGTTTTCATTCTCTACTACCCTGATTGTAGTACCACACAATTGGTAAGTTACTCTGGGGTTACTGCTACCCATATGCAGTACTTTGAATTTGTCACAATTTCATAAACTTCAGTTGCCACCTCTCATCCCATCTTCTCAACTTTTCTAGATCCTGTTGTAGTAGTATACTATCATTACTACCATTAACAATCCTGCACAACCTTTGTGCAACAGTTATCAGAAGCTTTCCTGAAATCCAAGTATATGATAGCAAAATTATTTCTTGCATCCAGTTCCTTTCTGACCACATCATAGTATCCAGTCAAATTTGTCAGACAAGATTTACCCATAACAAATCCATGCTATGTCTGAACTCTAACTGCTGTCTTGCCTAAATGATTCTGCAGTGCTTCTTTAATCAGCGAGTCCATTGTTTTCCCCAGAACAGAAGTTAAGCTAAGAGGTCTATAATTACTCGTATCACCTTCTGATCCCCTTTTGTGAATTGGAGACACATTTGTACATCTCCAGTCCATGGGGTCCTCCTCTGAGTCCAAGGAAGGTTTCATAATTATTATTAAGGGTTTGTTTGCTTCTTTTGCTGCCTCATGTAATATAACTGGATAGATCTCATCTGCCCCAGTGCCTTTTTTATGTTCAATTTCACCTCCACTTTGCTCTCAGTTATTACAAAATCATTTAGCTCTCTGCTAGATCTTGATAAGCTTCTGGCCTCCACTTCCCTACAGATTTCCTAATGTGTGAATGTAGATGCAAATATAAAGTAAGTTCATTATTTACATACAGGCCATGTTATATTCTTGCCATTGAACTTATTGTTAACCCCATTCGGGTCTCTAACCCTAATGGGCTTAACAATAAGATATAAATAACTTGTATAAATGGATGATAAACGCATCCTCCATAAACCTCTTGGTGGGGGGGGGAGTCAAGTTTATCATATATGCATTCAACTTAGTTCAACGGCAGGCATGCCATTGAATAAAATTATATATATTTGAACGAAATTATATATATTCTGTATATTTTATATAGCTATTAAGTTGACCATATTGGTGAGACTGAATGATGTCTCAGAACTAGGCTTACCCACCTACAAATTTTGCAAAGAATCAGTTTTCTCCTTTCTTGGGAGGTGGAAGAAATTAAAGACTTTAGTCCATCCACAGTGCTTTTTTTTTTTTTTTTGCCCTTTATATTGGTTATTCATGTTTAACACAGACACAAAAGGATAAATTATCAAGTAATTTTGCCAGTTTGGCTTCTCACTTAAACCCTGTAACAAAAACATTTATTTGTATTTAATGGTGGTGGAGTGAGGTATCCCTGAAAGGCATCCCTCGAAAATTACAATCTCGTGTTAACCGTTAATCACTGAATAAAAATCTTAAATTTTTTCTGCCTTCTTAAATATAGTTTCCAAAGTGATTTTTTTTAGTTTTTGTACAGAAATTATGCGTGAGAACCGTCTCTGCAACTATTTGGCTTTTTCTTGAAGAGTAGCATGGTACCGGAAAAGTACCAATGCTATGTGTTGTTAATGTTTTAGATTACTTTTTTCCCTCTCATACTACTATTTCAGTAAATATCTACCGTCTTACTCTAGTTGTTTTTGAAAGGTTTATTATCAAACCTTTCAAAATCAATTGAAATTCTAATAGTATCAACTATATATATTATGCTATGTATAATATATATATATATATATATACACTATGCTATATAATAGGTCTAAAATTTGTAAATTTTTAAATTTTCAGCAGAATTATTTATTATTGTTTTTTTTTTTAAATTGAAGTTACATATAATAAGCAATAATAAATTAGTATTACTGGTTGACGTAGCCTAGTGGTCAGGAACGAGAGTGCATAGCACGTGTTCCTTGAGTGGACCGGGATTCAAGCCCGTGACTACTAAATACGATAAATATTTGTATTGACGATTTATTGTAAACTGTACTGACTTGACTGTCGTGCCGGAGTATAAACAGAAAATTTAAATTTTTCAAACGATTCATGAGAGCAAGCTTATACAGAATTGGCCATAAAAAAAAAAAACTTGATGTCACCTGTCCATTCATTCTAATAGTTCGTCTAGTTTCCCTTTAATTTATTCAGACTGTCCAGTTATACAATGTAGATTGAAGTTTGTTCTAACAGTCAACTACCTGCTGGCTAAAGGCAGATCTCCTTGCAGATGCCTGATCTCCAGATGCTGCAGTTTTTAAAACTGATGGCTTTCCTGGTAAGAACTCCCCTTTTGTTTCCCTCACTAATCTCATTGCTCTTCTCAATATACCTGTTCCAACAGATTCACAGCCTCCGTAAAATGAGACTTCCAGATCAATATGCAGTACTTAAGGTGTGGCCTAACCTTGCTTTATACAATGGGATAATCACCTCCCTATTCCTATTGACAAAATTTCTATATATCTTTAGTAAAAACCTTATTAGCTGGTCTAGCAGCCCATATGCACTGCTCATAAAACTTCAAGTACAATTGCTTAATTACCCCAACTGTTCTTTCATATTCTACTTCTTTGGGTAAGTAGCACACAGTTGGTATGTTTTTCTGGGATTACTGCTGTCTCTATGCAGTACCTTGCCTTTGTTATTATTAAACAGTTGTAAACTATTAACAAAAGATGAAATTGAAATACAGTAAACCCTCGATTTAATGGACCCCGATATAATGGACTGGAGAAATAATACAGTAATGTACATATTAATCTCGACCATATTATTTTTTTAGGTTATACAAAACTTCAGTGTTATTATTAATTAAAAATTAATAATAATTACCTATTTCCATTATTGTTTTGATAATCACCTACTTTTATTTTTATAATCAAATTCAGGAAATTGTTTTTTATTCTTTCTGAAAATGTGTTCAAATAGCTGTTTTCCCAGATAACAGATAAAAGCAGGCAGTGACTGAATGTGACTCGGACACTCTGGTCTACCGACTTGCTCTGTTTTGATCTGTCTCCTCAAGTTATTCGGTATACAATCAGAGAGTCTGTGATTTCTGAATTGTGACTTTATTTATTAAATAATTTTGCAATCATTACAATTTAAAATGGCATCAGTAATAGAGGAGTTAAAAGAAAGTGGGTGAATTTAAATATGGCACAGAAATTAGGTGATTAGGGAGCACTTGTTTGTGAGATTTACAGCATAAAAAAACCAAACTGTTTCTGATATTCATAAATCAAAGGCCAGATTGCGACATAATTTTATATTGTACAGTCTGTATATTGTATTAAAGATATTTTTTTACATTAAGAACAATAAAAAATGTCCCCCGTCAGGTTATATTCGATTTAATGGACTTTCGGCATTAACGGATACTCCTTCTCCCCTATTAGTCCGTTAAATCGAGGGTTTACTATACTGGCTTTGTTTAAGCAGAATGGTCCTTGAAGCTGTCCAGACATTCTCTCAGATATTTGGCCACCAGGTGTCACTTGGTGAAGACGTAGACTTCTGCAGCTGCTGCAAGCCAATAAGTTTTAATTGAACTTTTATCATATTTTTGATTAGTTAGCATATTAATTTGTGATTTACAAAATAGATTAAATAGGCTTAGTGGCGTTCCTTAGCTTATTTTTTAAATTTAATTGGTGATTTTGTGTTACACCTCACTACTCCTACTGCTATCGTAGCAGTGTTTTTGTCGGGAATATTGTGACATAACCAGAAGAATAGTAAGGTTTAAATTGTAATGAATAATATTTTAAAGGGTTTAATCACCTTTTGGTCATATATCTGTTGTATTTTTTGATTAGTTAGCGTATTAATTTGTGTTTTACAAATAGATTAAATAGACTTAGTAATGTTTGTTTGCATATTTTGGTGTTTTGGGTGGAATATTAGCGTAGAAGACTAGTAGGGTTACAATTGTAATAAATAAGTATTTTGAAGGTTTTAATCACTTTTTGGATATATATCTTTTTGTATTTATCTTATATCTTTTTCGGCATATATCTTATTTATCTAAGAATATAAGTAATTTAGCATTATGATGATTATTACGGTATAGTATAACTTGATAACGTATATCTTGAATTTGGCAGCTAAGATGTAACGTAAAACTATACAACGGAATATGTATTACTGCATTAGTTTAGTATTAGTATTGTACAGTCAAGTATAGTACAGTAAATTAATCAAATAAATTTATTAACCTTATTAATTTTAAATGTTAATTAATTAATTAAATTGTATTTTAATGGAAATGATGCCCCAGGCAAGAACAGCAAAGCAGCATGTGCACAACGTAGCAGGAGCTCGGTGGCTCGGGGAAGAACCGAAGGGGGCGATTCTCCAACGCATCACAGCCTAAAGAAATGTGCAACTTGTGCAACTTGAGTAACTTTCCCGCCATTGTGATACCGTACTAGATATACCGTAGGTTATATACCGTACTAGATAGCGTTAGTTGAACTTCGTTAGCAGTTAAATTGTACGTTTAAATAAATACATATAACGACTTAGATTACAAACGTAATATAATTAATAACATAACATAATTAATTAATAAATTAATAGAATCATGACTCAGACCAGAGCAGCAAAGCAAAAGGCTCAAGCTAATGGAAGTGCTGTGGCTCAGAGCAGAACTGAGGGGGGGCAGTTGTCCTCTGACTGACAGCCTTATAAAATGCACTGTTTGCTTGATGTTTGCAGAGCAATCGGGTACGGGACATGATACTGCCAAGGGGGATGTCTTTGTGTGTGCGCGATGCAAGGAGTGTATCGATATCAGGCAACAACTCAGCGTTCTTGTGGGCCTATATGAGAGCTTGAAGGACAGGGTGGATGCCCTCGAAGAAACTAAATTGAGGGGCCCATCAAGCTCTCAGCTGCCCACATCAACGCCAGAGCTTGCACTTGGGCATCGCGTGACACAGAGACAACCCCTAAGGCAGAATGGGCTGGTCCCGAAGGAACTAGTAGTTGTTGGTGACTCTATTGTCAGGGAAACGGGGAACATGCTTTGTAAAAAAGATAGGTGGAACAGGACCAGGGTATGTCTGCCAGGGGCAAAGGTTGATGACGTTGTAGAGCAAATATCATCTTTTAAGGGCACAAAAGGTGATATAGTTGTACACGTTGGCACTAATAATATTAAGAGTAGGAGACCGGCAGAATTACTTAACAAGTACAGGTCACTGTTGAACAAAAGCCGAGAATTAGGGTTGAATTTGAAAGTGTCTGCAATTCTGCCCAGACACGATAGGAGGGAGTATATGATGAGAGCCTTGTCGATCAATTCGGCCCTGGAAAGATTGTGCAAGGCTCAAGGGGTAGAATTTTTTTCAGCCTGGACTGTACTTGTTAACAGGAGAGATTGCTTCTACAGGGATGGGATACACTTAAATAGAAAGGGTGCAAGAATATTTGCTGATGCTATCGAGGCAGTGTTAGGTGGGTCGGAAAACTGCTAGCTTGGGGGGAGACAAAGACCAATAGATTGACAGTAGCCACTGGCAGAGGTGAAAGAGATTCTTGCACTGCTTCTATTAGAATGAGCAGAAGCCTGAAAAACAAGATGCATGGTATTTCAGAGACTGCTGGGAGCCATTGCGGTACAAGTAAACACATGGGTTGTGTTAGGGTAGCTAAGAATAGAAACAGGTGCAGGTATACTTGCGTGTACACCAATGCTAGGAGTTTAGTAAATAAATTTGATGAATTTGACGTATTGCTCAAAACATCGAAGGCAGATATTGTTGGGATATCAGAGACGTGGTGTCACACAGATATAAGGGATGCAGAACTGCAATTTGGGGAGTACAACGTCTACAGAAAGGATAGACAGGATAGGAAGGGGGGAGGGGTTATGCTATTAGTTAAGAAACACATAAAAACCAAGGAAGTGAAGCCAGTCGACATCGCGGGACAATGCAGTGTGGAGTCAGTTTGGTGTGACATAAACATTGGGAGATCAAAATTGAGAGTACGAGTGTGCTATAGGCCTAATGACTCTGATGAGTATAATAAGGAACTGTACAGGGAAATAGAGTGGGCCAGTAAATCAGAGTGTCTTATAACGGGAGATTTTAATTTCCCAGATATTGACTGGAATTTGGGGGCTGGTTACTCACACACTAGCAGGGCTTTTGTGGATTTATTGGATGATTGTTTTCTACATCAGCATGTTCGGGAGGCAACTAGAGGGAGTAATACTCTTGATTTGATTATCAGCAGTGATTCTTCATGCATTAAGAATCTGCAGATAAATGAACCACTAGGTGGCAGTGATCACAGTGTGCTGAAGTGGGATTTACTCAAAGAGGTAACTACCATTAGGGGTAAAGGGAAGGGTTATTGCTTCCGTAAAGGCGACTACGATGGACTGAGACAGTATTTAAATTCTATACAGTGGGACCAACTGATGATGTTACCAACAGCAAATTCAAAATGGGAAGCATTCAAAGAACTTATCTTGGAAGCTACTAGGCTTTACATACCAACTAAGAAATATTGTTCAAGGTTTAGGCCAAAATGGATGTCAGATGAACTAAACAGGCATATGGCAGAGAAGAAAAATGCATGGGATACATACAAATTAACACATGACACAGAAGCCTATGATAGATACAAGTTGATATGCAACCAAGTTACAAAGGAGGTTAGGCAGGCGAAGGCAGATTACGAGAAATCCTTGGCAAGGGATGCAAAGAAAAACAGCAAAGAGTTTTTTACTTATGTAAACTCTAGAAGGGGATGAATCAGATTGGTCCACTTGATATTGATGGGTCAACTGTTGATGATCCTGCTCAGGTAGCTAACAAACTAAATGAATATTTTGCATCGACATTCACACATGAGGAGTTATTCAGCAAGGGGAATGCCAGAGGTGTATTCAACTCTAGCAGTAAGCTACAGAATCTTGAAATAACTGGGAGTAAAGTGGAGGAGAAACTGTTGAAGATAAACACAAGAAAGGCACCCGGGGTTGATGGGATCTATCCAGTTATATTAAAGGAGGCAGCAAAGGAGGTAAGCAGACCCTTAGCCATAATTATGAGAGCTTCCTTGGACTCAGGGGAGGTACCCATAGACTGGAAATGTGCAAATGTGACCCCAATTCACAAAGGAGGATCAAAGGCTGACACAAGTAATTATAGACCTGTGAGCTTAACTTCTGTTCCAGGAAAATTAATGGAGGCACTGGTCAAAGAAGCACTGCAGGATCATTTAGACAAGACTTCAGTTATAGCTCAGACACAGCATGGTTTTGTTAAGGGGAAGTCTTGCCTGACAAACTTGATTGGATACTATGATGCAGTCACAAAAGAACTGGATGCAGGGAATAACTTTGATATTATATACTTGGATCTTAGAAAGGCTTTTGATACTGTTGCACATGGAAGACTGCTACACAAATTGGAGCAGTGTGACATTGGAGGCAAATTGCTGCTATGGATAAAGGGGTGGTTGAGGGGGAGAAGACAGAGAGTGGTAATCAATGGACACTGCTCATCGTGGACTAATGTTATTAGTGGAGTCCCTCAGGGCTCAGTGTTGGGTCCATTATTGTTTTCTGTATTTATAAATGATATTGATGATGGTATATCAAGCTTAATGTCCAAGTTTGCAGATGATACAAAGGTTGGCAGGGTTGTCAAGGACACTACTGACACTATGCTGCTGCAACAGGATCTGGAAAGGTTGAGCAGATGGGCTGAGAGGTGGCAAATGAAGTTTAACATTGACAAATGTAAAGTACTACACATGGGAAACAGCAACCCCAGAGCAACGTATCAACTCTGTGGTACTACACTGACAGTGGTAGAGAATGAAAGGGACTTGGGGGTGATTGTGCAGGCAGATATGAAGTTCTCTGAGCAGTGCAGACGGGCTGCAAGAGTAGCTCATGGAGTATTGTCAATGATATACAGGAATTTTTCCAGCAGGGATAAGGAGGTGATTATTCCATTGTATAAGGCAAGGTCAGGCCACACCTAGAGTACTGTATACAGGTCTGGAGGCCTCATTTCAAGAAGGATGTAGAGCTGCTGGAACGAGTACAGAGAAGGGCAACAAGATTAGTGAATGGAACAAAGGGGTGCTCTTACGAAGAAAGGCTTAAGTTTTGCAAATTACAGTGTCTGGAGACTAGGCACCAGCGAGGTGATCTGATAGAGGTGTATAAAGCCTTGAATGGTTTAAGCATGCTCAATGCTGATGGGATTCTTCCTCTAGCTCAGAAAAATCACCTGAGAGGGCATAAATTCAAATTGAGGAAAGACAGATGTAGGATAGATGTGCGGAAATTTGCCTTTAGCCAGCGGGTGGTTGGTTGGTGGAACAGACTGCCATCCCTTGTGGTGGAGGTTGATAGCCTAAATAAGTTTAAGGCTCAGCTGGACAGGTATTTTGAACGAACAGAGGGGTGAAGTGGAAGTGGGTTTCTTTTTTTTTTTTTTTTTTTTTGGCTGATGCTGCATAAGCTTGCTTTCTTGCATCAAATGCCTCTACTAATGCTAATGCTAATACTAATTTTTGCAGAACTTTCTGGGACAGGACATGATGTTGCCAAAGGGGATGTCTTTGTGTGTGTACGTGCTCGATGTAAGCAGTGTGAAAAAGGTAGGTGCCAACTCAGCATTATTGTGGGACTTTATGAGAGCTAGAAGGACAGGGTAGATGCCCTCGAAGGACTTAAATTGCGGGACCCATCAAGCTCTCAGCTGCCCACATCAACGCCAGAGCTTGCACGTGATCATCAGGCAACACAATGGCAACCTTCAGGACAAAATGCTCTGGTCCCATAGAATCTAGTTATTGTCAGGGAGATCGGAAATATATTGTGCAAAGAGGATAGGTGGAATACGACCAGATATGTCTGCTAGGGGCAAAAGTTGATGACATTGTAGATCAGATATCTTTTAAAGGCGCAAACGATGATGTTGTACACATTGGCACTAATGACATTCAGATTAGATCTGCAGACTTACTTAACAAGTACAGGTCAACGTTGAAAAAAAGTCACGAGTTAGGGTTAAATTTGGAAGTGTTTGCAATTCTGCCTAGACATGATAGGAAGGAGTATATGATGAGAACCTTGTCAGTCAGTTCAGCCCTGGAGAGAGAGATTATACAAGGCTCATGGGATAGAATTTTTCTCAGGGAAGTCAGTGCTTTTTAACAGGAGACATTCTTTCTACAGGGATGGGATACACTGAAATAGAACGGATGCAAGAATATTTGCTGATGCCATCAAAGCAGTGTTAGGCGGGTCTGTAAACTCCTAACTTGGGGGAATTCACAGACTAATGGATTAACGATAGCCTCAGGCCGATGTGAAAGCCATTCTTGCACAGCTTCTACTGGAATGAGCAGCAGTCTGCAAAGCGAAGTACTGGGGATGGAACACGTAAATACATGGGTTGTGTTAGGGTAACTAAGTGTAAGAATAGGTATATGTATAATTCCATGTACACCAATGCTAGGAGTACAGTAAATAAATTTGATGAATTCGAAGAGCTGGTCAAGACATCAAAAGCGGATATTGTTGGGATATCAGAGATGTGGTGCCCCATGGATATAACCAGTGCAGAATTGGAATTTGGGAAGTACAATGTGTACAGGAAGGAAAAATCAGAATAGGTGCGTGTTATAGGGCTAATGAATGTGATGAGGATAATGAGCAATTGTGTAGAGAAATAGAGTAGGCCAGGAAATCAGAATGTCTTATAATGGGTGATTTTTAACTTTCCAGATATTGATTGGAACTTGTGTGGGTTGGTCACTCACACGCAAGCAAGACTTTTGTGTGTGTGTGTGTGTGTGTGTGTGTGTGTGTGTGTGTTTTTTTTTTGGCTGACATGCTTTCTCCAGCAACATATTCGAGATTCAACCAGGTGGAGTAATGCTCTTGATCTGATTATCAGCAGTGATTCTTCATGCATTAAGAATCTGTAGATAAATGAACGACTAGGTGGCAGTGACCACATTGTACTGATGTGGGATTTACTCAAAGATCTAACTACCATCAAGGGTAAATGGAAGGGTATTTGTTTTCGAAAAGGTGACTACAGTGGTCTCAGGCAGTTTTGAAATTCTGTACAGTGGGATCAACTGATGTTACCAACGATGAATTCTAAATGGGATGCCTTCAGCGATTTAATATTGGAGGGTACTAGGCTTTTCATACCAACTAAGTAATGTTGTTCATTAATGAGACTCGTGACAGAGAAGAAAAATGCATGGGATGCATATAAATTATCAGGCGACACAGAAGCCTATGGCAGATATAAGCTAGTCTGTAACCAAGTCACAAAGGAGGTTAGGCAGGCAAAGACAGATTATGAGAAATCTTTGGCAAAGGATGCAAAGAAAAACAGCAGAGAATTCTTTACTTATGTAAACTCTAGAAGGAAAGAGATGAATCAGATTGGTCCACTTAACATAGATGGTTTGACTGTTGATGTTCATGCTCAGGTAGCTGAAAAACTGAATGAGCATTTTCCGTCTACATTCACACATGAGGATTATCTCAACGACAGAAATGCCCGAAGTTTATCAAACTGTACCACGAAGCAAAGTAATTTGGTAATAACTGAGAGCAAGGTGGAAGAGAAATTGTTGAAGTTAAACTTAAGGAACACACCTGGAGTGGATGGGATCTATCCAGTTATAATAAAGGAAGCTGCAAAGGAACAAAGCAAACCCTTAATAATAATTATGAAAACTTCCCCATGGACTGGAGATGTACAAATGTGTCCCTAATTTACAGGGGGGGGGGTAAAGGGTGAAACGAGTAATTACAGACCTGTTAGCTTAACTTTTGTTCCAGTGAAAATAATGCAGTCACTCATTAAGGAAGTGAGGCAGGATCATCTAGACAAGACTGCAGTTATAGTTCAGACACAGCATTCGTTTGTTAAGAGGAAGTCTTGTCTGCAAATTTGATTGGATATTATGATGTGGTCACAAAGAATTGCATGCAAAGAATGATTTTTTTTTTTTTTTTTTATGTGAACCCCAAACAAGAGAGGTATTAGAACCTATAGTACTTAGTACCATGCTTGGGTTGGAGGTTGAAAAGACGAAAGAATATATTTGTTGACATTGGACTTGAACTTCTGTAGATTCTAATTTTCAGGAAATACATATGAAGGAAGGTTGTTCCAGAAAACGGCAGTTGAATGAATAAATGAGGAAGATGAAAAGTTGCTTCTGTGGGTTTGAAGTTGGACAGTAAATGGATGTTGGCTGGTGGTGGCACGTGTTCGGACTGTTTAGAAAGAGAGAGCAGAAATTATAGAAGCCAATTCAGAAGAACAGTGGCCATGAAAGTATCTGTAGAAGAGACATGCAGCAGAAACAGTACATCTATGAGAAAGCGAGTGGAGAGACTCTGTTAGAGATGAATCATTAGTTAACCTAACTGCCCTCTTCTGAATGGAATCAAGAAGCCTGAGAGAGGTTTTGGGGGGCACCACCCCAGATGTGGGAACAATATTCCATGGCAGGGCGGATTTGTGATTTATATAGAGTGAGCAGCTGTTTGGAAGAAAAGTAATGCCGAGAGCGAAAAAGAAAACCAAGTTTTTTAGAAGAAATATTTGTAATGTGCTTGTGCCAAGAGAGATTAGAAGTCAGGGTAATCCCCAAAAGAGATATATCATTTTGCCTAGAAATCGGAGTGTCACTAAAGATAAGCATAGGAGCAGAAGAATCGTTTTTGCGAGATATAAGACAAGACTGAGTTTTAGAAGGGTTGAAATCAACTAAGTTGTCTTGGCCCCACTGGAGAATTACCTCAAGATCGGCATTTAAGGAATTGGTAGCAGATTTTCCAGAAGTTGAAGCTGATTGAGCAGGAAAAGGTTTCTCAAAATGGAAAGTGGAATGCAATGTGCTATCATCGGCAAAACTATGGATAGTATTTCCAGTCAATGGAAGAAGGTCATAAATATACAAGAGGAAAAGAGTGGGGGAAAGAACTGAACCTTGGGGGCACAGGCATTAGTGGAGAAGTTAGAAGACAGAGAGCCATCTACCATCGCCCTCAGTGAGCGATCAGAGAGAAAACTGGATAACCAATTACTAAAAACAGTTGGCAAACCATAAGATGGAAGCTTGTTTAGAAGACTTTATGCCAAACACGATCAAAAGCCTTTGAGATGTCAAGAGCAACTACTTGTGTTTCACCGAACCTTTCCATTGAATTAGTCCATAAATGGGTAACGTAAGCCAGAATATCACCAGTGGAACGACACTGACGGAATCCATACTGGCGATCTAGATAGTTTAAGAGTTGGCGGTTAATTGATTTCTCCATTACTTTAGAAAGAGTAGAAGTAATTGCAATGGGACGATAATTGGATGGGAAGGATTTGTCACCCTTTTTAGGAACTGGCTGGATATGAGCAAATTTCCAAACAGAAGGAAAAACACCTTTGGAATAAGAAAGTGAAAAAAGGCGGCAAAGAATAGGAGTAAGTTCAGGAGCACAGGTTTTGAGAACAAGTGGAGAAATACCATCGGGACCTGGAGCTTTCTTAGCATCAAGATTCATCAAAATCCTTTTGATATCCTTTTGACGGAAGAACACAGGAGGCATTGAATGGAGCATGTTGGGAATGGTGGGAGGTGTTTTACCAAGATCATTAATACATGAGCTGGAAGAAAAATGGGATGCTAGAAGGTCAGCTTTATCCTTGGCTGAAGTGACATCAGGTTTGGATAGAGATGGGCAAAAGTTGCGGCCAATAGCTTTGGCAAGAGACCAGAATGCTCGGCTACCATTAGGGCAAGAAGCAAGTTTTCTACTCTCAGCCTGTTCGAACTCTAGTTTGGACTGATTAATAACTGCTTTACAATTGTTGCGAGCTTTGGTGTAGGCAGAAAATGAAACTGAAGAATTAGAAACAAGCCAATTACGATATGCAACATTCTTCTGTTTAGCACATTAGCACATTTATTGGAAAACCAAGGTTTAGATAAAGGATGAGATTTTAAAATGGAGTGTGTCATAAAGGATTCCATTCCTGCAAGAATAATTTCACTGACACGATGTGAGCAAACGTTGACATCAGCAGTTTTGAAACAGTAATCTGACCAAGGAAAAGAAGAAAAGAAGTCTCGCAGGTCATCCCATTTTTCATTCTTGTAATGCCAAACAACACAAGATTGGGAATAGCCATGAGATAACGGTTCCATTGGAGAAGAGACAATCACCAAGTTGTGATCTGAAGTGCCTAAAGGACCTCTCACTTCGACCGTGTACTTAGAAGGGTTGTTTGTGAGAAAAAGTTGAAGTGTATTGGCTGTATGATTAGGAATATCCGGTATTCTTGTATGTAAATGAACAATCTCTGCTAGGTCATTAGTAATTGCAAAAGCCTCAGCATCTCGACCTGCTGGGTCGGTGTGACTAGAAAATGGAAGCCAGCTGGAGTTGTGAACATTAAAATCACCAAGGAAAATTACCTCACTGTTAGGAAAGTTGGACTGGAGAAAGTCAAGTTGCAAAGAGAGGAAGTCAAAGAGCTCCAAGTGATTAGTGGAGTTGGTAGAACGGTGGAGACAACAGATGAATTTGACACAATGAGGTAGAGAGATTTTAAGCCAGAGAAGATCAAAGAGAGGAGATTCCAAATTGCCAAGTCTCTGACAGGGAATGTCAGAACGGACATATGCACAAGAACCATCTTTGAGGTGAAAGGAATCATACAGCGAATAATTTGGGCATCTGAGATGAGCAGTAGTTGAATCAACCGATAACTGAGATTCTGTCAGAAAAAATACATGGGGTTTGGCAGACTGCAGGTGGAAATGGACATCGTTGAGATTAGAATTGAGACCATGTATATTTGTGAAATGAATTAGGAAGTCCTTGGGAGGTTTAGATCTTTTTGCAGATAAGCTTGCTCTATTAGTTTGACAATTCATGGTGTATTCAATAGTAAGAAAAAGTGGGTGGGACATGGTGTATGAAGTAATGAAATTTTTGGATATGGCGTACACGTGGTAAGAATATACCCAGATCCTTGACATAACGTGGCCTCGACAATGCTCCCCGCATACACACTACTCGGACTCCCTGCAGTCGTTATCTGGCAGAGTAGAGGTAGCAAGATTATAACTAGCTGATACGGAAGCCTCCTAGAGAGTTACCAATAGGTTCGGTCCAGTGTACTAACTAGCGGCAGGCCTGCGAACACCGTTTTAGAGCTGTACCCTCAAAGTGTGAGGAATATTGGCAACAAAAGTCATCAATGATACTGCATGATGGAAGAGATAGGGAAGAGTTGACCGGAACTTACCTCTAGAGACTAAACATGGGTTCCACCACTTCAAGCCTCCAATAAGCAAAGTGGTGGTATTTCACCGGTTGATGAGAGTCATCTACCACCTAGTACTGCCTGGTAACATAAGAGGGGTGGCGTTCCTCCATGTGGTATGGGCGCCACACCTCAACCCCTGCTTACGTTGGTTCACAATTTGGTGGTCACTCCGGTGTGCTTGTACATGAAGGTTATAACCAGGATTACTAACAGTCCCACCATCGTGAAGGTGCAAGCAGAGAATTTGGCTGTCACAGACCGTCCGGACTTCGCCGAAATTGGGTCCACTTGGCTTGAGTGTCACCTGAATATCAGTTCCATCAGCGGTTTAGACTCCCAAGTAGCAAGTACAGCTTGTCTGGCATATCTGAGAGAATGTGTGTGACAACCTCAAGGACCGTAAGATATCATATACTTTGATTTTAGGAAAGCTCTTGATACTATGGCACGTGGAAAACTACTTTACAAATTGGAGCAGTATGGCATTAAGGGCAAGTTGCTACAATGGATAAAAGGATGGTCGAGTTGGAGAAGACAGAGAGTGGTTATCATTGGACACTGCTCTTCGTGGACTAATGTTATTAGTGCAGTCCCTCAAAGTTCGGTGTTGGGCCCATTGTTGTTTTTGGTAATTAGCAATTATATTGATGGCGTATCAGGCATAATGTCTAAGTTTGCAAGTGATACAAAGATTGCAGGGTTTTTAATGACTGTAATGATAGTATTCTACTGCAAAGAATCTGGAAAAGTTGAGCAGATTGGCTGAGAGATGGCAACCGAATTGAGAAATGTAAAGTACTGCCTGTGGGTAGCAGTAACCCAGAGTAACTGGATGATTCCACACTCAGGGTAGTGGAAAGTGAAAAGGACCGGGGGGGGGGGGGGATAATTCTGCAGTCAGATATGAAGTTTTCTGAGCAGTGCAAAATGCTGCAAGAGTAGCTCATGGTGTCTTTTCACTGATATACAGAAATTTCGCTAGCAGTGATAAGGAAGTGATTGTCCTCTTTTATAAGGCAATGATCAGGTTTCACCTTGAGAACTGTATACAGGTCTGGAGGCCTCATTTTAGGAAAGATGTAGAGTGATGGAACGAATACAGAGATGGCCAACATGATTGGTGAGGGGAACAAAGGGTTGGTGTTACCGAGAAATGCTTAAGTTCTACAAATTTCAACTTTTGGAGACTGGTCACCTTCAGGTGATCTATTGGATCTATCGCTAGCAGTGATAAGGAAGTGATTGTCCTCTTTTATAAGGCAATGGTCAGGTTTCACCTTGAGAACTGTATACAGGTCTGGAGGCCTCATTTTAGGAAAGATGTAGAGTGATGGAACGAATACAGAGATGGCCAACATGATTGGTGAGGGGAACAAAGGGTTGGTGTTACCGAGAAATGCTTAAGTTCTACAAATTTCAACTTTTGGAGACTGGTCACCTTCAGGTGATCTATTGGAGGTGTATAAGGCCTCGAATCGATTGAGCAAGCTCAATGCTAATGGGATTCTTCCTGCTGATCAGATTACTCACCTGAGGGTGCATAAATTCAAATCGACAAAAGACAATTGTAGAATAGAAGTGTGGAAATTCTCCTTTAGAAACTCTCCATAGTGGAGTTCAGCAACTTAAATAAGTTCAAGACAGAACTACACAAATATTTAGAGTGAATGGATGGGTGAAATGGGAAGGAGTTTTTTTTTTTTTCCCGCTAATGCTATATATGCTTGCTTTCTTGAATCATACGCAACTGCTAATGCTACTATGCCAGACAAGCTGTGCACACTACCTGGGAGACTATAACGCTGATGAAACTGATC
Organism: Mastigoproctus giganteus; assembly: GCF_048544385.1. Lineage (NCBI taxonomy): Eukaryota > Metazoa > Arthropoda > Arachnida > Uropygi > Thelyphonidae > Mastigoproctus > Mastigoproctus giganteus. The sequence continues at coordinate 149,712,346 of NC_143579.1, read as the reverse complement.
GTCGGGTGACACTCAACTCAAGTGAACCTAATTTCGGCAAAGTCCGGACAGTCTGTGACAGCCGAATGCTCTGCTTGCACATTCATGATGGTAGAACTGTTAGTAATCTTGGGTATAACCACAATATGCAAGAACCCTGTGGGTGACCACCCAGGTGTTAACCAACGTAACCAGGGGGTGAGGTGTGGCACCTACACCATAGGGAGGAATGCCAACCCTCTGTTTTATCAGGTAACACTAGGTGGTAGATGACTATCATCAACAGGTACAATACCACCACTCTGCTTATTGGGCACTTGAAGTGGCAGAACTCATGTTTAGTCTCCAGAGTAAGCTCTTCTGTTCAACCCCCTCCGATCTTGTCCATCATGCAGTATGAGTGATATCTTTTGAAGTTATGATAAACACCATAATGAGATCCAAAATTCCTGACATTTTGAGTGTGGAGCTCTAAAATGGTATTCACAGGCCAGCCGCTAGTTAGTACACTGAACCTAACTTATTGGTAACTCTCTGGAAGGCTTCGGGATCAGTTAGTGTATAATCTTGCTGACACTACTATGCCAGATTGTGACTCAAGCAAGTCCGAGTAGTGTGTATCTATGTGGGGGGCATTGTTGAGGCCACCTAATGTCAAGGATCTGATTATATTCTTACCATGTGTATGTCATATCCAAAAATTTCATTACTTCATATGGCCTCTACTCCCCCCCTCCTTTTTCTTACTATTGAATACACCAGCGTTTCCCAAACGGTGTTCTGCGGCACACTAATGTTCCGCAGAGCAAACTTATCTGCAAAAGATCTAAACCTTTGAAACCCTTCCTATTTGATTTCACAAATATACATGGTCTCAGTTCTAATCTCAGTGATGTCCATTTCCACTTACAGTGTGCCAAACCCCATTTACTTTTTCTGACAGAATCTCAGTTATCGGTTGATTCAAGCACTGCTCCTCTCAGTTCATCAAATTATGCTCTGTATGATTCCTTTTGCTTCAAAGATGGTACTTGTGCCTATGTCCGTTCCAATATTCCCTGTCTGAAACTTGGTAATTTGGAATCTCCTCTTTTCGATCTTCTATGGGTTAAAATCTCTCTACCTCATTCTGACAAATTCATCTGTTGTCTCTACCATTATCTCAACTCCACTAATCACTCGGAACTCTTTGCAACCTGACTTTCTCAAGTCCAACTTTCCTAACTGCAAGGTAATTTTCCTTGATGATTTTAATGTTCGCAACTCCACCTGGCTTCCGTTTTCTAGTCATCACACAGACCGAGCTGGTCGAGATACTGAAGCTTTTGCAGTTACCTTGCACAGATTGTTCAATTACTTGCCAGAATACCGGACAATCCTAATCATACAGTCAATATGTTCAGCCTTTTCCTCACAACAATTAACCCGTCTAAGAACACCGTTGAAGTGAATGGCCCTTTAGGCACATCAGATCAAAACTTGGTGATAGTCTCTTCTCCAATTTTCTTTTTTTTTTTTTTTTTTTTTTATGAATACCACAAATACGACCAGTATTAGAACCTATAGTACTTAGTACTGTGCTTGGGTTGGAGGTTGAGAAGAGAAAAGAAGATATTTGTTGACATTACACTTGAACTTCTGTAGATAATTTTCAGGAAATACATATGCAGGAAGGTTCTTCCAGAAAACATCAGTTGAATGAATAAATGAGGAAGATGAAAAGTTGGTTCTGTGAGTTTGAAGTTGGACAGTAAATGGATGTTGGCTCGTGGCAGCATGTGTTCGGATTGTTTTGAAAGAGAGTGCGAGAATTATAGAAGCAAATTCAGAAGAACAATGCCCATGGAAATATCTGTAGAAGAGGCATGCAGCAGAAACAGTACATCTATGAGACAGCAAGTGGAGAGACTCTGTTAGAGAGGAGTCATTAATTAACCTAACTGCCCACTTCTGAATGGAATCTAGAAGCCCGAGATAGATTGTGGAGCCACCACCCCCAGATGTCAGAACAATATTCCATGGTAAGGCGGATTTGCGATTTCTATAGAGTGAACAGCTGTTTGGAAGAAAAGAAACGCCGAGAGCAAAGGAGAAAACCAAGTTTTTTAGATGCAGAAGAAGCAATATTTATAATGTGCTTGTGTGAAGAGAGATTAGAAGTCAGGGTAATCGCCAAAAGTGATATATCATCTTCCCCAGAAATCAGAGTGTTACCAAAGATAAGCATAGGAGCACAAGAATCCTTTTGTGCGAGAGATAAGACAAGACTCAGATTTAGAAGGATTGAAATCAACTAAGATGTCTTTGCCCCACTGGAAAATTGCCTGGAGATTGGCATTTAAGGAATTAGTAGCGGATATTCAAGAAGTTGAAACTGATTGAGCAGGGCAAGATTTCTGAAACTGGAGAGTGGAATGCAATATGCTATCATCAGAAAAACTATGGATAGGATTTCCAGTCAATGGAAGAAGGACATTAATATACAAGAGGAAAAGAGTGGGGGAAAGAACTGAATCTTGGAGGACACCAGCATTAGTGGAAAAGTTAGAAGACGGAGAGCCATCTACCATCATCCTCAGTGAGCGATTAGAGAGAAAACTGGATAACCAATTACAAAAAACAGTTGGCAAACCATAAGATGGAAGCTTATTTAGAAGACCTTTATACACGATCAAAAGCCTTTGAGATGTCAAGAGCAACAACTTGTGTTTCACTGAACTTTTCTATTGAATTTGTCCATAAATGGCTAACATAAACGAGAATATCACTAGTGGATCGACACTGACGGAATCCATACTGGCGATCATTGAACAGATAGAAGGTGACTAGGTAGCCTCAGAGTTGGTGGTTAATTGATTTCTCCATTAGTTTAGAAAGAGTAGAAGTAATTGCAATGGGACGATAATTGGATGGGAGGGATTTGTCACCCTTTTTAGGAACTGGCTGGATATGAGGAAATTTCCAAGCAGAAGGAAAAACACCTTTGGAATAAGAAAGTGAAAAAAGGCAGCAAAAACAAGACTAATTCAGGAGCACAAGTTTTAAGAACAAGTGGAGAAATATCATCGGGACCTGGAGCTTTCTTAGCATTAAGTTTTGTCAAAATCCTTTTGACGGAAGACCCCAGGAGGCATTGAATGGGGTGTGTTGGGAATGGTGGGAGGTGTTTTACCAAGATCATTAATACATGAGTTGGAAGAAAAATGGGATGTTAGCAGGTCAGCTTTATCTTTGGCGGAAGTCGCAACAGAACTATCTGGTTTTGACAGAAGTGGGAGCAGAGATGGGCAAAAGTTGCGGCCAATAGCTTTGGCTAGAGAGAATGTTTGACTACCATTAGGGCAACAAGCAAGTTTTCTATTCTTAGCCTGATCAAAATCTAGTTTGGACTGATTAATAACTGCTTTACAATTGTTGCAAGCTTTAGTGTCGGCAGAAAATGAAACTGAAGAATTGGAAACTAGCCAGTTACGATATGCAACATTCTTCTCTTGAACAGCCTTACCACATTTATTAGAAAACCAAGGTTCAGGTAAAGGATGAGATTTTAAAGTGGAGTGTGGAATAAAGGATTCAATTCCTACAAGACAGGTCTTGCCTGACCAATTTGATTGGATACTATGATGTAGTCACAAAAGAACTGGATGCAGGGAATAACTTTGATATTATATATTTGGATCTTAGAAAGGCTTTTGATACTGTTGCACATGGAAGACTGCTGCACAAATTGGAGCAGTGTGGCATTGGAGGCAAATTGCTGCTATGGATAAGGGGATGGTTGAGTGGCAGAAGACAGAGAGTGGTAATCAATGGACACTGCTCAACGTGGACTAATGTTATTAGTGGAGTTCCTCAAGGTTCAGTGTTGGGTCCGTTGTTGTTTGCGGTGTTTATGAATGATATTGATGATGGGATATCAAGTTTAATGTCCAAGTTTGCAGATGATACAAAGGTTGGCAGGGTCGTTAAGGACAATACTGACGCTATGCTGCTGCAACAGGATCTGGAAAGGTTGAACAGATGGGCTGAGAGGTGGCAAATGAGGTTTAACATCGACAAATGTAAAGTGCTGCATATGGGAAACAGTAACCCCAGAGCAACGTATCAACTCTGCGGTACTACACTGACAGTGGTGGAGAATGAAAAGGACAGTGGTGGAGAATGAAAAGGACCAGCTGCAAGAGTAGCTCATGGTGTCTTGTCAATGATATACAGGAATTTTTCTAGCAGGGATAAGGAGGTGATTATTCCCTTGTATAAGGCAATGGTAAGGCCACATCTTGAGTACTGTATACAGGTCTGGAGGCCTCATTTCAAGAAGGATGTAGAGCTGCTGGAACGGGTACAGAGAAGGGCAACAAGATTAGTAAATGGAACAAAGGGTTGCTCTTACGAAGAAAGGCTTAAGTTTTGCAAATTACAGAGTTTGGAGACTAGGCACCGGCGAGGTGATCTGATAGAGGTGTATAAGGCTTTGAATGGTTTGAGCATGCTCAATGCCAATGGGATTCTTCATCTTTCTCAGAATAATCACCTCAGAGGGCATAAATTCAAATTGAGGAAGGACGGATGTCGGATAGATGTGCGGAAATATGCCTTTGGCCAGCGGGTGGTTGGTTGGTGGAACCGACTTCCATCACTTGTTGTTGAAGTTGATAGCCTAAACAAATTTAAAGCTCAACTGGACAGGTATTTCGAACGAACGGAGGGGTGAAATGGGAGTGGTTTTTTTTTTTTTTTTTTTTGGCTGATGCTGAATAAGCTTGCTTTCTTGCATCATATGCCTCTGCTAATGCTAATGCTAAAGAATAATTTCACTGACACAATCTGAGCAAACGTTGATATCAAAAGTTTAAACAGTAAATCGACCAAGGAAAAGAAGAAAAGAAATTTCGCAGGTCATCCCATTTTGCAATCCTGAAAAAATGCCAAACAACACGAGGTTGGGAAAAGCATGATATAAGGGCTCCATTGGAGAAGAGACAATCACCAAGTTGTGATCTGAAGTGCCTAAAGGACCACTCATTTCAAAAGTGTGCTTAGAAGGGTTGTTTGTGAGAAAAATATCAAGCGTGTTGGCTGTATGGGTAGTATTGACCAGAATTCTGATAGGTAAATGAACAATCTCTGTGAGGCCATTATTAATTGAAAAGCCTTGACCAGCTCGGTTGGTGAGACTAGAAAACGGAAGCCAGCTGGAGTTGTGAACATTAAAATCACCAAGGAAAATTACCTCACTGTTAGGAAAGTTGGTCTGGAGAAAGTCAAATTGAAAAGAGGAAGTCAGAGCTCCAATTGGTTAGTGGATTTGGGGGGAACGGTAGAGACAACAGATGAATTTGACAGAATGAGATACAGAGAATTTAAGCCAGAGAAGATCGAAAAGAAGAGATTCTAAATTAACAAGTCTCTGACAGGGAATATTGGAATGGACATATGCACAAGTACCACCTTTGAGGCGAAATGAGTTATACAGTGAATAATTTGGGCAACTGAGATGAGCAGTAGTTGAATCAATTGATAACTGAGATTCTGTCACAAAAAGTACATGGGGTTTGGCAGACTGCAAGTGGAAATGGACATCGTTGAGATGAGAATTGAGAACACGTATATTTGTGAAATGAATTAGGAAGTGTTTGGAAGGTTTAGATCTTTTCGCAGATAAGCTTACTCTATTAGTTTGACAATTCATGGTGTAATCAATAGTAAGCAAAAGTGGAGGGGACAGGCTGTATGAAGTAATGAAATTTTTGGATATGCCCTACACATGTTAAGAATATAACCAGATCCTTGACAAAGCCCCCCCCCCCCTGCATAAACACCACTTGGACTTCATCCAGTCACTCTCTGGCAGAGTACAAGTAGCAAGATTATACACTAGCTGATCTGGAAGCCACCTAGAGAGTTACCAATAGGTTCGGTCCAGTGTACTAACGGCTGGCCTGCAAACAATGTTTTAGAGCTGTATCCTCGTAATGTAAAGATAGGATTGCGCCATAATGTCCATCATAACCTCAAAAGATATCAGTCATACTGCATGATGGAAGAGATGCAGCCTTTATTTCGTGGCTATTCGCAACCTCGCATTGTTTGGCATTACAAGAATGCAAAATGGGGTGACCTGCGAGATTTATTTTCTTTGGTCAGATTACTGTTTCAAAACTTCTGATATCAACATTTGCTCAAATCATGTCAGTGAACATATTCTTGTAGAATGGAATCCTTTATTTCACACTCCAGCTTAAACTCATCTTTTATCTAAACCTTGGTTTTCCATAAATAAATGCGCTAAGGCTGTTCAAGAAAAGAACGTTATCTTTTCCAGTTCATTCAGTCTTTTCTTTTTTTGCTCACCATTGGATTTCTTTGGATATGTTTATTTTACAGGGTTGTTTCCCATTGCTTTCCCTGTTGGTAGTTTCTTCCTCTAACTGAAGCACTCACCTACTGGTAACCAGATATGTAAGCCCTGCCTTCATAGCATGTTGGAGGGAAGGCCCTACATCGTGTCAGTGAAATTATTCTTGTAGGAATGGAATCCTTTATTCGACATTCCACTTTAAAATCTCATCCTTTAACTAAACCTTGGTTTTCCAATAAATGTGCTAAGGCTGTTCAAGAGAAGAACGTTGCATTTCCTAATTAGCTTGTTTCCAATTCTTTAGTTTCATTTTCCGCCTACACCAAAGTTCGCAATAATTGTAAAGCAGTTATTAATCAGTCCAAAGTAGATTTTGAAAAGGCTAAGAGCAGAAAATTTGGTTTTTTGCCCTAATGGTATCCGAGCATTCTGGTCTCTTGCAAAAACTACTGGCTGCAACTTTTGCCCATCTCTGCTCCCACCTCTGTCAAAACCGGATGGTTCTGTTGTCATCACTTCAGCCAAGAATAAAGCTGACCTGTTAACATCCCATTTGCCTTCCAACTCGTATTAATGATCCTGGTAAAACATTTCCCACCATTCCCAGCATGCTCCATTCAATGCCTTCTGTGATCTTCCATCAAAAGGATGTCAGGATTTTGACGAATCTTTATGCTAAGAAAGCTCGAGGTCCTGATGATATTTCTCCACTTGTTCCCAAAACCTGTGCTCCTGAACTTATTTCTGTTCTTTGCTGCCTCTTTCCACTTTCTTATTCCAAAGGTGTTCCTTCTGCTTGGAAATATGCTCAAATCCAGCCAGTTTCTAAAAAAACGTGACAAATCCCTCCCATGGCAATTACTTCTACTCTTTCTAAAATAATGGAGAAATCAATTAACTACCAACTCTTAAACTATCCAGAAACGTTCTGTCTGATTGATGATCACCAGTATTATTTCGGCAGCCACTGGTGATATTCTGGCTTATGTTCCCATCTACGGACAAATTCAAAGGAAAATTTCGATCGTCTTTGGCATAAAGGTCTTCTTAGCAAGCTTCCATCTTATGGTTTGCCAACTGTTTTTTGTGATTGTTTTTCCAGTTTTCTCTCTGATTGCTGAATGAGGGTGATGATAGATGGCTCTCTGTCTTCTAACTTCTCTACTAATGCTGGTATCTCCCCCCAAGGTTCAGTTCTTTTCCCCACTCTTTTCCTCTTGTATATTAATGACCTTCCATTGACTGGAAATTCTATCCATAGTTTTTTCTGATGATAGCACATTCCATTCCACTTTCCATTTTGAGAAACCTCGCCCTGCTGAATCATCTTCAACTTCTCGAATATCCGCTACGAATTCCTTAAAAGCTGGTCTCCAGGTAATTCTCCAGTGGGGAAAAGACAGCTTAGTTGATTTCAATCCTTCTAAAACTCAGTCCTGTCTGATATCTCGCAAACTGGATATAGCTTGGCACAAGCACATTTCAAATATTGCTTCCTCTGCATCTAAAAAACTTGGTTTTCTCTTTCGCTGTCAACATTACTTTTATACCAAACAGGTGTGTGCTCTGTACAAATCTTAAATTCTCCCGACCAAGGAATATTGTTCACACAATTGGGATGGTGCACCAAAACCCTTTCTCAAGCTTCTATGTTCCATTCAGAAGAAGGAAGTTAGTTTAATTAATGACTCATCTCTAATAGAATCTCTCCACTTTCTGTCTCATATGTTCTGTTTCTGCTGCGTGCCTTTTCTTCAGATACTTCGATCGACACTGTTCTGAATTGGCTTCTATAATTCCATATGTCTTTCAAAACAGTCTGATCACGTGCCACCACCAGCCAACATCCATGTACTGTCTAACTTCAAACTCCCAGAACCAACTTTTCTTCATCTTCCTTGTTTATTCCTTCAACTGTCATTTTCTGGAACAACCTTCCTTCATACATATTTCCTGAAAATTGCAGTCTACAGAGCTACACAAATCTTAGCCAACACGGTAATAACCTTGTACCCTGAACCCATAACCTATCATAACCTAGCCATTACAATATATCTTATAAATTGCGCTGTGTAAATATACTTTTTTTTTTTTTTTTACATTCCCATTCTCTCTTTACATATATAAATGATATGAATAGTAGAGTGAAGAAATATAGAAAAAAACAGTAAAGACATAAGTGATATATAGTGAAGATGTATAGTAATATAGAAAAGAGTAAAGAAACATGAAATTACAGTATGAAAAAAAAAACATTAAATATGCATAAATATACAAATAACAATAGATAATTTTTTTTATATATACATTTTCTATTTATCCTTTTGACTTAGCTGAACCACATGTGCCTGCATTGTTTTCCCCCCTCATATTTATCACCTTTTGGCCTTCTGATAAATTTCAAATTCATTAATTTTTTCAGAATTCACCAATTTTTAATTCTTTATTTCATGGCCTGTGCTTTATGTTACAAACAAATTATGTATTGTCTGCAATTCTTGTGGGTGATCATTTAAACGACACCAGGATTGTAATTATGCTACAATATATTTATCTATTTATGTTAATTTTATATTTCTTATACCATACAATTTTTTGTTTCCTTACTTTTTTTACTCTTTACTATTTTCTGTATTTCCTTGCTGTATTAATTTTAGTCTTTTTTCTATTTCTTCAATCTATTACCCCTATCACTTATATTTGTTGTGATCATTGGGTACCTTCTGTCTGTCAGTGGCTCTTCTTTAGAAAAAAACTTACTTTTTCATTTTCACTTTCTCTTTTTCTTTTGTATAATGTACTGTTTATATATATTTATTTAAGTCGATAATAAGTAAGTAAAAGTAGTAGGTCAAAGAGAAGAAAGTTAAAAGTGAGGAGAAAAAAAAGAGAGAGAGAGAGAGAGAGAGAGAGAGAGAGAGAGAGAGAGAGAGAGAGAGAGAGAGAGAGAGAGGGTTAAAGATATATAGTAGTAGTAGTAGTAATAGAGTCATGTGATGGAAGAAAATAAGTATATAAGCTTATGTAACATCAGCCAAAAAAAAAAAACAATTTTACACAATCACTCTAAAAGTTTATTGAGTTCTTCCTTGAATTTATTTAAGCTATTAACTTACACAATGACCAATGACAGATGAAAGTTTGTTTCAGCAATTAACCAACTGTTTTTCCTCAGTTTGGGTTTGTTAAGGGGAAGTGTTGTCTGACCAATTTGATCGGATACTATGATGCGGTCAAAAAAGAAACTGGTTGCAAAGAATAATTTTGATATATATTTGGATCTTAGAAAGGCTTTTGATACTGTTGCATTTGGAAGGCTGCTGCACAAATCGGAGCAGTGTGATGTTGGAGGCAAATTGCTGCTACGGATAAAGGGATGGTTGAGTGGGAGAAGACAGAGAGTGGTAATCAATGGACACTGCTCTTCATGGACTAATGTTATTAGTGGAGTCCTCCTGGATTCAGAGTTGGGTCCATTGTTGTTTTCTGTACAGCAATACCTCACTTAGCACAGCTTCAAACAGCACGGGTTTTGCTATAACATGGTTTTCAATTCAGTTCAAGTCAAAAATTTACTGTACATATTAAAACTTATTCAATAGCCTAGACACGTACTCTACATATATGCTGCGTTGTCATAGTCTAGGTATGCGTACATATATGCTGCAGTGCCAACTATTATTTCACATGCACGTGTGCCAATAGCACCCCTCTGGCAGTCAGCAACAACCTGCAACAGTGTTCAATATTCTTAATTCCATCCTGACGAGACAACATGATACCTTTCCAGACTTTTCATTTCCCAATTTATTTTTTACCCCTTTAAATACAATCGAAAAAATATTTGCATCTTGGCTAGAAATCACTGCCAACAACATGCGTTCTGTTTGGCAGAATGTTTTGCCCATTTTGGCAAATTCTTTCATTGGTTTTGGATCGCAAATTCAGACTATTACCGAAGACACCGTGAAGATTGGAAAAGACTTGGGATTTGAAACTTTGTACACTGCCAATGTACGCGACTGCACTGACTCACATGCAAATGACTTAGATGATGCAATTCTCCATGAACTTGACGAGCAAACTATATATGAAGAAGAGGAAAACAATTCTGAAGTGGCACAAAAAGAATTTTCAACAGAAGAATTGGAGAAAGAAAGTTTTTTGGGAGTTGATATGGCCTGCGAGGTGATTATCAATGGAGATCCGGATGCTGAACATAGCATCAAGATACGGAAAATTTTACAAGATGGGATTCGATGCCGCAAAGACTTGTACCCCGAGAAAAAGAAGAGACAGACGACTTCACCAGACTATTATTGAAATAGCTAAATAAACAATAAAGCTTTTTTCTCATCTCTCATGATGTTACCTTTTCATTAATAAAATTTTTGCAATATTTTTATTTAAAATCCTTTTAGTTAGCTATCAATTGCAAATTGTTTATAGATTTATTATAATTTGTTTATAGACTGTTTCTCTGGTACGCATTCAATTAAAACCCATTATAATTATACCTCAATCAGCACGGCTTCACATAACATGGAACAGTTTCGGTACCAATTATCAGTGCTATGCGGGGTATTGCTGTATTTATTATGATGGTATTGATAATGGTATATCAGGCTTAATATCCAAGTTTGCAGACAATACAAAGGCCGGCAGGGTTGTTAATGACACTAATGACAGTACGCTGCTGCAACAGGATCTAGAAAAGTTGAGCAGATGGGCTGAGAGGTGGCAACTGAAGTTTAACCTTGACATATTTAAAGTACTGCATATCGGAAGCAGTAACCCCACAGTAACGTATCAACTGTGTGGTACTACACTGACAGTGGTAGAGAATTAAAAGGACCTGGGGGTAATTGCACAGACAGATATGAAGTTTTCTGAGCAGTGCAAACTTTCTGCAAGAGTAACTCATGGTGTCTTGTCAGTGATATACAGGAATATTTCTAGCAAGATAAGGAGGTGATTATCCCCTTGTATAAGGCAATGGTCAGACCACACTTAGATTACTGTATACAGGTCTGGAGGCCTCATTTTAAGAAGGATGTGGAGCTGCTGGAATGAGTACAGAGAAGGGCAACAAGATTAGGGAATGGAAAAAAGGGTTGCTCTTGCGAAGAAATTCTTAAGTTTTGAAAATTAGTGTCTGGTGACAAGATACCTGCGCAGTGATCTGATTCAGGTGTATATAGCCTTGAACGGTTTCAGCATGCTCAGTGCTGATGGGATTCTTAATCTTGCTCAGAATAATCGCCTGAGAGAGCATAAATTAAAATTGAGGAAAGACAGTTGCAGGATAGATGTACGGAAGTTTGCCTTTAGCTGGCGTGTGGTTGATTGCTGAAACAAACTTCCATCTGTCATTGTACAAGTCGATAGCTTAATAGATTCGAGGCAGAACTAGACAAACACGTGGAGTGAGTAGATGTGTGAAATGGGCAAGGTTTTTTTTGGGTTTTTTTTTTTTTTTTTGGGCTGGTGCTATATAAGATTGCTTTTTTGCCTTTACTAATGCTGATTTCAATTTATGCCCACTCAGGTTCGTAATCTGAGCAAGCAGAAGAATCCCATCAGAATTTAGCGTTCTCAACCCATTCAAGGCCTTATACACTTCAATCAGATCACCTCGCAGGTGCCAAGTCCCCAGCTGCAAGTTGTAGAACTTAAGCCTTCCTTGCTAAGAGGGCCCCTTCATTCCCCTCACCAATCTTGTTACTCTTCTCTGTACATGCTCAAGAAACTACATCTTTCCTAAAATGAGGCCTCCAGACCTGTATGCAGTACTCAAGGTGTTGCTTGACCATTGGCTTATACAAAGGGATAATCATCTCCTTTTCCCTGCTAGCAAAATTCCCATATATCATTGATAATACCCCATGACCTGCAATGGCAGCCTGTATGCATTGCTCAGAAAACTTCATATCTGACTGCACAATCACCCCCAAGTCTTTTTCATTTTCTGCCACCTTAAGTGTAGTACCACACAGTTGGTACATTTGTCTGGGGTTACTTCTACCCATATGCAGTACTTTGCATTTGTCAAGGTTAAACTTTAGTTGCCAGTTCTCAGCCCATCTGCCCAAATTTTCTGGATCCTGTTGAAGTAGCACACTGCCATTACTGTCATTAACTATCCTGCCAACCTTTGTATCATCTGCAAACTTCAACACTATCTGATATACCTTCATCAATATCACTGATAAATAAACAAAACAACATTGGGCCCAACAGTGAATCCTGTGGGCCTCCACTAATAAGATTAGTCCAGGAAGAGCAGCATCCATTCTCTGTCTTTTTCCACTCAAACACCCTTTTATCCATTGTAGCAACTTACACTTAATACCATAATGCTCCAATTTGTACAGTAATCTTCCATGCACATCACTGTCAAAGGCTTTCCTTAAGATCCAAGTATATGATAACAAAATTATTTTTTGCATCTATTTCCTTTGTAACCACATCATAGTATCCAATCAAATTTGTCAGACAAGACTTTCCCCTTAACAAACCCATGCTCTGTCTGAATTATTGCTGCAGTTTTGTCTAGATGATCTTGCAATGCAACTTTAAGCAGTGACTCCATTATTTTACCCGGAACAGAAGTTAAACCAACTGGTCTGTAATTACTCATGTCACCCTTAGATCCCTCTTTGTGAATTGGGGATACATTTGCACATTTCCTGTCTGTTGGGATTTTCCCTGAGTCCAAGGATGCTTTCATAATTAAGGCTAAAGGTTTGCTTAGTTCCTTTGCCGCCTCCTTTAATACTACTGGATAGATCCCATGTACCTTTCTTATATTTGTCTTCAACAATTTCTCCTCCACTTCTCCTCTCTAAAGCTAACAGGTTTCCGACCCACCTAACACTGCTTTGATTGCATCAGAAAATATTCTTGCACCCCTTCTATTCCATCCCTGTAGAAGCAGTCCATCCTGCTAACAAGAACACACCACACCGAGAAAAATTCCACTCCATGAGCCTTACACAATCCCTCCATAGCTGAATTGATTGGCAAGGGTCTCATCATATACTCCATCCTGTCATGCCAGGGCACAATTGCAGATACTTTCAAATTTATCTCTAATTCCCGACTTTTTTTCAATATTGACCTGTACTTGTTAATTAAATCTGCAGATCTCCTACTCTTAATGTTAGTTGTGTCAACATATACAATATCACCTTTTGTGCCCTTAAAAGATGGTATCTGTCTCTTTTTTTTTTTTTTTCCCCTCACCTTTTCCCATTATTATATGGGGTCAGCATTTTTATTGTTTTGGCATGCAAATTTTATGGCCGGATGTCCTTTCTGACGCCAACCCTCACCCTTCATTTGTGCTGGAGATATGCGGTGGTCATTCCCTGACCTCCCGCAAACTCCGTATTTGATGATCACAGGCTCGAACCGCGGTCTAATCAAGAAGCGTGTGCTACCCACTACTGCTCCTGCCCGCCTGGCTATGGAGGCTCCAAAAGATGATATCTGCTCTACATCATAAACGTTTGTTCCTGGCAGACATATCTTTTTTTTACACAATATATTACCCGTCTCCCTGACAATATAATATATATATGTGTGTGTGTATTTTTTTTTTTTTTTTTTTCATGGAGATATACATATAATTTTCTCTCTCTGTGTATATATATAATCCAATTAATCCAAAATTAAATACAGATAAAAAGTAATCAAAATATGTTAAAAATAAATAAGAAAAAATAGTAGAAAAGCCAACATTAGTGACAGCGGAAAAGCACAATCCACTACATGTTGCTTATAATAAGCTAAAATGAAATATTTGCCAGCAACAGGGCAAACCAGTAGAGTGAAAAAGAACTCAACCAAATGAAATTAAAAAAATAAGAATAACAGAAAAATATATGGGGGGATAAAGAAGAAGAGGGTAGTGTTGAAACAACATTCCTAAAATAATTTAGAAAATCGAGCCAATTAAAAGAAATTTTGCGGAGTCCCCTCAAAAGCATCCGTTTCCGAATTATGCGAAATTTCACTCAGGTGGAAACGTAGACTAACAACATTACATGACCAAATAAATTGAAAATAATAATTAATAAGATGAAATGAAATAAAATAGACTGACCATTATGCCCCATCTCGACAGAGAACCATGAGGCCAATAATAGTCAGGAATCACTGCATTTTGAATGCTAAACAAATCCACACAACGACGGAATGATACTAAGATCAGACTACCGATGCAATAGATTTGCACAGTGGTGATCCTTATGCAGCAAGAAATAATAAAACAGAAAGCCTGGTACTCACATGGCCAAACCACACCACTGACAAAACAATAGTTAAACTGAAAATATATAGAAACAAATTAGGCTATAGATGGCGGTACGAACGCAGCATGAGCCCATCGTCACACTACCCCCATGTAAATATAATCCAATTAATCCAAAATTAAATAGAGATAAAAAGTAATCAAAATATATTAAAAATAAATATTAAAATAAATAAGAAAAATATTTAAAAAATGCAATGTATACCATGTAAAAGATAATGAAAATAATTATGGAATTAAATGTTTGTTGCATAAAACAGCGGTTCCTAAACTGTGCGTCGCGGAATATTTTAAATTTTTGAGGGAAACACAGCAATATTCAACTTCTGTTTTACACTGTGCGAACTACTAGTTCACAGTTTCAACATTACTTATTAAGTTGTTTGGACCTAATTACTTAATAAACGGAACTGTTAGGAACTTTTGGTCTAGGTGCGCCGTAAAAAAATTACTGACACTAAGGGCGCCGTGAGCTGAGAAAGTTTGGGAACCTCTGACATAAAATACACAATGAAGAAACAATTTGTTACGGAAATATTTGAACAGAGTTGTTTGATCAGTGTTGACTTTCTCTTTTCATCGATCAATTTCTGATAGCCGACAATAATCTTCTCTGGGCCTGGCAAAATAAATATCGCAGAGAACCTCAAAACAAAACTTTTGTTTGAGGTTCTCTGCGATATGAAAGATTTCATCTAGTTCTTTTACCATTATCTCCTTTGCGGTAACATTTTCATCTGGCTCATTTGAAAATTAGAATTTTTAAATGTAAGCTGCACTTACTTTATTAGCGGTAGACAAACAAGTAACACGTCTTCTTCTGATGGTTGATGGAACACACTGAGGCGAGCAGCAGGCAAACGTTTGTTTATTGCCCGTCCGATGTGCGGTAAGCTTAACATACGATTCAACTACCACATAAAAAAAAAAGATCGCATTAACTGGAAATTTGCATCGTGTAAAGTGAAGAGTGGTATAATTTTTTCATATAGCGGTAACTGAAAAATGCATTATTTGGCTGTATTATTGCATATTTCCATAATTTCGGAAATATAAATTCCTCTAAACATTTATTATACATATAAAATATATATGTCTGTTTAACTTTTAAATGATCTCAGTTATAACCGCATTTTCAATCAAATTCCATCCACTTTTTTAACTTTAAATTAGTAATAACTGTTTTTAATTTGTGTAATGTAAAAAAAGATCTGAATCAGATGATGCATTGTATAATTTGTTGTTCAGTCTAATTTCAGATTGCACATCAGTATCTTGATCCTTAACATCTTGATAAATATTTTGAATAATTGCATTAACTGAAGATGTCCAGTCTAGTGTCTACACATTATTTACCTTAACACTATAAAAAATATCACCTGTTTGAATTTTATTTTAAGATAATTTGTATATTATATCCTATTTCAACAATCCTATTTTGTGCTGCTTTTGCGTATTTTACTGGTTTCTTTTATTTTTAAAATTATTCCAATACCATTCTACTTCATTTTTCGACCATGCTTGTCTTCTTTGATTTTCTCTTCTTGAATGGTTCACTTCACGACAGAGGTGAATGTACATAGTATACTCGGAAGCTGTTAAAGGTATTTAAACGTAATCTTGTATCTTTGTTTAATTCGAGGTTTAAGTGCATATACAAACCTATCCCATTTTGTTTTCATTGAAAATCTAATCAGGTTTTGTGATCTAGGAATTTGGTCATTGCAAGATTCGAATTAATCACATAAGCCATTGCCTTAGGTCTGTGATTACATTCCAATCCTTTAGCCTGTTATTCATATGAACAGAAGAAAGAGTAATGTCTATATTGGATTGACCATTGAGAAAGTATAAGGCTTCTCTGGTAAATTATGTATATTTAAATTGTATGTGAAAATTAATTCTTCTAAAAGTCTACCTCGATTCTCATTGACACCACTTTGCCATAAATGTGATTTTGTATTAGAAGCCATGGCAATTATCACATTGGAAGATCCTATTATTTTTAAAAGTACTTCTGTATAATAAACTGAATCTGTAATATCCTCAGATGGAGGACAGTACACAAATAACAAATAAAAATAAATAAAACTAGTAGAAATGTAGACACGTGTATTGTTCTGCATACAAAAGCTGTTCTTTACTGTTACAGTTATATCACTGTAAAATATTACAATAGCAGATTTAGGTCTATTTTCTGAAGGTAATTTTTAAGGTAAGTGGTATTCCATTAAGGGCAAGGCCCTTAATGGAATACCACTTACCTTAAAATTATTGGATGTATTTATTTATTTGATATAAATGTTGTGTACAGCTGCACATCGCAGACAACTGTCTAGCAGTTTTTGCTAACAGAAGGCAGGATTAGGTTAGAAATAGACGACCGCTTCTGCCCATGGTAACTTTAATAGCCCAGTGTTGAAATAAATAGTGGAAAGAAAGGAAAAAAGTCTGCATATATTTTTAACGTTTATATTATACATTTAGAACTGCAATTATACTTGAGCATAATTTCCCATTTGGAAATTAGATTTCTGGTGATGGCTCTAAATATATAGTAATTATAATGATCAGTAAATGTTTGTTTATTTTAAAACTGTCAGTCATTAAGATTAATTGCAAAAATTCTAATTATAATCATTATAATTACAGGTGACTAATTATGTAAAGATAACTATAGAACTCAGTTTACTCTAACACCCTATACGGTATGCAGAAAATAAATATGCTTTAGCTAATGCCCACACACATGCACTAAGTTGGCTTTGCATTAGCAATATTCTCTTGTGTATGGATGAACTTGTCTGTGGTGTTTGTGAAGGTAGATACGTGATTGTGGTTCGCGCACACAATCAGTTTTAGAGTCTCTGCAAGTAGGAATGGATTGGCGTCGAGATCTTTTCCACTTCAAACATGGAATGATAGTGGAGGCAAAGACATGCAGGTACCAGCATATTGACTTCTGCCAAAATAGTTAAGTGCTCCCATTCTTTGGCATCACGAGTCAAGTGTGACAAGTAGAACAGCTGTTGAAAACCGAGGAAAAGGTCACATGGGGCAACACTTGTGGTCAAAGCCCATGGTGAGCATTGTACATCTCTTCTCATAACATGGCACAGTGGCTCAGCTAACCACCCAGTATAACATAGGAACAGGAAGACCAATATCCACATGGCCTCTGTGCCAGACATTAGCATTAGTAGAGGCATTTGATGCAAGAAAGTAAGCTTATGCAGCATCAGCCAAAAAAAAAAAAAACACTTCCACTTCACCCCTCTGTTCGTTCGAAACACCTGTCCAGCTGAGCCTTAAACTTATTTAGGCTATCAACTTCCACAACAAGGGATGGAAGTCTGTTCCACCAACCAACCACCCGCCGACTAAAGGCAAAATTTCGCACATCTATCCTACATCTGTCTTTCCTCAATTTGAATTTATGCCCTCTCAGGTGATTATTCTGAGCAAGAGGAAGAATCCCATCAGCATTCAGCATGCTCAAACCATTCAAGGCTTTATACACCTCTATCAGATCACCTCGCAGGTGTCTAGTCTCCAGACACTGTAATTTGCACTTAAGCCTTTCTTCATAAGAGCACCCCTTTGTTCCATTCACTAATCTTGTTGCCCTTCTCTGTACTCGTTCCAGCAGCTCTATATCCTTCTTGAAATGAGGCCTCCAGACCCGTATACAGTACTCTAGGTGTGGCCTGACCATTGCCTTATATAAGGGAATAATCACCTCCTTATCCCTGCTAGAAAAATTCCTATATATCATCCACAATACACCATGAGCTACTCTTGCCGCCCGTCTGCTGCTCAGAGAACTTCATATCTGCCTGGACAACCACCCCCAGGTCCTTTTCATTCTCTACCACTGTCAGTGCAGTACCACAGAGTTGATACGTTGCTCTGGGGTTGCTGTTTCCCATATGTAGTACTTTACATTTGTCAATGTTAAACTTCATTTGCCACCTCTCAGCTCATCTGCTTAACCTTTCCAGATCCTGTTGCAGCAGCAGCAGCATAGTGTCAGTAGTGTCCTTGACAACCCAGCCAACCTTTGTATCGTCTGCAAACTTGGAGATTAAGCTCGATATACCATCATCAATATCATTTATAAATACAGAAAACAATAATGGACCCAACACTGAACCCTGAGGGACTCCACTGATAACATTAGTCCACGATGAGCAGTGTCCATTGATTACCTCTCTCTGTCTTCTCCCCCTCAAATACCCCTTTATCCATAGCAGCAATTTGCCTCCAATGCCACACTGCTCCAATTTGTGCAGCAGTCTTCCATGTGCAACAGTATCAAAAGCCTTTCTAAGATCCAAGTATATTATATCAAAGTTATTCCCTGCATCCAGTTCTTTGGTGACTGCATCATAGTATCCAATCAAATTGGTCAGGCAAGGCTTCCCCTTAACAAAACCATGCTGTGTCCGAGCTATAATTGAAGTCTTGTCTAGATGATCCTGAAGTGCTTCTTTAACCAGTGCCTCCATTAATTTTCCTGGAATAGAAGTTAAACTCACAGGTCTATAATTACTTGTGTCAGCCTTTGATCCTCCTTTGTGAATTGGGGTCACATTTGCACATCTACAGTCTGTGGGTACCTCCCCTGAGTCCAAGGAAGCTCTGTAATTATGGCTAAGGGTTTGCTTACTTCCTTTGCTGCCTCCTTTAATATAACTGGATAGATCCCATCCACCCCAGGTGCCTTTCTTATATTTATCTTCAACAATTTCCCCTCCACTTTATTCTCAGTTATTACAAGAGTCTCTAGCTTACTGCCAGAGTTGAATACACCTCTGGCATTCCCCTCGCTGAATAACTCCTCATGTGTGAATGTCAATGCAAAATATTCATTTAGTTTGTTAGCTACCTGAGCAGGATCATCAACAGTTGACCCATTGATATCAAGTGGACCAATCTGATTCATCCCCTTCCTTCTAGAATTTACATAAGTAAAGAACTCGTTGCTGTTTTTCTTTGCATCCCTTGCCTAAGATTTCTCGTAATCGGCCTTCGCCTGCCCAACCTCATTTGTAACTTGGTTACAGATCAACTTGTATCTATCATAGGCTTCTGTGTCACGTGTTAATTTGTATGTATCCCATGCATTTTTCTTCTCTGCCATATGTCTCATTAGTTCATCTGACATCCATTTAGGTATAAACCGTGAACAATATTTCTTAGTTGGTATGTAAAACTTAGTAGCTTCTAAGATAAGTTCTTTGAATGCTTCCCATTTTGAATTTGCTGTTGGTAACATCATCAGTTGGTTCCACTGTATAGAATTTAAATACTGTCTCAGTCCATCGTAGTCGCCTTTACGAAAGCAATAACCGTTCCCTTTACACTGTGATCACTTCCACCTAGTGGTTCATTTATCTGCAGATTCTTAATGCATGAAGAATCACTACTGATAATCAAATCAAGAGTATTACTCCCTCTAGTTGCCTCCCGAACATTCTGATGTAGTAAACAATCATCCAATAAATCCACAAAAGCCTTGCTAGTGTGTGAGTGACCATCTCAAAAATTCCAGTCAATATCTGGGAAATTAAAATCCCCCATTATAAGACTCTCTGATGTACTGGCCCACTCTATTTCCCTGTACAGTTTCTTATTATACTCATCAGAGTAATTAGGCGTATAGCACACTCCTCTCAATTTTGATCTCCCAATGCTTATGTCATACCAAACTGACTCGACACTGCACTGTCCAGCGATGTCGACTGGCTTCACTTCATTGGATTTTATATCTTTCTTAACTAATAGCATAACCCCTCCTCCTTTACTATCCTGTCTATCCTTTCTGTAGACATACTCCCCAAATTCCAGTTCTGCATTCCTTATATCTGTGTGACACCATGTCTCTGTTATCCCAACAATATCTGCCTTTGATGTTTTGAGCAATACCTCAAATTCATCAAATTTATTTACTAAACTCCCAGCATTGGTGTACACGCAAGTGTACATGCACCTGTTTCTATTCTTAGTCACCATAACACAACCCATGTGTTTACTTGTACTGCAATGACTCCCAGTATTCTCTGAAATATCCTGCATCTTGTTTTTCAGGCTTCTGTTCATTCCAATAGAAGCAGTGCAAGAATCTCTTTCACCTCTACCAGTGGTTACTGTTAATCTATTAGTCTTTGTCTCTCCCCCAGGCTAGCAGTTTTCCGACCCGCCTAACACTGCCTCGATAGCATCAGCAAATATTCTTGCACCCTTTCTATTTAAGTGTATCCCATTCCTGTAGAAGCAGTCTCTCCTGTTAACAAGTACAGTCCAGGCTGAAAAAAAATTCTACCCCTTGAGCCTTGCACAGTCTTTCGAGGGCCGAATTGATCGACAAGGCTCTCATCATATGCTCCCTCCTATCGTGTCTGGGCAGCATTACAGACACTTTCAAATTCAACCCTAATTCATGGCTTTTTTTCTACATCATTTATACATTATCTTGTATAAGCTATGGCAGTCAATGGCCATCATAGGTATCCATGCTCACTGTAGGACACAAACTCTACTTACGCAAGCACATCAGCACCAATACTGAACCATTTCCATGTGGAAATCTGTCACTTGGTCTCATGAATCCCATTTCTAACTCTACCATGCTGATGATATCTGCATGATAGAGTTGGAAATGGGATTTATATATGCATTTCGAGAAAGCAACACGAGACCGTGGCATCTGGATGCACTGTTTGTGTTTGCCAAGCTGGAGGCAGTGGTGTTATGGTTTGGGGACTGTTTTAGTGGGATGCTCTGGGACCTCCGATTACCATTAATGAACGGCTTGGTGAGATGCCAACCAAGTACATGCCTTCGTGATGACAGTGTACCCAGACAACTCTGGCATCTATCAGTAAAATGATGTGCAACATCACAAGGCCTGGCAAGTTATTAACTGATTTCAGGAATATGACAATGAATTCTCAATCCTTGTGGCTGCTCAGTAGTTGCCAAACATGCTCACCCTAATTGAGCATGTTTGAGACCTACCAAAAAAGGATATTCGATACTATGGACATCCACCGGATAATATCTAAGTGTCACTAGACATTGTGCAGTGAATTGGTAGCACTATGACAGGACACCCTGCAACAACTTATGAAGTCTATGCCACAGTGTGTATGGGCAAATTGGCCCCATGTGCCACTAATGCAATAGCTATTACTATTGCATTAGTGGCACATGAAAAACCAATTCACTACATGCTTATAGGTATGGTTATATGTCAGTTTGCTAAGAAATAATTTGGCTGCTTAAAATATTGAAGAAATTATGCCCATATTATTATTTAATTAAAGGAATTGTTCAAACTATTTTGCATAATTTACTACCTCTTAGTAAATTGACATGTGGCCCACCCTCATATCAAAATTAGGTAGTTTGGGGCCCCCTCATATTTTTAGAGACCAAAAAAATAGGATTGTGGAAAATATTGCCCCTGCAACTGAATGGCT
Source organism: Mastigoproctus giganteus (assembly GCF_048544385.1). Classification (NCBI taxonomy): domain Eukaryota; kingdom Metazoa; phylum Arthropoda; class Arachnida; order Uropygi; family Thelyphonidae; genus Mastigoproctus; species Mastigoproctus giganteus. Next base: position 149,690,208 of record NC_143579.1, on the reverse strand, counting down.
AAACAGTGCATGTTATCATATAGGCAAAAAAGACATCTGCCTAGGGCCCCCGATCAGAGGGGACCCCAAAATCAACGTTTTGAAAACTCGCTGTTTTTTACTAATATTTTTTAAGTGATTTTTATCGGAAACTGAACTTTCTACCTGCCAAAGTCAATGAACTTTACTTGAAGATTAATTTTAAAATTAGTTTTTTTTTTTAAATCGATTATTTTTTCAATAATTTATTTATTTGTTTTGTTGTCACAATAAAATGAAGTTTAGGTGGTGCCCCCAAATTCCATTTTGTCTTGGGCCTCATGAAGGTATAACGCCCATTGTGGCAAACTATTGCAATTCCTGAAGCAACTTGCACTTCTGTTAATGTTTATCCTGTTTATTAATACTGTTGCATACAATTATTAAAATAATAAAATTAAACAACACCAATAATTATCATATTTTCAGTTGTACTTTTCACTGAGGTGAATTTTATTCAACAAATTTGTATTATTATATATTATGTTATAAAATTCTTCACAGGAATTGATTAAATTAATTTTCACGTTTAATATTGTTTCCAGGGAAGTTCTGGAGTTTTCCGGTGACTGATAAGACTGGGTCATCTGTGAAGGCTTTAATGGAACCGTGGCCCAGGTCTAGGTTCACAAACTCGTCCTTGACCGCATTCCAAAGGAATAGGCCAAGGACAGAGCCCTGGGGCAGCCTCTGTAGATATTTCTGGAGAATTGCCGATAAGCATTTCTGACTGTAACACTGCTGTTGTGCAGATAGTTCTGTATGCAGTTGTAAAGATTGCTGGAATGCTACCGTCTTTGAGTCTTCTAAGAATACTAGGCCACCCAAGCAGGTCAAAGGCCTCGGTGAAATCTACTTGATATTACTAAGAAGTGTTTGCTGGCTGAGTTTGTGTCAATCCAAGAGCTGTCAAAGGACATCTGCCAAACTGCCCGTCTGAAAACCAAACTTGTTTGGGGGACTGGAGATCTTCATTGTCATAGTTGGTGTTTGTTTTTTTTTTTGGTTTTTTTTCAATCTGAATTGGAGAAGACGTTCAAAAATTTTGCTTAAACGGAGAGTGCTATGGGTCTGCTCTGGTGGCCTAGTCAGATTCTTCAAGATGAGACATAGATTGGCCTATTTTCAGTTGCCCGGGAAAAGTCCAACTTCTAGGCAGTGGTTGTACAGGCTGAGATGGAATTTGTGGAGGAGATATTGCATTTCTGCAAGCTTCTTAGTTACTCCTGTTTCAACGAAATCTAACCCTGGACTTTTTTTTTTCTGTTTTTTTATTTGTTTTTTTCTTTAAGAAGGGTGATATTTTGTTTTGTAAGTTTAGTTCAAAGAAGTATATGTATTTAATTTATATTTTGTATCTGAATAATTTTTATATATAAAAATTTTAAAAATATATGTGTGCTGTTTCTAGGGGGATTGAAAACTCTTCCCCCTAGATGTCCCGCATTGGAATACCTAGGATCTGGTCACTTTAATTTAGGGACATATTAGTTGGTGATAGGCATAATCGAATGATATAATTCGGTTATATCATCCGAATTGTTTACTGCAATCGATTGTGACCTCTCGATTATGTATACTTGCTAACCTTGGTAAAAATACGGTTAAGCTGTTTGTTCTATATGCTACTGTTTCAGCAGCAGCGACCATTCCGAAAGCTACTTTCTTATTTGCCTGTGCTTTTTATAGCTTTTAATTTCATGTGCTCTTGTCTCGTTTTATTTATTTTATCAGTACAAATTTGTATGTGTATTTGTTATATTTTATTCGTCTGCTATTTAGTTGTTTGTTTGTGTCAGGAATTTTTGATGTGATTTGCAGAGGACGCAAGCTGGTTATGGCATTTGATTCAATTCCGTTTGTTCTCTACATAATGCAATTGTTTCTAAATGCTATTACTTTTTTTTTTTTTAATCAGTGAGAATCTCAATTCGCGCAGACCTAGCTCTTGTGACAAATTTCACTCTTCTCACTGTGGAAAGAAAACAAGAAAACATTCCTGCTTTTCTTTCCACATTGCCTAACGTAAAGGACGCCACTGACCAGTGGCGTCCTTTACGTTAGGCATTAAATAACTTTAAATTATGAACGAGGATTCCTAATATACAAATATTAATATCATCCTCCCCTTCTTTAGGGATTTTAATTTGTGATTAAACTGTGAGCGAAGGTTATATGCGGCGCCACAGAGGTCTATAGTGTCGATTACATTTACATCTTTTGTGGTGTGTGCGTTGTGGGAATGTCGTACCTAAAATCAGTAAAAAAAACCGAGTCTGAGTTTTCCACCTTAGCGGATCCGATGTAATGTTCCACAGTCAGGAGATTATAGCTTGTTATTTTCTTCCTGTAAGATATACTTATCATTTTATGTCAGTCTTTTGAATTCGGGCTGAGTACAGCAAAGTATACTGGGAGGGAATTAAATGTCTGCGGAAAGAAAAATAAAATATAAATAAATACATTTTCTGTATAAACTCCAGGACGACCACGCAAAGATGATAGTCAGTCAAATTAGGTATTATAATATAAATAAGTAGGTAGCGGAAGTGATTTCGATATTGATCAGATAAAGAGAGTACTCATTATCGACCGTTCGTGACAGCTGGTATGACGCAACATGATACACTGCGCAGAAAACTACGTTATTGCGATCTGAGTCATCTTTCGATAAACTCTGTCGTTGTGGTTCCTTTTGTTAGCATTACTTACTAATGGCAGTGATGAATGCTTCTAAAGAATCTACTTCCCGTGTTTTCGTATTTATACGTTTCCTAATGATTACTCACAAAAACACCATTCAAATTATGCTGAAAGCATTGTGTTTATCCATTTTAAAAAATTAATCCGGGTGACTAGTTTATTTTTACTGTTTTTTTTTTTTTTTTTTTTTTTAAATTAAAATTAGTTAATTGTAAGGTTACCATATTTTCAAATCCGGAATTCCCGACACAAGCGAAACTCGGGACATTATTATTAGCCATACGGTGCAAGGAAGTCTGAGGCTTATGCTGCACCAGCCAAAAAAAAAAAAAAAAAAAAATCTGAATTACTCTGAAGAGAGAGAAAACAAGACTCATAAGTGGAGAGGAATCACCAAGAAAGAGAAGAATGATGGTATCCAGCTCAGGACCCTGGGTGTGCATGTAACAACAAGGAAAGGGACATCAATTATAAGGTGTGTCACACAGGACTGTCATGTGATGGCATTATATGAATGCCAAATCCAGACTAATCTTTCAATTCCCCCCACTGAAAAACAGAAAATATAATATAAATATATGAAGTTTATAAGAGAAAATAATTTTGCTGTATATTATACATTTTACAACATATAAAGTAGTATCATACATGAAAAAAAAAAAAAAAAAGGCCAGAATCTCAAGTTTTAGCCTTTTTTTATTTAGACTGCAAACATCATATTCATATAAAATTTATACATCAACAGAAGCAGTAGTAGGATTTACAGGTCACATTTTATTTTTTCATCAGAATGTATATTGTATTTTACAATTCTCTGAAAGGGCAGGTGGGTTTGACTGTAACAGGAAATAATATCCTTGGAAAAAATAACCCATTTTTCTTGTTATTATTATAATGCTTAAGATTATTTAAGTATTATTATTAAAATTATTTAGGTATATCAAGATTATTATATTACTTAAACAATTGATTATAATTTGTGCTAGTTCCCTATTTTAAAACAGCAGTGGGGGGAATAAACACTCTAAGGCTAACCATAGCGGGCTATTCATATCCAGTGATGTCACACCCCTCGCAACAATCAACGAGAAGGGTAAAGGTAAAGTGCAGCCATTATCAACCCACTGCAGGATGGAAGCCTCTTCAAAAATTCATGCTGAGGGAAATGGACCATAATCTGCCACGCTGGTCCAGTGCGGGTTGGCAGATCGACCGTATTCAGCATTCAGGGGCTTGAACCCCGGTCTACTCAAAGAGCGTGTGCTACTGCACTCCCACTCCTGACCACTCGGCTACGGAAGGGTACCAGCTTCTAAAGATTAACCTATTTATTTTTTAGTGAACACTTAAATAATAACAGTATACAATCAGTTCACAAACACCGCATTACTGACAATAATCATAGATTAAAATTTGCAAAAAATTATGCAAATTATAATGGAATGAAATTATACAAATTATAATGAATCTTAAGTATTATAATAATCAGGGGCTCACATCTGGTTATTATGGCTTGGCATTCCCAGTGTCCTGAGCTGGATATCATCATTCTTCTCTTCCTTGGTGATTCCCTTCTACTTCTCTCCCCCCCCCCTCGTTACGGTAAGTTCATCATCATCAGCCATTTTTAATCCACTGCAGGATGTAGGCCTCTCCACAACTTTCTAGTTCCTGTTTTGTGCAATGGCCATCCATTTACTACCGACAAACTCATGAATTTCATCTGTCCATCTCCGTTGTTGTCTTCCAAGTTTTCTCTTAGCTCCTCTTGGGTACCATTCTGTTATTTTCTTAGTCCATCTGTCATCATGTCTTTGAGCTATGTGTCCTGCCCAAGACTATTTTAGTCCTTTAGTTTTGATAAGAATGTCCTTTACTTGAGTTTGCTGCCTAATCCATGTGTTTCTCTTCTTATCTAACAGTTTGAATCCCAATATAATTCGTTCCATTCTTCGCTGTGTAGTTCTCAGCTTCTCTTCCATTTTTTTGGTGAGTGCCCAAGTTTCACTTCCATGAGTCATGGTGGGGAGTATACATTGGTTCATTATTTTGCATTTCAGACAAATTTGGATATTGCCCCTCAGTATGTGACTATATTTCCTGAATGCTATCCATCCAAAATTTATTCTTCTCTTGACTTCTATCCATTTATCATTATTACAGCTAATAACTTGTCCCAGACTCCACCTTTTCAATTACTGCTCCTTCAATCATTATATCCCTTTCTGTGGCATACTTGTTCATCATTACTTTTGTTTTAGCCATATTCATCTTTTGTCCAAAATCCTTACTAACGCTGCATAACTGATTAAGATTTTCCTCTAATTCTTTGGGATCGTGGCTTACGACCACAATGGCATCTGCAAATCGTAAAAGGGTTAGGTACTCTCCATTCACATCAACTGCTTTCTGCCACCAGTCTAAGCTTCTGAAAGCTTCCTCAAGGACAGCAAGTAAACAACTTCGGAGATATTGTGTCTCCTTGTCGAACTCCTTTCTCAATTTTAAATTTATTACTGTCTTTGTCTAGTCTGATAAAGGAGGAAGCATTTTCATATATTTTCGTCGAATTCATAATGTGGGGTATCTATTTCCAGTGCCCGAAACATTGCCTTTTGCTGTATGGAGTCAAATGCCTTTTCATAATCCACAAATGCCAGGCATAATGGTGTTTTATATTCATTTGCTTTCTCCATTGCTGTGACATTACGTGAAGGTGATCCATTTTTGCGAATCCTGTCCTAAAGCCAGCTTGCTCTTTCAGTTGATCCTCATCAAGTATTCTTTCTAATCTGTTAGTAATGACCCTTGTGGTCAACTTGGAGATGTGGGATAACAAGCTAATTGGTCTATAATTTCCAATTTCTGATTTATCTCTTTATTATGCAGCAAAATTATGATTGCATTATTCCACACCTTTTCTAATATATTTTGCGAAGAGTCTTGCCAGTTTTTGTGTCATGTCTCTTCCTCCCAATTTTAACAACACTACAGTAACTTCATCTTCCTTCCCCCAGAGCTTTCTGATTCTTCATTTTCTTCAAAGCATGTTCTACCTAATCAGGAAGGATATCAAGTATGTTGTATTTGTTAGTAATTTGCGATCCATCTTTGCCACTGCTGGCATCATTCCCTCGCTCCTTGTATAACTCTTTATAGTTGTCTTCTGCTATTTGAATTATGCCTTCTCTGCTATTCATAAGTACACCATCGCTATTCTTCAGTTTCAGTATCATTTGTCTTTCTGTATGGCTCCCTATTTAAATCCTTTGTTTTCCCTTAATGCTTGTTCTACTTTTCTTGTGTTAAATGTTATGTCCTCTCTCAGTCTCTTTCTAATGACTTTGCATAATTCAGTATACTCAATTTTCTCCCTGTTAGTGTTTTTCTTGCTCTTCTTTTGTCATCTTCAGTTCATCATGACAAGTGTTTCTTGACTGATTTTTTTTCTTCTTTGGATTTCTTTTTACCTATAAAGCTTTATCACTTTCAGAAAGTTGTAATATTCCTCGTCGATATCTTGAACAGTCTACAGAAGCTCAAACTTGTTCTTTCTTAAGTTCCAGTACATACTGATTTTTCTCATCTTCTGTTATCTCAAAGACCTTTGTATTATTTACTCGAGTCATTTTTTTCCTTTCTTTTCTTACATCTATATCAAGTGTGCATCTTACCATTCTGTGATCACTTCCAACATTTACCTTGTTCAGGACGGTAACATCATTCACGATATATCTTCTGTTAGTGAGGATGAAGTCAATTTCATTAGTTGTTAATCCATTTGGGCTCTTCCATGTCCACTTTCTGTTCACCTTTTTCTTGAAAAAGTGTTCATTACTGGCATTCCTCTGGATTCTGCAAATTCCACAAGTCTTTCATTTCTTTCACCAATTCCAAAATTTCCTATAGTTCCCGTATCTGCACTGTTTTGTCTCTTTCCAACCTTAGCATTGAAGTCCCCCATTATTTTAGTGTAGTGGGTTTTCTGTTCATCTAGAAGACTCAATTTCGGTGTACATTTCTTCAACCTCTTCATCATCATGGGTCGATGTTGGTGCATAAATCATTATAACTAGGGTAAGTTAGAAAGGGTTTTTTTTTTTTTTTTTTTGGCTGGTGCAGCAAAAGCCTCAAGCTTCCTTTCACCATAGGGCTAATAATGATAATAATAACAATAACAAGAAAATGGAATATTTTTTCCAGGATACAAGTTTTACAATTTTGTGTGTGTGCTACATATATAATATCAGCCAGAATACAATATTCTCACCCATAGTGATATTTTCTTCCCTAATGATTTAGCAATGTGAATGTATAAGTGACAATTTCCTAGTAACAGTACAAATGCAGATGAAAATATGCAAAGCAAGCTATTTATTAAAAAAAAAAAAAATCATATCATCACAAAATGAGATATAGCCATAATTTTTGTATATGAGTCATGCAGAATTTTCATTAATGCATGCCACATGAACCTTGAATTATTTATATCCTTGGAAAACAAGGATATAAATAATTTCATGTTTATAATATCCATTACTTATACTGGCAGAATTAGTGAGTTATTATTTTTCTTCTAATTGAAATCATTAATTTCAAAGTGCTTTTCATAAATATTGGCTTAATCTGTTGTGCTAAAACAATGAATGCCTCTACAAACTTCATGCTTGTATTTTATGTTACCAACAAATTTCTGAAATTTTAAGTATTGTTAATAAACTTTTTGACGTGTAAACATCTTTGGCAGCACCTACTAAATTTCAGATGGTAGTAAAATCAATTTGTCACGATTTTGCGACACGGAAATCACGTCATTTCCATTTCATAACAAAGAAAAACGGAGTTGGAAGAGGAGATTGCACAAAGGATCGTGGGAGGTGATCTTGGATGTGTCCAGAGCTGGCATAAACCAGCTGGTTGCATAAAACCGTTTATGATCCGGGGCATACCGTGTAGGTTGCTTTGGGCTAACCATTGCCATCCGTGGTAGAAACCTTTTGGTAACCAGAGAAATTGATATCTTGAGGACAATGATCATGGAAGTGCTCAGAGCTGGCATAAACCAGCTCATAAACCATCCAAGATCATTACATTACGTGCACTTCAGCCTTACCAGTTGAAGCGCATGTAATGTAGGCGTTGCAGTACCTATCTGTACTAAAGTGGTTGTGTATTTCCATCATAAACATTTTTCTGCAACCAGCTGGGCCAGTCAAGAATATTTGAATCGATTTGCAATTGGGAGAGAACAGACTCCAAATTACATGTATGAGCAGAATCTTTTGCTGGTCATTCTCATTAAGTTGCAGAAGTCCTTGTTGGTCATCAAGTTTTTGCATTTCTTTGAAATTTCGCAGAGTTGCTTGAACGTGGCGAGCTTTAGATCCTCATTCATCTCACTGTTTGGATGATTGTAAAAGTTTTGAAAGGGGTCTTCTTCTCGCAGTCATATTACAAGGCTATGTAGGTCATTACTGCATGCTTGGTCAGGGTCAACATCGTCATTGTCTTGACACATCATCTTACATATTTCAGTCGTATATCTTGACAAATTTCATCTCTGTTTCCTCATTGCGAAATGGAATGTACATCTACCATCACGCGCTTGTGCTCGTTGAGATCCTGAGCCAAGTCATAGATTCGATTAGTGTATTATGCATGGATACTGTTGTTTCTTGCTGTCTTGTAGTGCTGCATGTGTAATTTGTGACAAAGCCTAACAGAGTAACATGATCCAACTTGATAGTATGATTGTAGCAATACAAATACTTGTATTGCTATAATCAAATGGGTAATTAGGCTATTGGCCTAACCTCTTCCAACTGTTGATTCAGTAGAGTAAATAGCAGTCGTGAGCATAACTTACATCGTTCATGATTTTGGTTCTAGCTGTTCGAAATTTAGTAGGTGTCGTCAAAGAAACTCATAAAACATCTTTCGTGCGTACTGGGTATACACGCGATTTATTTTTCATTATAACTGCGTACTTTTAGTGACCAAAAGCACAACATTTGCAAAATTTTCAATTATTATTATTCAAAAAAGAAAGAAAGAAAATTAATAAGCATTGGCGTGTACTGGTAAAAGGTCAAGTAGTAGTACACTCTAAGAACAATTCTTAAAACAAAATAATTTTTTTAAATATTAAAATTTAAATCTGTGGCTTGCAGGCTAGTCAGTATCAATTGTTACAAAATGGGAATATCTCTGACGTTATCTATCTTCTCAGAGTGTTAACAGAAAAATTTATTTATTTATTGTCCAGTTAAATTTTCTGCTGGTGCCATTTTTCTTTACCTTACTTTCTTTACTAATAGTCATGAACATTTCTTTGCCTTAATACCACCTGGCAAACTATTTCTACAAATTTATAACTTCCTGACATGTTTCGCTTTTGTATAATTAATTTTTAAATTCTGTTTGCAGACTGACAGTCCACAATATACTATTAACTTAATATTTTAACTGAAATGGCTCATTTTTATTACCTAAATAATTGTTTTAAGTTTTGGTAAAATTAGCAAAATTTCAAAATGTTAGATATTTATGTTACACTTTCTGTAAAATAAAAAAAGTAAAAATGAAAAAGTTTTCTGTAAATTTTTGTGACTGTTTTATACAGTTGAAAATATTTTAATATTGTACAGAAAACTATTTTTTTACAATACCTGCAATTATAAAATTTAAAAATAACAACTAAAAAAATATTGTTACTGTTTTGAGACTGCACCAGACTAGGTAATGGTTAATTTCTCTCTTAATTTGATTTTTTGAGCAGTTATTAAAAAAGTGTGTTGATAGGCTGACAGGACAGCTCATGGGGTGTTGTCGGTGATATATATATATAAATTTTGCTTACAGTGATGAGGACGTGATTATTTCATTGTATAAGGCAACAGTTAGACCACATCTCTGCATACAGGTATGGAAGCCTCATTTTTATGAAGGATGAAGATCTGTTGGTACAGGTGCAGAAAATAACAACAAAATTGGTAACTCGAGCAAAAGGGGATTCTTACTTAGAAAGGCTTCTCTTTTGCAAATTACATCATCTAGGGACTAGGCACCTGGGCAGTATCATTGAGGTGTTTAAGGCCTTCAACGGATTGAGTAAGCTCGGTGCTGCTGGAATCCTTCCTCATTCTCAGATTACACATGTGAGGGGGAATAAATTCAAATTGAGAAAAGATAGGTGCAAGTTGGACAAAAGTTTGCCTTCAGACAGTGGGTAGTTGATTGTTGGAAGAAACTTCCACTAGATATAGAGTTAAGTAGTTTGAATAAATTCAGTAAGTAGATAAACTGATAGAATGGGTGGACAGGTAAAGTGAGAAGTGTTTTTTTTTTTTTTTTTTTTTTGTGTGCGCGCGCGTGTGTGTTTCTTTTTATGATCTATTATAAGATGGCTTCTACTACTAGTAATATTAATAATAATTTCTGGTGTTTAGTTTTTTATTTTTTTCCCCCTTAAATTAAATGATTTTTTTCTTTTCATTAATAAAAGTGAAAAGTAAATATAGTTATCTTCATATAAATTAGTGATTAAAATTATAAATTTATAGAAGAGCATAATGAAATTTAGCTGTTCATTGTGCAAAAAGGGATAACTGGAATAGGACTAGGGTATATCTACCAGTGCAAAAGTTGATGACCATGTAGAGCAGACCATCTGCCACAAAAGGTGATATCATTGTACCTGTTGATACTATTGACATTAAGAGTAGGAAATCTGAGGACTTAAAAAAGTATAGGGCAATGCTAAATAAAAAGGTGGCAACTTATGGTTGAATTTGAAAGTGTCTGCAATTGTCGAGAGAGAGAGAGATGCTGAGAGTCTGGTGAATCACAGTTCGGCCCTGGGGAGATTGTGTAAGGCTCATTGAGTAGAAATTTTCTGCTCATGGTGTATGTGTGTGTGTGTATGTGCTTGTTAAGAGGAGAGATTGCTTCCCCAGGGATGAGATATACTTAAATAGAAAGGGTGCAAGAATATTTGATGATGCTATTGAGGCAGTGTTAGGTGGGTCAGAAAACTGCTAAATTTGGGGAAGGGTAATACAGAGAATAACAGAGTAAGAATATACAGCAGCCAAGAAAATACTGCAGATTTCAAAGCCTGCTCTGGGTCATCTTGGAACAAAGAAATGCAAGGGTTGTGTTGAGGTAACTAAGAGTAATAACAGGTGAAAGTATACTTCACAGGTACGGCAACGCAAGGAGCATAGTGAATAAATTTGTGAAAGGTCTTAGTGTTCATCATGTTCGTTAGCTTATTTATAAATTTAGCTAGCGATTTAGTAAGTTACAAATACAATTCGCACCGCTATTATATCAGTGTTTTCCAGAGAAGATCGTAGCACATGACAAGTAGTCCAGAGCAATAGTAGGGTTTTAATTATGATGAATAAGTAGCTTGAAGAGTCTAATCACATGATGGGCATATGCCTTTTTTTTTTTTTTTTTTTTTGTGATTAGTTAAGGACTTTATAGCAAGGATATAACTAATTTAACATTGTGATCGTTACAGTATAGCATAACATATATTTGAACTTTAGTGTGAGGTATAATGTAAAACTACATAGCATAATACTTATCACTTTATTTAGTAATCTAATAGTTTAGTGTAGTATTGTCAATTAATCAATTAAATTTATTAATCTTATTAATTTTCTTGTTAATCAATTAAATTATATTTAAACGGAAATCATGCCCCAGATTATAGCAGCAAAGCAACAGGCACAAAGTAGTGGGAGTGCTATAGCTCAGGGAAGAACTGAGGAGGGGTGATTCACCAATGCATCACGGACTAAAAAAATGTTCTACTTGAGAAATGTTTGCAGACTTTCTGGAACAGGAAATGATCTAGCCAAGGTGGATGCCTTTGTCTGTTAGGTGCAGAGAGTGTGAAGAAATTAGATGCCTCTCACACTAAACATTTGGTCACTCACACACTAGCAAGACCTTTGTGGATTTATTGGATGACTGTTTTCTACATCAGAATGTTAGAAAGGGAACAAGAGGCAGCAGTTCTCTTGATCCGGTTATCAGCAGCGATTCTTCACACATTAAGAATCTTCAGGTAAAAGATCCACCTGGAGCAGACTGAATCTATCCAGTTATATTAAGGAAGGCAGTAATGGAGGTAATCAAAAATCCTTACCCATAATTATGACAGCATCATTGGATTCAGGAGAGGTCCCTATGGACTGGAGATGTGTAAATAAATCCCCAATTCATAAAGAAAGATCAAAAGGACAAAATGGGTTATTACACAGCTGTTAGCTTAACATCTGTTGCAGGAAAAATAATGGAATCACTGGTTAAAGAAGTAATGAAGAACCATTTGGACAGACTGGGAGTTATATTGCAATCACAGCATGGATTTTTTATGGGGCAGTCTTGTTTGACCAATCTGATAGGTTACTATGATCCAGTGACCAAGGAACTGGATGCAAAATATAATTTTGACATCGTGCACACGGATTTCAGGAAGGCTTTTGATACCGTTGCACATAAAAGACGTAAAAACTGGAGCAAACAACAAGTTACTGTTATAGATAAAGGGAATGTTAACTGGAAGAAGACAGCCAGTGGTTATCATCGGGCACTGCTCTTCGTGGACTAATTTTATTAGTGGAGTTTCTCCAGTGTTCAATGCTGGATCCATCATTGTTTTCAATATATATCAGTGATGTTAATGAAGGTATATCAGTCTTAATGTCTAAGTTTGCAATAATGATAGAAAGGTTGGCATGGTTTGGTTTCGTTTTTATTTATTTATTTTTTTTTTAGGAGCATTAGCAACTAAGGCCATATTGCTCCAGGGATATGCGGTGGTCATTCCCTGACCTTTCCGCATCCTCCGTATTTGGTGGTCACGGGCTCGAACCCCGGTCTAATCAAGAAGCATGTGCTACACACTGCTGCTCCTGCCCACCTGGCTATGGAGGCGCCGGTTGGCATGGTGGTTAACGACAGTCATCAGGGTGTGCTACTACAAGATCTAGATCTAGTAAAATTAGGTTGATGGGCTGAGAAATGGCAATTGAAATTTAAAATTGACAAATGCAGGGTACTGCACATGATTAGAAGTAAGCTCAGAGTAACTTATCGATTGTGTGGTACTACAGTCAGGGTAGCAGAGAATGAGAAAGACCTAGGGGTAATTGTGCAGCCAGATTTCAAATTCTTTAAGCTGTGTATCACAGTACACATCACAGTATACTGTTAGGGGATTTACTTACAAATGTAACTACCATCAGGGGTAAAAGAAAGGGTTTTTGCTTTTGTAAAGGTGACTACAATGGTCACAGAGGTTTTTTAAATTCTATTCAGAGGGATCAACTGATGATGTTAGCAAGAGCAAATTCTAAATGGGAAGCATTCAAGGAAGTAATCTTGGAAGCTACTAGGCTTTTTGTTCCAACTAAGAAACACTGTTCTAAGTTTAGGCCCAAATGGATGTCAGATGAACTAATCAGGCTCGTGGCAGAGAAGAAAAATGCATTGATGCATACAAATTATCATGGGACAGAGAAGCCTATGGTAGATATAAGCTAGTCTGTAATCAAGTCACAAAGGAGGACAGGCAAGCGAAGGCAGATTTTGAGAAATCTTTGGCAAAGGATGCAAAGAAAAACAGCAAAGACTTTTTTACTTATATAAACTCTAAAAGGTAGGGGAAATCAGATTGGTTTGCTTGATATCAATGTTTTGACTGTAGATAATCATTTTCAGATAGCTGCCAAATTAAATGAGTATTTTGCCTACATTCACGCATGAGGAGTTATTCAAGAAGGAGAAGGCCAGATATTTATCAAACTCTAACAGGGAGATAAATGATTTTGTAATAATAATTTTTATGAGAGCATAATTATGCTCTCATAAAAATGATCCCGATAAAAATGATCAAGAATGCTCCCATAATTATGAGAGCATTCTTGGACTTAGGGGAAGTCCCCATGGACTGGAAATGTGCAAATGTTTCTCCAATTCACAAGGAGGGGGGGATCACAGAGTGACACGACATGTTACACACCTGTTAGTTTTGCTTCTGTTCCAGAGAAAATAGTGGAGTCACTGGTTAAAGAAGCATTGCAAGATCATCTAGACAAGACTTCAGTAATAATTCAGACACAGCATAGGTTTGTCCTGTCTGACCAATCTGGTTGGATACTATGATGTGGTCACAAAGGAACTGGATGCAAAAAATAATTTTGATATCATATACTTGAATTTCGGGAAAGCTTTTGATACTGTTGCACATGGAAGTTTATGGTAAAAATTGGAGCAATATAGCATTAAGGGCAAGTTGCTACAATGAATAAAAGGATAGTTGAGTGAGAGAAGACAGAGAGTGGTAATCAATGGAAACTGCTCTTCATGGACGAATGTTATTGGTGATTTCCCCCAGGATTCGGTGTTGGGCCCATTGTTGTTTTGTATATTTATCAATGATATTGATGAAGGTATATCAAGCTTAAGATCAAAGTCTGAGATGATATAAAATTTGGTAGGGTTGCTAATAACAGTAATGACAGTATGCTGCTGCAACAGGATCTGGAAAAGTTGGGCAGATGGGCTGAGAAGTTTGACAAATGCAAAGTATTACATACGGGTGGGTAGCTGTAACCCCAAAGTAACATAGCAACTGGGTAATGTTATATTCATGGTATTGTAATTATTATGTTTTCCGAGCAGTGCAGACAGGCCAGAGTAGGGCTGTATAAGCTTGCTTTCTTGCATCATATGCTTCTGCTAATGCTGCCAAGACATATCATGGTGTTTTGTCGATGATATTCAGAAACTTTGCTAGCAGGGATAAGGAGGTGATTATCACTTTTTGTGAGGCATAATTGCGTCATGGTTAGGCTGTATCTTGGGTACTGTTTACAGGTCTGGAGGCCTTACTTTAAGGAAGATGTCGATCTGCTGAAATGGGTGTAGAAAAGGGCAACCAGATTGATGATGGGAAGAAAAGGGTGCTCTTACCTTGAAAAGCTTCAGTTCTGCAAATTACAGCATCTTGAGACTAGGCACCTACTTGGGAACTGATTGAGGTGTTTAAAGCCTTGAATGATTGAATAAAATGAATGTTAATGGTATTCTTCCACTTGCTCAGACTACATACATTAAGGGCCATACATTCAAGTTAGGAAGGATGTTTGTAGGATACATGTGCAGAAGTTTACCTTCAGACAGCAGGTGGTTGAATGTTGGAACAGACTTCCAACTGTTGTTGTGGAAGTGGATAGGTTGAATAAATTCAAGTGAGAGCTAGACAGATTTGTGGAGAGTACAGATGGGTGAACTGTGGTTGTTTTTTTTTTTTGATTGATTGATGCTATATAAGCTTGCTCTCTTGTATCATTGTCATTATTACTACTAAATTTGACTGCTCCTCAGTAAGAGGAGCAGTCAAATTTCCTGGAAACAGTGCATCAAGAATATTACTTACTGTTTCTGCCAAGTTGTGAGTAGTCTGGCCAGCATCAATGTTTGTGGTATTGACTACATCAGCACTTGGCAGCTTGTTGTTCAAAATATGATGAACCACACCCCCATGCTTCAGCATTACTAGCACTTGCCAGGCGCCAGGAGTCCTTTTTTTTGCCCTTATAAGGCTTGTGTATTGATTTCTCAAGTTGCGGTGTTTTCTCATCTGGCATTAAACTCTGCTAGAGTCCATTTTTGTTCTGAATTGCTGGAAGTTCTTCCTCACCTGGTTCACCCTTCGCCAGAGAGTATTCAGCTCCGGGCACCACCAGAGAACTGCGTCGGATCTAAGTTGGTTTTTCCTCATGGAGGTATCTACTGTTCTGTTAATAATGTCTGATAGTCTCTTGACAGTGTAAATTCCTACTCTCAGAGATACCATCTTCTGGAGGTATCCTGAGAGTAGGGATCCTAGGGTTTCTTGATATTTCTGCCAGTTTGCTTTTGCAATATTTTATCTGATGATGTCATATGTTGGCGCACCAGCGGTAAGGTAATGAAACAGTGGTCGGACATTGACCAGGCTTCCTGCTTTTGCCATCTTATAAATTTATGGGCTATGGCACATGTTGCTGTAGTAATGTCAATCACACTTTCATGCAACCTGCTACTGCACATTGGCAGATTTTGTGGCTGGTTTAAGATGTAGTGATGTTGACTGTGAAGTCCACTATTTCCTACCCTTTGAAAATATCTGTTCTGTGTGGAATGTGGCTGTGCCATGGGGGGGAGAGGGGTTGCAGTTGGCATCCGTTGATATGTGGATTTTACTGCCAGCTCTAAGCCAGGTAGACGGCTTAGAAATGTTGAAAGGTATTGGGTGGAATGAGCTATGCCTTCACCCAGCCTACAGTACATGGGTATGATGTGAAGTGATCCAAGAGGGGAGTTTGTCTGTACACATGCAGCCAGTGGTGTGCATAAGCTATTTATCTTAGTGACCTGTAACATTTCTATTTCTGACCACTATGGCTGCCTATGTAGTATCCCTAGTGGTTTCAATAATTCTCTAATTTTTTGGAATGTCTCTGAACCCTACCACCATGGGTTTAGAGCTCCTGGATACATGCTACATGTGTGAGTGGTATGGGGAAATGTTCCCTGTACCTATGGTTACCCCATTCTGTAAATATTTTCTCTTCTTAGTAATCTGCCAGACCCTGGGGGATAATTAGCTATCCAGTTACAGGACTGGGAAGACCTTGTTTTAGTATTGTGCTTAAGAATGAATTCTGAACTTAACTGATCTTTGGTCAAATGTTCTTGGAGGTTTTTTTCATACACTGCTATGAAAATTTGCTCTAGTTTTGGATTTGTCTATATTAAGTATGAGAATATTAGGCCCTCTTGGTCTTTCAGCCTTAAGTGCTAGATCTGCAGCTGCAGGATTATTTTTGATGATATCTGCATCCATTTTGGCTGTTCCTATTGCTCTTATTTTCGTGTGAGCCTTAATTTTGACTTGCATAAATTGTGTGTAATTCTTAGTGATTGCATTTTTGACAGCTTCATTAGAATTTAGTTTGCTAGTCCCTGTTGGCCACAAGATTATAATATTATCCTTTTTTCTGTATTTTGTTATTCTCTTGTGGTTTGTTAAACTTTGGAATTTGTTGGTTTGTCTTAAATAGCTGTGTGTAAGTTTGGACTTTAAATTTCTGCTTTTTCTGTTAATCCTCTTTTTTTGCTTTTTTTTTACTTTCATTTTTTACGTTTAAGTCAGTTGTTCTTTCAAGCTGTATAAAACATTGGATCTATTAGCTATAACCTTATCCAGGGCAGAGCCAGTTGCCTGGGAGGAATGTTCTGTGTCTTTAGATATGATTTCTGATTGCTGTCTTACTTTAAGATTTTCCTTTTGGTTTAGGGATTCCGTTTTGGACCTTCAAGCAGACCCTAGTCTGCTACTTCTTCATCATTATTAGTTCACTTTAATGGAATTAAAGCGAACTAATAATGATGACGACGTCACCTAAATCACTATCCACCCCATACAAGCAAGCAGACCACTGCAACATATGTCTTTTATTCAGATCCTGAGTTTTAGGCCCAGGATCTGATTTCGTTTTTCTGTATCATCAGCATTTTGCTCTTTACGCTTTCGATGTTACAAAAGAAGATTTGGGCATGACAAGTGTGTCTTGCAAGAAAGCAGACAACTCCTATGCTATAAAAATGTGGCCAAGTATGATCACTCCTTTGTTACCACATAGAGATTTAGAGGCCTCAGATCTCAGTAAAAACTAAATGAAGATATACAAAATAGCACTCACCTGGTAGAACTTACCTTGTTACGTTTGGGTATACATTTTTTATTATTATTTTTTATTGAGTATGCCATGTTCCATAATTCTTCAGAGTCCGACACAAAATGAACAGAGATTACCCCCCCTAGGATGACCACGTCACCTATATCACTATCCACCCCATATAAGCAAGCAGACCACTGCAACATATGTCTACACTCAACGAAGTCCACAGGCAAAATCACGACATGCAGGACTTAAAAGTTTATAGTGCTTCATGTCTTGCAGCACTGGGGATAGCCCCCAACTGCATGTAGTAACTGTGCATCGTATACAGAACTCTGTAGAGGCAAGATAGTGTTAGGCTAGTGTTTGTGTAGTGTTACTGAAAGTTGTATTAATCTGTTGTTCATCTGGCCACTTATTAGTATTAGTATTAGTAACGGCCGCTTGGTGCAAGAAAGCCTATGGCTTATGCTGCACCAGCCAAAAAAAAAAAAAAAAAAAAAAATATCCTGGGGGGGGGGAACCAGGAAAAACCACTGATTCCCTAGTTGCCATCCACTCTATGGGGAAGCGGACCAAGTCAGTAGAGATGAAAACTCTGACCGGCCAAACCCCAGCCTCACCTTAAAAATATATATATATATATAATTTTGTTAGAAAGGCGTGCAGGGCAGTAGAAAGAGAGAAGAGAATAAAGATGAAAAAGACAGAGGTGGGTGAGAGAGAAGGTGCCCACCAGATTTGAGAAGGGTGAGAGGCACCTGGGAGGAGACCACCCCACCCCACCACGGGGAGACAAAAGGTTGAGGTTGGAGGGAAAGAAACCTCCACTGGGCAAACTAAGTGAATGGAGAGGGTTGGAGGAGGGACAGACTACCCTGGTGGGTGAGGAACAGAATGCTGTATAGTAGGATGTAGAGACAGCATTAAGGCAAGCCATTTCCTTCTTTTCTCTTGTCATATCCTCTGTTTCCCATGGTTTCCTAAGTTCTAACTCCTGCCTATATATCCTGCTTAAGCGATTTTCTTTATATTGTCTCTTAAACTTTTTCATTTACCATTTATAGTTTGATTATCCATTCCACCGTCCCTTTCAATGCTTCTCCCTTAATTTCACCTCCATTATATCATTCCTTGTTGTTCTTATTATATCCTTCTTTCCTATTCTGCCATTCTTAACCCCCCTCTCGTCCTTTTCGATCTTAATTTCACATCCATTATAACAATATTATGATCAAAGTCTGGTCCTGTTTACGTTGAAAATTCATCACACACGTTGAGAACCAATATATAGTCCAGCTGAAATCTACTTCGAAGCGTCATCAGGCATTTTTCATATATATATATATATATATATATATATCTCATTTTATGCTCTTTAAACCAAGTGTATTTATTATCATTTCATCATTCTGAAACACCCACCAACCTTTCCTATCTATGATTCTGCTTACCAAGCCAAATTATTCCTCATAGTTTTGCTACTTTCTTTTTACAACCCTTAGCATGAATTGTTGAGGAGGCTTCCATCCTGCAGTGGGTTGATAATGGCTGAACTTTACTTTTTTTTACTTTTTCTACAACCACCTCATTCCATGCAACCATGATCACAAAAACTGTCTACCTGTTACATTGAATTTTATAGTTTCTCATAAATCACTTCAATTCCCTGTGTGGGAACTTAAAAACCTATAGGTCACATATTATGTGTGGGAAATAGCTTATTGAATTTTTTTTAAAAATCACAATTATAAGTATTTTTTAATAAATAGATTTTTCTAAAAATAGATGTAATTAAAATACTCGGTTAAGGAGTAGGAGCCGCGCATCGAAACTCCAAATCAACTTGCTTTATATCCTTTTTTTTTTTTTTTTTTATGATGCAACATCATCATCCAGTAATTCAGTGGTTTTCAACCGATGAATTACTGTTTAATGGTTTTCATTTTCTGCCTACACCAAAGCGCGCAACAATTGTACAGCAGTTATTAATCAGTCCAAACTAGATTTTGAACAGGCTAAGAGTAGAAAATTTGCTTCTTGCCCTAATGGCAGCCGAGCATTATGGTCTCTTGCCAAAGCTATTGGCCGCAAGTTTTGCCCATCTCTGCTCCCACTTCTGCCAAAACCAGATGGTTCTGTTGTCACTTCAGCCAAGGATAAAGCTGACCTGTTCGCATCCCATTTTTCTTCCAATTCATGTATTAATGATCTTGGTAAAACACCTCCAACCATTTCCAACACGCTCCATTCAATGCCTTCTGTGGTCTTCCATCAAAAGGATGTCAGAAGGATTTTGACAAATCTTGATGCTAAGAAAGCTCCAGGTCCTGATGATATTTCTCCACTTGTTCTCAAAACCTGTGCTCCTGAACTTACTCCTGTTCTTTGCCGCCTTTTCTCTTTCTTATTCCAAAGGTGTTTTTCCTTCTGCTTGGAAATTTGCTCATATCCAGCCAGTCCCTAAAAAGGGTGACAAATCCCTCCCATCCAGTTATATTCCCATTACAATTACTTATACTCTTTCTAAAGTAATGAGGAAATCAATTAACCGGCAACTCTTAAACTACCTAGAAACCTTCCGTCTAATCAACAGTATGGATTCGTCAGTGTCGATGCACTGGTGATATTCTGGCTTATGTTACCCACTCATGGACAAATTCAATTGAAAAGTTTGGTGAAACACAAGTAGTTGCTCTTGACATCTCAAAGGCTTTCGATCGTGTTTGACATAAAGGTCTTCTAAACAAGCTTCCATCTTATGGTTTGCCAACTGTTTTTTGTAATTGGTTATCCAGTTTTCTCTCTGATCGCTCACTGAGGGTGATGATAGATGGCTCTCTGTCGTCTAACTTCTTCACTAATGCCGGTGTACCCCAAGGTTCAGTTCTTTCCCCCACTCTTTTCCTCTTGTATATTATGACCTTCCATTGACTGGAAATCCTATCCATAGTTTTGCCGATGATAGCACATTGCATTCCACTTTCCATTTTGAGAAACCTTGTCCTGCTCAATCAGCTTCAACTTCTCGAAAATCTGCTACCAATTCCTTAAATGCCGATCTTCAGGTCCCGTGGGGCAAAGACAACTTAGTTGATTTCAACCCTTCTAAAACTCAGTCTTGTCTTATATCTCGCAAAAAGGATTCTTCTGATCCTATGCTTATCTTTAGTGACACTCTGATTTCTAGGCAAAATGATATATATCTCTTTTGGGGATTGCCCTGACTTCTAATCTCTCTCTCTCTCGGCACAAGCCCATTACAAATATTGCTTCCTCTGCATCTAAAAAACTTGTTTTTCTCTTTCGGTCTCGGCGTTACTTTTCTTTCAAACAGCTGTTCACTCTACAAATCGCAAATCTGCCCTGCCATGGAATATTGTTCCCACAACTGGGGTGCTGCCCCCAAAACCTCTCTTAGGCTCCTAGATTCCATTCAGAAGAGGGCGGTTAGGTTAATTAATGACTCCTCTCTAACAGAGTCTCTCCACTTTCTGTCTCATAGACGTACTGTTTCTGCTGCATGCCTTTTCTACAGATACTTCCACGGGCACTGTTCTTCTGAATTGTCTTCTATAATTACCGCTCTCTCTCTCTCTCTCTCTCCCTCTCTCTTTTCCAAAACAGTCCGAATACGTGCCGCCACCAGCCAACATCCATTTACTGTCCAACTACAAACTCACAGAGCCAACTTTTCATCTTCCTCGTTTATTCATTCAACTGCTCTTTTCTGGAACAACCTTCGTTCATACGTATTTACTGAAAATTAGTCTAGAGGAGTTCAAGTCTAATGTCAACAAATATCTTCTTTCGTCTTCTCAACCTCCAAGCCAAGCACGGTACTAAGTACTATAGGTTCTAATACTTCTCGTGTTTGGGGGTTTTCATAAAAAAAAAATTAGTCTTCTTTCTCTCGTCTGCACTTGATATAGATTCTCACTGGGGTTGAAATCCAACCTTCCTCTAGGTTGCTCAGGTGTCGGGGGCCACTCGGTGAACCCGTTGGTGGGTTCATGTATTCCGCTTGCACGCATTATGGTGAGACATAATGCGTATTAAAATTTTTGAACACTTTTTTATTTATTTAATCTAGAATCTACAAGGACATAGCAAATGTCATTTGTGTATATGTGTCTGTGTCATGGCTGGTTACCGTGCTCTCGCCTAACTCCACCTGTATGTACTGGATTTGGATAAAACCTCCAGAAAAAGAAACGGCCTGAAAGTGTATCTTATCTTACTGTCCTAAAGCACAAAATCCCGCACCTACCGGAGGAAGTGCTATACTGGTGGATGCCAGCAGCTCCGGCCACAGGACACCCAACCTGGGAGCCCACATAAAAAATAACAGTAATAAAATATGAAAAAAAAAAAACCGCACTCACCGGAAAAGTGCTATATCGTTGGGTGCCAGCAATCCCGCTCCCAGTGTGTCTAACCTGGGAGCCAGCAAAAAAAAAAAATAAATAATAAATTAATTAAATAAAAAAAATCCGGCAGCACCGGCGAAAAACCCTTTATACCGATGGGTGTTCCCCAATATCCTAGCCTGGAACCAGAAAAAAAAAAGTGGATAAATTTACCTTAAGTTTAATGAACTGCCATAAGGCTTATTCAATGTCTACGCCGCCGAAAAACAGTTACACAGAACTGTTGCAATAAACTAAATCTTATCTGATTAACAAGATACAGTAATTACTTATTACTTTCATTACTAAAACTAAAAATCTTCAATATGTAACAATAACTTTCCTCTGTTCAGAATACAAATTACTCGTATAAAATTCAAATTCACTCGTATAATATAGCGAATGTTATGATTCCTTCAAATGTTTTTCAGAAAGACGATTCCTGTCGTTGTTCATTAAGACCTTCATTTGGTAAAAGGTTCTCGATCAGTTCCGCCGCCAATAAAAAAAAAAAAATCATGTGACGTCACTTCACCTTTGTCTAGAATTTTAAGATTAAATGCGCAAGGCATTTAATCATTTAAACCCATATCATATACAATTATGATATGGGTTTAAATTAACTATTGTATATAATATCGGTGTAGATTCACCATAGTTTACCCATAAATTTAACTAAATACGTAGTGTAATCATAATCGGTGTGCAGTACCTGCCCGCCAACCGGTGATGAAGCCAACTAGCTTCGAAACGGCCGTCTGGGTGGTGGTGCCCGCCCACCGAGAATAAATAACAGTGGTTATTTATTCGAAGTAGTGCAGTACCTGGTATCTCGTTGTGAAGGCAGCCACAATAAGAGATAAAATTAAAAGATGCCTTTACGCTACGTATGTAGTTAAATTTATGGGCAAACTGATGTATCTACACCGATGTTATACAGCTAGTGTTTAGAATATCTTTGTTACTAATGTAGTCTAAAAGTCTTCGTTTCGTTTCGCGAGATGTTTACTCCTCGATTTTATTTTGTAAGTCTAAACAGAGGTTAAAATAAGTAATCTGATTGTGCGGATGTCAAAGTGTGTTTACTAACCCTAATTGCTAAACTAGTGGAATATCCTCACAATGTATGGCCGGCTTTATGTCGTAGCTTGTTTCTAGATTTGTAACACTGTGGCCTTCAATATTCTCCGATCTCGGCGAAGATATCTGAAGGAAACAGTGTTTCGTAATTGCCCTTCGAATATCGATGAATTAATTAGAAGAGAAGGTTCCATAAGAAATATGAGTGGTTGATATAAACTTGCTACTCCGTGTTTTCGAAAATTATAGATTGTTTTCGTTCGCTTTATAATCAAAGTTAGGAACTATGAAGGGTAAACGACATAACCAATTTAGTTTTTAATATCTAAAACTGCATTAGTTATGCTGTTAAATAAAGGGTTTTTTTTGTTTTTTTTTTCCCTCACAAGGTTGTGATAATATGTTGATATTGCAAAATAAAACCGTTAACTCGCGGTGCCGCATCATAAAACAAGTGGTTTATATACAGTATTTCATTTTCTCAATTTGGAAGGATGGATTGCATTAGCGATCCCATGTGGATGCCCGTGTAAGGATAGCAGCTGGGGTTTTTTTTTTGTTACCCTTACCATTCATTTCATTCCATTTTTCCAAGTGTCTCAAAAATCAGTTCAGGATACGCACTTAAAGTTTTCGGAAAACGAACGTTTCATTTATTTGTTTTGCCTGAAAAATATGTAATGTTTAAAGCACAAATAAATTTTAATGAGGTTTATATTTTATACCAGCCCGCAAAGTTGCTTTTACGCTGCCGAGTTTTACTGTGCTAGGAAGAACGACAAAGCGAATACAATGACTAAGCTGCCACCCACGGAGCTACTTTGTTGTCACCCCTCATCGCTGTGGGGATGACCAACCACTTCCCCTCGTAAGGGTCTAGTGTAGACGTGGAGTTTTATTCGATACTCCCTGTAAAAGGCATATTGTTGGCCTCTAGGCTAGCCTCTTAATAGCCTTCCCTCTACCATTTTGGGATATGTTTTCGCCATTTTTAAGTAGCTTATTTTGTCATCTGGGATTTATACTGTATGCTACCGGACCTAAGGAGTTCAAATTCATTATAAGTAGTCCAAAGCGCGAGCGTCTAAATTATAAAAAATAAATCTTTTAATATTGAAAGATTAATTTCCATATTTACAAACATAAAAATTTAGAATATGAATTACGAAAAATACAATTTTAATAATTATTTTATTTTTGAAATGCAGGTGGTATATATATATTCATTTCATTATAAAAAGGGCTTTTTAATTTTGTGGTGATCTATAATTGATGTTTATTTAGTACCCCTATATAAAGAATAAAATTATACAGTACTGTATATATGCGTGACCACCAAATACGGAGGATGCGGAAAGGTCAGGGAATGACCATCGCATATCCCCAGAGCAATATGGCCCTAGTTGCTAATGCTCCTAAAAACCAAATAACAAACAAACAGTATATATGTAATTTGTATTATGAATTGTAATTTTTATTATATATATATATATATTCATCATCATCAGCCATTTTCAATCCACTGCAGGATGAAGGCCTCTCCAGCAACTTTCCAGTTCCTTCTGTTTTGAGCACTGGCCATCCATTTACTACCCAAAAACTCATGAATTTCATCTATCCATCTCCGCCTTTGTCTTCCCTGTATTATATAACTGTAATTTTATGTTTCAATAAAAAGAAATTAAAGTACGCCAGTAGCATGACAGATTAAAGAGTCCAAATTAAAGGAAAATAAAAATTTCCTTTAATTTGGATTATTTTTCTAAATTATTTTATAATGTTCCCCAACGGTACTCTAGTCTTAATTTTGCATGTTAAATTCTTCTGCGCTCTACTGGTGTGCCATGCTACTGGCATAATTTCATATTTTTCTTTTTATTGAAACATACTGAGCTGTCTATAATCATTCCTCTCTTTCTTGGTGATTCCCTTCTACACTCTCTCTCTCTCTCTCTCTCTCTCTCTCTCTCTCTCTCTCTCTCTCTCTCTCTCTCACGCAGGGTAACTCGGGAATTTTTTTTTTTTAAAATAAAAAAGCATAATTATGTATGTTTATGCTCTACTTAGGACTTACAATACCGGGATACCAGTATTCGAAAAACAAACGTTTTTCTCAATAAATTTTGATGACAGTTAATAAGTAAGGAAAAAACAAGTACTGCAATTACTTGAATCCAAGTTTTAAATAAACATCTATTGCAATAATAAATATTCAGAAAAAAAAATCATTGAAAATACAGTTATTCTAAAAACAAAAAAAAAAATCATATTGTTGCTGCAAAGTTTAGTTATGTTTAAGCATCCACACTACTTGTCCGAATAAAGTGAGCTCTTAAGGAACATACGCAATCAATAGTACGATCTTTTAAAATGGATCTAATTTTGGTGCATACAGTATTTGATTAGCGTCGGAAAACGACCTTTCGGATTCTATTCTGGTACCGAGATAATCGTAGACGATCTCAGTCCATATTTTCTAGGCTTTGAACTTTTTTAGGAAAAATAGTTAAAAGTATTTAATTAATTTCCGACTCATCTTTTAAAATCTTATTGGAGTCGAGCAATTTCTTATTTTGGAAAGAATTTACGGAACACTGATGTTTGTTCCATGTTTGTCTTCCATGGTTGAATTATATTCCTCATTTTCTGAAGGAGAAAGACGTTTTCACTATAGTATCTTTACTGAGTCTGGGAGAGAGCCAAGAGTGGAGATAAGGAATTAAGAAGAGAGCAAAGAGTGCAGTTAAGGAATTCTTCACATATATAAATGCAAAGAACAGAAGGACAAATCAGATTAGACCCTTATGTAATGGACGTGGGATTGTATTAGATAACAGCTGAAGTTGCAGATGAACTCAACAGTTACTTTGCATTGATATTTACATTAAAAAACCCTTTGTGTCAATGAGATATGGAACTGAAGTTGAAAACAATGTAATTAATGATGTTGAAATTTCAAATGATTATTTAATGAGAACTTTCGCTCCTACAGGCGAGTAAGGCTCCTGTGGTTGATGGCATATACCCCCATAATCTTAAAGGAGGCTGCAAGTGAGTGCTTTGAACCATTAAGGCTAGTTATGAGAGCATCACTGGACTCAGGAGAGATTCCATTGGATTGGTGTAAAATGGAACATGAAGGCGGTTCTAGGAGTGTAACGGGAAATTACCGACCGACCAGTCTAACTTCAGTACTAGGGAAAATCATGGAGGCAATAATCAAGGGTGGAATTCGGGATCATTTAGGTGGAAATGGAATTCTGTAAGATACACAGCATGGTTTTGTAAAGGAAAAATAATGTTTAACAAATCTGGTTAGCCATTTTGACAGGTCACTCGTCAGCTGGATTTAGAGAATAATTTCAACCTTGTTTATTTAGATATCAGCAAAGCATTTGACTCAGTCCCACACGAACGGTTACTTTATAAGTTGGAGCAGGGTAGAATAATAGGGAAAATCCTTAGATGTATAGCACGATGGCTTGAGGGCACCAGGCAGGGGGGGGGGGGTTGTGATAAATGGTTATTTCTCAGATTGGGTTAATGTAAGAAGCGGGATTCCCCAAGAATCAGTATTGGGACCACTGTTGTTTTTGATTATCTTAAATGACATCTATGAAAGGATATAGGGTGTGATGTCTAAACTTGCAAATGATGTAAAGATCAGTAGAGTAGTTAATGATCGCCGCCAAGCAGAGCTTCTTCAGAGTGACCTAGATAGACTTCCGGGATGGTCAGTAAAGTGGCAGCTATATGCTTTAATTCAGAAAAAATGCAAGGTCTTACACTTAGGGAACAGCAACCCCAAAATAACTTATACACTTGTTGAAGTTGAACTAAAGTCAGTAGTGGAGGGACGGGACTTGGGCATTAACGATACGGTCAGACATGAAGCTGTCCGAGAATTATGGACAGGTTGCAATGTTTAGCAAATGATTTATCGAACATTTGCTAGTAGAGATAAGGACGTCATAATCACATAAAGGTGATTTTATAACCTCTATGTGATTAGATTATAAACAATTTTTTTTTTTAATTAGTACCGAAAAACCGGTATTTTTGTATCAATCCCGGTATTGCAAGCCCTAGCTCTACTGTTTGCCTGCTACTGGCATCAGTTTTATTTTGATTTTATTATTTTTTAGCTTCATCTTAGTTATGTTTCAAGCATCATGTAGAGGAAAATGTATTTTACTGATTGTGATGTTTGTTTTACCTCTCCCCCAGCTTTTTTTTTATTTTACTTTCTTTCATTAACCTTTTCCAACTATTGTTCATTATTCAAATATATATATATTCAATGTAACCCCTTAAAGGTAATGTTTAACGAGTTACATATGAAAAGAGGTATACAGTTGATGAAATAGTTTCAGTGAATGCAAGAGATAATAAATTGTATATTGAATTGATATATATTGAATTAAGTATGCATAAATGGATGTGAAAGTTACACAAAGTGCCGGTAACTAGAAGGGTGAGGAAAGTATAAAAAGAAGTGTAGTAGATATGTGAAAGGTGAAAGAATGTTATTATCATAGAGGTTATGATGAATTAAGAAAATTATTTTCTTAATTGGCAGCGAACAGGGGGCATTGCCCCCTGCTCGCGCTTCTGTCGATAAATAAAATAAAATACTTACAGAATCTTTCGATACTGTATGTGTGTCTCTTGCTCAGCTGTGAATACATAAATACCTTACTATATCTCTATAATATCGGTGTAGATGAATTAATATGAATATAGGTTATGATTAATTAAGAAAATAATTTTCTTAATTCATTATAACCTCTAGGATATTAATATTATTTCACCTTTCACATATCTACTACACTTCTTTTTCTACTTTCCTCACCCTTCTAGTTACTTTGTGTAACTTTCACATCCATTTATGTATACTTAATTCAATAGATTAAACTCTGGCAGTAAGCTAGATAATCTTGTAATAACTGAGAGTAAAGTGGAGGAGAAATTGTTGAAGAAAAACATAAGAAAGGCACCTGGGGGTGGATGGAATCTATCCAGTTATATTAAAGGAGGCAGCACAGGAAGTAAGCCATAAGCCCTTAGCCATAATTATGAGGGCTTCCTTCGACTCAGGGGAGGTACCCGTGGACTGGAAATGTGCAATCCACACAGGAGTATATTAGAGTACTGCTAAATTATGTATCGCTGGCAGCGGTGTTGCCATAGGTTGGCTGGGACCGCTTTTAATTAAAAAAAAATAAAAAATCCATTTTATTGTGACGACAAAACAAACAAATTTATATGACATAAGAACTAAATATAAAATTTCATCAAAATCAGTAAAACCATTTGTGTGAAAAACGTAATTTTCAAATTAATCTTCGAGTAAAATTCATTGACTTTGGCAGGTAGAAAGTTCAGTTTCCTATAAAAATCACTTTAAAATAATAATAATAATAATAAAAGAAAACAGCAATGAGTTTTTGAAACGGTGATTTTGCCCCTCCCCGACCGGTGCCCTAAGTAGATTTCTTTTTTGCCTATAGGATAACGCGCCACTGACCCTTTTACTACAGTCGAACGGTGCGATACATATCGGCACGTTCCCTCCCACTGACATCCTGACGCGCATGCTCACTATGTAAGAGCGCGTGACCCAAACCACAACAAAATACGTATAAATTTTGAACCGAACAACAAAAATTAATATTAAACCATTCTGTAGTTTACAAAAATGCAGTATACTAATGTAAATCTTAGCAGACCGCATTACAGAATTTTTAGTGCAAAACACCGGTTGTGAACTACTGATTTGGACTAATTTAAAATGAACTGAAAATTTTCCGAAAGTTTTACCAGAAGACCAGAAGCTTCCGCACGCTCATCTGGTTTTACACTAAGGAGCATTATTTTTGAGAGTGCTTTGGTTATGTCTAAGTAGCGGAAGCGAATGGCTGCGAAACAGTTATCTCTGGATGACCATCTAGTTGAACTAAGCCTTTTCAATGTAAATTTTTCGAAACTAAAGCCAATTCCTTCAGCATTGCCCAAAGTTCTATTGCTGAAAAATACGTGATCAACAATACTATAGAAATCCGTTAATTCTTTTGTTTTGAATGCAGTCATTAACTACAAGGTTCAAATTGTGTGCTGTGCAATACACATAGCAGTGGGCTCATTTTTTGCAGTTCTGGCTTGTACATCCGAAAAGCAGCCGCTCATATTAGCTGCACCATCGTATCCCTGTCCTTGACATTTTTTTTTTTTTAAATAGCCACCCCTCTTATCAATAAAATGAATGATTTCCTTTTCTAGGCCTACGACAGATTGGTCCGATATTTTTGTCCAAATCCCTAAAAACGATTCTTTTATTTTAAGTTCATTTGAAAGATTCAATATTTGGAAGATACAGAGCTGATAATTTTAACATATCGAAAAATGAAACTTATTTGGTCTATTTTTTAAACATCTTCCGTTGCATCCACAATAGAGGGGAAAATGGGGCTGCTTTAATTTCCTCAATCAATTCATTTTTGTCCTATTAAATTTATTATATCATCTTGAATTTGATAACTTAAGTACTTAGCTGTGCCCTTTGCTTTGTCTAGTGACACTATAAGCAGAGGATTATATTTGGCAAGTAGTTGAATAATCGAAAGAAAATTGCCACTCTTTGGGTTATTTTGTGCTTTCTCTGTGACTCCTAAAAAGTAAATTACAGGAAGCTGATGTTAATCTAGTATTAGTTATACGGTCGTCTAAGTAAGATGTTCCCTCAAAAAACATTATTTCTCTGTAATTCATCTTCATTTTGTGCGTCTATGTTTTCATTTTTCTGCCACTTTTGTAAAGTCAGACAAGCATTCAAATGTTCATTCGAATTTTCTTGACTATGGTTTGCTAGATGCTTCCAATCGTTAATGCCTTTAGTAGGTAATAGCACAACCAAGTTCGTGCTAAAATAGGATGCTAGCAGGTCAGCTTTATCTTTGGCTGATGTAGCAACCGAACCTCTGGTTTTGACAGAGGTGGGTAAAAATGGTTCCAGCTTTTGTTGTTTTATTATAATAGGTTTCTAAAAAACATCAATTATTCTGTCTCTCATCCCTAGGAAACGGCCCTTTTGGTCTACAGCTTGGGCAGCTTTTTGTTGACTGCCAGCCGCAGTCCTAATTTTCTACCGAATTCCATTATTAAACATCAAATAGATCTGCACATAAATAACATACATTCTCTATTAAATTGTAGACTAGTATAGTGTAATAAATTATTAAGTATCGTCCTATTTCACTTTCGCCTGTCAACGAACTTCAGGGACCTGACGAACCGTAGAAAAAAAGAAAGGGGGAAAAAAATACGCATCCAGTATGTAAGATTGCAACGTAAACAAAATTATATAATTTTTATTTTTATTCCTTTAAAATTGTAGGCGAAAATGTACTGACCAAATTTTAGTAGGAATTTTTGGGTTGCAATTTTTTTTAAACCAAATTTTCAATATTTGGGTGAATCTTAGATGTTGCAACTCGAAAATTATTTTCAAGATATATGTCAGTGAATCTTGATCTTGTTTTTTAGCTTAACTTTCATTCCGTAAATAGTTTCACAGTTATAAGTACTCCCAAACATCGAAACCTTTGCAAATTCTGCAATTTTTGGAAAGTCTTCTACTGGGAGGTTTGTTTAAATTGCGATAAAGAACAATCTTGAAATTTTGGTTTTTAAACGAACTTGAAATTTTAAGTTCGATTAATTCCATCTGAAGTTCCTTTCTTGTCAACACAACATCTGCATTAAGTGGATTTTAAAAAGGGTTTAAATGCGCCTCTGTCAATGACCATTAGCTCATCAGCATAGAAAATATTTTCGAACATCTTGTGATTGGCTAATGTAGAGAAATGGTAAGTGTCTACACTCCTAAGCTGTCTTTCCCAAATCTGAATTTTACTTTGTCAGGCTTTCATGTGAGCATACAGTTCATGACTTAACTGCTTTCCCCATTGCAATTTTGAATTCGGATGATTTAAATGGGATGTAACGTAGTAGTAATCGAGGCACGTGATGCAAGAAAGCAAGCTCATATAGAATCAGCCCAAAAAAAAAAAAAAAATCACACATCCATTCCCTCTAAACGTTTGTCCAGTTTGCCCAGAGAGAGAGAGAGAAAATATTCTCTGGTAAAGATGGGACAGCGATATAGATACCAAAGAGTTAGCATTAGTAGAGGCATATCGTATTTTCTTGTGAAACAGTTCGTCGATGTGCCTGCGACGTGCCGTTCTGCGCCTCATAGCAGATAGCAGGTGGAGATATCGGTATGAGTTGACATCAGGGGCCAAACAAAAGGGGAACAAGTTCGGCCAACGAGCGCCTGTAATTGCGATCCAAAGCGAATTTCAGGAGATCAACTCCGATCGTTAGCAGGGCTTGTATTGTAGGAATTACTTGGCCAGGTAGGAATCTGTCACTGATCTTCAGCCTGTTCCGTTGTAGCTGAAGAAGAGGGGTGGCTCGTAAGGTAGGAAGTGGAACATGCCACTGACATATTCTGAAATATGTGCTTTGTACACATGAACGTGTAAATACCTTGGTGTACTGTCTGCCTCACTATGTACATACTCATATCTATTCAATGGTTAATGCTACGTTTTTAAGTTAATTTAATGTTGTTATTTTTTTGTTATACTGTACATATTTTTATATTACCCTATATCATACAAGAAATCGGCTTATACGCATCAGCCAAAAAAAAAAAAAAAAAAACTTCCCATTTCATCCATCCATTCGCTCCAAAAGTTTACCACTTCTTACTTGAATTTATTTAAGCTGTCAACTTCCACAACTATTCCGCACATTTCCAAATTTCCGCACATCTATTCGATAACTGTCTTTCCTCAATTTGAATTTATGACCCTCAGGTTTGTAATCTGAGCAAGAGGAAGAATCCCATCAGAATTGAGCTTACCCATCCCATTCAAGGCCGTATACACCTCAATCAGATAACCTCGCAAGTACCTAGTCTCCAGACGCTGCAATTTGCAAAACTTAAGCCTTTCTTCGTAAGACCACCCTTTCTTTCCGCTCACCAATCTTGTTGCCCTTCTCCATACTCGCTGAAGAAACTCTACATCCTTCCTAAAATGAGACCTCCATACCTGTAACGCAGTACTCAAGGCGTGGCCTGACCATTGCCTTATACAAAGGGACAATCACCTCCTTATCCCTGCTCGCAAAATTCCTGTATACCTTTGACAATACCCCAGGACCAGCTCGAGCAGCCTGCCTGCATTGCTCAGAAAATTTAATATATGACTGCTCAATTATTCCCACTTCTTTTTCATTTTCTAACACCCTAAGTGTAGTACCACACAGTTCGTACATTTCTCCGGGGTTACTTCTACCCATATGCAGTACTTTGCATTTGTCAATGTTAAACTTCAGTTGCCACTTCTGAGCTCATCTGCCCAAATTTTCTAGATCCTGTTGCAGTACTCGAGGCCGCCGTAGCCTAGTGGTCTGGCGCGCAGGTACATAAGTACACGTGCCTTGAATGACCGGGGTTCAAGCCCGTGACTGCTGAATACGGCCCTGTTTCTTGTATTCTGTGTATCTTGTAAACTCCTCTGACCATTTGGTCGTCCCGGAGTATAAACAGAAAATTTATTTATTTATTTTTATTTATTAGTGCACTGACATTACTGTCATTAACAACCCTTCAACCTTGGTACCATCTGCAAACTTTGACATTAAGCCTGATATACCTTCATCGATATACACAAAACAACAATGGACCCAGCACCGAACCTTGGGGGACTCCACTAGTAATAACAACATTAGTTCACTAAGAGCAGCGTCTATTGATTACCACTCTCCGTCTTCTCCCACTCAACCATCCTTTTATCCATTGTAGCAACTTACTCTACCATACTGCTCCAATTTGTACAGTAGCTTTCAATGCGCAACAGTGTCAAAAGCTTTACTGAAATCCAAGAATATGATATCAAAATTATTTTTTTGCATCCACTTCCTTTGTAACGACATCATAGTATCCAGTCAAATTTGTCAGACAAGACTGTCCCTTAATAAACCTATGCTATGTCTGAATTATTACTGCAGTCTTGCCTAGACGATCCTGCATTGCAGCTTTAACCAGTGACTCCATTATTTTCACCGGAACAGAAGTTAAACTAACAGATCTGTAATTACTCGTGTTACCCTTAGATCCCCCCCCCTTTGTGAATTGGGGATACATTTGCACATCTCCGTCAAGGGGAATGCAAGACTGTGTCCAGTCACTATTTTTAAGTTCTTTGACAGATCCATTTCATTTGCATGTAGGAAAAAAATGTTCCCTGAGGCTAGAAAAGCGTTGTAGCATTTTTCCTTTACTCAACCAAAGATCCTCACAGTAGTATACAAAGCTTCCATATTCAGCCTCATGCTCTTCAAGAAATTGTTTTAATTGCCAATGGTTGAGTTTTTGTGATTTATTAAATTTATGCTTGAAATAACTATACGCATAACAATTTTCAATACAGTATAACCGACCTTGCACAAATTCTTCAAGTGAATTATGCAGTGAAATATGGTAAATTCTTTCTCCACTAAGTTGAGAGAAGGTAATTCGGATTTTATTCTGGAAAGTAAGCCGAACTTCTGCACCATTACAAAAGCCCCTTTTGTTGTCGCACTTATGAGCTTACTTTTTTCATTGCTGCCTTTACTTCTTCAAAGGTATCATTTTCTGTAAAAGTATCTTTTAGTGGTTGAAGGCAAATCTTCTGGAATATTGAAAGTATTATCAACTCTTATGTTTTGCTAAGCTATCCTCTAAATCAGCTGCAATTTCAACACTTCTCGTTATAGTTCTGCAAGACAAGCTGATGTTTTCAAAATCCTTCGCCTTTTCTGGGCATAAAATTTCAGCAACTGCCAGAAAAAGAAAATTCGCTTCCGTATAGTTTTTGAAATGCTTGGCAACTTTTTTACTAACAATATAGCTAGCATGCGCAATTTTTTCGGAAACGTTTTGTCTATGAGTATTTCCAGCTTTCCAATCTGTTGCATTAGATTTTATACTTTGCTTTCTAATATCTCCTTTAAATTTATGACACAGTTTCAGTTACACCCTATAAAAAAAAGATTAAGTTTGCTGTTTAATATTGAATAAGAAACTAATTGCACAGTACTCACCAGATAACTTTACTTTTCGCGCCTGTACTAATAAACGCCGTATATGGATTGATTTGACTTTGTCGCGTTCCTTTATTAATAAGATTTGTTCAATAATGTTGTCCGTGGTTTGGCGTCCGTACTAAGTACATTGTCAAAAGTCGTCCCAGTCGTAATATGAAGACCATGGCAATCGTAAGAGCTTCGCAGTTCAACCTCACATCCGCTACACTGATTTGTAAAATAGTATTCGACAATCGAATTTCTTAGTCGCCATAGCGAGCGTGTGTGTCTATATAGAAAAAACATTATAACAACTTTAGATAAATAAATAAATAAAATAGTCAAGGAAAGAATACGAGAAAAAAATAAAAGAAAGAAATCAGTATAACAAACATGTGGTAGGCAGCAAAGCATTGCCTGCCACATGTTGCGGGAACATTATTTGAATGTAAAAATAAGAATATGAGTGTCGTATGGCAAACCAAGAAAGAAAAAGGTGTCGGAGAAGGAGGGTTTCTAAATAATTTTAGGAATGCTTCTAAAATAATTTTGAAAGAACGCTAATTAACAGGTGAAAAAAAGTATAAATTTACAAAAATGCAAATTGATTCAAATTTAGCTGTGCCCCTTTGCTTGGCACCAGATCCCAATTTCTTGATGATATAAACGGAGACAAAGACCAACCTTGTTAGTCACGTTGGCCCACATGCAAAAATAAAATGACACAAACCGATCATTGTGGCCATTCGGCGAAATGGGAGAATTATATATATATACTGCGTGTGTGTGTTTTCACTGCAACTCTTTTGTACTAAAATTAGTACAACAAAATACTAATGAAATGCAAATAAAAGTAAAGTGAAAATGGTATAGCTGTCATCAGATATGTGGGGGGGGGGGAACATTTTTAGTAAATGGTCTAATATATAGGTAATGCAAAAAATGCTTGATCTGATGTCAGCTAAATAAATATTGAAACATGATCAGGAACTGTATTTTAATACTTGTCCATAGTAGTAGAAGAAAAGTAAAAATCCAAAAATGAATGAAATGAAATTAGCACTTTCTAATACAGCAGCGGTTCCCAACTTTTTTCGACTGGCGAACCCCTTTCAACACAATATTTTTAATGCGAACCACTAAGCCTATATTCCCTGAAATTGTATAATATTTTTGAATTTTTATTATAAAGTATTTCCAGTACCACGTTTTTATGAGAGACATTGCGCAATAATAAAAATTATTATTAAGTATTTTTTATATTTTGTAAAGTAGTTATTAATCAGTCCAAACTAGATTTCGAACAAGTTAAGTAGAAAACTTGCTTCTTCTAAATGGTAGCCGAGCATTCTGGTCTCTTGCCAAAGCTATTGGCCGCAATTTTTGCCCATCTCTGTTCCTACCTCTGTCAAAACCAGATAGTTCTGTTACCACATCATCCAAAGATAAAGCTGGCCTACTAGCATGGACGGCCCGAGCGGTCGCCGGGGCACTGACGCTTGGGGATGTCGAAGGTTTGAGAGGGCGCATATGCTGAAATTTAATTATATAAACTTATTTAAATTAAAGGCAAGCATAACTGCAACCCGCTGCTAGGATTTTGATAAATGTCCTTATAAAAAATTGACTCTTTTGTAAAATTTTTATTGTTAATATTTTAATATGACAATTAAAACATTTGTAAATATTCTAGTTGTCACTTTTTGTGTTTATATTTGTCTTTTTAACCTTTTTCTAGCAAAAAATAAAAATATTAACTCAATAAAAACGCCTTCTGAAATTTGTTTTATCTGGAAGGGGGCGCAAGAATGCCTCCTCGCCGTACTACTAATATACTTCGGGCCGGCCCTGCCTGCTAGCATCCTATTTTTCTTCCAACTCATGTATTGATGATCTTGGTAAATCACCTCGAACCATTCCTAGTACACTCCATTCAATGCCTCCTGTGGTGTTCTGTCAGAAGGATTTTGACGAATCTGATGCTAAGTAAGCTCCAGATCCTGATGATATTTCTCCACTTGTTCTCAAAACCTGTGCCCCTGAAATTACTCCTGTTTTGTGTCGTCTTTTTCACTTTCTTATTCCAAAGGTATTTTTCCTTCTGCTTATGAATTTTCTCATATCCAGCCAGTTCCTAAAAAGGGTGACAAATCCCTTCCATCCAGTTATCGTTCCATTACGATTACTTCTACTCTTTCCAAAGTAATGGAGAAATCAATTAACCGCCAACTCTTAAACTATCTGGAAATCTTTCATCTGATCAACGATCGCCAGTATAGATTCTGTCAGTGTCGTTCCACTGGTGATATTCTGGTTTATGTTACCAATTTATGGACAAATTCAGTGGAAATTTTCGGTGAAACACAAGCAGTTGCTCTTGACATCTCAGAGGCTTTCGATCGTGTTTGGCATAAAGGTCTTCTAAACAAGCTTCCATCTATTTGGTTTTCCAACTGTTTTTTGTAATTGATTAACCAGTTTTCTCTATGATCGATCATTGAGGGTGATGGTAGATGGCCCTCTGTCTTCTAACTTCTCTACCAATGCTGGTGTCCCCCAAGGTACAGTTCTCTCCCCACCCTTTTGCTCTTGTATATTAATGACCTTCTTCCATTGACCGGAAATCGTATCCATAATTTTGCTTACGATAGCACATTGCATTTCACCTTCCACTTTGAGAAACCTTGCCCTGTTCAAACAGCTTCAACTTCTCGAGTATCCACTGCCAAATCCGTAAATGCTGATCTCAAACTGGAAGGTGAAATGCGCATTGCATTTCACCTTCCAGTTTGAGAAACCTTGCCCTGTTCAAACAGCTTCGAACTTCTCGAGTATCTACTGCGAAATCCGTAAATGCTAATTTCCGGGTAATTCTCCTTTGGGGCAAAGATAACTCAATTTCAATCCTTCTAAAATTCAGTCCTGTCTTATATATCGTAAAAAAGATTCTTTGTCATCTTCTATGACACTCCGATTTCTAGGCAAGATCTTGGGGATTACCCAAACTCTATTCTCTCTTGGCATAAACCACATTACAAATATTGCTTCCTCTGCATCTAAAAAATTCGGTTATAGAACCAACTCTTCTTCCTCATTTATTCATTCAACTTATGTTTTCTGGAAGAACCTTCCTTCATGCGTATTTCCTGAAAATTGCAATCTACAGAAGTTCAAGTCTAATGTCAACAAGTATCTTCTTTATCTTTTGAACCCACGCAATGTACTAAGTACTATAGGTCCGACCGGGCTAGCCGGGTGGGTAAGGTGCTTTACTGACAACCCAAAGGTCGCGGGTTCGAATCCCGCCTCGGGCTTGGATCAGAGTAGTGCAAAAACCTTGGGAGGTGCATTATGGTCACAGAAGCCGATGCGCCAACAACTAACAAAAAAAAAAAAAAAAAAAAAAAAAAAGTACTATAGTGTCTAAAAAAAAAAGTACCTGTACATAAACAATGATCCTTGAGAATGAAAAACAGTTAGTATGGAAAACATTTATTTAACATGATATACTGTAAGATAGTAAACGAATTGTGGGAGATATGGTTTCTTTCTCTTGAAATTCTTTACTTTTTATTTTATTTCACTTTATTATTAGTTATATTTTGTAGTTTACAATAATATACCTATGTAAATCTAAGCAGCGCCATTACAGAATTTTTAGTGCGAACCACCGGTTGGGAACTGCTGTGTAATACTGCTGTATGGACAAGGTAGTCCCAATGCAGTGTAATTTATTTAGGTAAAAATAAGTATCGAGTTGGGATTAAAATGGTTAATATCAATATGTTTAATATAAATATGTGGAATTTAGTGAAGGATTTAATTTTGTATATAAGAAATCAATGTATTTTAAAAATAGATTTGGAATAAGCAAATTGTATAAGGGTGAGGTATTAAATTTAGAATGGGGACGGGAAAAAGGAGGACAGTATTTTAAATAAATAAAGAAGAAAAATAGCAATAAAAGTAGAATAGTTGGAACGTTCGTTTCACCCACGTAATACGCCAATAGTTTAACGAACGGGAAGAACTTTAGAATTAGACAGCAGAAAGATTTAAAAAAAAAAAAAAAAAAAGCATAGAAAAAGTTATTAAATAACATTAAGCGTTCCGGGATTGTGAAGTCCAACCTTACAGTAAGGTCTCTGGCATTTGTAAGCATTAGTATAAAAAGGGAGTAATACCAAATGCTTGTATTGAAAGTCAAAAATGTGTCGAGACATGCCGAGAAACGAATCTAAAATGAAACCGAAAGTATGACAAAACAGTGAAAGGGTATGATACCTGGAGTATTTCAAGAAATGAGAAAAGAAAATGAGCTGGCGGGGAGCTTAAATGCATAAATTCAGCAGAGTAGATGAATGCATGCATGCAGGCAGGCTTAAATCAAATGAACAATTTATAGCAGCGAAGCGGGAAAATAGAGACCTATATAGTCGTATTTAGAATACAAGTGCACGGATAAGAAAAATATATACATACAATGATAACCCAGTTTAATATAATATATTATATTATATTATATATAATATAATATATTATATTATAACGAGTCTCTTTTTCAGTTGAAAAAAGAGACTCGTTAATCTTGAAAGCTACTGCTACTTATTGTATATTTTATTATATTATATTAAACTGGGTTATCATTGTATGTATGTATATATTTTTCTTAACCATGGACCCCCAGTACACCAGGCCCATTCGTTAAAAGTGCATGGAGATAATTTATAATTAGATTTGAAAGAAGGAAAAGAAAGAGAAACGCGGTTGGAATAATATGACTTTACAGTGATACAGTCATAAAAAATTAAACATTACCGTTAATAGAATTAATCCATAAAATGCACCAACTTTGGATAATATGTCATGTTACTTATTTCGTTGGATTTAAACCAGTTCTTTTTCCTTGGATGTACTTTCATGCAAATTTGGATAGATTATAATTATTAATTTATTTGGTGATTCTTATTTACCATACTCTAATACGTTTACTTTTCAGCTTATTATAACGTAGCCCCATCATTTGACCTACGTGTATGTGTTTTTTGTCACCGTTTAATTCTTTATATATTAACGGTAATGTTTAATTTTATATGACTGTATCACTGTAAAGCCATACTACTACTACACCCGCTCTTATTGTTATTTAATAATTTTTTCTGTGCTCATTTTTTATCTTTCTGCTGTCTAATTTTAGTTCTTCCCGTTCGTTAAACTATTAGTGTAATACGAGCGTGAAACGAACGTTCCTACTATTGCTATTTTTCGTCTTTATTTATTTAAAATACGCCTTTATCCCCTCCCCATCCTCAATTTAAACCTCACCCTTATACCATTTGCTTGTTCGAAATCTATTTTTAAAATACATTGAGATCTTATCTATACAAAATTAAATCCTGCACTAAATTCCACATATTTATATTAAAAATATTGATATTAACCATTTTTATCCCAACTCGATACTTATTTTTACTTAAATAAATTAATTTTTACTCAAATAAATTATACTGCTTTGGGACTACTTTGTCCATACTGTGCTAATTTCATTCCTTTTTGGCCTTTCACTTTTCTTCTACTACTACGGACAAGTATAGAAACGCAGTTCGTGATACATGGTCAGGTGTAGTACCCTGATGAAATACCTGATCATGTACCAATATTTATTTAGCTCATCAGATCAAACATTTTTTGCATTACCTATATCAGACCATTTACTGAAAATGTCCCCCCCACCCCAATATCTGATTACAGTTATACCATTTTCATTTTATTTTTATTTGCATTTTATTAGTGTTTTGTTGTACTAATTTTACTTTACAATTCTCCCACTTTATATTGGCTTTCAATTCAGCCCATAATTTACTTAATTCATCATAACTTCTAGGATATTAACATTCTTTCTCTAATCTACTACCCTTCTTTTCTACTTTCCTCACCCATATAGTTACTTGCACCTTGTGTAACATATATATATAAACCCGGATAAGAAATTCCCGCATAAGAAGTTTTCCCCTTCCTATGCACTAGGTTTGGTTTCTTAATTCCCAATTTCAACTCTGTATATTGTAATGTATTATTTTCGCGCGGAAGAAGTTTCCCGGTTAAAAAAGCCTTCCCGCATGAAAAGTTCGTGATAAAGAATACACAATGTATTTTTATAATGACGTTTTCCCACTTAATACGTTTTTTAAATATAGTCATTCTTTATTTTTATATTAAAAAAAAAACAATATAAATACTGTATTTTGGTAATCGAACAAGTTAGTGCATCACCACTTCGCCAATCCACTGGCGAAGTGGTATCCTAATCGAAAATCCACTGTGAAAGCATTGCTTATTCGAGATAGTTCAATATCAGGGCCACTCGTTGTGAAGTTTGGTGCCTCCGTAGCCAGGTGGGAAGGAGCAGCAGTGCGTAGCACGCTTCTTGATTAGACCGGAGTTCGAGCCCGTCACCACCAGATGCGGAAAGGTCAGGGAATGACCACTGCGTATCCCGGAGCAATATGGTCTTAGTTGCTAATGCTCCTAAAAACCAAACAACAACTCGTCTTGAAGGCATTCATAATACGAGATATAACAGAAAATATGCCATTTCACCTACTTCGGCGATTTACTGCGAACTGAAATGATGGTTAGCACCAACTCGTTCGTTTAGTGAATTCCCCGTAGTCTAGGACTTTCAGTGCTAAAACCATTTTAGTATAAACATTTTGATATAATGCAAGTGACATATTGAAATTATTTTCATCGATATCCATAATTGGATTCGTAGGCCACATGAAGCTTTAAGTTCTGGTGGTTGTGAACAGTTCTGAATTACTTAATGCTGTGGTTCCCAAACTAGTGAGATCTACGGACCCCCTCCAGAAAACAAAGTAAGTTTGCAAACCCCAGTGTGTAAAGAAAATTCAAAGTTTTATGTTTTACGTTAGCTAAGGTAA
The DNA here is from genome assembly GCF_048544385.1 of Mastigoproctus giganteus. Lineage (NCBI taxonomy): Eukaryota > Metazoa > Arthropoda > Arachnida > Uropygi > Thelyphonidae > Mastigoproctus > Mastigoproctus giganteus. Next base: position 149,649,168 of record NC_143579.1, on the reverse strand, counting down.
GTACTGATAAATGGTCAGGTATAATTCAGGTTTATTATTATTTTTTTTTTATTTCATCTTTGCACTTTTATCAAACCCATTAATTCCTCCACGCATATATATAAATATATATATATACACACACACAGCTCTACCATTAATATCCGGACACCTGCCTTTAGACAAAAAAGGAGCTTTCATTGTGTCATTTAATATTTTGTGCTGAAACCTTTTTTGCTTTTATGCCGACCTTCAATCTTCGAGGCATACTCGCTACAATCTTTTTATAAATTTCAGGTGATATGTTCCTCCACTTGGCCTTTAATGCAGCCACAGTTCAGTCTTGTTCTTTGGTCGATCTCCAGGTGCACGTACCCGACGATCCAATACATCCCAAAGTTGCTCGTTAGGGTTCAGATCAGTACTCTGGGCTGGCCAATCTTTTCTACACCCATGTCCTCAAACCACTCTATTACGACCCGAGCAGTATGACATGGCGCGTTGTCTTGCTGATACAGGTATGGGCCTTCCCCAAATTATTGCCATAATGTTGGAAGTACACGTAATTGTCCTGGTATTGTACAGCATTCATGGTTTTGTCGATAACGACTAATGAGCCCAAGCCAAACCATGAAAGGAGCCCCATACCATGACACTGTCTCCACCAAACTTTATTGTTGGGAGTATACAATCAGGAAGGAACTGTTCCTCTGGCATTCGGCATACCTAGGAACGGCCATCAGACTGATAGAGTGCGAACCTCGACTCCTCTGTCCACAGAGGACTGTTTTCTACTGCTCTACAGTCCAGGATTCGCGCTCCTTACACCATGTTAATCGGCCGGCATCTAGCATTTGTTCAGGTGATCAATTCTATTGAACTGTTGAGGTAATTCTATTGAACATGTCATCTTGCATGCCAACTGCACTTTTGCAGTTGTCTATTCGAAGCCCAATGTGCATATTTATACCAGGTTTTGTGATGTGTTGCATGCAGTGGCGGATTTCCGCACAGGCGCACGAGGCGCGCGCCTGGGGCCTCAAATTTCAGGTCTCAAAAATTTTTTTTTTTTTTTTTTTTTTTTTCATTTTAAATTTGTACACTAATCTATATTACCGTTACTGAATAAACTATAATTTAAGATGAGAAGTTAGTAAACTTATGCGAATATCCCTACATATTATTATCTATGCGAACTAAGTGAATCTGAAGTAGAATACATATTATCATTAATGCTTAAATTAAACACTTTCAGTTTTTTCCTAGTGGAGGTAATTCCACGAGTAAAGAACCCTGTGACGATATTGCTCAAGAAACGATATTAGATTTGTTCGCGGAGGCAGTTCAAAACTATTCGCAACTAATTGGGAACCAATAAGCAAGCGTAGTAGTCTTTTAAAGCCTCTGAAATCCTACTGCGCTGGCTCACATGTAACTGAGCATCGTCTTTTTTAATAGCTTTCGGAACTAACTGTTACTGTTGTTTGGTTTTTAGGAGCATTAGCAATAAGACCATATTGCTCCAGGATATGCGGTGGTCATTCCCTGACCTTTCCGCATCCTCCGTATTTGGTGGTGACGGGCTCGAATCCCAGTCTAATCAAGAAGCGTGTGCTATGCACTGCTGCTCCTTCCCACCTGGCTACGGAGGCGGCCCGGAACTAATATTTCACTCACGAATCTGTTACAAATTACTAGAATTTGGTGTGGTTGGTGTTTTAGTGTAGGAGTATTTTTGTTTTGTTATCAAGTAAGTATCTGTAATATCTTATGTATTGTTTATGTATTTATCAAAACTGAATAGTTTAACGAGGCGTGACATTTATAGCAAGTGATAATTGGGAATTAATTTTTTAATTCCCAATTAATAAAATATGTATGAAAGAATCGCGCAACCAAAATCATTAAAACCGCAACAGCAAATCTAGAGCGCGTAAAAACGTGCGCTTAGGATGCACACTGTAGTGGTACCGAAAATATTTAGAGGGGGGAGCCTCAAAATTGAATTGCGCCTGGGGCCTTTCAAGTGCTAAATCTGCCACTGGTTGCATGCATAGGATCTGTTTCCCCATCCATGGAGAGATGTCCGGATATTAATGGTAGGGCAGTATACAGGGTGTTTCAAAAATGATAGTCAATAATTTAAAGGTGAAGAGTACAAACTAAAATAAGCAAAAAAGTCCCAGTGAACATCTGGCCCCAAATGAACCGTTTTCGAGATAATGCACATTTTCTGTTAAGATCCGCCACTGACTATGGGAACGCTAGTTTAGCAAAAAGCTGTGAATCGTTTGCTAATGGTGGTTTTATTAAACGTAAGATAATACACTTTTAATTTTTGGTTTCAACACCACTGCATTTTACAGATGTTACATGTTACAGGGTGTTCTTTCTGACACCCTTTCCTCAACATCAGGTGTTATGCTTCTGGGTCTACCTGCTCGTACTCCATGTGCGAAGCGCCCATGTTCTCTAAGGCGTTGATGTACGCTGATGAATGTGCACCTGTTGGGCTGCCTTCGGCGGGGAAATGCTTCTTGGTGCAAACGTGCAGTCTCGCGTGCACTACCCTTGGCTTTACCATACATGAAGTGCATTTCCGCATACTCTTCGTTGCTGTAACCTCTTTCCATGTTGACTATCCTTTGACACAGGCGCCTCCGTAGCCAGGTGGGAAGGAGCAGCAGTGCGTAGCACACGCTTCTTGATTAGACCGGGGTTCGGGCCCGTCACCACCAAATACGGAGGATGAGGAAAGGTCAGGGAATGACCACCGCATTTCCCGGAGCAATATGGCCTTAGTTGCTAATGCTGCTAAAAAAAAAAACCAAACCAATCCTTTGACAAGTACTAGTATACCTGCTACGTCTCAGCGCATTGAGAGAGGGAAAAGGGAGAGAATGAGCATAACCTAACCTAAAAAAACAAGTCAGTGGTGGATTCCAACTCTGTACAGTTCCACTTGTCAGTGGTGGATCTCAACTAGAAATGTGTAATATCTCGAAAACGATTCACTTAAGGACCATGTTTACTAGGCTTTTTTTGCATATTGTAGTCTGTACATGGTGCAAGGAAGCCTAAGGCTTATGCTGCAGCAGCCAAAAAAAAAAAAAAAAAAAAAAACCAGTTATAGAGAGAGAGAGAGAGAGAGAGAGAGTTCACCTTTAAATTATTGACCATCACTTTAAAAACACCCTGCATATATATATATGATAGATATAATTTAATTCATCTTAATAATACAGTATTTGATACAATTATAAATTATTTAACTATATACAAAAAATTTGTATACAGTTATTTATGGCCACCTACTTAAATACTGTGTTCGGCCACCGTTCGCACGGATAACAGCCGATATTCACCTAGGCATTGACTTCCACCAGATGTCTGAAGACATCCATAGGGATCTGTAGCCATGTTGTCTGCAAAGCTTTCACACCGTCAGAATACATATTAGTTGCGTATCCATACGCCTCTTTCCATTCCAAAACATCCCATAGTTGTTCAGTTTGATTGAGGTTATGCGAATTGGGAAGCCAGTCGCGATGGATTGATATCTTCACTGTGTTACTCGAACCACTTGTTTACAGTGCAGGCGCGATGACGCGGCACATGATCATCTTGGAAGATGCTGTTTCTGTCCGGTAAAAAAATGCAACATGGCAGGGTGCATACGGTCTCCTAAGAGCTGCCGGTAGACTTCCCAGTGAAACGTTGGTCCATACGCACCAGGGGTCCTAGTTCTTGCGACAAAACATTCCCCATATTAAGCAACACTGTCACCCTCCTGTATAGTGGGCACCATACACGATGGGTCCATGGATTCGTATTGCTTCTCTTGCTCGAATGCTGTAGCGTCAACAACACGCTGGTTGGACTCATCTGACCAGCACACACGTTTTCAATCTTCCAGTGTCCAACCGGCACGTTGACACCACAGCATTTGCCGTTGACGATGATCAGCGCTGAGGATAGGGTGTCTGCTGTGGAACCCCATACATCTGAGTGTGCGGCGCATCGCATTTTGAATATTGTTCTTGCATTGCCCATAGTCTGTGTGTGTGTGTAGCACAGTGGTATCGTCACCGTCCTCCCCACACCTGGTGGAAAAGGCCCGGATTCGAATCCCGTCAATCACGCGAGAAACTTTAATGGGATTTTCTCACTCCGTGGCTGTTAGTCGGTCTCAGGCGTAGATTACCCCCCCCCCCCACACACACACAAACTGGAGTTTTTCGTCCAGCAAAACAGACAAATCGACCACAGAACACACGCAATTAACAGACATAAGTCAGCACGACAGATGAATTTAATTATTCGGGTGGCCTAAAAATAGTCTTTTTTTTTTTTGCATTCCTCGTATTGTATTGCGATGTCAACTGTAACCTGCTGTTGAGCCTGTGCACCCTTCACTCACCACGAACATCCACCTTGCGTAATCCTTTACTGCTCTATCGACGAGAGGTGGTTTGACCTGTTCAAAACGGGCGCCTCCGTAGCCAGGTGGGAAGGAGCAGCAGTGCATAGCACACGCTTCTTGATTAGACCGGGGTTCGAGCCCGTCACCACCAAATATGGAGGATGCGGAAAGGTCAGGGAATGACCACCGCATATCCCGGAGCAATATGGCCTTAGTTGCTAATGCTCCTAAAAACCAAACAACAAAACAACAAACCTGTTCAAAACCATTGTTTGTACACTTTAACCACAAATGCAAGGTGGAGTACAAAGCTGTTCTGCTTTTTATACTGCGAAATATGCGGCATAGGCCATTACGTATGAGATAATCACAAATTAGTGAACACTGAGTAGTATTAGGGTTTTAGGAGCATCAGCGACGAAGACCATATTGCTCCGTGTATACTGTCTATAAATTGCGTATGTTCTGAGGTCGATTATCTGTTTGCTGGACGAATAATTCGAATTTCCTGGATAAAAAACTATGCTACCGTTGCCTGAGACCGACTAACTCTGCCACGTTGTCAAAAAGGCTCATAAAAATTCCACACATCATCGACGGGACTGGAACCCAAGTTTTTTCCACCTGGTGTGAGAAAGATAGCGATTCTACCAACTGTGCTACCCACGAGGGCATTGTGAACCTTGAGTGTGTGTATATAATTTATATAAATTAATTATAACTGCACTTATGAGCCTAAACATTATTATGACTACCTACCTAATATCGTGTTGGGCTGTCTTTTGCTTTGATAACGGCATGCCATCAACCACGAGACCGCGAAAAGTTACCTCAGGTGTACCCCTGGACCAGCTGGACAGAATACATACCGGATTTCGACAACGGAGCGAGGTTCTAACATGGACTTGCGAATGCTGTGTTCCCCTGTTTCCCACAAATGTTCGATGGCATTGATATCAGAGAGTTTTGGCGGCCAGAGGAGCACATGAAATGCTTGGACATAATCAGGGGCGTTCCTAGGGTATGTGGCGCCTAGGTGCCAATTGAAATTTGGCGCTCCCCTTTAAAATTTTCTTCATATGTGTATGTAAGTTTCAGGTTTTCAGGCGCTCCTTAAACGTTGGCGCCCGGGTGCAGTGCCTTTTATCCTCGGAACTGGCCCTCCTCTGGACATAATCCTCGAACCATTCCACAATGCGGGCTTTATGACACGGGATTCAAAGAGTGCAGTGTCATCTGGATACACGATCACCGGGTAGGGCAAAACAGTCCGAAACAATGAGGAGGTGGGATATAGGAATGAGGGGGGGCCCATAAAAGCCAAAACGAAATGTGTTATCCACAGAAAGTTGCCTGGATAAAACATTTACAATATTGAAGTGCCAAATAGATGATGGAAAGGAATTCGCAAATGCGATTATCAAACGATATATATATATATATATATATATATATATATATAATTAATATTAAAAATAATAACCATTATAAATTGAAATATATAATATAAACTGAAGAGGTAATCCTGAAATATGGTTATTACTTCAAGTTGCTACATCATCCCCATAAAAACTATATTTGCCTTATTTTAATTTAATGGCCTATATATATTTAATTCTCCAATTATTTTCATAGCGTGGAGTTCTGTCACATGTTGCGTTTTCCCTTTGCTTGCAAGGTACAGGATAGACAGAATGCATTCCTTTATTCTTTTGTTACCTTTATACCATTCGTTGGTTTTGTCAGTTGTAGTTGCCTTAGTTCGGTTTCTTATAATAATGTTATAATTTCCATCCTTCGTAGTAGTAGTGGTATTTGCTTTCTTGCATGTGATGCAAGAAAGAAAATGTATGAGCTTATGCAGCATCAGCCAAAAAAATAATAATAAAATAAAAAAAAATATATTATTATTATTATTGTCATGTGTGTGCATGCTTTTGTTTAAATTTTATTCATATAATATTTCAAAAATTCTTGGTTTAACTCTTTCAGCGTGGTCACTTTTTAAATTTTTTTTTTGCTTATTTATTTTTATGTTGGTGAAAGTATATGTTACTCCTTATTCAATATGTTATCTATGTTAATTAAATAAACTTAAAAGCATCTGCTCCAGAATTGTATTTAGGAATTACCAATGTGTTTCTAACACTAACTGCTAAATTTCTGTTTATAAATGAACCAAGGAAAATTGGATATAGCGAGTACAAACCTTCTACTCATACTTGTAGCATAACTTACTATTAGTTAAGTAATAATAATAATCTCCAATCAGCGAGAAATAATAATAATACATATAAGAGTAATAATAATAATAACAACCAACAGACAAACACCTTTACACCACAATACACCCGACTTCACAGTGGTTGAAAAGAAGCAAGCATGGATAATCGATATCGCAAAATAATAACTAGGTAATATGATATATTACGGAACATCCATTCGAGTTTTAAGTTTAACGGCATTTTTGTTTTAATAATTTTTTTTACTACACACTCTACAGTAATTTTGTAGACGGCACTGCATAATCTTCTGTTTATGTGTAAATAGTGAACGAATCAGAGGATAGAATACATAGTCTGAGAGTGAGGCATTGTTTCTCTAATCCTTTGAAGCGTAGTTGCTTTAATTGGTTAGCGCTAGCTCCTCCTACTACCACTGCACCCAATAGCAGGCCGGAGGAATCCAATGTGACGAGAGATTGCTTTGTTGGCTCGATTCCCCACTTTGCTGTTCTATTCCAGCAGCAAAGCTTACGGCGGAGGTACCAAGGAAGGTGTATCTATGCAAGTGATATGTATCAGTCTTCCATTGAAGAATCTACTCCAGAATTGTGTTCACTAATAACGAATATGTTTCTAAAGCTAGCTGCTAAATTTCCGTTTATAAATGTGCCTCAGGGGATTGCTTATATCTAATATCATTGCGTGCTTCTTGAAATGCTTTTATATTTGCTTATCATCTTGCGACTTCCCTCTCCATATTGTTTAGTTCAATGGCACTGGAGAAATGTTTCAGATATCTTCAGAAATATTGGTTTATCCTAATAAATTTGGCTTGGAAATTGCTCTGTCTAACGGGAAATATGCCCGTCCATGCCTCGGTGTGCAGTAAGTTATAGATGTATTGTTTTCGCAGTTTTATTTCGTTAGCACTAAAAATAGCTGGTGGTGGTTGCTATGCCTTATAATTTTGTTTATTTTTTTGCATCAGGATGACAAAATTTCTGTGGAAAAAACTTGAATTATCGATAGCTCCCGTTTGCTATTTTGTGTGAATGTCTACCTTGTTACTGTTATTAACTTAGTGTTAAATGTTGGTTCATAGTTAATTCTTGAATACTAAGTAGTGGAAGAATTTATCCTGGGAATGTAATGTACTATAAGCAAATGTTTCTATTTCCGTGCAAGTTTGGTTTAGCCTTCTGTTGCATTGTGTGTTACTTCTTTGCATTGCACCAGTGCAAGGTTGGAAAGACTGTTTTAAAGTGGTTGAAAAAATTTAAAACCTTGCTCTGTGTGGCTGTTCTTAAGATGTAACATAAGGCGTTATTAAGACGTTATCTTTCGAGAATTTACCACACAGTGGTTTTCTTTTAAAAATGTATTAGCACAGTGTTTGAATCGCCTACGAAGTCTTCCAATTTTTGGCCTTAGCACTGATACTAAAGTGTAGTTTGCTCGTGTGCCTTGAAGAACCCCTCCTTCCAAATCTAAGTCTTCCATCAAAAAAATTAATTAGTAATAATGATTGTACAACAATTTCTGAGTATATTGACATGGTTTTTTTTCGAAATTTGAAAAACTTTTTGCAGTGCGTCTTCCAAATAACATGACGGTGACATTTGTATCTACTAGTCAAGGTGTTTGTTGTATATATTCTGGTATTTGTATTCGTTTTATAAACTAATCCCTGTCTTCCATTAAAAAAAAAAAAAAATGTATATACTGGAAATTTCTTTCTCATTTATTGATTTTTTCCCATCGCCTATTTTACTTAAATGTGCTTAAAACTTAGAGATCATGAATCGTGCAAAAAAGTTAGATAACAATAAAGACTTCCACGTATCTAACATGGGTTCCCGAGCATCAACGTCTAGTAGTAATGTGAGACAAAAATCAAGAAATAGGTTACCTGTAGATGGGCAAGTACTCTTTGAAAGACTCTGGAAGGGTACTTTTAGAGCTATTCTAGCTGCAAGTATTAAAGAGCGCTATCGAAGTCAGGAACTAAATAAAACTCAACTCAAAAGTGTTATTAGGTGAGTTATTTAATTAGTTTCAAAGCTATTTTAAGTAGTATAATGTATCTAAGCTCAAATGAAAATTTCTTTAAGCATAAGAAGTGTGTTCGTTGTAATTTAAAACAATGAAATTTTCATTTCATTATTCCTATGTTTTATTTTTACACACTTTTGAAAATACTTGTCAAGTATCTTCATTGAACGTCATCTATGTTTATCTGTTATGTTTTAAATCCGGGATTACACGAGTTTCAGGATTGAATTTCACTACTTTAAGATACGTTAGTTTTGACACGAGCTTAATCTTGACTTTAAGTAAGCAGTCTTGACTCTATAGATTCGACCGGAAATTTATCCACAACGTTAACTATTTTCAAATATAGTTATGAAACTGAGCATTATTAGGAGTGTTGATTTTCTTCCTTTGATGAAATTTTCTGCGCCTGTAAACAATTAACAACGGTTCCAATTTTGATGGGTTTAATTTCTGTTGTTTTTGAGAGAGTCCAAGTAATTCATTATTTTACTTTTGGAAATGACATTCAGAAAGCGAATATAGTAAGAAGCACTGCGCAGGAAAGATTTTTTATTTTTTTTTAGTCTAACACTGCATTTAGCATATAAGCATTTCATTCTAAAATGCTTATATACTAAATGAGCGACTGTATTCACCAATGGAAATTATACTCATCTCCATTTATTATTATTTTTTTTTCATTTGTTTACAAAAATTTGGTTTAGAATAAAAAAATTTTTAATCTCGATCTGAACCCCCCTGCACTTCATCGAGCTTCATGATGCCAAGTGTTGTCATGCTGATACAGATATGGCTCCTATTCAAATAATTCTCACAATGACATAGTTGTTTAGGTGAGAACCACTGCCTCTAGTCCAAGCCACATAAAACACACCAGTATCTTCACACAGCTGCCCATCGGACTTAGTGAATTTCAGTCTTGGATACCATTCTTTGGGCAGACGCAATACCCAGATGTATTGATCTGGTGACTGACTGTGTTTCATGATTCATCATCCGCATCACGTTATGTCACTGCTGGAATGTCAAATGATTCTGTCCTTTGCACTAGAATAGGCTGTAATAACGTGCATTGAGTTCATGTATTGCCCAAATTCAAGTGAATGGAAGTGAATTACTGGGGGTACTGCTCTTTGGTGCCACCATGGTAAGCACTTCACCCTTCAGTAAAAAGTATTTTTCTCATCATCGCTGATCATTTACCTACCCCTTTTAACCGTTTATACAGTAAGGGCTCGTTAAGGGTGCCCTTTCTCCCCCCCCCCTTTTTTTTTTGGTCGGTGCAACTGTATATTAATATATTTATTTTTATTACAGTATATGGGAAAAAATATACATCAGGGGAATCTGCCAGGGGCTTGACATTAAAAACAGTTAAAGTAACGTTAAAGGAAGTCAGATACATAGGTTAATAAAATTTTTTACTAGGATAAATACAACGAAGTGTTAACTAAGAAACGGTTTCAAAAGGTATTATTAGAATTATAAAAATTCTGTACACTAAATACAGCAATGTACAAGAAAAATGAGTTCGTAGTGCTGAGGTCCTTAATGAATACAATGATTGTGCAGGGACAATACACGTCATGATCAGGAAAAACGAAAATTCGTGCCTCATGTTTGCAATATTGCGTGCATTAGGCACATCAGCAGCGATTTCGGTATGTTGTGTCCGTTGCTAACTTGTTTAGATCGACCTCTAGTAGTTGAAGGGTTTCTGAATGATCGAGAGAGCTTGTGCAAGTAGAAATCTATCCTAAATCCCTAGCCGATTTCCAATTAGTTGCAAAGAGGGAAAGGGAGAGTATCCCAATTTGTCTTTGGAATCTGCCACGGACTACATTCCAGAAATCAGAAATAGATATGGCACCGACAAACATTTTAATTTTTTTTTTTCCTTAAGCCGTCTCCAGTTAATAAGTTGCGGCAGTCTTCGAATCTGAGCTTCTTTAGATTCTGTCAGTGTCGTTCCACTGGTGATATTCTGGTTTATGTTACCAATTTATGGACAAATTCAATGGAAAATTTCGGTGAACACAAGCAGTTGCTCTTGACATCTCAAATGCTTTCGATCGTGTTTGGCATAAAGGTCTTCTAAACAAGCTTCCATCTATTTGGTTTGCCAACTGTTTTTTTGTAATTGATTATCCACTTTTCTCTATGACCGCTCACTGAGGGTGATGGTAGATGGCTCTCTTTCTTCTAACTTCTCTACCAATGCTGGTGTCCCCCAAGGTTTAGTTCCCTCCCCACTCTTTTGCTCTTGTATATTAATGACCTTCTTCCATTGACCGGAAATCTTATCCATAATTTTGCTGACAATAGCACATTGCATTCCACCTTCCCGTTTGAGAAACCTTGTCCTGCTCAAACAGCTTCTCGAATAACTACTGCCAAATCCGTAAATGCTGATCTCCAGATAATTCTCCAGTGGGGGCAAAGATAACTTTCTTTCAATCCTTCTAAAACTCAGTCATCTTTTATATCTCGCGAAAAAAGGATTCTTCTGATTCTTTGTCATCTTCTATGACATCCGATTTCTGGGCAAGATTTTGTGGATTACCCTGACTTCTAATCTCTCTTGGCATAAACCACAAAAAACTCGGTTATTGAACTAACTCTAAAAAACTCGGTTATTGAACTAACTCTTCTTCTTCCTCATTTATTCATTCAACTTATGTTTTCTGGAAGAACCTTCCTTCATGCGTATTTCCTGAAAATTGCAATCTACAGAAGTTGAAGTCTAATGTCAACAAGTATCTTCTTTATCTTTTCAACTTTCAACACCCATGCAATGGGTGTTGAAGGTTGAAAAGGCTTCGTTCCATAAATAGAACGAAGCCTTTTGTCGGATGTTAAAGAAGCATCTAGGTCAAGTTGCACATCATCCAAAGTAACAGGTATTAATTTCTTCAGGTGATAAATATCTGTATTTATCAATATAAAATACAATACAGATATTCAATATCTGTATTGTATTTTATAGTGTAGAGGTAATTTTCCCAATAACACCTGCAAAGCCATAGTAGAAGTTGTTCTACATGCCCGTGACATGATCAGGAGGGCAGCACGCTGGGCCTGCAGAAGTTGTTTCATAATTGCGGATTGTTGGCCCTATGTACCCACATTCCAGCCGCATAAACAGTGATAGGTAAAAAAAAAACAAAAAAACACACAATTATAGTATAACCTGAGTGAAGAACCTCGTGAGGTACAGAAATGATGAAGGACCTCTCACGCCCCCATTCTTGCCTGCTTACCTGTCTCAATTGGGATAAGAAAGACTTGCACTTCTCGTTCACATATCTTGCATGGGGTATAAAACTTAAGGCATCATCATCAAGATGAATACATAAATATTTTGTTATGGCGGTATATTTAATTGTCTGTCCTCTATACTTTACAATAATTTGTAAACGAAAGTTAGATAGAGAACGTCCGCCACTTTACAAGTGGCGGACGTTCTCTATCTAACTTTCCTTTTAAAAGCATATGCTATGTTTTAGTTGTTGAAACGCAGTTTGTGAATTGCAAACTAAGTTGAAAGTTCTTGTAAGACTGAGTTAGCTGTGTCTTCCAGATTCTTCCTCGAATATCATCTGTATAGGCAATCATCTTTGTTCCTTCAAATTTCTTGGTGAGCCATGGATCAAACACAACATTCCACCCACAACCCAAAATCTTGCTGTAAATTCAGCCCATTCAGATGGATCAAGGTGAGAGAGCCGGGGGGGGGGGATTCTAACTAGAGTTCGCTACCCTAATTTTTCCATAGATGGCGTTTGTGTAGCGCGTATTGCTCAGCGATTTAAACCTGTTGAAGACCGCTCTGGCCCTGACTTGTGAGTACTGTTCGTTGGGTTATTTGTTATCTACGTCTTGCTATCTACGTCTGAGACCTTCTAACTCAGCCTCGGAGCGAAAAAAAGCCCATTAAAGTTCCTCGCGTCATCGACGGGATTCGAACCCGGGGCTTTTCCACCCATCCAAGATATTGGACATGTGTTTTTTAAAGGGCGGCTCCTAGAACGTGAGTTCAACTCCGCCTCGTATATCTGTGAAGAACAGTGTCACTACAAATGGGCCAGATGTGTGTATTGTGTGTGTGTTCTGTTGTTCTGTTCTGGCCTCTTGGCTACCCAGAAGCATCAGTCACCTGGACAGATGATTCTGGGTACTCGTCCACACCACGGGAAGGTGGGCCAGTCCCAATGGAGCACGTACTGTCTCGATAAGAGACTCTGAACCACCTGATGTTGCCAAAAGGTAGGCCATATTTCTCTGGGGGGCCCACTCCAGAGAGGGAGAAAAAAATAAATAAAATAAAAATAATAAATAAAAATTAAATAAACTAAAAACAAAAACAAAATATATTTCCCGTGGTGCAAAAAAAAAAAAAAAAATAATAATAATAATAATAAACAAATAAATAATTATAATAATTCCCCGTGGCGAAAAAGAAAATACAGTATATTAAATAAAAAAATAATGATAAAAAAAATAATAAATAAATAAATAAATAAAATAAGAAAAATAAAATAAATTCCCTGTGATGAAAAAAAAAAAAGGAGAGCTGTCTGTGCCAGACAGCTCTCCCAATGATAGTCAACATCCCAGGTGTCAGAACAGAGCACGAGTGAAAAAAAAAAAAAAAATGAAGCTAAGTAAATGAAAAAAATAAATAATAATAATAATAATTACAGAATAATTAAATAATTTTAATCCCACAGTGAAGAGGAAGATGTAAGTCGGGGTGCCCTCTCTCTCTCTGCCAGCAGAGAGAGAGAGAGTAAGAGAAAAAAAAAAAAAATGTGAGAGTGGTTATCTATCCTGCACAGAGGGAGAAAGGAGAAAAGGTGAGCCAAGGCTGCTCCTAGTTCCAGGACCCGGAACCAGTGCAGAACGCAGGTTAGAGGGAAAAAAAATAATAATAATAAAATAAATAATAATAAATAAATAAATAAATAAAATAAAAATAAATAAAAAATAAAAATAATTAAAGAATAAATAAATAATTTTAATCCCACACCCTGGCTTCAGTGAAGAGAAAGATGTAAATCGGGTGCCAGCAGAGAGAGAGAATGGAAAAAAAAAAAAAAAAAAAAATGGGAGAGTGGTTATCTATCCTGCACAGAGTGAGAAAGAAGAAAAGGTGAGCCAAAGCTGCTCCTAGTTCCAGGGCAGGACCCGGAAACAATGCAGAACGGAGGTTAGTAAAAAAAAAAAAAAAAAAAATAGTCAGTAGAAGGGGCGACTTTCAGTTGGCAGTGGAATTGTTAATGATCGGCATTTCCACGTCGGTGATTGACGATCAGTGTCCTCCTCCAGGCAAATACCTCAGCTGCAAAGGTCTGGAAGGCTTCGAGGTTGTTTTGGTTACATATCAGTTGATGCAGATCTGCTGGTGGGAAGTCCTGGATCTTATTCTGGAGACGGTTTCTGATGTCGTTGTAATGTACACACTCCAGAAGCAAGTGTTTCAACTTTCACTTTGTCCGCAAAAGCAGTAGGGAGTGTCGATGAATCCCAGTGTATGCAGTTTCTCGTTTAGAGAACCGTGTCCGGTAATGAGAAAGGAAGATTCGAGGCTGAGGGAGAACCATCATGCGTTATTTTTAGTGGTTGCAAAGGTTACCTCCGGAAGAAAACTCCGAGTTACAACCCCTACAGTAGAAGAATCCCATCTGGTCTGCCATACATTGAAGAGTTTATTGAGACATCGAGATTTCTCCTGCTTTATATCCGTAGTTAGTGAGAGTTCTATATCCAGGATCGTTGCCGGAATACCTTTTTTAATTCGATAGCAGAGCCCCTTGTAGATTGTGTAAAGGTCGAGAGGGAGGGTGCCTGCTATAACTTGGAGAGCTGCTGTAGAGACTGTACGGCAGATTCGATGGGTCGCCAGTCACATAGCTCTTTGTATAGAGTTTAGCTTTTCTTTCATCTTAATGATGGGAACTCTGTGAAACCAGACCCCGGCAGCATAGGTTACTATTGGGAGAAAGACAGCTTTATAATAAAGAAGAAGGGTTCGTTTTGATAGTCCCCACTCACTTCTTGAGATCCATATTATTGCGGTGGAGAACCTTTTGGTCTTGGAACTCAGATGCTGTAGATGGGGGAAGAAAGACAGGCGGTTGTCTATTACTACTCCCAGGAGTTTTGTCTGTTCTACGAAGGTTAGCTGGGTTCCGTTGATTTTGACCTGGGGAGGCCTTCGTAAGTCGAGTCGGTTTTTAAACACCATCTTAGTTTTGGCAGGGTTGATTTGCAATTTGTTGATTGTTGTCCAGTTAGAGAGATGGTTGAGTACCCGCTGTGCTGTAGATTCGAGGGCTGCTCTGGAATGACCAGCGACCACGATGGTGAGGTCGTCGGCGAATGCTATGATTTTCGTTTTTTCAAAACTGTTACTGAGCCAGCTCTGAAGCACCACATTCCACACCAAGGGCCCCAGGACAGAGCCCTGGGGACACCCACGGTGGATGGGTTTAAGGACTTGGCGATATTTTGACTTAACTACTATTGTACGCTGTGAGAAGTAGCTTCTGAACAGCCAGTAAAGATTGTTTGGACATTCTGCTGTGCGAAGACGTTCCAGTGCACTTTCCCACCATACATTATCGAAGGCCCCCTCGAAGTCAATAAACAGAGCGAGTTCATATTTGGATTGCGAAGTTTCCAGATGCAGGATCAAATCAGAGAGGGCATCTTCACATGATCTGCCCTGGGTGAATCCATATTGGACTGGTGAAATCATACCTTTGGAGAGAAAGAGATTCGTGATTCGGATGGCCATTAGTCTTTCCAAGGTCTTGCCCAGGTTTGCCAGCAGGGCAATTGGTCTGTATGAACGAGGGTTTGTTATTGGTTTATTTGGTTTTGGTATTAGGCGGAGAAGTGCAACCTTCCAGGGCTGGGGGAACTTTGATTTTTGGAGGCATTTATTGTACAATAATAGAAGATGTTCTGGCTTTAATTTGTGAAATCTAATGATGAAGGCATATTCAATTAAATCCAGTCCCGGGCACTTTTTCATATTTACTTTTTTGAGGACCTGATTCAGTTCCAGACCGGTGAAGGGTTCAGCTTGGGTCTGTGTTATATATTCGGCATTCTTCTTCCGGATACTTTTGTGTTCCGGGTCATTCTGAGGGTTGTCGTCCGGGAAGAGCTTATTTATGATGGCACTGACAGAGTCAGTCCAGTTGGTGGTTTCATTTTGATCACCCTGGACAGTGCCAGAGATATCTGTTGTGAAGGTTTTTTTCCGTATGATTTTATACAGTAACCCCCAGTGGTTTGAATTTCCAGATTCTAGGACGAATGTAGCCCAGGTTTTTCGCTTTCTAGTTGCTATTGCCTTGGTATGTGTTCTTTTTATTCAAGTATTCCCTGTGTAGCCTTTCGACGTCTGCTGCTGGCCAGTTTCGTCGGTTCTGATACTGCTTTCGTGCGCGGTGGACTTCCCTCCTTAGTGTCATAAGTTCCGTGTTCCACCATGCACAAGGTCTGTTGCATGGGACTTTCTTCCTTGTTGCTCTATACGAAGCTCTGGTAATTGCTGTTTGTATTACTGTATTCTTCTTGTGTTGCTTCTTCATATTGGAGAGGTCATGTGTTGGAAAGTCTCTATTGATGGAGAAGTCGAAGGCATCCCAGTCGACTGTTCTTAGGGAAAACCTTACTAATTCTGTCACTCTTTCCTTAGTAGTTGTCGGCAGGCGCCTGGTCCCAATGTGAAAATATTGCCTTCCCAGACGAGATCACCTCGACCGCCATATCGATCCCTTTCAGTGATGTTTGCGGGGTGATACCGTTGTGCCAACCTCTCGTCAGATTAGCTGATGTCCAGAATCGCTGCTGAGACTGAATCTACTCTCATCAGTAAAGAGTACCTTAAGTAAAGATTTTGTGGTTGTAACCTTTAGAAATAGTGTTGGTCCTTAAGTTTTACACACTAGTGTATTAGATTTAAGTATAATACACTGGTGTATTACACTTAAGCAGTGAGCAGTTGGTTGGGTAAGTTCAAATCACTACAGATCAGCATGGAGAAGTTTCATAAGTGCAATCGGAACTGGGCGAATTTGTGTAGACTATCTGTTAAGGAAGCTTTCGGCTTGGTGGTGACAGTTATTGCTTCAAATAAGGGCAAGACTGACGGACTACATTCGCTACAGATCCAATATCATTTCTTATTAAGACTACCACACCTCTGGTTTCGTCCGTAGATTTTGCAAAATGCATTGTATTCGGTTGTGGATGCATTGATAAAGTGATTCTTGGTCCATTTCAAGCTATACTTCTGTCAAAAAGATAGCATCGGCCGTTTGAAATAAGATGAGTTGCTCGAGGGTTTCCAGCTTGTTACGGGTACTGCGTATATTTTAGTTTTAAAAAAAAACCCTAAAGAGTGCATATTTGCATTTTTGTCTGTTTGGTTTGTGTGTTCTATTCACTCTGCCTGTCACCACAGTGAGAATTAGCTGCATATTAGAAGCCTGACGTCCTCGTGCGTATCACAGTTGGTAGAATCGCCGTCCTCCCCACACCTGGTGGAAAAGACCTAAGTTCGAGTCTCGTCGATGACGTGAGGAATTTTTATGGCCTTTTTTCATAACGTGGCTAAGTTAGTCTGTCTCAGGCGAGGGTAGCGTGGTTTTTTTCTCCAGAAAACTCGAGTTTTTCTTCCAGCAAAGCAGAAAATCAACCATAGAACACACGCAATTTACAGATGGTATATACGGAGCAATATGATCTTAGTCATTGATTCTCCTAAAACTGTGCTATAACAACAACATAAGCCCCGGCTGTTGGAATAGCTTAGAAATTCTCCAGAGGTTGTGCCATTCAGAAGAATCAAAGTGAACATCAAGGCAATTGTGTTTTAAATTAAAATCCTATTCTTCCTTTTATAAGTCTTAAGGAATTGCATTTGTTGCTATTGCTATTGGCCAGGTAACTGGACCTTTAGCGGTAATGTCTGAAAGATTATCACGAATGTGAATAAACTGCCTCTTGAATTCCAAGCCGTCACCACGCGAAAGCCTGAAATCCATTAGAATTTTGTCCTTCATTTCAATTAAATTGGCTTTGAAAATTAACTGATTTTTTCCTTCTTCTGTCCTTTGTATAAACTGTTATCTGTCCAGGTGTAATCCTCGAACAGTAACTAAGTTTTTCAAATAAACGCTTCAACTCATTGGACGTTATTTCTGCATCCGTATGTACAAAGAATCTTGTCATACGTTTAACCAGACATTGCAGTGGACCCTGTGAACTTCCAGGAGTTCCAGAAATCTGGCCAGACAACAGCATATGCTCTGGATGAGGAGGCTGGAGCAGGTAAGAAATACTTTAGGCTGAGATTTAATTTGGTCGATCACTGGTAGCAAGCACATGATTTGGGTTTCCAGCCATGCCCACGAAGGGTATTATAAGGACACCCTTTAGCCGGGGGGGGATGAAATGGAATTGCACTTCTGGTTAGCACATGCAGTTTTAAGGGATGAATAGTTCGGCAACTTTAACAGCTCAACAGCATAGGAGGTATAGCAATAAGTTCCGGACTGATGCAATAAAAAGAACACGAGGTGAAAGAGCTCAAAAATGGTTTTAATTATAAGGATGGCAGAAACGTTGGAGTAAGTGTATCTTATAAAATGAGGATTACTTTGAAAAGGACCACCAAAATATGGATGATTAATAAAGGTATGTTGTAAAAAAAATTATGATCCTTCTTTATTGGATAGCTCTTAATAAGCAAAATATGGCTACAAAAACGACTTCGTGAGAATAGTTAATAATCACAGCGGCGGTTGGTTATAAAGTGCTGTGGCTTTTAAAAAATGAAAAGCAAATACATTTTTGTAATTATTACTGATTTATATTTATTTATTTAATTTTTTTTTTATTGATTTGTGTTTATTTTGTATTTATAACAACCAGTGCTACAAATGATTAAATGTTAATGAAGTACTGTATTTGTAAATCAACAGTTAAAAATGCCACTCTAAAATCGACTCTCATGACGTTTACATTGTAAATATCCCACTCATGAGTATTACGAATCACACTTTGAAACTCTTTTTCTACATTCTTTCGAAGGACGAATGAATGTTGCGGAGAAAGTTGGTCGATCCTTTAGTCGAGACAGGGTCCACTTTTTAGTCTCAACTGCTTTTTCTTAGTGTTTATTCACATGAATAATATAGTGATAATAAAATTTTCGTCTTTGTCATACGATCATAAACGTTAAACGATTAGACCGAAGTCTACCCGATTTAAATATTGTGAGAAAGCAATTTTCTGTACGAAAACACACACACACACTCACCTGAAATCAGCAGCGTCTGGTACTGAGTTCACAGATAAATGTGATTGTACTGGGCGGGTCAGTTAGGTATTAATCTCGACTGCGATAATATTTCACACAGAAACTGAAGTCTAGAATTTCATATAAATTGTGTACGTAATTTATTACCAAAAAGATAATTTTTAATGTTAACCGCAGCTCCATTTGTCGTGATTAACTGTATTAACCATGAAGTCCATTCCAAGTGATTCACATTTATTATTATTATTATTATTAGTAGTAGTAGTAGTAGTACTGGGAAATGACGCAAAGAAGCAAACTTATACAGCATCAGCGAGGGCCAGTGTTGCCAACTCTTAATAATATTTCCCGCTAGCCGCATACTCAAAATCCGCTATTTTTAGCACTTGACCCGCCAAATTTTTTAAATTTTCATTTGTTTGTACTTTGTAGTGAATAAAAACAAACAAACAAATAGTATATATAAATAGTTATTTATTTTTCTGTTTTTAATATAAAATCAATATCTAAAAATCTAAATTAATTTCGAAATTCAATACCTCCTCATCATATGCTTCATGTGTACCTATTTTGCGAAGCACTTCTTCAGGTAAAACATAATTTTTACAACACTTTTCAACTCTTTTGAGCCCGTATCGTACTGATAAGATTGCATTAACCGTGCCAACACTCATTCTGTTGCGTGTTTTGTTTTTTACTAGATTTAAGTTGCTGAATATTCTTTCCACATCTGCATTGGATAATGGCAAAATTAAAATACCCAATGCAAATCGCTAATTTCTTTAAATGGATTTTTACCGCTTTCATCTCGATATTTCGAAACTTCTGACCTCTTCATTGTATTGTTGATGTTTTCCCATTTAACGAGAGTAATGTTTATATACTGTTGCTCAATTTTTTCAATTTCTACTTCAGACAATTTTAAATTTTGTAATAAATTTATCAGTGGTTCTTTTTGTTGCTTTAATATATTGTTAACTGAGATTAATGACATTTTTTCTAATTCTTTTATGTTGTCCGGAAGGCGTTGTTTTAATTATTGATACAAATCAATCAAGAAATTGCGGCATCTCTCTCTTATTGAAATTTCATCTGTTGTTGTGATAAGTTTATTTATTATTAATTCATTTATTTTTCTTTCAAATTGGTAACCTAAATATGGCTTAGGGTCTAAATAATTATTAATGTCCTCTTCTATCCTTTCAATATGTGTATTTGGCAAAAACATTTTATTGGCAATCATCGACAATAGCATGTTTAAATCATGTAGTAATAATGTAGGATCGGCAGTATTTGATTCAAAAGATTTGTTTACTCTTTGTACTTCAGATAAGATAGGTTTTAAAAAAAAAGATATGCTAAATTACTTTCATCTTTGAACATTGAATAAAGAAGTTCTGCAGTATAACATTTGTCAGTCAAACGAGTTATTTCAAAATGGGCTTTTAATTCAATATACTGTTCTAAAATTCTTGTTATAGCAACTTCAATGGATAACCACCTTGTTTGACACGAATGAACTATCTTTTTTGGATCTGCACAATCGTTTATGGCACTGTATAAATATTTGAATTGATTTTGTCGGCTGGTGGATTTACTAAACGCACAATTTTGAATTGCACGAGGGTTTCTAGGAATACAAATATCGTGCTATACGAGGACTGACTATACTAAGATATTATTACACTGTGGTTATTAGAAATACTTATTACTCTTATTACTTATTGCTCTGTGGTTATTAGAAACGTTGAAAGAGATGTCCGTAATTCGGATCGCATTTCTTGGAAGCCAAACAAATACGACGAAGAAAAATTATCCAATGCCATTCCTTCGCTGTTTCAAAAAAAGGCGTCATTAGAATTTTTTCCACATTTTTAGATTTGATTCAACAATTTAAAGCTATGACCCAATGATCAGGTCGTTTGACCGCGAGCGTAACTACGTAAAATTGTTGGGGTTCTCCTCAGGGAAATCCAGAATAATATAAAACCGATTCTTCGCTTTCTAAAAAAAAAACTATGAAATATGATATCCCTACTATTTCAATTATGAATTATTTTTATTGTTAATTAAATAATTAATTGAACAATTAATTTAATATTTCTTAAATGAATATTTCTTGATATAAATGTTACATTGCCAAAATACATAAAATGCTAAATATTTATACTCTTCCCGCTAAAAAATCCGCTATCCGCTATTTCATATTTTTATCCGCTAAACCTGAAGCAATTCCGCTAAATCTAGCGGGAAAACCGCTAAAATGGCAACACTGGCGAGGGCATCAACACTACCCACTTCCACGACACTGGGCAGCAATTAGTTACTCTCTGGTTGAAAGCAGATTACCACAGATCTATCCTGCAACAATATTTTTTTAAAATTCAGTTTATCTGCTACTGTAGGGGGTTGTCTGTGTAAAAGTTAGAATACCATAATTATTAAGTTTACTTAATCCATTTAAGGCCTTAAACACTTCAGTCAGGTCTCCTCGCAGGTGCCTTGTTTCCAAGTATTGTAATTTTCAGATCTGAAGTCTTTTGTGTAAGGGTACCCCTATGTGTTCTTGACTAATTTGGTTGCTGTTATGTGCACCGTTCCAAGAAATCCACATCATTTCTTAAAATGAAGCGTCCAGGCAGCTCTGCAGTACTCAAGATGTGGCCTAACCATTGCCATACACAATGGGATAATCGCCCCTTTGTCCCTACTGGCAAAGCTCCTGTATGACATTGACAGAACCCTATGAGCTGTTCTGGCAGTCTGCCTTCAATGCTCAGAGAACTTCATGTTCTAACATGGTGATAAGGTTTTAGCCTAAAAATTTAGTAAGTTTTGTTCCAGATTGGCACTCTGTCCTTATTTTTTCAATATTCATACAACTAGCTCTACTAATGGGATCCATCTGGATACCGAAAAAGTGAGGAGATGAGATTGAACGATGGGTGTGGATCCCAGTCTGTTTGCCACAAGCCTGGATTGAGAGAGAGATGTCGGGGATCGCTTGCCCACACACCCCTTCAGTAAGCGTAGCGAAAGTAATATTTAATCTATAATGGTATAATAATGGAGTAACTTATGATGCAAATCCTCAACTGCATTTTATACATTACCTATACATAATATTGAAATTTAAAATATACCAGGTGTAGTAATAACGTTCCCGGACTCGTATATTAAAAAGAACATAGTGAAGAAAATCAAATATATTTTATTCAGAGTAATCATCGCCTGATGGAATGCGCTTATTACACCGTTCTAAAAATTTCTGAAAAGAATCAGCGAGGTGTCCAGAGAGATCATTTTCAGTTCGGAGGTTGTTTTCCTTTATGTCCTGAAAATTCCTTTCCTCTGAGGACAGTTTCATCTTGGGAAAGAGGGAGAAGTGTGCTGATGCATCGGAAGATTAGGTACAGTCCTTTCGGGATTCATGATTACTAATTCTATGGCTTGGCTGGAGGCTGTTAGCTGCACGTTTGTCGGCAATGGTTTCAAGCATCTGCTCATGAGGTACACCCACTCTCTCATTAATAGAAACATTGAAAGCTCGTAAAGCCAGGTCACCTGAGAGCGTATGCTTGTTATTTGGTTGGTCGCACGAGATTTGTTGCACAGGCCAGAGCCTGACAGTGGGATTCCAGGTTTACCGCTTCTCGAGATGTATATGGCTGATTAACTGTTATCGAATGGCATGGGTATGATCACTGCAGGAAACCTCTACTTCTGATCTATCAAACGGTAGTCAGCAGGCATAACTGAAAAGCCATAAGAGCTCAGAGCCTTTTGGAGCAGTACATGTATCCAGTTTGGGACGAAGTTACTGTGTTTACAAAGCTTGTTTGAAGTGCTATTGGAGAATTCTTGAGAGCGTTTAAGATTCTGGTGAACTCGCGCGTCTGGTGTGAGTTGAGATAGCTTAATTATAATTTCTAAATTTTGTGCACAGAAAATGAAGGTTTTTTTCCAGTCATGTTGTCTCCAGAATTTTGGGTGGATCTGCTCCTCTGGAATTTGTTCAATTGTCGATAGGTTATTCGCTAATATATTTATATTAGACCAGATGACGACCCAAATAATAGACCTTTGGTTATCGGGTTCGTCTTGGTTTCATTGTGTGTTCCATTAGCTACGATATTTAACCATTTGATTTTTGGTGCTCGACTCATAATTGGCGCTAGGACAACCTATTATTGCACTGTTTATTACTCTCCGCGGATAACAAAGTTATTTCCTAACCACACCGGATGGAAAAAACCCCTTGTTCAAATCCCGTAAATAACATGAACACTTTGGGCTTTTTTTTACTCCATAGTTGGTCTCAGGCTTCGATAGCAACCTTCTTCCTCCAGCAAATGGAGCAGAAAACACACGCAATTTATGGACATAATACCCATGGGCTCATAAGTTCGGTCTTGGGTGGCCCTAATATAAATTTTTCTTTTTTAATAGTGTGCTTGAGATGGCAATAAAAGTTAAATTAAAATACTTTTATAAGTACATGTATCTTAATTTTAACTTGTATTGCCGTATCGTCGTATGACCTCTGGTGGCACAAGTAGATGTTGTGTTATGATATGATATCTAGGAAAGAACTGCTAGGGAAAAGGGTAGGTAACGTATGTGGAAATAAATGTATTACATTATAAAATATTACAGATACAATGAATATTTTTTCCTGTAATAATAAAATCAAAATTCGTTCTCGTAACCTGCGTTGAATTCCGATCAAAGAGTAACTGTCCTCTCTCATTGAACATCCGAGTGCCGAAAATTCTGCGCTGGATGTTCGTTCAGTGGTTAAAAATTTAAGACACTACCAGGCAGCTATTTCAAAGCTTTAGGGGCTTCTCTCGATTGTAAACAGCCAAGAGGTGTGTGTGTGGAAGTACGAAGTCTGTGACAACATTAATGAGACTGATTTTATTTAAAAATATATTGTAAAATTTTATACAATTGAAGGTTCTCTTCCATGTGGCGTTCTTGGAAAGTTACATCACCTCCAGCACTCTTTCTCCCTGGAAGCAATGTAGACATGTATAGTATCTTATGTAGGACGGCACCTGAACGAAACTTCAACTCCGCCTTTGTACACTAATGATTGCAGAGCATTGTAACAGGCCAGAAATGTGTGTAATATTATGTTCGTGCAGTGTATGTTGTTGTTTAGTTGTTTCTGGCCGTTTTGTCACCAGGCAGACGATCACCTGGAAAGCCTGCCTACACCATGGGGTGGTAGGCCACAACTACGCATGAACCACGGCCAACCTCAACAGTCACGCACTGAACGTCCAAAGCGAGTTTGGAGCCATTCAAAAGAACTCCGTGCCAGCAAGCCGACACACACACACACAATAGATAGCAAAAGACGAAGAAATAAAGAAGAGAATAGCATAAAGTAAAAAAATAATAATAAATAAATAAAAAAAATAATAATAAATAAATAAATAAAAAAATAATAAAATCTTTATCTATGTCTTTATGTAGTGCTGCCCAAAGTAGTCCACAAAGAGAAAATGTGTACTGTTAAATAACAGTAGTAATGTCATCCAAAAACAAGATCAGCAGAAACAAGTTCATTCTATTAACCTAGAGTGGTATCAGAAGTCACTGGTTGATGACGGTATCATTGTGCAGAGGAAGGAATTAGTTGTGGGGGAACCTTGATAAAGAATGAACCAGAAAAATGCAGCATCTGTTAAAATCTTCGCGTGTTCTTGAAAACCAGCAAAATTTTGGCATTACGTCATCAGGACGACAAAGGAGGCAACAGATGGTATTTTCATTTATGAAGTGTTTTCAGTTTGATTGCTTGCATTAAAATTGACGTTGAAAGTCTTTCTGCGATTAAAAGCAACACTGCAAAAGGTTTGAAGGGCCTGGAAATTGTTGACAGATATGAGTATCTTCTCACACCTGGGAGACAAGTTTGGTACTGTTGCCTTAAGAGCCAATCTTAGGTCCTCCTGGAGCATTCAAAAATTACGTGAGGAGAGTCTTCCAGTAGCCCACATCGACTGTATTAGAAAGTCTGAATTGGTAGCGTTTTGCGTAGAGAACCATGTCCAGTTACTGGAAGCAATGCTGTAAATCTTCTTTGAGACCCTTCAGTGCATCTGTTACTGTGTTCTGGATATTATCAATCTCCCCAAAATGATGTTCTTTCACGCGATTCTTGATCTTTGTAAAAAGAAAAAAGTTGCATGGCGACAGATGCGTAGAATATGGTGGTTGCTGGAGCACTGTACTTTTGGAGCTCAAAAACTCCGTAAAAGACATCTCATAGTGAGCACTTTACTGTAGCACTTCTCGTGCTACAGTAAAGTGCTACTGTAGCACAGTGAGCACTTCTCGGCAGAAAGTTTGGATGACAGTTTGACCTTGAAGCACGAATTCCTCGTCACCACAAAAAAAAAAAAAAAAAAAAACAGATGAACATCGGTTGATTCTGGATTTGCTCCTTTTTTCCTTCGGGTGTAGCAAATTTGCGGAGTGCAATTTTTCACTCTGTCTTTTTTCTTCCTGCATCGTACTCAAAAAATCTGTGTTTCGTTTGTCTGTTATCCACTCCCTGAAGTAACTCTGGCTCAGTTTCAGCACGATCTAGGTATATATATATATATATATATATATTTTTTTTTTTTTTTTTTTTTTTCGATTTTGCTTCTGTTCTTCAGTGATGTTTTGCTCGCCTGACATTAATCTTACATTCAGGCTATGGTCAGACACAATCAGAGTCATGACTCTCTCCACATTCTCCTCTGTAGTTGACGAGACAGGTCTCCCTGCGCGTCCGTACGTCCTTTCAAAAAGGCCTTGTGGCATTGGAAAACTTTAGGTTGGGATAAAAACTTGATCTCCATAAGTTCTCCTTTTTCGTACTTTTCCGTCGCCCTTTCGTTGAGTTTGACACAAAATTTCATGGCGTGACTTTGCTTGATATTCTAATGCTCCATTTTTCGTGACTCATCGACAAACACATCGTTGCTTACTTAGCTATGACTCGACACACACACAACATGAGTTTGACGCAAATTTTCATGGCGCAACGTTGCTCGATATTCTCCACTCCATTTTTCGTGACGCAGTCGACGGTCAAGTTTTGCTTGTTTCACGATAACTCGACACAGTGAACACAACGAGGGCAGTACGAGAGGCGACTGCTCTCGTTGTGTAGAGGAGGGTGGGTGGGTTCAACCTACATGCTGATAGGCATTATACATGCGCAGTGCTACCGCGTCGCGTTTTATAAAATCAGTCGCATTAATTTCGTAGCATACCTCGTAAAACTTCCACTTTAAAAACAACAATTGTTATACCTCAAGAATTGGATAGCTTTTGTCCTACGCAGGACAATATTTATAGGATTGCGAGTATACAGGGTGTCTCAAAAATACACGGCATAACTTCAGGAATGAGTTCCTCATATGTAGACAATAAAAATATTTTATATCAACATAGTTCCGGAAATGCTTGGTTCCCGAGTTATTAACCGGAATGTCTTATCTCCCGCATGTGATTTCCTTCATCACAAGGTACTGACAGAATCTGGTGGTTTTCCATTCCGACCATGTACTCAAATCAGGAGCAAGCGGATATGCACTTTATGTACGGTTTGGCAGACGGCAATGCTCTGGAGGCTCGTCGTTTGTACCACGAAAGGTTCCCAGAACGAAGATGTCCAGACAGGAAAATGTTTGAAGGTATCCATCGCCACCTTTGTGAACAGGGGGGGGGGGGCATTTACACCTCGTGCTGCCGACAGAAGACCACCAAGATCTATGACTCCTGAAGTAGAGGGGTGGACCAACTGCCAGGCCTCCACGCTCACTTGATTTAAACTCACTAGATTTCTTCTTGTGGGGCTATTTAAAGTCATTTGGTGTATTCGACTCCGGTAGCTGATGTGGAAACTCCGCAATCGAATTGTGGCAGGTTGTGAGACAATACGAAACATGCCAGGAATTTGGCATCGTCTTTGCGAGTCCATGAGACGTCTATGTGAGGCCTGTATTCAGGCAGAAGGTGGACATTTTGAACAATTACTATAAGGTGATGTGAACAGTTAAGTGTCATAGACAGACCTTCAAAACTCGAAAACCAAGCATATCCGGAACTATGTTGATATAAAATATTTTTATTGTCTACATATGAGGAACTCATTCCTGAAGTTATGCCATGTATTTTTGAGACCCTGTATAACTAGCAATGGATATAATCGAGAGGTCATTATCGAAATGATTGAGTTCCATATCTATATCATTGCATAATCAATGATTTGTTTAATCATTAGTCTTTCGATTATGCCTATCACTAATTTCAACGCAGTAGTCAAGACTTGACGCCGAGTATTTAGTTCCTGATCTTTCACGGAGAGTAAAAAGTCTCCATGATCAAAATCGAACACGGGTAACTCATGAATTTTGATTTTATTTAAACTACTTCATTGATATATCCCTGAAAATAAATAGAATAGAAACTGTATTCCTAATGTTTCCTAAGCTCTGCTTTCTTATTACTTGATTATACGACATTAATATAATTTCGTGAGTATTACTTTCTGATATTAATACGAAGGTTGTTCAATAAAGAATTATCCTAATTTCTCATGAACAACCGACTGCTTGCTATTTCTAGCTGAGTCGCGGAATTTAAGCCCAAACCAAGCTGCATCACATAGCAACTGCGTAGTTGACTTGTGCGCACGGTATGACCTTGGCGGTCAAGTTTATGCCTGTTCAGTTTTTCCTATGTGACAATGGACGTGACATGCAGGGAGCAGCAAATTCGAATGGGGATTTGTCAGGAACTGCAACGGACGGTTACCGAAGACGGTGGTTGTGGACATGTGTTACTGAAGTGCGACTCCTAGAACGTCAGTTCAACTTCATCCTCGTGACACTATGAAGTACAGTACTGTTGTCAGTTGGAGCAGGCATGTGATTTAGTGTGGATTTGGACACTTGGGTACCTATAAGCAGCAATCATCTGGAAAGCTGCTTCTGAGGTCCACACCACAGGAAGGAGGGCCAGTCTAGTAATAGTAATAGTATTCGCCATATAGTGAAAGGAAGTCACGGGCTTTTGCTGAAAAAAAAAAATCAAAACTCCCAAATAGATAAGAACATGCAAATTATATTATATGCTTTTCCCCTCACACAGGGGGGAAAGCATACAGGTAACTATCCAGTTGACCTTTCAATTTATTCACACTGTCAGCTTCAACTACCTGCGAGGGTAACTTGTTCCAGCAATCAGCGGCGTGCAGGTTAAAAGGAAACTTCGTACAATCTAATCTAAATCTCGACCCCTAGTTCTGGAATTCTTTATAACGGTGTTAATTCCACCGTGATTCATTTTACTAATTCCTATCAGAGCCTTATAAATCTCAATCAGGTC
The DNA here is from genome assembly GCF_048544385.1 of Mastigoproctus giganteus. Lineage (NCBI taxonomy): Eukaryota > Metazoa > Arthropoda > Arachnida > Uropygi > Thelyphonidae > Mastigoproctus > Mastigoproctus giganteus. Next base: position 149,620,751 of record NC_143579.1, on the reverse strand, counting down.
ACCTCTGAAGTGCCTGGTTGCAAAGCTCTGTAGCATGCATAATTGGAGTCTTTCTTCTAAAAGTCGTCCTTCTGCCGATCTTACTATTCGAGTTGCCCGTCTTTCGACCCTTTCAAGAAGCTCAATGTCTATTTTCAGTTGATATATCCATACTTGAACACAGTATTCCAAATGTGGTCTTACAATTGCCTTATACAGTGGGATTATGATCTCCCTATCTCTACAGGATAACGTTCGACAAATCATCGATAGGACAACATAGGCTTTCCTGACTGCCTGTTCACACTGTTTGGAAAACTGACTCCCAGATCCCTTTCCTCCTCCATTGTTTTTAATTCAACCCAACCAAGTGTATAATTTATTTGTAGGTTGCTATTCTCCAAGTGTAAGAACTTGCAGTTAACAGCATTAAGACATGCCACTTCTCTGACCATCTTTGAAGTCTGTTCAAGTCATCCCGAAAGAGCGCTTCTTGGCATTGATCATTAACGATGCTGCCAATCTTAATCTCCTTCCCTTCGTCGATATCATTTATGAAAATGAGAAACAACAGTGGTCCAAGAACCAATCCTTGAGGAACCCCACTCCTGATATTACACCAATCTGAAGAATATCCATTAATCACAACCGTCTGCCTTCTGCCCCACAGCCTCCCATGTCGAAATTGTTCCTTAAATCCAAAATTGCCTATTAAGTTAGTTAAGCATGATTTACCCTTAACAGTGCCATATCTATCTAAATGTTCCTAGATTGCACTCTTAATCATTGCCTCTAAGATTTTTCCTACCACTGAAATCAGACTAACCGGCCTGTAGTTATCAACGTCACCCTTAGAACTGCTTTTGTGTATTGGCGATACATTGGCACTTCTCCAATCCAAAGATATCTAATCTGCGTTCAAAAATGACCTCATAATTAACCTCAATGGTTCAGTACACTCGTTCGCGACGATCTTTTTACCAATTATTGCTTATGCTGCCGGTGTATGGATTGCGGATGTGTTCAAGGCCAGAATCCAACGTAAGTTAATGTCGTTGCAACGTTCTATGATACTGACTTATTTGTATGCACCACGGACTGTGTCTACGGTGGCACTTCAGGTGATTGCTGAATTGTTACCTCTGGATTTATATGTGGTCTATAGAGGAATGATGTATGCGTTGCGGAAAGGTATTCCTGCACAATATCTAGGGATGTCATTGAATCTTACAGCTACAGTTAAGGAGGAGAAACTTCGAATTTGGACTGGGTTGGTCGGAATATGGAGAGCACGGTGGAGTTCTTCAGAGGTGGGTGAGATAACCAGGAAGATCATTCCTGTGGCAGATTTTGCCGTTACTAAACCGGTGTCGTCGTGGTTCTGTCCGTCTATGTATACCAGTTTTTTGCTAACAGGTCATGGGTCGATCAGAGATAAACTGTATTCTCGTGGGTTGGAGCCGGATCCATGGTGTTCTTGTGGAGCGGCAGAGACTTGGCAGCATATTTTGTTCTCATGTCCTGATTATAATGCTGAACGGTGTCTTTTGGGAAAACAGACAGCTAATTTTAATGAAGATAACGTACATACATTGGTGCAAGGAGTTAACAACTTTCAGGCCTTACAAGAGTATGCAAATGCTGTGTTCCCTAAAAGATCTATCATACGAAACCTCACGGACATTGAATTGGCCGTCTACAACCAGAATCTTCATTGATTGCATCAGGGCTTGGGAGCCTCAGACCTGGAAGCTTTTGGTCGGGTCTGGGGCTCCTGGGCATGGACCACTTAAGTGGTTTTTTTTTTTTTTTTTTGTTCGGTTGTTGTTCAGTTCTTGGGTTTGGGCGGCCCAAGGCTGGACAGCTGGCACTTAACAGTCTAGCACTCTCTCTGTTGAGTGTTTAATTGCGCTTTGCCGCTTCAGCTTTTAAAGATAGAACCAGGTCCGGCTCCACGTGCCAGGGATGAGCATCAGATTGCAGTTGAAGAGTTCAGCTGCTTTCTGATGGCAAAGTGACCTGACATAAACAACATACTACACTCACAAACATCTCTCTTATATTTACTTTTATTCTTTCGTATTCAAAATTTTTTGTTTATACACTTAACTTAGCTTAGATTATGAACTTAACTTAAAATTTTTTTTTTTTTTTTTTTTTTTTTTACTTCTCTTTTCAAAAATATGTTTTGTCTTCTTATTTCTTAGCTATCTTTTTATTTATCAGGTCCACTTTATAGATTTTCTGTTTTAAATGATTTAGGTGGAGATGGGCATTTGCCTTGGAACCACCCTGAACCATTACACACACACGTTCGCGTTCTTCCTCAAAATTGCAGAATATATGCCATCAACTCCGGGAGCCTTAGCATTAGCATTAGTAGAGGCATTTGATGCAAGAAAGCAAGCTTATGCAACATCAGCCAAAAAAAAAAAAAAAAACCACTTCTACTTCACCCCTCTGTTCGTTCAAAATACCTGTCCAGCTGAGCCTTAAACTTATTTAGGCTATCAACCTCCACCACAAGGGATGGAAGTCTGTTCCACCAACCAACCAACCACCCGCTGGCTAAAGGAAAATTTCCGGACGTCTATCGTACATCTGTCTTTCCTCAATTTGAATTTATGCCCTCTCAGGTGATTTTTCTGAGCTAGAGGAAGAATCCCATCAGCATTGAGCATGCTTAAACCATTCAAGGCTTTATACACCTCTATCAGATCACCTCGCTGGTGCCTAGTCTCCAGACACTGTAATTTGCAAAACTTAAGCCTTTCTTCGTAAGAGCACCCCTTTGTTCCATTCACTAATCTTGTTGCCCTTCTCTGTACTCGTTCCAGCAGCTCTACATCCTTCTTGAAATGAGACCTCCAGACCTGTATACAGTACTCTAGGTGTGGCCTGACCATTGCCTTATACAATGGAATAATCACCTTATCCCTGCTGGAAACATTCCTGTATATCATTGACAATACTCCATGAGCTACTCTTGCAGCCCGTCTGCACTGCTCAGAGAACTTCATATCTGCCTGCCCAACCACCCCCAAGTCCCTTTCATTCTCTACCACAGTCAGTGTAGTACCACAGAGTTGATACGTTGCTCTGGGGTTGCTGTTTCCCATGTGTAGTACTTTACATTTGTCAATGTTAAACTTCATTTGCCACCTCTCAGCCCATCTGCTCAACCTTTCCAGATCCTGTTGCAGCAGCATAGTGTCAGTAGTGTCCTTGACAACCCTGCCAACCTTTGTATCGTCTGCAAACTTGGACATTAAGCTTGATATACCATCATCAATATCATTTATAAATACAGAAAACAATAATGGACCCAACACTGAGCCCTGAGGGACTCCACTAATAACATTAGTCCACGATGAGCAGTGTCCATTGATTACCACTCTCTGTCTTCTTGCCTTACTTGCCTTTATGCTGAAAAATGTTTCTAATAAAAAAATTATCTGTAATTACGACGTCATTAATATCATATGGCTCAGCATGAAGGATCTTTCTTCTGTAAAGACCAATGCAAAGTACCTATTCAGTTCATCTGCGATATCAGCTGGGTTATCTAACAATTTCCCACACCCAGTACACAAAGGTCCGATCTGATTTTCTTTTTTCTTTGTTGTATTTACATACCTGAAAAATTCCTTGTCTCCATTCTTTACTTGCTCTCTTAGCCAATGCTTTCTTCTATGCAGCCTTGACCTCCCTGACCTTATTTGTGGTACTGTTACCCTTATTCATGTGTTATTGTGGCTGACCCCAGGTTTTCCCTCATTAGCCTGTGGTACTGTTATCCATTATTATATAATAATATCCGTTATTATATTAGATTCTTTGTTGTATTTACATACCTGAAAAATTCCTTGTCTCCATTCTTTACTTGCTCTCTTAGCCAATGCTTTCTTCTATGCAGCCTTGACCTCCCTGACCTTATTTGTGGTACTGTTACCCTTATTCATGTGTTATTGTGGCTGACCCCAGGTTTTCCCTCATTAGCCTGTGGTACTGTTATCCATTATTATATTAGAGTCTCTCGTAATTCAATACATAAACCCGTATTTGTGTCTGTAACTTGCGTGTTTTCTCTGATCAATTTGCTTGACGAAAAAACCCATTTCTGTGGTAAAAAAGTTACTATCTACGCCTGAGACCGACTTACTCAGCCACGGAGTGAAAAAAAGCCCATTAAAGTTCTTCGCGTCATCGACGGGATTCGAACCCGCGCCTTTTCCGCCTACTGTGTGGATGACGGTGACGATACCACTGTGCTGCCGCACAGACTGTGTATTGTTACTGATGAACTTGTACCTGTTGTAGGCTTCAGTAATTTTCATCACTCTGTAACTGTCCCATGCTATCTTTTTCTGTTCTATTTAACCAGCCAGCTCCACAGTCATTCATTGCGGCGTCCTCCTCCTGCAATATTTTTTTAAAGGGTATGTATGCGTTAATGGCTTCTGTAATTTTTGTTTTAAAAGTATTCCATAATTCAGATATATTTGCCATCCCTCGGCAATTCGACCAATTCACGGATGCCAAACAGCGCCTTAAACTGTCAAAACCCGCTCTTCTGAAGTTAAAACTCGTGCTTACCTTTAACTACTGCTTACCTTTAACTACTGCAACATATTTCTTCATCTTCCAAATAATCTCAATTGTTCTTGTAGTTATTAAGCCTCGTGATTCGTTATTAATGATGAAGTCAACAATATTCTCGCCCCTAGTACTTGATCTAACATGGTGGTATAAATAATAATTGTCTAGTTTATTTTAAAAAGTTTTTCCCCATGATGGGTTTCCTTCCCACTCATTTCTATCAGTCTGAGGCAGATTATACTTCCTACAATACAAGCCCTGCTAATGATCGGAGTAGATCTCCAGAAATTCGCTTCGGATCACAATTACAGGCGCTCGTTGGCCGAACTTGTTCCCCTGTTGTTTGGCCCCTGATGTCGACTCATACCGATATCTTCACCTGCTATCTGCAATGAGGCGCAAATCGGCACGTCGCAGGCACATCGACGAAGTGTTTCACAAGAAAATTCGAAACCGTATACCGAACAACTTAATGCACGCCTGCGAAATATTCTGAAATATATGCTTTGTACATACCTTGGTGTACTGTCTGTCTCACAACTATGTATGGCGCCTCCGTAGCCAGGTGGGCAGGAACAGCAATGCGTAGCACACGCTTCTTGATCAGACCGGGGTTCGAGCCCGTGACCACCAAATACGGAGGATGCGGAAAGGTCAGAAAATGACCACCGCATATCCCCTGAGCAGTATGCCCTTAGTTGCTAATGCTCCTAAAAACCAAATAACAACAACTATGTATATACAGTACTGTACTCATATCTATTGAATGTTTAATGCTACGTTTTTAAGTTAATTTCATGTTATGTTATCTTTTTGTTATACTATACATGTTTTTATATTACCCTAAATCATTGTCAAGCCTTGCTGTGGCGGGCACTTTATTGTATCTTTACTGTACAATAAAGTCCCATGATAGATAACTCTCACTCCCATTGTTCCTTTGCTTCCAACTAACTCACACCACACAGATTCGGAAAACGTTAACTTCAGACTCAGCAAAAGCGCTTTTCGCGCTCAGACAGCTTTTCGTAAGAAGCATGACCCATTCTGTCTTCTATCCCTATCTTTCCTAAATACATTATACATACCATAATGGAACTCGTCATCACCAATTTCCCCGTGGCACCACGTTTCTGTTAGCCCTATTATATCAGCATTAGTTTCCTAACCAGGAGTTCAGATTCAGCTATTCTGTTGACAACGCCCCTGACATTACTGTTGACCAGCGTTTCCCAAACTGTGTTCCGTGAAAAATCGTAATTAATAATTAAAGAAATAAAATAGAATAAATAAATTTTGCATATTTGTAGCGTACACCACTTTTGTATCATTTTAATTTTAACCTGTTTTTTTTTCCAATTATTAATAATCATTAATACACTGTTTATTAATAATGAGTAATAATATTAATCATTATTAATAAACATTAATACACATGGACTAATAATCAAATAGACCGCGGTTCACTTTATTTTGCGGGCTTTTGCAGAAAGAAGTATACGTAGAGGTAATGACATCTACGAAAAAGTAGCAATGTAGTGATCTAATATGCAATTTGGCCTGGAGTACACGAGTTGAAGGAGAGTGGAAAGCAAACCGATATCATAACTAAACTCACTTGCTTGTATAAATATTTTTTGATAATTATTAGTATTTCAAAATATTATTATTAAAATAAATGACTATGTGTTTGTCGTTGAAAAAATGAACTTTAAAAAGAGAAGCATGTACTTCTAGTATTGCAACTGTGGTCGGTCGATGGAAACGATCACAATATTGTCACACTTAAGTGAGGATGAACAATCGCAGCCTTTTGTTCCACAAAAATCCGAAGTGAAAAAACAGGAACCAACTAGAAAATTTTGGCAGATGGGCTCAGAAGTGGCAACTGAAGTTTAACATTGAAAAATGCAAAGTACTGCATATGGGTAGAAGTAACCCCAGAGAAACGTACCAACTGTATGGTACTACACTTAAGGTGGTAGAAAATGAAAAAGAACTGGGAATAATTGTGCAGTCAGATAGGAAGTTTTCTGAGCAATACAGACAGGCTGCCAGGGCAGGTCATGGGGTGTTGTCAATGACATACAGAAATTTTGCTAGCAGATAAAAGGAGGTGATTGTCTTTCTGTATAAGGCAATGGTCAGGCCACGCCTTGAGTACTGCGTGCAGGGCTGGAGGCCTCGTTTTAGGAAGGATGTAGATTTGCTTGAGCATGTGCAGAGAAGGGCAACAAGATTAGTGAGGGGAATGAAGGGGATCCTCTTACCAGGAGAGGCTTAAGTTCTGCAAATTGCAGCAGCTGGAGACTAGGCACCTGAGAAGTGATCTGATTGAGGCGTATAAGGCCTTGAATGGGTTGAGCACGCTGAATTCTTATGGGATTCTTTCACTTGTTCAGATTACGAACCTAAGGAGGCATAAATTGAAATTGACGAAGGACAGATGTAGAATAGATGTGCGGAAATTTGCCTTTAGCCAGTGGGTGGTTAATTGCTGGAACAAACTTCCACTTGTCGTTGTTGAAGTTGATAGGTTAAATAAATTTAAGGAGGAACTGGACAAATATTTAGAGGGGATTGTTTTGTAATTTTTTTTTTTTTGGCTGATGCTGCATACGCTCATACACTTGCTTTCTTGCATCACATGCCATTACTACTAATAATAAAAGACCAAAACGAAAGTATGACGACGGTTGTTTGAATTTCGGTTTTACATGTGTTGGAAATGAAGATGCTCCTGATGCACAGTGCGTCGTATGGAATAAAACATCAGCAAATAGTTTTTTGGCTCCTGCTAAACTTGTGTTTCGATAATGTTCCGTAAATATATTGTGAGACGAAAAGTGTTCAGTGACTAAAACAGTTCGGGAAACGCTGCTGTAGATGCATAGTGTTTAGGGTAAGACGCGTCACTTGTGGTCTCCCACCGTCTGTACTCTTGTGAAGTATACAGGACTCTGTAAATGCCAGAAATGTGTGTAGCATGTTGTATGTGTATAGTATTTTGTTGGGTTCTGTTGTTTCGCAGGGCCCCTAATGGGACCCTACTTTGTCTGCCAACACCACTGGGAGGTGAGCCAGGCTGGCCTCTTACAGGGTCGCTTGAGCTACCTGACAGAGGCCACAATTTTTTTTTTTTTTTTTTTTTGAAGAGAGTTCACAGGGAATAAGAGAGGAGGAGGTCAGACTGTGGGGTGAAAGAAAGTTGGACTAATACTGAAGACAGTCCACCATGGATTTAGGCGAAGTAGGGGTAGGGAAGGGGATTAAGAGTCGCAGGAGCAGGTGCCCCTGTGTATTGATCTTGCACCCTGTTGAGGGCAAGCTGTGATACCGTACCCTAAATTGGGTGCCAGTTTAAGGTACGGTATCACCGGCCTACCGGGGTTTCTCCGGTAATTCCAGTCCGCCTCTGTCGATAGAGGGGAAAAAAACGAAATTATGAAACGCTTTGAGCGAAATGAAAGAACATGTGAAATTGCGGGTATCGCTAAATGGAAAAGTTCGCTATATAGAAGTTTATTAATTAAACATAAGTCCTACTTGTATATGTCAAAAATTTTTTTTTGGCACCCACGAGTTAAGTAGGTGAGTTAAGCGACGCTTAACTCGCTTACCCCTTTGCGGCGGCCCTGTTGAGCTTGGCACGCCTTGTGGTGAAGACAGCCTGAGCAAATCGAGTGAACGCTATATATTTATCTCCTTCATTTACTAGATCTTGCTCCTAATTGCGTGGAGTTCCTCGGATTATTGTAAACAGTTGTATCCGGTGGTTTTCATAGGAAGGACACTCATACATAACGTGGACCCAGGACTCCTCATCTCCACAGTGGCAAGAGGGATGCGGTTCGATACCCATAGAGTTGAGTTTTTGCTGGAATGATCCGCGTCCTGTTAATAAAAAGATTGCTTGCAATCCAGGTGAGGCTTGGGAAAGGTGAAGCTGACCGAGGGGAAGAACTTCTTTGTTATTTCTCCTTTGTGGTAGAATTCCTGCCAGAGGCGATGCAAGTGATCTGAGATTCATCTTCTTCTTTCCTGCTCTTGTGGTCGCTTGTCAGGTCCAGTTGGAGATTAAGTAGCTGTGTAGGTATGCCTTTTTTCAGACGATAGAAAAGGCCTCTTTTGGCAACTTCAAGGTATAGGGGCATATACCCTGCGATGACTTGGAACACAGGGGTGCTGACAGTGCGGCACGCCCTGGTTACTGAAGCATAAATCGCTGTATGGAGTCCAGCTTGCGTTTGTTTCGCTCCAGTGCAACTTTGGTGCACCAGACTGAAGCACCGTAACTGACAATCGGAACAAAAACTGCTTTGTAAATTAGAGAGAGGGGTTTGTGTTTTAGGCCCCAATCTGCTCTACTGATTCTTCTGATCATAGCTGCATATTTCTGTATCTTGATTGCTCGGTATTTCAAGTGAGGCTAGAAGGTTAGCTTGGTGTCAATGTAGAGGCCTAGGTATTTAACTTCCTCATAGAGGCGAATTGGAATTATTAATCTTCATAACTGGTGGTCTGCGTATCTGGAGTTTCCCCTTCAATAAAATCGGCATCGTCTTCTCACCGGAGAGAGAAAGTTGATGTGTTCTGGCCCAACTCTAGGCATCCCAAAGCCACATTGGCCTTAACCTCTATGGCTTTGGGACGCCTCCAGAATTGGGCCAGAACACGTAGACACAGTTGAGACTAAGTAATCTTCTCTAGTTTACTATTCTGACCAGAGGCGGGCCGTCCCGAGGGTGCAAAAGGTGCATCGCATCCGGCGCCAACGTTCGATGGGGCGCCTGAAAATCTGAAACTTACACATATAAGAGACAAATTTTAAAACACGTTACTGAACTTTTATTGATGTATGCATTATGCTTGTCTACTTTAAAATTTACTATATAAATTAACCCTTCAATACTCACGCGAGGTCCAGGTGGACTACGCCTTTTTTACATGGCGGTAATTTCTTTGTCAAAAAATTTTCAGAAACACTTCACAATACCTTTCTAGAAAATTGGGCAGGGTTTTTTTAGCATTGGCCATGAAATTTACGTTTTCTTTTCAGCATCAACATATCGTTGGAGTGTTTTAAAATTGGAACTTCCGACAGTGACACTTAAACCTATTTGTGAAACGCGATGGGAATGTAGAATTCAAGCTGTAAAAGTCCTTAAATTCAATCTTGATAACATATATTATGTTCTGTACAATATCTGTGCAGTATTTCCCGTGATAATGATTCTAGAAATGTAGCTAAATCATTAATAACAAAAATCAAACCTTATACATTTATTTGTTCTCTTGTAATATGGTATTATACATGTATACTGTATTATCAAAAATCAATGTTGTTAGCAAATCGATACAAAATTTAAATACATCAGTACCAACAATCATACAAATGCTACACGAATTTAAATACAGTATTTTAAATAATCTAGTACAGATGATAGTTTTAAAAATATGTTAAATGAAGCAACAGCTATTTCTAATGAAATGGAGACAGCTATTGCTAATGAAATGGAAACGCTTAGATTTACAGACGTCTCAATTATACGACCACGAAAAAAAGAAAAGAATGTCTCTTTATGAAAGTAATTATGAAACTATAAATTCCATGTAAATATAAGCTCCATGCAAAATATTTTTTTATGTCATACTAGATATAACAATATTACAAATAGATTCGAACGACTGAAGGTTCATAATAAGTTTTAATTTTTTATCGGACCTTTTATTCGTTTCTCTAAATAAAGAAACCAAAATTAAATATTGTATAGACTTACAGACTAATTTTTCGGATCCTTTTGTTTAAAAGAAATTGCTCTTGACTTGTGTGAAGAAATAGAAAATTTGTCAATTTTTATACAGCCAAACATGGAAGTATATGATGCATATTTTTTTCAAACGATCTTGCTATGTTTCCCAATATTTCTATTGCAATACGATTATTTCTCATCCTTGCTGTCACCATAGCACAGGGCTTGGCAACCTGCGGCTCATTAACTTTTAGCCTACATGAAGCAAAAGCAAGACCAAATTGTGTTCGATGCGTGGTGTACTTACCGGACACGTATATAAATTTTAAAATATTTGCGTTTGGACTTCATTCAGTTTTTGGTTCGCCGAATTTCTGCGGGCAAATATTTTCGAACATGAACTATATTAAAAATAAATCAAGAAACTGTCTGAACAATGCGAGTCTCTCAGCATTAAAGATGAAAATTACGGCATATTTCCCTGATGTTGAGAGACTCGCTCAAGAAGTTCAGCATCAAAAGTCACATTAATTAGAAATATTATTAATAAATAATATTTCAAAAAAATATATATTTTTTAATAAAACACCTTTCCACTCTATTCCATTTCCTAAAAAACTCTCCCAGCTTGAGCTGAAGTGCTCCTCTTCGGATTCTCTATTTTTTTCAGTTAGATCAAAAATGGCTCCTCACTCAAAAATGTTGCCAACCCTTGCCATAGCACATGGAGACCGTCCTTTTTACAAATTGAAAATGGCAAAAAACTATTTAAGATCAACAATGACGCAAGTAGGGTTTACAAATTTGAATCTCATTAGTATTGAAAAAGATTGTTTTCAGTTTCAATATTTCTGAAATTATCAACGATTTTTCAATAAGAAAATCAAGAAGAATAAACACCATTTAGTTATTTACTATGGTATTATTTTATTCTTCTTCGTTATACGATTTATACTTTTTATTAGTTGTGATTATGTAAATGTCCTTGTCAATACTGTAATTATAATTGTATTACTTTTGTTATTAATTATCATTATATGAATAAAAGTACAACAAAATATATAAATATTTTGAAGGGACACCAAATTGCGATTGGCACCCATGCGCCACATTCCTTAAGAACACTCTTTCCTTGAAGTTATTTACGTTTGTCCCAAGTTTATCCTCCCTCTCATTTGCTACCTCCATAACATCTTATCAACATCGGCTGTTGTGGCAACAAACAAGAATTCATGAGGTGCGTGTAAGCATTACTTTGGCCCAAATCATCAGGTAAACGTGGATCTAAATTACCCTTCTTCCCCTCCTAACTAGCAAGTCCCCTGAATCCTTAGAGCAGCGGTTCCCGAACCCCTGGGGGTTCGCGAAAGTGTTCCAAGGGGTTCGCACTAAAAATTCTATAATGGCGTCTGCTTAGATTTATTTATATAGGTATATTATTGTACACTACAAAACATATACATAATAATAAACAATAAAGTAAAATAAAATAAAAATTAAAAAATTGCCAAAGAGACAAAAAACATCATCTCCCACAATTCCTCATAATTACTTTACTATCTTACAGTATATATCATGTTAAATAAATATGTTTTCCATACTAACTTTTTTTTGATTCTCAAAAAAAAGTACAGGTACAGGTACTTTTTTATGTACAGGTACTTTTTTTTTTTTTTCAATCTGTTGTTTGTTATTTGGTTTTTAGAAGCATTAGCAACTAAGGCCATATTGCTCCGGGATATGCGGTGGTCATTCCCTGACCTTTCCGCATCCTCCGTATTTGGTAGTGACGGGCTCGAACCCCGGTCTAATTAAGAAGCGTGTGCTACGCACTGCTGCTCCTTCCCACCTGGCTACGGAGGCGCCTCCTTTTTCAATCTATAGTAGTTAGTACCGTGCATGGGTTGAAAAGTTCAAAGAAGATAAATAAAAAAAAATAAATTTTCTGTTTATACTCCGGGACGACCAAACAGTTAGAGGAGTTCACAAGATAGACAGAATACAAGAAACAGCACCGTATTCAGCAGTCACGGCCTTGAACCCCGGTCACTCAAGGCACGTCTACTTATGCACCCGCGCGCCTGACCACTAGGCTACGGCGGCCTTTTTTTTTTTTTTTTTTTTTTTGTTGACATTAGACTTGAACTTCTGTTGATTGTAATTTTCAGGAAATACATTAGAAGGAATGTTGTTCCAGAAAACGGAAATTGAATGGATAAATGAGGAAGAAGAAAGAGTTGGTTTTGTGAATTTTAACTTGGACAGTAAAAGGATGTTTTGACTAGTTGCGGCACGTGTTCGGATTGCTTTGAAAGAGAGAGCGGCAATTATAAAAGCCAATTCAGAAGAACAGTGTCCATGCAAAGTAACTATAGAAAAGGCATGCAGCAGAAAGTTTGAGACAGAGTGGAGAGACTCTGTTAGAGATGAGACTATCTGCGCTGGTAGCACAGAGGTATCGTCACTGTCCTCCCCACACCGGGTGGAAAAAGTACCGTTTTCAAACCCGTCAATGACGCAAGGAATTTTAATGGGCTTTTTTTTACTCCGCGGCTGAGTTATTCGGTCTCAAGCGTAGAAGAACAGTGTCCATGCAAAGTAACTATAGAAAAGGCATGCAACAGAAACTCTTTTGCAGAAACTCTTGCAGTAAGGCATGCAGCAGAAAGTTTATGAGACAGAGAGTGGAGAGACTCTGTTAGAGATGAGAATATCTGCGCTGGTAGCACAGAGGTATCGTCACTGTCCTTCCCACACCGGGTGGAAAAAGTACCGTTTTCAAACCCGTCAATGACGCAAGGAATTTTAATGGTTTTTTTTTTACTCCGCGGCTGATTTATTCGGTCTCAAGCGTAGATAGCAATTCCCCCCCCCCCCCCAGAAATTGTGGTTTTTTTCATCCAGCAAAACGGGCAAATCCACCAGGGAACACACGCAATTTACAGACACAATAAATATATGGGTAGATGTAATTTACCCATATATTTTGTTAGAGATGAGACATTAATTAACCTAACTGCCCTCTTTTATATGGAATCTAGAAGCCTGAGAGAGAGAGAGAGAGAGAGAGAGAGAGAGAGAGAGAGAGAGAGAGAGAGAGAGAGAGATTAGAAGTCAGGGCAATCTCCAAGATCTTCTCTAGAAATCGGAGCGTCTCGAAGATAAACAAAGATTGAAATTAAGTTATCTGTGCCCCATTACCTGGAGATCAGCATTTAAGGATATGGTAGTGGATATTCGAGAAGTTGAAGCTGTTTGAGCAGGGCAAGGTTTCTCACACTGGAAGGTGGAATACAATGTGCTATCGTCAGCAAAACTATGGATAGGATTTCGGGTCAATGGAAGAAGGTCATTAATATACAAGAGGAAAAGAGTGGGAGAAAGAAATGAATCCTAGGAACACCAGCATTAGTGGAGTAGTTAGAAGACAGAGAGCAGTCTACCATTAACTAGTGAGTGGTCAGAGATAAAACTGCATACCCAATTACAAAAAACAGCTGGCAAACCATAGGATGGAAGCTTATTTAGAAGACTTTTATGCTAAACACGAAAGAAAGCCTTGGAAATGTCAAGAGCAACTGCTTGTGTTTCATCCAACTTTTTCATTGAATTTGGCCATAGATGGGTAACATAAGACAGAATATCACCAATGGATGGACACTGACGGAATCCATACTGGCGATCGTTGATCAGACGGAATGTTTCTAGATAGTTTGAATTGGCGGTTAATTGATTTCTCCATTACTTTAGAAAAATAGAAGGAACTGCAATGGGACGATAATTGGATTGGAGGGATTTGTCACCCTTTTTAGGAACTGGGTGGATATGAGCAAATTTTCAAGCAGAAGGAACAAACCTCTGGAACAAATAAGTGAAAAAAGCGACAAAGAACCGAAGTAAGTTCCCGAGCTCAGGTTTTGAGAACAAGTAGAGAAATACCATCAGGACCTGTATTTATTAGCATCAGATTCATCAAAATCCTGACATCCTTTTGATGGGTTGGCGACTCCGTAGCCAGGTGGGAAGGAGCAGCAGTGCATAGCACACGCTTCTTGATTAGACCGGGGTTCGAGCCCGTCACCACCAAATACGGAGGATGCGGAAAGGTCAGGGAATGACCACCGCATATCCCCGAGCAATATGGCCTTAGTTGCTAATGCTCCTAAAAACCAAACAACACACCCTTTTGACGGTGCAGGAAGCATTGAATGAAGTGTACTGGGAATGGTTTGGGATGATTTACCAAGATCATCAATACATGAGTTGGAAGAATAATAGGATGCTAGCTGGTCAGCTTTATCTTTGGCTGATGTGGCAATAGAACCGTCTGGTTTTTACAGAAGTGGGAAAAATTGCAGCCAACAGTTTTGGCAAGAGACCAGAATGGTCGGCTACCATTGGAAAAGAAGCAAATTTTCTACTCTTAGCCTGTTCAAAATCTAGTTTGGACTGATTAATAACTGCTTTACAAGGTATAAATGATACTTAATAATAATTTTTATTATTACGCTACTATAAAAACGTAGTACAGGAAATATTTTATAATAAAAATTCAGAAATATTATACGATTTCAGAGAGTATAGGCTTAGTGGTCCGCTTTAAAAATATTATGTTGATAGGAGTTCGCTAAAAAAAATTTTACGTTGAGAGGGGTTCGCGATAAAAAAAATTATGTTGAAAGGGGTTCACGAGTCAAAACAGGTTGAACCGCTGCCTTAGATATCCTCGACGTTAGGTATTGGGTATGTTGAGGGTCTGACGGCTCCTGGAATTTCTGCCATCTCCGCGTATGTTCTATGTATCGGACAAGCCAGTGATTTAAAAGTGTGTTAGGGGTATGTAGTATGTTGTGCCCATTGTTCATCCGGCCTGTGTTAGCCGTCGGGTTCCTAGTGATACTCGACGTTACCAGTACCAGCCACGGGGAGGCCGGCCGGGTGTTACCAATACTTTTACTCTGGCGGTTCCTGCCACTTACTTTCCTGAGATTTCAGTGGCTAGGAGAAAAAAAAAAAAAAAAAAAAATTTGGTTTGAATTAGTGATACTTAACAAGTTAGTATTAATAATATGCGACGTGGGGCTGCATGGTAAAAAGTGAGTTTTAAATGCCAAATACGTTCGGGCAAGAATTTTGATGATTTTTTTTTTTTTTTTTTTTTAATTTTTGATGTGTA
The DNA here is from genome assembly GCF_048544385.1 of Mastigoproctus giganteus. Classification (NCBI taxonomy): domain Eukaryota; kingdom Metazoa; phylum Arthropoda; class Arachnida; order Uropygi; family Thelyphonidae; genus Mastigoproctus; species Mastigoproctus giganteus. The sequence continues at coordinate 149,605,244 of NC_143579.1, read as the reverse complement.
GGGCTTAAACGCTAGGGAAGGCAAAAGTTTTGGGGAGAGGCTGAAGACTGAGGGAAGAAATTGGAAGTAAGGGGCCGATAGAGTAGATGGCCCCTGTAAGCAGTGGGGCACGCCCGTGCCCCACCAGAGAGAGAAAATTGGGGAGGGGAAGGAGAGGCAAGCCTCTCCTCCCCTCCCCTCCCCTCACCAGAAGTTTGGGAAGAAAGATCTGCTCAAGAGAGTGCGGGTTTTGGGTCGCCAATAGGCTGTCCCGGCTGGAGAGCGCCATCGTATGTGGTCTCCGTCAGTTTTGCAGGCCCTGAAAATCGGGTCATTGAACCCCGATTAGTGGACTGCTCTATTAGCGTCCACGTAGGACACTAATAGAGCAGTTAAATCTGGAATGCCATCCTTCCAGACTGCATGTGGTCTGGGTCCTATTATCTGGTCATTATTTTGGAGTCATAATCAAGTCTACTGGCTGTCACCATGGGGATTTATCCCTTCCGTGATGTTTACTTTACACTACCTTTTGTCGTTTTGTAGTGGGTCTATGCTGCAAGGTCTTGGAGCAGTGTCTCTTTGTTTTGATGTCATGACTATTTAAAGGTGTTCTTCGCTTCCATTGGCGGTAATTATGCCTCTTGTGGTTACACAATATATTTTAACTTGTTTTTTCAGTTCATTTTGTAGTCAGTCCAAGGTCTGTATAGTTGGCTCCTCTGTGTCGTCTCGCTGCTATTTGCAGGTTTGGTTTGTCTCAACGGAAAAATATGGCCTTAGTCGCTGATGCTCTTAAAAATAAGAGAAGAGAAGAAAGTTTGTCTCATTCCATTAAGGTCTTCTGTTTATCGCGGTTAGTGTTTGGCGCCTGTCAATAATCGCTGGGCAAAATCAGTTAAGGCTCAGTATTCCTTTTGCGTATCTAATAGATGCGACTCAAGATCCCTCGGTAGATAGGGAACTCTAGTCATTAGTCTGCATCTAAGGTGCACCTAGCTTTCTTGTTCCCCGTAAGTACAGCGCTGGTCCTCCACTATTCCCAATGCTGTGAGCTTTGCATTGAAAGCCCCATGACCCGTAAGGAGGTAAGTCGTGTAAAGTCCGGGTTGCAGCCAGGTTGGGAGAATGGGGTATACTCTACGTCCGGGATGAACTTTTTGGTGATATTCCCTTTTGTTGTGTTTGTCCACCGGTTTTGCCAGGTTTCTTTTAGGTATTTCTGCATCCTATTCTTTTCAGCCTTATGAGCTGCACTGTTATCCACTGTATACTCGGGTGCAAGGCATGTACATAATAATATAAATGCTTAAAATACAAAGGGTATTCGAAGAGTTCTGAGACTGGCTACACTGATATTGTAAGGGGATGAGGTGGAGCAACAATGGGAGAGTTGGCAGCACACGAAGGCCACTGTTCGATGATATTGGCAAAAATCCTTGCATCTCATTTGTTCAAATGGAAATCATCGCTACGAAAGAGATTCATTCTGCCTATAAATGCAGGCTATGCTGATAAACCCCCCCCCCCCCCCTAGTCTTGCAGATTCCCTCAAGTCTCGAGTTAATTCCCAATGCTCTAAGCATATAATCCCTCCTATTGTGCTGGCAGAATTGCAGAATTCTAATTCTGACTATTCTAAAATGCATATTCTAACCTAACTAGAGGCATTTTTTCAGCATAGACCCATATTTATCCAAAAGATGGTCCGGTCGTGTTATTTATATATCGTTAGTCCCGCGTGATTAATAATTCTCTCGCTTTACCTCCCTTAAAATCTGACATCTGTCGGTAACATCATCAACTGTTGCTCCTCACAAACACACTATTGTTCTGGACCACTTATCTTTATTTTAAAAATTGTTACCTGTTTCTTGACAATAGAGTCTCCCAATAAAACTAGATCAGGCCAGAGCAGTGTGCACTTACCGGGTGTTTCCGTTAAGAAGCCCATGGGCTTGTATTTGGTTTTTGCATTTTTAAGGTTCTCATGTTGTCCCTAAATAGAAGCCCATGGGCTTCTTAACGGAAACAGGTTTATTTTGAAATAATATTTATTTGATTAATGAAAGGCTATTTTTATTTTAAATATTGCAACAATAGAACAGTATGGAATTAAAAATTATTCTTATTATCATAAAAAATATAAACATATAAGACAAATAATAATTGCAAGAAGAGAATTATTTATATTAGTAATTTTCATTGAGAACCTATTGTATCAGCGCAGTCTGAGTTAGTAGTGGAAAAATTGTTGTTTTCATCTTCATCCAAGCAATCCGAATTAGTAGTGGAAGAATTGTTGTTTTTGTCTTCATCCAATTCCATTAATTCTTCATCACTTCATCACTAGCAGCCAGATCATCAGATTCAATTTCAAGTCCATGATTGTTTTCAAGAATAATTCGCAATTTTTGATTTAATATATTGGTCGCTGGTACTTCTTGTCCATTTGCAGTAATGCCGCAACATTCAAATGCTCTTTGAATTGATTTTGATTGGATTGTATTACAGGCAGAAATAACCATTTCAACAATCTTTTGGTAAGATGGTCTTTTTCTATATCCTCTTGGAGTAAATTCAGCAGTTTCTTCTCTTACCCAATTATCCCATTCCTTTCTCATAGCAGCTTTGAAACTGGAATTTATGGCAATATCTAGGGGCTGCGTGTAGTGCGTTGTCTTTCCTGTAATTATTACTGCCTTTGAGCCATAATTTTAAAAAAATATATTTTAAAATTCTTATGAGTTCCATAAGAATCCCAAATAATTACTGATCGAGTGTTACTAAAATAAGACCTCTCTTGCAGAAAACAGTATCCATCCACGTCTTCAGTAGATTTGTGTCCATTGATCCGCTTTTGTTTACAGCAACAACTGCTTTACCGCTGGGGATTGTTACTTTGGGAATTTTCTTTAAGCCACGAAAAATAATCATAGGTGGGAGTATGCGTCCATCCAATGATATTGTCACCCAGACAGTGTATCGATTTTTTCTGAACCCTGTATCCGCACCATCAACATTTTTGCTCCCAACAAAGTGAAGAGTGCAGTCAAAGTCAAAGTAACATGGAGTTTCATCCATATTAAAAACACGATCACTTGTCATTCCTGCTGCAGCGTTATTTACTTGAATTAAGTATTGCTTTACTTGTTCCTGCGTTTCCTTTGGATCGCGATTATCCAGTTGTCCATGATGAGTTATTCTACGCGATCTAATCCGATGTCTCCTGGTCCATCCAAATAAGAACTTGTTGCTTACTTTAAAAGCAGGTGGTATTTTAAGACCAACTTCTGGTGAGAAAATATAGTTTCGCAATGTGTTATAGGTAACTGATCCTTGGTTATTTCATTCCTTTTTGAAAAATTCAAATAGTTTTTTCTCAATTTCGGGATAAAACGCCTTCCTACCTGCTCCCTCAAGACGTTTGTGTTTACGTTTTTTAACCAGCTTCAATAATTCTGTTTATTGTTGTAACCAACGGCGAAGATTTTTTGTGTCAATGCCTGTTTGTTGCGATATCGAATTTTGACTTTCCCCCGCTTTTAAACGTGTCACAAACTGTAGATTTTCCTGGATAGTATACGATTTTCGTTTACTAGACTTTTTATTTTCCATTTTTAGGGCTATATATTCTGACAACGTTACGAGAAAGCGCGTTATTACAGGCAGTCCTCGTATAACACGTGTTTACACTACACGAATTCGCTTATGCACGATTCGCCTTTGTATTTACAAGAAATGGCAGTCGAACGCAGAATCACCCCAACCGAACGCAACACGATATGAATGAAGAGAAGATTCTGAAAATGTATTTATATTTCTTATATCAGTGAAGGGAAAACACATTTCACCATAATAGCGTAAAAACCAACACAATTCCAGCTATCGGTATAATTGCAAATGCAATTAGATCGAGTTTATAACAGATTCCACTAGCAGAAACGCAACTGGAAATTGTTTTTATTGTTTTATGGTAGTAACCCCTAGAAATGTGCTTTAGTAAAATGTGAGGTGTTAATAGTGTATCTCTGCCTTTACGGTGTTTATTCAGTTGCTACACGCGCGCAGCTTTGTTTATCAAGCTTGCCTCCTCGTTTTGTAATTGTGCTTTATTCCCTAAAAATGAGTAAAATACTGTACTTAAAAGGTGTGAAAAGGAAGCGTCCTGGTAAAGACACTGCAGATTCGGAGAGAAAAAGAAAAGCAATATCAATAAACAGGCGGACTGGATAAAAAATTCTTACCCGTGAAAATTTATAGTGGCCTCATACTATGGTTTATGGCCAAAATCACACCGGCCTGTGGCCCACCGGGGTTTCCCCGGTAAAGCTTATGGGCCAGTTCGCCTCTGTCGATAGAGAAAAAATATGAAATTGTGAAACGTTTTGAGCGAAATGAAAGACTATGTGATATTGCACGTGCTACAAACCTAAATGAGGCAACGCCGAGAATTACAAAGAATGCAGAGAAAATAAAAACAACTTTCATAGCAGGAACAACCCAAAGTGTAATTAAAATCCATTAGATTAAGACACAAAGAATTGGAAGAGATGGAACGGCTGTTATCTGTTTGGATAGAAAATCAAACAAAAAACAAGTTTGCTTACGATAGAAGCAAAAGCATTAGCAATATTTTATTACGTAATAAAATAAAATACGTAAGTATTTTATCAAGATTTTTTATTGTGTTTGGTAATGTTTTGGTTACAAATGTGTGTTCAATCTTGGGTGGTCGGCACCTAACCCAATTTTTCCCATAGGGCCTGTTGTTTATATTGCACGATTTTGCATTGCACAAGGGTTTCTAGGAACACAAGTATACGAGGACTGACTGTATTTGTTCCCAATAAAAGCCCATGGGCTTCTATTTGGAAAACAAAATCCTAATATAGGCCCATATGGGCCTATATTTGGTTGGGCCTCTTAACGGAAAAACCCGGTACTATTCTTCTCTGGAAACAGAATCGGGGATGCGTCAATTGGTAGATATGTATCTAGTCTCGTAAAAGAGACGTTCCTAACCCATTGGAAGAAGCTCAATACCAATGGATGAAGAACTTTACCTTCTGGGGGGTATCATTTCAGAAATAGAAAAAAAAAAAAGGAAAGAAAGAAAGAAAAAATGTTCTATATAAACATCATTTAATCCAACAGTTTAAATACTTATTCTACAATTACCTGTTTACCCTCTCGTGTATTAAACTAGATCTTATTTTAAAAAAAAAAAAAGATTATCTCTGCAGAACAATTCATAAAGAGTGTAAGGCAAGAATCTTCAGGCACTTAAGTTTGTTAACTTGCAGTCAAACGTTTCTTCTCATAAATGCACTTTAGAATTAAAATTACCATTAGCATTAGTAAAGGCACATGATGCTTTCTTATTTATATAAAATCAGCCAAAAAAAAAAAATCTCATTTCACCCATCCACTCGCTACAAATGTTTGTCTAGTTCCGCCTTGAATCTAATTAAGCTATCAACTTCTACAACGGTGGATGGAAATTTGTTCCAGCAATCAACCACCCGCTGGCTAAAGGCAAACTTCCGCACATCTATCACACAACTGTCTTTCCTCAATTTGAATTTATGCCCTCTTAGGCAATTATTCTGAGCAAGAGGAAGAATCCCATTAGTATTGAGCATGCTCAAACCATTCAAGGCTTATACACCTCAATCAGATCACCTCGCAGGGTGCCTAGTCTACAGACACTATAATTTGCAAAACTTAAGCCTTTCTTCGTAAGAGCAACAATTTGTTCCATTCAATAATCTTGTTGTCCTTCTCTCTACTCATTCCAGCAGCTCTACATGCTTCTTAAAATGAGATCTCGAGACATATATACAGTACTCAAGGTTTGGCCTGCTGATTGCCTTTTACAAGAGGATAATCACCTCATTATACCTGCTAGAAAAATTCCTGTATATCATTGACAAGACACCATGAGCTACTCTTGCAGACCGTCTGCATTGCTCAGAAAACTTCATATCTGCCTGCACAATTACTCCCAGGTCATTTACACTCTCTACCTCTGTCAGTGTAGTACCACACAGTTGATACGTTACTCTGGGGTTACTGCTTCCCATATGCAGTACTTTACATTTGTCAAGGTCAAACTTCGGTTACCACCTCTCAGCCCATCTGCTCAACTTTTCTAGATCCTGTTGCAGCAGTGTATTGTCATTAGTGTCATTAACAACCCTGCCGATCTTCGTTCATCTGCAAACTTCGATATTAAGCCAGATATACTATCATCAACGTCATTAATAAATACAAAAAACAACAATGGACCCAACACTGTGAACCCTTGGGGACTCCACTAATAACATTAGTCCATGAAGAGCAGTGTCCATTGATTACCACTCTCTGTTTCCTCCCTCTCAACCATCCCTTTACCCATAGCAACAATTTGCCTCCAATGCTACACTGCTCCAATTTGTGCAACAGTCTTCCATGCAACAGTATCAAAAGCCTTTCTAAGATCCAAATATTTGATATCAAAATTATTCTTTGCATCCAGTTCCTTTGTGACTACATCATAGTATCCAATCAAATGGGTCAGACAAGACTTCCACTTAACAGACCCATGCTGTGCCAAAGCTATAACTGAAAGTCTTGTCTAGATGATCCTGCAATGCTTCTTTATCCAGTGCCTCCATTAATTTCCCTGGAACAGAAGTTACCTGTTCTAAGTAACTTCTTGATCTTCCTTTGTGGTTTGGGGTTACATTTGCACATTTCCAGTCCATGGGTACCTCCTCTGAGTCCGAGTACGCTCTCATAATTATGGCTAAGAGTTAGCTTATTTCCTTTGCTGCCTCCTTTAATATAACTGGATTTATTCCATCCACCCCAGGTGCCTTTCTTACGTTTATCTTCAACAATTTCTCCTCCACTTTCCTCTCAGTTATTACAAAATCATCTAGCTAACTGCCAGAGGGCTGTTAGTTGAATTCACCTGTGGCATTCCTCTCCCTGAATAACTCCTCATGCTTGAATGTAGATGCAAAATACTCATTTAGTTTGTTAGCTACCTGAGCAGGATCATCAACAGTTGAACCACCGATATCAAGTGGGCCAATGTGATTCATCCCCTTCCTTCTAGAGTTTACATAAGTAAAGATGTTTTTCTTGGTATCCTTTGCCAAAGATTTCTCGTAATATGTCTTTGCCTGCCTAACCTCCTTTGTGACTTGGTTACAGACCACCTTATATCTATCATAGGCTTCCGTGTCACATGTGTCATTAGTTCATCTGATATCCCGTTTGCTTTTGGCTTGAACGATATTTCTTAGTTAGTATGAAAACCCTAGTAGCTTCCAAGATTAATTCTTTGAATGCTTCCCATTTTGAATTTGCAGTTGGTAACATGATCAGTTGGTCCCACCGTATAGAATTTAAATACTGTCTCAGACCACCATAGTCACCCTTCCCTTTATCCCTGATAGTAGTTTCGTCTTTGAGTAAATCCCACTGCAGCACACTGTGATCACTGCCACCTAGTGGTTCCTTTATTTGCAGATTCTTAATGCATGAAGACTCACTACTGATAATCAGATCAGTAATATTACTCCCTCTAGTTGCCTCCCGAACATGCTGCTGTAGAAAAAAATCATCCAATAAATCCACAAAAGCCTTGCTAGTGTGTGAGTGATCATCCCTCAAATACCAGTCATTATCTGGGAAATTAAAATCCCCCATTATAAGACAGTTCCTGTATTAAGTGAAAAAAACTATAATCAGATAATAAATTTATCTCATGTCAATTACTGATGTTGAATTTCAGTTCAAACCATAGATCTTGATAAAAGGTACATTCGTACAATACGTGTTTCCAATCATCTTTAGAGCCACAGCGATCAGTAGTATGCAGACCTGATTGGAAGAAAAGATCACGGTTGAATGAACCGTGATCTTTTCTTCTTGTTCAGTAAGAATGAAACATTGGTTATAAACTATCTTGTCACCAGACTAGTAGTAGAGGAGTCCCAACTAGCCAGCCATAGCTGGAGCAGTGGTAATGCAAGTCAAAGTGATAAAGTAGCAGTTATGAGACGTAGTAAAGATAGCATGGAGTTTCAAAAGGGCAGATTGTGGAAGCTCATGCATCGGGTGATTGCATATGGGAAACGGCATGTCTTGTCGGTTTCCCACAGCCCTCTGTGGTTAAGGTAATCAAGGAGTAGGGTCGAACCGGTCAAACCACCTCTCGTCGATAGAACTGTAATGGATTACACAAAGTGAATGTTTGTGGTGAGCAAAGGGTGCAGCGTATGGAACGAGCTCAACGGAGGTCACTATGCGACAGCTGACATCGCAATACAGTATTGGGTAATGCATGAACAAAATCTGAAATGATGATGCACCGCATATTCAGATGTATGAGGTTCCACAGCAGCAGACGACCCAAGAGATGCCGTCTCCTCACCGCTGATCATCGTCGATCGTGAATGCTGTGGCTGGACAACAATGACATGTCTGTGTACCCTGCCTATGGTGGCTCTCAGATAATTGTTCATCTCCACCTAATGTCGCCGTGAAAGTAAACAAAAATTCTGGAAAACGACTCTGATGTGTAGTGTAGATATATGTGTTAATGTGTTTGTGTGCGCTGTTGTGTATGTTGCTCTTATGTATGGGTAACAACACCCTGGGTGGACATTGGAGAACTGGAAACTGTGTGCTTTCGAATGAGTCCAGATACCTATTGCAACACATGACGGATGCATTCGTGTTTTTCGCAAGCAACACGAGTCCATGGAGCCACCGTGTATGGTGTCCACCACACAGGCAGGTGACTGAGGTTGCTTAATATGGGGCATGTTCTACTGCAAGAATCAATACCCCTGGTGTGTATGGACCAACGTTTCACTGGTGAGGTCTACTGACAGCTCTTAGGAGACCACGTGCACCCTAACATTTAGCATTTTTCCTCCGACAAAAACAGGATCATCCAAGAGGATAATGGGTCATGCCATCGGGCCACTCGCTGTGCACGAGTGGTTCGAGAAATAGAATGAAGATATCATGCTTTCGATTGGCATCCTAATCTCAATCGAATAGAACACCAACGGGATATTTTTGAAATGGAAAGAGAGGTATATGAAGACACAACCGTCATCTGTTCTGACACGGTGGAATGCTTTGCAGGTTCCATGGCTGCAGATCCCAGATCCCTACAGAAGTTTTGAGACATCTAGTGGGGTCAATACTTAGACGAATAGTGGCTGTAATCCATGTGAACAGTGGCTCAACACAAAAGGTGGTCATGTTTCATTGATCACTAAACGTACCAAGCTTCTACATCTTACTAAGAAAGTCCGAAAATTCACTGGCCCTATCATCCTAATTTCTAGGGAAGACTGGGAACTCTCATAAAACCTTTTTGTTGTATTATAATTCTGTTTTCCGCCCTGAGGATTTAACAAGTACAGGGCAATGTTGGCAAAATTTTGCAAGTAAGGATTGAATTTGAGAGTACCTACAATTCTGCCTAAACACGACAGGAGGTAGCATATGTTAAGACCCTTGTCAATCAATTCGGCCCTGGAGGGATTGTGCAAGGCTCATGGGGTAGAATTTTTCTCAGGGTGGTCTGTGCTTGGTAACAGAAGAGACTGTTTTTACATAGATGGGATACACTTGAATAGAATGGGGTGCAAGCATATTTGCAGAGGTTATCGAGGCAGTGATCAGTAGCGGATTAAGGTCAGTTGAGGCCCCGGGCGCAGAAGAAAATATTGGGCCCCTTAAAAAAAAAGAGAGAGATAGGGAAAATAAAAATACATGTTAACCATTTTTTTAAATAAATAAAAAATATTATGTACTATTAATGTTTTATTTCCAATAAAATTTGAATATAATATATGCATAATATAATTAATAATAGCATAATAATAATCACAAAGTTTTGAACTAATAGTTGAACATATTAGTTCAACTAATTTGTTGGGGTTTTGCGTATAAAGTTGGGGTTTTGCGTGGGCCCCTTCAGAAGTCGGGGCCCAGGGTGCACGCCTGCCATTAAATCCGCCTCTGGCAGTGATAGGTGGGTCGGAAAACTCCTAGCTTGGGGGATACGCAGACTAATAGGTTAACTAGAACCAAAGGCAGAAGTGAAAATGATTCTTGCATTGATGCTGTTGGTGCATGTAGCAACCTGGAAAGCAGAGTTTCTGGGATTTGAGGTTCTGTATGAAACAATTGAACAATTCATGGAACAATTGAATACATGGGCTGTGTTGGGGTAACTAAGAGTAAGAACACGCGCATGTATACTTGCATGTACCCTAATTTTTTTTTATTTATTTATTATTTAATTTATTAGATATGCTTCAGCCCTGAACAGCCTTCAGCTAGGAGGATGCCTATATACATTTGTACATTATAACTTAGAGAGCAAACATAGAAATCGTGCATAAATTACACATATATAAACATTAGTTTCTATAAAATAATACAATAAATAACATCTAATGTGAGCAAATAAAGCACATGCAAATATATAGTGACACAAGCAAAAGGTAGAGACATATAAACACATACACATCCTAATATATGCATATACAACTAAGACATATGCTGTATATGTCTTTTGTTTTGTATGTATATGATATACATACAAACAAATAATAATTTAAAACAAATTAATTCTTCAACAAAATAGAGTTCATGGGAGAATCCATCCTGAAGGAGATAATCAGGAAACTTCTACAGTTGTATGTGGTGGTACATGTCCTGTTTCTTCTCAGATCTGTATGCTTTCTCATCACAGAACTTGTGGGAATCAATCTTCAGGGTATTGCACGTTTGGAGGATGTTAGACAGAAAACATCTTCTAAGCATAGTTAAATTCTGTAATAAGCTTCTTAGGGGAATCCATGCACTATTGCAAAGGACGCGGAAAAGCCTAGGGCCAACAACAAGATTATGGACATTTGGAGCCAAAGCAATCGGTGAGAAGTTGACAGAGATTGCGCAGATTTCCTGTAATGAGCAACTGATTCCAAGAAGTGCAACCAGGGTTAGCATACATGATTGATCTCGAAATGTTGAAAGGGTGGCCATTAACATGGTTCAATCACCTTAAAATCCAGTACTCGATACCCATGAATTTTTTAATGTTAGTGAGGGAAGCAGAGGACCAGATCGTCGAGGCATACATGGGAATCAGAACAAGACATGTTTGTATGTAGTGAGTGACAAGTTTTTGGTTGTTTACTCCAGTAAGTTCTTGTCTTGTCTTATCACCCAAATTGCTGACAGAGTTTTTGCTTTAGTGTTGGCGAAGTGTGGTTGGAAGGTCAGGCCTTCATCCCAGGTGAGTCCTAGATCAGTGTGACGAGAAACCTTTTGGACTCTAATACCATTGATGTAGATATCTATGTTCATCTTCTTCTTCAGGTTGGTGAAAGACATTTGTGCTGACTTGGTCAGATTTATGGATAGGCCAATATTCTCAAGAGAATGGTCAAATTCTTCTATTAGGGCAATGGCATGGGCGTTGATTGCATCAGATTTGTCACTGTGTTTTGGCGAGATGAAGAGTTTTATATCGTCTGCGTAACAGCTGCAGTCAGGATGCGTAGAGAGGAAGGGGTCCAAAGCAGCAGCAAAAATAGTGCAGAAAGGAGGCCACCTTGGGGGACTCCTCTGTAGACGACGTGGTTCGATTGGAAGGTTTTGTGTTCTACTCTCAAATGCCTTTGTTTTGAGAATGGAAACGATGACTTTTAATAGGCCTCCCTGTATTCTGAAATGCCTTTCAAGTATTGCCATCAAGGAATTGATTGAGACATTATCGAAAGCAGCTTTAATGTCTAAAAATACTACATCAATCTGTTCTTTGGCATTCAGAGTCATTTGGATCTGAAATAAGGTGTCGACAATAGGGTGTGATTCGTCATAGTTGATCTCTTCGGAATCGCAGCGTATAAATATGGTGGTCTTTTATGGAAAAAAATGCATAACAAGAATTGTCAGCAGAGTCTTCTCGAACAATGTTAATAAATTGCAGCTTATAGAGATGGGACGAAAATCCTTCTTGTCTTTCGAATGTTTGACTTTAGGCACGGGTTTTACAATATAATGTTTCCATATTTCAGGGATAATTCTAGTGTGTAGGGTTTCTCTAAATATGTGTAGCAAGACCTCAATGATGATTGGACTGCTTACTTTCATGATGAAGACGGGGAACATATCGGGGCCAGAAGTGGATTTATTTGGGAGACTAATGCCTGAATTACATTTTCTTTGGTTATGGCGATTTCTGTTAGTAAAGGTCTGATATCAAAATTGGATCCGGATGGAGTCATGTTATTCATGTAATTTACCAGCCAACTGGTATTGTCTGGTGCGAGAGAGTTATACTTTAAATTAGGATCTGGAGAGATTCCGAAGGTACTGTTCGCCGATTCCCTAAATAAGGTTTTCAGGTCCATGGTGAAGTTGGTATTCTTGTTGTTATTGATTCTTTTAGACTGTTTAAGCTTTTTAGAAATTGCAAAGTCGTACTCTTGGCATTTGTGCTTTAAGAAACAGGCTCGTTCTTTTTTGTATGCAAAGTAGTCTTCAGGAGTTCTGGTTTTCTGCCATTTTCTGTAAGCCTTTTGTTTTCTTACAAACGCTACCTTCATATTGTTGTTAAACCACCAGTTAGACCGATGTGAGATCCGAATCTCCTTAGATGCACCAACATAAGCTATTTGAAATAATTCTTCATCCAGGATGGAAGCGGCTTCAGGCCCTGAATTTTCCAACAGACAGCTCCATTTATACATAGTGAGGCGATGGAGGATTATTTCTTGCTTAATGAACTTGTTTGAAAAGACTGTTCTCGTATGCAGCGGGTCACATCCTTCAACGAGGCATTAAAGAGGTCGGAGTGGGCATAAAATTCACAATCTAATGGTTGATGATCTGATTTGAAGAAGAGGGTTGGTTTGATAAGCTCTGCATGAGGTATATTGCGAAAAATGAGGTCGAGCTGCTGATTTTCCGGAGTTGGGGGAGTTTGAAGAGGATGAAGGTCGAGCATATGTAACATGTTTTCCAGAGAAGACCGAGCCATTGAGTACCTTGGCAGGGGCATGTTGAAGTCCCCTACTAGAATAGTAGGGACGTTGGGTTGGGGATTGGTAGTAATCCAGGATGCTAGTTCCGTTCTAACCTCTAGGGTGTGTTCTGGAGGGAGGTAGACAGTGCAAACCTGTATATTGTAATTTCAGTGAGGTCAAGGATTACAGAGATGGCTTCAAAGTTTTGGAAACTACTTGAGTTGGTCCTGTGTCGAGAAAAGGAATTTTTATAGATGATTGCAACTCCACCACCGTGGGGAATGGCCTAATTGATTTCCAATGCTAGGAGCATTGTAAATCAATTAGATGAATTTGAAGTACTGATTAAATCGTCCTCGGTGTCATGTCCAAGCAGTGTCGAATCCGGTATGAAGGTCAAGCTACCCATCCCGCTCCGGGGGTGGGATATGTTAGCTGGCAGTGGGGAACCCAACAGGCGAGTGGGTGGAAGAGACACACATTTACTTCATTATAATCTGTATTCTCACTCTACTTGCATTCTTTTTTTTTTATTTATTATTTTTTTTTTAAATACTTTTTTCTTATTTTATAATTTTTTTAAAATACTTTTTTCTTATTTTATAATTTTTTTTCCAAGTTTATATATATATATATTTTTTTTTCACTCAACTCATTCAGCTTTTTCTCACACACCAGGAGGGATTGCAATGATGTGTAGTGTAAATTTAAATACTAATTAAAACTAGGGTTGGTGTGTACTTAACTGTAGCATTTATGGTTTGTGTTCTTTTTTTCACATGCTTACACTTTTATTCATTCTTCTAGCTCTCATCTCATTTACTCGACTCTTACTTTCTGCACTGCACTCTCTGGGCACCGCAACATACTGTTATTCTTCAGTTGTAGTGCAGGCCGAGCCACAAGGGGGTTTTTTTTTTTTTTTTTTTTTGCAGGCCAGGGGAGAATGCAGTGATAGTGTTTATGTGGTTAGTAAATGTTTGTTGGTACAGTATATATAAAGTAATGTAAGTTATTTTTAACTTTGTATTCTTTCGGCCAATCATTCCCATTCACTCTCTCTTTCCCTCATGCTAGGTCACTCTTTCTTTCATCAAAACTGCCATTTATTCCCTTTTACCATAATTCCTAGTTTACTCAGTACCCAGCCTATTTATTCTATCTTTCATTCTCATTCATTAATTCTTCTTTCATTCTACATTGCATCCCCTTGCTACTAGCTTACTGATATTTTTCAGTTAATCTGCTTCCCTGGCTGCCTGTACATCTCCCTCCCCTACATGCTTACTTATTTGGTGTGGGGCCCTAGGTTCCCTGCCTACACATGGCAGGGTAGTCCTGGGGAGTTTTGTTATGTCAAGTTTCTGTCAGGGTGCAGAATACTGCTATCCTAACAGTTTTTAAGTCATCGTCTTGGCGTGGTGGGAAACTTGGGCAATTTTACTATTGATTATTGTTTAATTGCTGGGGGGGTTGAATTGCCATTGCTCTGCACATTTCGAATACTTTCTGTGTGAAAGATGTAAAAGCTTTATAATTTTGCATCTTCTATGATGAACAGATGTTCTTCTCCCCTGGGAAGGGGACCAATCTGTGCTATTAGCTCTGTTCTGGAGATGTCATATATTATACATTCATATAGAATGTGTGCCCAGTCTTCACTTTCGCCATAGGTGCAGTTTGGGTCATCAATCAGGCCTGAGGAGGTTAGTTTCGCTTTTAATGAGCCGTGACCTCTCAATATAAATGTTGTAAAAGCCCAAAGCCATTTAGGTGGCTTTGGGCTAACCATTGATACCTGTGGCAGAAACCGTTTCGTAACCAGACCTCTGGTTTCCTGCTCCCACTTTGTTTGCCATAGTTCGTGGAGCTTTGTGGCTATTCTTTTTCTTTCATCATTGAAGGTGTTGATTGTATAAAGGGCTATCCCCAGAAATTCTGTGGGTATGCCCTTTTTAAATCTATAATATAAGCCTCTTTTGGCTACTTCCAGGTAAAGTGGGAGAGCTCTGGCCAGCAACTGTAGTGCAGGTGTGCTTACTGTGCGACATGCTCTGGTAATAGTGAGTAGTATTGTCCTTTGTATCGATTCTAATTTATTCCTATATCTTACTATGGCCGAGCGGATGAACCACGCACCGGCTCCATAGGTGATAACAGGTAGGAACATTGCACAGTATATGATTGCCAGGGTCTTTCTTTTGAGTCCCCAGTCTGCTGGACTGATCCTGGCAATCATAGCTGCATAATTTCTCACTTTCTTCGCCAAGTAGATCAAATGGGGGTAAAAAGTTAATTTTGAATCAAAGATCACTCCAAGATATTTTAGTTCTGTTACCATTTTTATAGTGGCTGTGTTAATTTTGATTTGTGGACGTCTTCTTATGTCCAAATTGCCTTTTAGAAGTATTTGTTTGGTTTTTTCAGGCGACATTTTGAGCATGCGCATTTGTGCCCACTCCTGCAGCTGCAAGAGGGCGCCATTTGATCTTTGCTCTACAACCACTCATGAGTTACCTTCTCATCTGCAAAGGCCGGGCTTTCCACGGGGCCCAGATCCAAGGCCAGAAATTTGTCCAGAATAATGTTCCAAAAGAAATGGGCCATGATTGAACCCTGCGGGCAGCCTTTATTCACAGGGCATGTCAATTCCTCGAACCTCGTGCATGCTGAGACACTTCTGTCTGTAAGGTAGCTGTTTATTACCTTATAGAGGTTTTGTGGGGCATTTTCCTGGCAAAGTCTCCTAAGGACACTAGGCCACCAGAGTGAGTCAAATGCCCCAGCAAAGTCAATGGAGATTGCCGGCATATATTTCTCCACTGTGTTTTTAACTGTTGTCAGTAGGTGGTGCATGGCATCCTCCGTAGAATTGCCCTGCTTAAAACCGTACTGATTGTTGGAATGCAAACCTGCTTCTGTGTAATATTGAGCTAAACTGCTATATATTAGTCTTTCATATATTTTCCCTAGTACAGGGAGTAGGTTTGGGATCAGTAGGCAGTTTTTCAGGGTTTTTGAGGATTAATCTTAACACAGCTTGTTTCCATATTTTTGGGAATATACCTTCTGTCATACAGTTATTATATAGTGCTATTAATTTATCTGGTGCTATTTCCGCTAATTTTTTGATGATCTCAACCTCTAAGTGGTCAAAACCTGGACATTTATTGTTTTTGGTTTTATAATTTTTTTTGTAGTAGTAGTAGTAGTGGCATGTGATGCAAGAAAGCAAGTGTATGAGCTTATGCAGCATCAGCCAAAAAAAAAAAAAAAAATTTACAAAACAAATCCCACTAAATGTTTGTCCAGTTCCACCTTAAATTTATTTAACCTATCAACTTCCACAACGACAGATGGAAGTTTGTTCCAGCAATTAACTACCCACTGGCTAAAGGCAAATTTCCGCACATCTATTCTACATCTGTCTTTCCTTAATTTGAATTTATTGCCCCCTTAGGTTCGTAATCTGAACAAGTGGAAGAATCCCATCAGAATTCAGCATGCTCAACCCATTCAAGGCCTTATACACCTCAATCAGATCAGGTTCCTAGTCTCCAGCTGCTGCAATTTGCAGAACTCAAGCCTCTCTTGGTAAGAGGATCCCTTCATTCCTCTCACCAATCTTGTTGCCCTTCTCTGTACATGCTCAAGCAAATATACATCCTTCCTAAAATGAGGCCTCCAGACCTGTACGCAGTACTCAACGCGTGGCCTGACCATTGCCGTATACAGAGAGACAATCACCTCCTTTTTCCTGCTATCAAAATTCCTATATATCATTGACAAAACTCCATGACCTGCCCTGGCAGCCTCTCTGCATTGCTCAGAAAAGTTCATATCTGACTGCACAATTACTCCCAGATCTTTTTCATTTTCTACCACCTTAAGTGTTTCTCTGGGGTTACTTCTACCCATATGCAGTACTTTGCATTTGTCAAGGTTAAACTGCAGTTGCCACTTCTCAGCCCATCTGCCCAAATTTTCTAGATCCTGTTGCAGTAGTACACTGCCATTACTGTCATTAACGACCCTGCCAGCCTTTGTATCATCTGCAAACTTCAACACTAAGCCTGATAGACCTTCATCGATATCATTGATAAATATACAAAACAACAGTAGACCGAACACCGAACCCTGTGGGACTCCACTAATAACATTAGTCCACAAAGAGCAGAACCCATTGAATACCACCCTCTGTCTTCTCCCACTCAACCATCCTTCTATCCATTGTAGCAACGTTTTTAGCATTAGCATTAGCAGAGGCATTTGATGCAAGAAAGCAAGCTTTGCAGCATCAGCCAAAAAATAAAAAATAAATAAAAAAATAAAAAAATAAATTAAAAAAAAAAAAAAGAAACCACTTCCACTTCACCCCTCTGTTCGTTCAAAATACCTGTCCAGCTATCTGTTTCAACTTCCGCTAGCTGTTTAGGCTATCAACTTCCACGACGAGGGATGGGAGTCTGTTGCACCAACCAACCACCCACCCGCTGGCTAAAGGCAAATTTCCGCACGGTCTATCCTACATCTGTCTTTCATCAATTTGAATGTATGCCCTCTCAGGTGATTATTCTGAGCGAGAGGAAGAATCCCATCAGCATTGAGCATGCTCAATTCATTCAAGGCTTTATACACCTCTATCGGATCACCTCGCTGGTGCCTAGTCTCCAGACACTGTAATTTGCAAAACTTAAGCCTTTCTTCATAAGAGCACCCCTTTGTTCCATTCACTAATCTTGTTGACCTTCTCTGTACTCGTTCTAGCAGCTCTACATCCTTCTTGAAATGAGGCCTCCAGACCTGTATACAGTACTCTAGGTGTGGCGTGACCATTGCCTTATACAAGGGAATAATCACCTCCTTTCCCTGCTAGAAAAATTCCTATATATCATTGACAATACACCATGAGCTACTCTTGCAGCCCGTCTGCACTGCTCAGAGAACTTCATATCTGCCTGCACAACCACCCCCAGGTCCCTTTCATTCTCTACCACTGTCAGTGTAGTATCACAGAGTTTATACGTTGCTTTGGGGTTGCTGTTTCCCATGTGTAGTACTTTACATTTGTCAATGTTAAACTTCATTTGCCACCCCTCAGCCCATCTGCTCAACCTTTCCAGATCCTGTTGCAGCAGCATAGTATCAATAGTGTCCTTGACAACCCTGCCTACCTTTGTATCGTCTGCAAACTTTGACATTAAGCTTGATATACCATCATCAATATCATTTATGAATACAGAAAACAATAATGGACCCAACATTAGTCCACGACGAGCAGTGTCCATTGATTACCACTCTCTGTCTTCTCTCCCTCAGCCACCCCTTTATCCACAGCAGCAATTTGCCTCCAATGTCACACAGCTCCAATTTGTGTAGCAGTCTTCCATGTGCAAGAGTATCAAAAGCCTTTCTAAGATCCAAGTATATAATATCAAAGTTATTCCCTGCATCCAGTTCCTTTGTGACTGCATCATAGTATCCAATCAAATTGGTCAGGCAAGACTTCCCCTTAACAAAACCATGCTGTGTCCGAGCTATAACTGAAGTCTTGTCTAAATGATCCTGCAGTGCTTCTTTAACTAGTGCCTCCATTAATCTTCCTGGAACAGAAGTTAAACTCACAGGTCTATAATTACTTGTGTCAGCCTTTGGTCCTCCTTTGTGAATTGGGGTCACATTTGCACATCTCCAGTCTGTGGGTACCTCCCCTGAGTCCAAGGAAGCTCTCATAATTATGGCTAAGGGTTTGCTTACTTCCTTTGCTGCCTCCTTTAATATAACTGGATAGATCCCATCCACCCCGGATGCCTTTTTGTGTTTAGATAGTGCTATTTCTAAGTCTTGTATAGTGAACAGAGGTTCAATATTGGCATTGTCATATTCAGTGTTTTCTTTTATAATGTTTAGCTGGGTGGGGGAATGATTTCCAGTTTCAGTCTGAATGATACTGTCTAGGATGTTATTTACTGAATCCACCCAACACAGGGTTGGGTTTCCATCTGGTTTTACAGTAGTTTTTGACAGGCAGCAAAGCAATATGGGTGTGACTCCACTAGGCCTTCATCTTCCCTAACAGATGTCAGTATTTTTTTGGGTTACACGAGCGGTAGCTCATATACGCCAAATACAGTTGCAACCATATAAACTGAATCACTATATATGAATGCCTTTTGATTGTGTCCAATGTTTGAAAGTAACATTTTGTAATAGGATGGGGACACACACACAGGCAGCAAAGCAATATGATTGTGACACCACTAGGTCTTCGTCTTCCATAACAGATATTGGTGTAGTCACTTCTGCTATAACGCGATTTTCGCGTTTGCTCATGTGCGATTTCGTCTGTGAGTAACACTAGGTGAATGCAAAACCAAGCTGAATGTAGTGACCTGCGCAGCAATACATACGAGTTTACGAAATTTAAATGTCCAACGTCAAATGTGTGAGAACTATATTTCCCATTTATCTGTGTCTCCAACCAATACATGTAGTTGTATTGGTTGGAGACACAGTGTTGTCATTCGCTGTATTCACATGATAAACGTGATATTGTCTGCTCACCCATGTTTTCAGGAGCTCACATTTTTCTGTTCGAACAGAAATTTCATGAGGCGTTATAGCTTGAGCATATTTCTGGAAGTCGCTATCATAAAACAATTTCCAGTTCCCAGTTCATTGGGTTTTGCTATTAGTGCAATCTAATTACAGACGCGTAGTAAACTCTTAACTTATCACATTTGTGATAATACCGATACCTAGAATTTTGTGGATTTTTTCGTTATTATGGTGAAATGTGTTTCACCTTCCATGAAATCTGCAATCATATAAAAAACATAAGTAAATTTTCAGAATCTTCTCTTCATTCCTATTTTTAAGCTATATTTACTGTAATATTTAAAATTGCTAACGCAATTGCTAAGCCAGTGTTAGCAATTTTATTGGGATTATAATTTTTTTTTTTTTTTTTTTTTTTTTTTTGTGTTTTATTTACCAGACTGAACCTATCCTTGTTGTTTTTAATGTGCGAAATACCAAAAAAGCTGAGATTTTTAGGAACACATGTACCCTGTTACAGCAGAACTGACTGTACTGTACTGTATTTTGTTGGGCTACCACGAGCTTCAATTACCGCCTTTCACCACCTGTCTAGTACAGAGTATATCAGATTCTTAAGATATAATGTGAGTACTCCTAAATGAGGAATGATACCCCAAACATAAGCTTGAGTACCTCAAGATAAAATTTTTAATCTGGCCACACTACGTTACAGTGACGTTTCTTCTCCGACCGACTTCGCAGTTTACATTGAACAGGGACCACAGAGTACTACTCTGTGACAGGGACATGACGAGATTCACGTTATGTGATAATAGTGTGTTTGTGCCCTAATTCTTCCTTTGTACAGTGTACCACAAACAAGACCGTTTGTCGCAGCCTGTAAACAATAAATTTTATAATCTCTTTATTATATATGTATGTATATTGTAATATTGCAAGATTGTGTGAAGATACACTTAGAAGGCCCAAATGAGTTATCAGGAAAATTAATAAATTAAGTGATTCATACGTATGCAAAGAAAAATAAGATTATTGTAATACTTGCCTGTTTGATTATAATTTTAATTGGTGATTTTCATATTATTAAACTGTGATTATTGTCAGTAATGTGGTTTTTGTGAACTGACCACATCATTAAACTGTGAACTAGTATTTAGATGTTAAATAATAGATATTTCCTTTTGTTTTCTCATATTCTTATTATAACATTCATAAATATACAGATTTGTTTGTAACATATACATATGTTGTAATTAAATAATAAAAAATAAAGATATATATACTACATGAACCCCCTCCCCCTGGTTCAGTCTGGATTCAATGGTGTTTTTGTGTGGGGCAGAATAGTGATCAACAGCCACACTCCTCTTCATGTTTTTGAACCCTCGTGCGTAGCAGGGTGATAAACGGTCACTCTAGGCCTAATGGAATTGCTTGGAGAGCAATGCTATTAGACCTAGAGGGACCATAGCAACTTCGTAATGCGATAGCGGCAGTATTTTTCTCAAGATGAAAACATCTTCAGTGTCACAACCAGTTAAGTTTTTTTGAATTCAGTAGAAATTAATACATAAATTATAATGCTAAATATGCTATCAGTCGGATCTTGCCTCTCCAAAAATTCCATAAAGCAACTATTATTGAACGTGCAAAAAGCAATGGTCATTGCTCTGTACAGCCCAAGCTGCCAGCTGAATATCATATTAAATGGGAGTAGTTATCTAGATTTCGATAAAACAGAAAAAGGGGGAGTCACTCTACTCGATTTCCACTTGGACATGCTAGCTATCCTATTGTAATCAATCTCTAACAAGATGATCCTTGACGTGATTGGCATTTCCTTGGAAACGGAGCAGTTCATTTTATTAGCAGGTGATACGGGCTATATAAAATATGTTTGTATCTGCATAACTTCTATCCTTTATTATCACGAATAATACCGTAAAATTTCTTTACCAATCCATATAACAGTGAGTGATAATTATGAGTTAAAGCGGAAACAGTAAAATAACTTTTGGACAGGTTTCAGTTGCAAAGTGACACATATTCGGAGGTTTGCATAAAATGAATCGCTGAAGTAGGATGAGAATGTTTACTTCGGATTTTATACATAATGAGTAAAGACATCTCTTACATCTTCCACACAAAACCCCAAAAATTCCAGTGTGGAATACGGTTAAGCTGTAGCGTAATGAACTGGTCTGTTGACAAGGCAACACTAGCACGTCAAAGGCATTCTCATTGGAGAAGGATTTTACACATGTATTTTATAAGATCTGAAATTGGCGTATTATAGCCGTAGCAACTGATATGCAATAAATTCCCAACTACAACATGTTTCTAGTGTTTCAACATGTTAAATGTAATATTTCATAAAATGTTTCAAAATATAATAATAAATAAGTGAATAGCATCCGGTATGGTAGAAATTTGTTTCACACGAACGAATTGCTACCACACGAATTTTTATATTGCAAGATAATGCAGTACCGTACGGCAGTAGTTTTGAGAATTTTCAGCTGAACGATATTTGTTTGATGCTACCGGCAGAGGCAGATTGTGTGAAAACCTGTAGCCTACAGGTTTTCCTCGGTAAAAATTTATCAGGCTGTAGCAGCCTCATACTAGTGTTTATGGCCATATTATGAGGAAGTGTGTGTGGGGGAGAGGGGGATTACAAATAACTAGAGTAATTATCGTTGATTATTTTTTTAATGAATTTTAAATGTAAATCACAATTAATAATGTTATAGGAAAACAATATTTTTTTTTATTTATTCTGCAATAATTAACATAAATAAATTGAGCACGCTTCACAACCATAAAGATCTTGAGTTGGATATCATCAATCTTCGCTTTCTTGCGATTCCTTTCTACTTCAGACTCTGACTCTCTCTCTCTCTCTCTCTCTCAGGATAACTCAGGATTTTTGGCTGGTGCAGCATAAACCTCAGGCTTCCTTGCACCATACGGCTAATAATAAAATAAAGCTAATATGTAATGTAAATAAATTGAGGAAACTTCACAACCATAAAGATCTTGAGCTGGATATCATCATTCTTCTATTTCTTGGTGATTTCTTTCTACTTCGGTGCAAATTTGTAATTCGTACAAAAAAAAAGTAGATGTGTTGTGCTTACATTAAAACAGATATTAGATATTTGTAGACATCAGAAAATGGTGAAGGAGTGTGATCTTGGCTTTTCAACAATTTATCATATAAAAGCACAATTGGTGGTAATTTTTAATTAATGAGAAAGAAGTCTAAAAAGTGTTTTAAAATTAAACCAAAGGAAATAAATGTCTCTGACCAGTACAACTACAGTAAATGGGAAATATAGCTCTGCTCATATGACATTTTTTAAGCTTTATAAACTTGTATGTATTGCTATGCAGGTCGCTATGTTCAGCGTGGTGCCAGGTTTTGCATTCATTTGGTGTTATTCGCAGGCGAAATCGCACACGAGCCAACATGGAAATCGCGTTATACCTGCATTGTTCCCTAATATCAGTTGTGTCAGAGCAAATTTGCATTGCCAA
Organism: Mastigoproctus giganteus; assembly: GCF_048544385.1. Taxonomy (NCBI): domain Eukaryota; kingdom Metazoa; phylum Arthropoda; class Arachnida; order Uropygi; family Thelyphonidae; genus Mastigoproctus; species Mastigoproctus giganteus. Next base: position 149,582,109 of record NC_143579.1, on the reverse strand, counting down.
AAATGCGCATTATAGCAGAACTGACTATACTTGGATTTCAGGAAAGCTTTTAATACTGTTGCATGTGGAAGACTGCTTTACAAATTGGAGTGGTATAGCATTAAGGGCAAGTTACTGCGATGGATAAAGGGATGGTTGAGTGGGAGACGGCAGAGAGTGGTAATAAATGGACACTGCTCTACGTGGACTAATGTTATTAGTAGAGTCCCCCAGGGTTCAGTGCTGGGCCCATTGTTGTTTTGTGTATTAATGATATCGATGAAGGTATATATCAGGCTTAACACACAAAAATGTCCAAGTTTGCAGATGGTACAAAGGTTGGCAGTGTTGTTAATGACAGTAAAGACAGCATACTACTGCAACAGGATCTATATAAGTTAGGCAGATGGGCTGAGAAGTGGCAACTGAAGATATTGGATATTGACAAATGCAATGTACTGCATATGAGTAGCAATAACCCAAGAGAAATGTACCAACTGTGTGGTTCTACACTCATGGAGGTGGAAAATGAAAAAGACCATTGGTGCAGTCAGATATGAAGTTCTCTGATCAATGCAGATGGGATGCCAGAGCAGATCATGGAGTTTTGTCAATGATATATAGGAATTATGCTAGCAGAGACAAGGAAGTGATTATCCGCTTGTTAAAGGCAATGGTCAGGCTACACCTTGAGTACTGTGTACAGGTCTGGATGCCTCATTTTAGGATGTCGAGTTGCTAGAATGAGTACAGTGAAGGGCAACGATATTGGTGAGAGGAACAAAGGGGTGCTCTTACCAAAAGAGGCTTAAATTCTGCAAGTTGCAGCATCTGGAGACTAGGCACCGGCGAGGTGATCTGATTGAGGTGCATAAGGCCTTGAGCAGGCTCAATGCTGATGGGATACTTCTGCTTGCTCAGATTAAGAATTTGAGGGGGCATAGATTGAAATTGAGGAAAGACAGTTGTAGAATAGATGTGCAGAAGTTTGCCTTTAGCCAGTGGGTAGTTGATTGCTGAAACAGACTTCCATCTGTTATTGTGGAAGTTGATAGCTTAAATAAATTTAAGGCTGAACTAGACAACCATTTGGAGTGACCGGATGGGTGAAATGGGAAGATGTGGTTTTTTTTATTTTTTGGCTGATGCTATATAAGCTTGCTTTCTTGCATCATATGCCTCAACTAATGCTAATAACTTTATTTCCATTGTCTCTGATAAGAATATGAAATAATAATGTGAAATGTAATTCTCCGGTATTCTTCCCCTCATTCTCTTGTTCATTTTACATTTACAATTTATTTACATTACTAACTTAAGGAAAATAAATCAAATAAAAATGGTACAATTTAGTGTGTTAGAATTTTGTCATCAGGATAATTATATGCTCACTTAATTATTATCTGCTCGCATCTGGTGTGAAGCCAGTATCTTTGAAACAGCTGTCCTGGTTATTATCAACTTAGATAAAATAATGGATAATGTGCTTCTTTTAAGTTGAATATAAACTCCAGCCTTACTGCTGAGTACTTGAACTTGGTCTTCAGCAGGAACAGAACGACCCTAATGATCAAAACTTGAATCTAACAAAATATAACTCTTTTATTTTATTTCAACAACTTCAATGAAATATCTATGCTATTTCTATTATAAGAAAAGAAATGAAATCAATAATCTTATTTTAAATTTGTAAAATTGTTTTGCATTTGTTATAGTGTTAAAGAGAACCACCAGATGGCAGAAACAAACCAAGAGAAAAATCAGAAACTGAAAGAAGCATTAGGAATAAGTCAGTTCTTTGTTGAAGGTAGTTCCTTAGATCCAGAGCGTAAGGCAAAGGAAGCAGCAGCTGCTGCTGCTGCAACTGCTGATGGTGAAACACAGAAAAAATATTCGTGAGTACTAACTCAAATAAAAATTATTTTTTTTCCCTATTCAGTTCTTTGAAATATGTTTCTCTTCAACAGAAAAACTATATCTCTTTTTCTGTAAATGTTACTTCATGTGAGATTTGCAGTGCATTCCATACTTGTTGTGTTCCAAGTATAGGGTTGCATGAGGTAAAGTATTTCAATTGGTACTTGGCCACTTTACTGAGGAATTATTGCAACAGGCACATCTATCCTGAAAACAAAGCTGCACACTCAGATTTTTATACTTACTTGGGTTAAAATAAGTGTCATATGCTTTTACAAACATCTCACTTATATCTCTCTCTCTCTCTCTCTCTCTCTCTCTCTCTCTCTCTCTCTCTCTCTCTCTCTCTCTCTCTCTCTCTCTCTCTCTCTCTCTCTCTCTCTCTCTCACCAGTAGCAGGTGATCCTTTAAAAACTTCTCCATTCTACTCTCGATGGTATTAAAAAGAACAGCATGCAACAAAAAGATTGGAACACACAGGGATGTTTGCTTCATTCTGAAATTTTGATGGGAGACCATTACAGGCATTGCATGCTTACTGATATTAAGCAGGGAGATTTATCCATTGGAAATAATGTAAATAATTCAATTTGATTGCATGACCAGTGTTTCTTTCTGATTTTAAAGTGGCATTTCTCTATATAACAGTAACATTTAAACCATTAGATATAAACTTTAATAACATAAATATACAGGTAGTTCTCGACTTTACGAGTTAATTTGTTCCCAGTGCACACTCGTAAAGCAGGAATTTATTTCCCGTAGACATAAGGTTAAAAATAGGGGTTACATTCTCAGCAATGAAATTAGTTAGCTGATTAGTTTATGTTTAAACAATGATTGATTTATTAAAAGAAATGAAAACGAAGCCTGTAAAATCAAGCAAATTATAATAATAGAAAAATTATTTACGACTTACAAATGTTAAAGAATGTTTATTCTTCATCATCATCGACTAAATGCAGACTCATTGATCACTCGCTATTGGCTCGGCACTCTTTGGTTTGTTGCACAAGGAGTCGTCTTCTTCAGATAAGTTTCACAAGGCGTTTGTTTCCAAGATAATCTTCTCTTTTAATTATAAATTTCACAATTGCATGCATAAGCATTTTTTAATGGTACACACAAATTGCAACTAACACGCTACACGTGGAGTAACAAGTTTATGAAGCTTAAAAAAAAGGAATGAAGAGAAGATTCTGAAAATTTATTTGTTTTTTATATGATTGAAGATTTCAATAAAGGGTAAACACATTTCACCTTAATAATTAAAAAACCACATGATTCCAGCTATTGGTATTTTTGCAAATGCAATAAGATAGAGTTTACTACCCGTTTATAATTGCTTAAAAGCCCAAACGAAAGTGCAGTTGTTTTTATTGTTTTATGGTCGTGACCTCCAGAAATGTGCTTTAGAAAAATATCACAAAGGCGTTTAAAATTGATTCTTATAATGTAAATATAATGATAACGATGAAAGTGTGCATTTTAATAATCTGAATTGGTAACTAATACAATTTACAAACCACGCTCACGACCTTTTATATGGCCTTAAAGTCATGCTCATGACCTTATAAATGATATTTTAGAGTGATAAATAGTTTAGTTATACAGCGAAAATTTCAACTTCCTAGATCTTGAAATGAATTACCAAAAAACAATGTGTTATTCGGTTCACATTACGATATTTTAACAATACGATGGTGTCTCTGGAACTGATTAATATCATAAAGCAAGGTGCACTGTATTGTATAGCTACACATGTGGTTTGGAATGCGGTATTTATGAATGTTTAACATTAATTTTTTGCAATTAATGTTCATGTTTTATATTTTCATTATTTAAAATTACAATACAAATCGAAGCAACTGCAGGTGAACTACGGCACATGCTCAGGCTGGGACATGGTATAAAAAAAAGCACCTGATGCTGAGTTCCGTTAATCAACGTTACTCTTGTTCTTCAGATAGGAAAGGCAGTGGACTTAAGCGAATTTGACAATGGCCAAATTATAATGGTCAGACAACTGGGTCAGAGCATATCTGGCACGGCTGGTGGGTTGCTCATGGTCAGCCGTGGTTAGTACCTACCGAAAGTGGTCTGAGGAGGGGAAACCCACGAACCGGTGGCACGGTCTTGGACGACCACGGCTCATCGATGCTCAAGGTGAGCGAAGGCTCTCCCGGATGGTACGTGGCAATAGGAGGGCAACTGTGGCGCAACTCGCTGGTAATTGGAATGCTGGTGATGGGAGTAATGTGTCACAACACACGCATAGTACATCGAACCCTGCTGAAAATAGGGCTGCATAGCTGCAGGCCACTCTGAGTGCCCATGCTAACTGCGGTTCACCAGTGACAGCGCCTACAATGGGCATGCGAGCATTGAAACTGAACCTTGAGTGATTGGAAGAAGGTTGTCTGGTCCGATGAATCACGTTTCCTGTTATACCATGTGCATGGCTGGTTATGTGTGCATTGTTTACCTGGAGAAGTGATGGCACCTGGATGATGCACCGTTGGACGAAAACAAGCTGGTGGCGGCGGTGTCATGCTTTGGGTGATGTTCTGCTGGGATACTCTGGGTCCAGTCATCCATGTGCCTGGCCCTCTGATGCCTACCACCTACCTAAACATCATTGCTGACCAGGTTCACCCTTTCATGGCAACAGTCTTCCCCTCTGGGGATGCTGTCTTTCAGCAGGATAATGCACCATGCCACACCGCCCGGATTGTTCGAGACTGGTTCGAGGAACATGAGGAAGACTTCCAGGTATTGCCTTGATCTCCAAATTTCCCAGACATCACTCCCATCGAGCATCTGTGGTTTGTGTTGGAAGAGCAACTCTGATCTGCGGTGTCTCAACCACAGATCTACAGGAGTTAAAAGATCTGCTGGTTACACGTTGGTACCAGATACCACAAGACACATTTAGAAATCTTGTAACATCGATGCCTTGCCTGGTACGAGTTGTTTTGGCTGCACATGGAGGACTAACATCATATGAGGTAGGTGGTTATAATGTTTTGGCTCATCGGTGTATATAAAGTGTATTTCTGTAATATGCAAGAAATTGTGCACGTGTCCTTAATGTTTTACAGCCATGGGCACAGGAAACTTGTGCCAATATAAACAACTACAGAAAATTAGCACAGATATGGATTACACATGGGTATTAAAAAATAACTTTTTTGCAGCATTTTCAGCTTAGCTAGCAATTTTCTTGTTAATTACAATATTAATTAAAAGTCAATTTAAATAAAATAACACACACTTTTGAAGGCAGGAAAAACAGAGTTAAGGCCAAGCAACTCCTATAATGAGTGTACCATTGCAAATAGTTTTATTTTGGTTTTAAATACAGTTTTCTTTATTTATTTGTTTGCATAACTTTTTGCACTACAAGAAGTAGGCAGAGTTCCAGAAGAGAAATTCACCTTGGTTGCCGCTTGGTTGCACTTGTGGCACTGTTCCAGCCTCCCCATGATGGGAGCCAGAAACCTGGAAAGAAAAGTTATTTCTCCTGGGCCAAAAGAGCAAAGTGATTTCCTCTACAGGACTTAGGGATTCTAATGTGACTACTCATGAGATATAAGACTCCAACTTATACAGTGCTAAACACCAAGAAATTGACACTGTTAAAAGAAGAGCTCCAGTGCATCTTGTTATGATTATTGTTATTTGGTTTTTTTTTTAAGAGCATTAGCAGCTAAGGCCATATTGCTCCGGAGATATGCGATGATCATTTCCTGACCTTTCCGCATCCTCCGTATTTGGTGGTCACGGGCTCGAAACCCGGTCTAAATCAAGAAGCGTGTGCTACGCACTGCTGCTCCTGCCCACCTGGTTACGGAGGCACCAGTGCATCTTGTATTGCACTCTATTACTCAAGAACAGTCTATAGGTAGTCTCTCACTTTTTAAAATTAAGAAATACCTAGTAAATCTAATAGGATCACCAATAACAACCAAATGTCTTAGATCTGGCAACTTGCTTGTTGAGGTCTCAGATAAATGCTAATCGGCCCCAGGTGCCAAACGTATTCGAGGTCAAGCATTTCTATTGCGAATTAAACAGCGATTTTATCCAGTGATAAAAGTTCTTTTTAAGTTATATCATTTACTATCAGCAGTTCATTTATAAACCAGTTCTACACTTGAAAAGCCTCAAGTAAGAACAAAGAGGGAAAATTCACCTTTCTTCTTTATTATACAATCCGTTCCGGTTATTTGGGACACATCGGGACTAGTGCATTTTGGCCCGATGAAGCGGTTGCCCCAATTATCCGAAGTTTCACGTAAATAGTTAAAACTACAATGTACCCCACGCCCCTACAATTGGTTCACTGTACAATCAAATCACATTACAACGAACTCAACATAGTAAAGTACCGTTCACTATACGATGTGCAGTAAGCGTCAGTCATTGTGATCACATTTGTGAATTGAATTTTAATTCTATTAAACAGCAATTCTAATTAGCGAAAATAGGAGTAATGTTATCCACAGGCTATAAAAGCAAAGATATATTAAGCACAAATTTACCCTTTATTATCTTACCAATTAAAAAATTAAACGATATGTGAAAATCGGAATAATTAATACATACTGTAATATGTACATACAAACTAGTTGACATTTCTGTTCACACATTTGTTGGGGGGGGGGTTAAAATTAAAAACAGTAAAAAGGTAAGCAATCAATAACAAAGAACACAGCACACACAAATTGCAAGTAACATGATACGCGCAAGTGAGAACGGAGTAACAAATTACAAAGCTTTAAAAATAGGAATGAAGAGAAGATTTTGAAAATTAATTTTTTTATGTGATTTAAGATTTCATGTTAGTGTAAACACATTTCGCCATAATAACCCACAGAATTCCAGCTGTCGGTATTATCGCAAATTCAGTAAGATCGAGTTTACTATTCGTTTATGATAGATTGCACTAACAGAAAAGCCCAATAAACAGGTGACTGCTAATTGTTTTTATTGTTTTATGGTTGTGACCTCCAGAATTTCGACCGAACCACGTTGTACCGTCGGATACAATCGTAGGGTAATCTCCAGTGCTGCGGTCTCCCGCCCTGATTAAACAGCATGCTGCCCCAATTAAGCAAAGTAAACCCTGACTATTTTCTCGATTGGTTTCTGTTTTTTAAGATTTGCCCCAAATAAACGGCTGCCCCGATTAACCTGTGGCCCAAATAACCGGAATCCACTGTATTTCTTTTTTACTAATGAACTAATTTTTCTAAACTGCTTGGTCTCCTTGCAGCACTGCTCCTGCCTCCCCGTAGCGGGGGCCAATAAGTTGGGCGAAAAGGAGTTGATAGATTGCATAGATAAAGAAAATTATCATTAGAGCCTCCGAGCTCAAATACCACAGATTGGTATAACTCAGATCAAGGAAGTGCGCAAAATAAGCGCTTAAAAAAGATAATCACTAAGCAGAGTATCCAACTTTCCTCATTATCCATTCTTTAAGTAGTCAGCCATTGAATAAACTCTCTCTATTTATCATATAAAGATTTCTAGAAAATGCTGCTGGATCAGCAAAGAGGGTCAAAAGATTACAGTCAGGGGATTTACTCGTTGAGACCACACGGTCCAAACATTCAGAACTGCTGTTAAAGCTCACAACATTTGGAGGAATTCCTGTTAAAATCTCTCCCAACACCACACTAAATAGTTCCAAAGGTGTTCTCTGAGTGGGTTCTGTTGAATGTAATAGAAGAGGAGCTTGTGCAGGAACTGAAAGATCAAAAGGTCATACAAGCTAAGAGAATTTTGACTTGTAGGGATGGCAATCTCATTCCAACCCCAAACTTACCAAATACTGTTAAAGCTGGTTATCTAAATTGCCATATCCACCCCTATATACCAAATCCAATGCAGTGTTATAAGTGTCAGAAGTTCGGACACTCTCAGACATATCAAGGAAACACAATGTGCCCGAAAAGTGGATCCCACGATCACACTCAAACAGACTGTACATATCCAGTTTGCCCAAATTGCAAGGAAGATCATCCTGCATATTCTAAAAATTGTGTGGAAAATTGGAAAAAAAATACAGAAATTTAAAGTTGAACGCAGTGACCTATCAGGAAGCAAGACGACAAGTACTGAAAGATATTCCTGCACGCACATATGCATATGTTACAAAGAAATATTGTTCTGTTGCTACACAAACCAATGAATCAGTTCCACCTAACATATCGCTTGCTGAATGGGTTAGGGCTCTGCTTTCAGTTCCTCTGCCATCTTTGAAGCAAAACAACAAAGACCAGACTTGTAATACCCCAATTTCCATCCCCTCTACTAGTGGATGGCAAGATGTAATGGCCCAATTTCCATCCCCTCTACAGGATGGCAAAAGCTGAATCTTCTACAAAGAGCCAAGTTAATACTCCAGAAATGGATATAGATGACAAAACTCAAGAAGAACCTTTATTAGAAATTTATGCTGAAGAAGATATGGACACTGGACGGCCCACCTTTCCTAAAAATGATAAAATTAAAATAGATCGCTATAAGCCTACTCTAAAAAGCAATCGGATCATCCTGCCACTAAAACTAAACAATGCAGTGCATTTTACAATGGAATTGTTGAGGACTGTGTACTAATACAGATGAACAGTATGACCTAATCTGCGATTTCAATCCAGCAGGCATTTGTTTACAGGAAACATATTTAACTCCACAAGTGACCCCCCCTCAATAAAGGAATATACTTTGTACAGGCAAGACAGGATTGCAGCAACTGCAGCCCATGGAGGTGTAGCAGTTTTAGTATCCATTACTAATCCATCTAGGCAAATCCTTTAAAAAACTAATTTAGAAGTTGTTGCTGTAGGAATAGAACTTGGAATAATTTTTTCTCTTGTATCTGTTTATCTTCCTCTGAACCGCACTCAGAGACTTTGATGAGCTCCTTGCCCAGATACCACCTCCTATTTGTTTGATGGGTTACTTTAATGGACCGTCCATTATGGGGAAGTCTACGTTTGGATAAAAGAGGGCAACTAATAGAAACATTATTGGATACACACAATCTAACTCTGCTGAACACCGATGCACATACTCATGTGCATTTTCCCACAGGAAATATTTCTGCCATAGATTTATCTTTCCACTCCTCCACACTGTACTCAAATATACATTGGATAGTTTTGGATAATCTACATAACAGCAATCACCTTCCTATTATTTGTAGATTCCAAACTGTCTCCACTTATCGGGGAAACTTGCAGAAGATGGAAATTCTCAAAGACAAACTGGGCGAAGTTTTCCTTAAGTACAGCTTTAGATAAACACGTGATTCAGAATCTGTCAATAGATGAAGCCACTGACCATGTCACTACACAGATACTAGCAGCAGCAGCTGATAAAACTATTCCTCAGGTATCAACTTGTCCACACAGGCACAAAAACTACTTGTGGAACGATGAATGTAATAGAGCAAAAAAAGAAAAGAATAAAGCTTGGAATATTTTCCACAAGCATCCCACTACTGTTAACCTTATTATTTACAAGACTTAATGCCAAAGTGCGACAAATAAGAAGGAAACCCAAAAAATATTCCTGGATACAGTTCGCTACCACAAAATACACCGATATTAGATTAATCTGGAGGAAAATCCAACATCTGAACAGCAAATATCCATTGTCATCCTCTCCGATATTAATCAGTAATGAACAGGAATTATCTTTGCCCAAAGACATAACAATTGTTTTTGCTGAAGCTTTTGCCAAAATTTCAGCATCAAATTCATATGATGCTCCATTCCAACGAATTAAAGAATTTTTCAGGAACATGTTTATCCTCGCTCTTGGAGGCATTCACTTGTATTAGCCATACCTAAACCAGGAAAAGACCTCTCTAATCTAGTTAATTATCATCCAATTTCCTTAACTAATTCCATTGTCATCCTCTCCTATATTAATCAGTAATGAACAGGAATTATCTTTGCCCAAAGACATAGCAAATGTTTTTGCTGAAGCTTTTGTCAAAATTTCAGCATCAAATTCATATGATGCTCCATTCCAACGAATTAAAGAATTTTTCAGGAACATGTTTATCCTCGCTCTTGGAGGCATTCACTTGTATTAGCCATACCTAAACCAGGAAAAGACCTCTCTAATCTAGTTAATTATCGTCCAATTTCCTTAACTAGTTGCTTGGAGAAAGTGGTCCTCAAATGCCTCACCTGGTTTCTAGAGTCACATAACATCTTACCTAAAAATCAGTGTGGCTTTCGGCAAAATATATTTGCATTCGATATGTTAACCAAAGCAGAATCAAACATCAGGAAACCTTTTGTCAGAAATAACCACCTAGTTATGGTAAGTTTGGATTTAGAGAAGGCCTTTGATACAAATGTTTTTGCTGAAGCTTTTGCCAAAATTTCAGCATCAAATTCATATGATGCTCCATTCCAACATATGGCGTTTTGGTATTCTATGGAATCTTCACACCTTTGGACTACAAAGCAGGCTTCCCTTGTTTATTCAGAGCTTTATCCAGGGCAGAACCTTTCAGGTTAATCATCTAAATGTTCTTTCTATAATCCATATCCAGGAGGAGAGGGGGTCCCTCGGGGATCTCTTTTGAGTTCTCTCTATTTTTTAATAAGAATAAACAATATCATCCATGATATTCGAAGCAGAGTAGAATTATATTGCTATGCAGATGATCTCATGATAAGGCAAAAATATGAATTCTGTCAAGAGACAACTTCAGGTCTCAATTAACAAAATTGAGCCATGGATGTCTCGCAATGGCTACCACTTATCAGCACGGGTGCCTCCATAGCCAGGTGGGAAGGAGCAGCAGTGCGTAGCACACGCTTCTTGATTAGACCGGGGTTCGAGCCCATCACCACCAAATACAGAGGATGCGGAAAGGTCAGGGAATGACCACAGCATTTCCTGGAGCAATATGGCCTTAGTTGCCAATGCTCCTAAAAACCAAATCACACATACTTATCAGCACAAAAATCCAACTGTATTAATTTTTGTAAAAAACCCTGAGCCTGAATTAAAACTTAAAAATTTCACCATACCTCTTTTGAATAGTATCAGAGTTCTTAGCCTAATCCTGGATAATAAATTCACACATCACATTCCGAGAACGATTTTCTTGAAAAAATTAAATATCTTCTTCAACATGGGGTGCTGACCAATACACTCTGCTTCGGCTATATCGGGTATTAATCTGATCTTTCTTGGATTATGGAGCTCCAATCTATGACTCTGCCAGGAAAAGTGTGCTAATTCGGCTATACACTATCCATTACAGTGCTCTAAGAACTGCTTTAGGAGCATTCAGAACATCCCCTGTACAGAGTCTATATATAGAGGCACACGCACCTCCACTCCACCTTCAGAGGAAAATGTTTCTACTCAACTATGCAGTAAATACAGAGCCTTCCCTTTCATCCTATCTTGCCATACTTATTTGAGCCCAGTGGACCACCTTTTATCATAACAAACCTAATGAAAACAAGCCAATTGGGATAACGTTGCTACAGTTAACACAATGCTGGAATTTAGACTTGGGTAATATCTTTCAGGAAACAAGCACACGACCCTCCATGGTCTGACTATACGCCCATCTGTGATTTCTCATTCCAACAATGGGGGAAAAAGCAAGCAGCAGATCTCACCATTAGGAAACTCCATGCTGCTCATATAGCTAAAAATTCCCGCTGGTTTCAAATATATACCGATGACTCAAAAACAAGTACGACCGTGGGTGCAGCGGCAGTTTCTTCTATTTTTTCTAGTTCTGTGTCCCTTCCAAAGGAATGCAGCGTCTATTCTGCTGAAATGTGGGCGATTAAAATAGCTCTGGATCACATGATTAATCTGTCCAGTAAGCAAACTATGATCTACTCTGAGTGCAATAACAGCATTAAAAAATCCAACCAAGCCAATCCACCCCATATTGAAGCAGATCAGATCCCAGATAATTGCATTACAAGCTAATAACCAGTCAGTCACTTTCTGCTGGATACCAGGTCATGTAGGCATCATAGTAAATGAATATGCAGATCAAGCCACTAAACATCCAATCACTGCAAGCTCTCCTAACTACCAAGTGCCATATACAGACTACAAATCAGTTAAAAAAAAAACGTGTGAAGAGCAATGGTTGCAAATCTGGCAGGCTCAGGGCGGCAATAAGCTGCTTCAATTTAAACAGGAACCTAAGTTGTGGCCATCAATCATGAAATCAAATAGGCAAGAAGAGGTAATCCTGGCTAGGATGCGCATTGGGCACACTCATCTAATCCATATTTATCTATTCATGGGGGAAGATCTGCCTATTTGTGCATGTTGTCAGTCTACACTTACGGTGAAGCATATTCTAATAGATTGCAACCATTATAATAATTATCAAAACACAATTTTCACATCTGCAAGAACCTTTAACATTACCTCATCTAATTGGAGATGATGCAAATCTAACTGAGTGCTTTGTTTTCTTGAAGCAAACAGGATTATTTAACTGATTTTAACTGGTAATTGCACTATGGAACAGAATCAGGCACAATATGGCCTTAGTAGCCCTTGTGCCATTAAACAACATATCGCCGACCGGGCTAGCCGAGTGGGTAAAGTACCTGCCCGGCAACCCAAAGGTCGCGGGTTCGATTCCCGCCTCGGGCTTGGATCAAAGTACTGCAAAAACCTTGGAAGGTGCAATATGGCCACAGAAGCCGATGCGCCAACAACTACCAAATCAAAAAAAAAAAAAATAAATAAATAAAATAAACAACATATCAGCCAAATGCCAGTCACAATGGCCCCAAAAAGTCACATCCCTTGGATGATTATCCATCACCGTTTCCCTCTCAATGGAAAATGAGGGGAATACTCTAAACACCTCTGAATCCCTCAAAAGAGTTGAAATATGAATAATGAGACAATGCTCTAGTTCCAGCTCGGAACATAATCTTGACTTTTGATAGCGCAAACCTCCAACATCCATCAAAGCAGGGTATCTTAATTGTCAAATTAAACTGTACATTCCTAACCTGGCACGCTGTTTTAAATGCCCAAAATTTAGCCATTCTCAAAATGTGTACAGAGGTTTAGCCATCAGTCCTGATTGTGGTTCATGCGAGCACATTCATTTAGACTCTAAAACAGAGCAGCACAAATTGCAAGGACCCACATACTGCCTACTCCAGGGATTGCCATCTCTGCAAAAAGGAAAAAAAAAACTTTCAAAAAAAGCCAAACAAAACAAGAACCAAGTAACAAGAAGCCAAAAAACCAGTACAGGCTCAATTTAACTGACCCACTTTCACTCAAGTAATTCAAAAGTCAGCTCCAGTAACCACTACCATGCAGAGAACAACAATGACTGGTACTCAAACAGAAGTAACCCCCCCCCCCCGCCGCAAACAGATCAATATGAGACTGAGCTCAGTCAATTTTCAAAAGTGTGCCCTTACCTGGTAAAACATTTAAGGCAAACAAGGCTGTTCACATGCCAATCACTGTTCCGCATATTCAGCTTTTTTACAGACCTATCCCTGAATCTGTTTAAGCTATTAACTTCTACGACAAATGGAAGTTTGTTCCAGCAATCAACCACCCACTGGCTAAAGGCAAACTTCTGCACATCCATCCTACAACTGTCTTTCCTCAATTTAAATTTATGCCCTCTCAGGCAATTATTCTGAGCAAGAGGAAAAATCCCATCAGCATTGAGCATGCTCAAACCGTTCAAGACTTTATACACCTCAATCAGATCACCTCGCAGGTTCCTAGTCTCCAGACACTGTAATTTCCAAAATTTAAGCCTTTCTTCATAAGAGCAACCCTTTGTTCCATTCACTAATCATGTTGACCTTCCCTCTACTTGTTCCAGCAGCTCTACATCCTTCTTGAAATGAGGCCTCCAGACCTGTATACAGAACTCAAGGCATGGCCTGACCATTGCCTTATACAAGAGAATAATCACCTCCTTATACAAGAGAATAATCACCTCCTTATCCCTGCTAGAAAAATTCCTGTATATCATTGACAAGACACCATGAGCTACTCTTGCAGATGATCGACACTGCTCAGAAAACTTCATAATCTGCCTGCACAATTACCCCCAGATCCTTTTCACTCTCTACCACTGTCAGTGTAGTACCACACAGTTGATACGATACTCTGGGGTTACTGCTTCCCATATGCAGTACTTTACATTTGTCAATGTTAAACTTTAGTTGTCACGTCTCAGCCCATCTGCTCAAATTTTATAAATCCTCTTGCAGCAGCGTACTGTCATTAGTGTCATTAACAACCCTGCCGACCTTCGTATGAACTGCAAACTTGGACAATACAATTAATGAATACAGAAAACAACAATGGCCCATACACTGAACCTTGGGGGACTCTAGTAATAACATTAGTCCACGAAGAGCAGTGTCCATTGATGACCACTCTCTATCTTCTCCCTCTCAACCATCCCTTTATCCATAGCAGCAATTTGCCTTCAATGCCACACTGCTGTAATTTGTGCAGCAGTCTTCCATGTGCAACAGTATCCAGTTCCTTTGTGACTACATCACAGTATCCAATCAAATTGGTCAGACGAGACTTCTACTTAACAAACCTATGCTGTGTCAAAGCTATAACTGAAGTCTTGTCTAGATGATCCTGTAATGCTTCTTTAACCAGTGCCTCCATTAATTTCCCTGGAACAGAAGTTAAACTAACAGGTCTGTAATTACCTGTCTACCCCTTTGATCCTCCTTTGTGGATTGTGGTGACATTTGCACATTTCCAGTCCATGGGTACCTCCCCTGAGTCCAAGGAAGCTCTCATAATTATGGCTAAGAGTTTGCTTACTTCCTTTGCTGCCTCCTTTAATATAACTGGATAGGTTCCATCCACCCCAGGTGCCTTTCTTATGTTTATTTTCGTCAATTTCTCTTCCACTTTACTCACAGTTATTACAAGATTATCTAGTTTACTGCCAGAGTTTAATACACTTCTTTACATTTACTTATGTAAACTCTAGAAGGAAGGGGATGAATCAGATAGGTTCACTTGATATTGATGGTTCAACTGTTGATGATCCTGCTCAGATAGCTGATAAACTAAATGAATATTTTGCATCTAGATTCACACATGAGGAGTTATTCAGAGAGGGGAATAACTCCTCATGTGTGAATCTAGATGCAAAATATTCATTTAGTTTATCAGCTATCTGAGCAGGATCATCAACAGTTGAACCATCAATATCAAGTGAACCTATCTGATTCATCCCCTTCCTTCTAGAGTTTACATAAGTAAAGAACTCTTTGCTGTTTTGCTTTGCATCCTTTGCCAAAGATTTCTCATAATCTGCCTATGCCTGCCTGCCTGCCTAACCACCTTTGTGACTTGGTTACAGACCAGCTTTTATGTATCATAGGCTTTTGTATCAGCTGTTAATTTATACTTATCCCATGCATTTTTCTTCTCTGCCATGTCTCATTAGTTCATCTGACATCCATTTAGGCCTAAACCTTGAACAATATTTCTTAGTTGTTATGTAAAGCCTAATAGCTTCCAAGATAAATTCTTTGAATGCCTCCCATTTTGAATTTGCTGTTGGTAACATCATCAGTTGGTCCCACCATATAGAATTTAAATACTGTTTCAGACCACCGTAGTCACCTTTACGAAAGGGGAAACCCTTCCTTTTACCCCTGACAGTATTTACCTCTTTGAGTAAATCCCACTTCAGCACACTGTGATCACTCCCACCTAGTAGTTCCTTTATCTGCAGATTCTTAATGCAGGAAGAATCACTACTGATAATCAGATCGAGGTTATTACTCCCTTTGGTTGCTTTCCAAACATGCTGCTGTAGAAAACAATCATCCAATAAATCCACAAAAGCCTTGCTTGTGTGTGAATGACCAACCCACAAATTCCAGTCAATCTCTGGGAAGTTAACCAACTTCCATGTGCTTATGAGACCAATAGAAGTTCTTGACTTACAGTCAAAATTTTTCAGTTTTGGTTATCAAGAGTGTTCAGAATTCTTCAGATGCTTCAGAAAAAAGGAACATTTTGATGATTCTACAGTATATCGTTGTACAGTATATTCTGCCAAGACATTTAAGTTGATTGTTATACAGCTGTTGTTTTTACTTCTCAATACTGCTAGTTTTATGCAGCCACTGGATCTAGGCAATATTTTTAACTTCAAGAGAGTATGTAGAGCCCACCTGATAAGGTACTTGATCCGCAACATAGGAAGGAAAAATTCACAGCCAAATTGGAATGTCTAGGATGCTATCTGAAATCTTGTAATTGCTTGGGACAGCATTGTATCAAGTATAATAATCAACTGCTTCAGAAAGAGTGGCTTTGGAGAGGATATCTTTGAAAGACATGGTCCAGCAGATGAATGTGGTAGCAGCTTTGAGGAATGTGGGAATTTGAAGGAGCATATGGATTTTGTTGGCAAATTTGAAGGATTTGTGAAGGCTGATGATGAAGTTTTTACCTCAGCAATGAACACCAGAATAGCTGCTGAGCACCAAGCCAAATTAGCATTAGTAGAGGCATATGATGCAAGAAAGCAAGCTTATGCAGCATCAACCAAAAAACAAAAAACCCTCTCACTTCACCCCTCCTTTCGTCCGAAATACCTGTCCAGCTGAGCCTTAATTTTATTTAGGCTATCAACTTCTACAACAAGGGATGGAAGTATGTTCCACCAACCAACTACCTGCTGGCTAAAGGCAAATTTCCTCACGTCTAAAAAATTACGTTTATGAAATCTAATTAGTTATAATAGATAATAAATTTAACTATCTATTGCCACCCACCTGGTTCAAACTCTCACGCTAACTATCTATGCGAAATCACCGATTCAAAAAGCTCTATGGATATTACTGTCGTACACTACAATCTACGTGACAAGTTAAATTATTAAATCATCTAAATAGTGCTATAATTTATAATCCTCTGCTGATACTGATTACACTGCTAAAAGTTTCGTAGAACTACTAGTATGTGCTATATCGAAAGAATGCTGGCAGAAATCGACTGTGGTTTCTATTCAATTACAAGGCCGAGTAAAGAATAAATGCACCAATCTAATCAGAAAATCACAAAAAAATACTATTCTACTAAATTTAAATCAAAAGTTATACAAAAACAAATTTCAAATCAATAAATAAAAAAAAATCCACTAAGTGGCTTTGAACGCATCTGGCTCCCACTAGCCTCGTCGGCTTAAGATCTAAATTTTTAGATCATACAAAGGTTGGCTAGGTGTTTAACAGCAGTAATCATGATAAGCTACTGCAACAAGATCAAGAAAAATTTGACAGATAGGCTGAGAAATGTCAGTTGACGTTTATAATATTGACAGGTGCAAAGTATTCCATAATCTGTAATCCCAGATTAACATACCAGCTATTTGGTATTGTACTCAAAGTAGTGAAAAATGAAAAATACCTAGGGACATTTGTGTATTCAGATATGAAATGATCTGATCTGAGCAGTGCAGACAAGCTGCCAGGACAGCTCGTGGTTTTGTCATTGAGCCATATCTTGAGTAGTGTACAGGTCTGGAGGCCTCATTTTAGGAAGGATTTAGATCTGATGGAATGGGTGCAGAGAAGGGCAGCCGAATTGGTGAAGGGAACAAAAGGATGGTCTTACCAAAAATGGCCCCGAGTGCCAAGCGAGTGATTATAGCGATTTCTGAGTGATTTTCACGTGTTTTTCGTAAAGAACGGCAGATACTTATAGTATTATTTTTCATTTTTTACAGAGTTATTTAATTTTGCTCTTCTAAAGTAAAGAAGCTAGTGTACCTAACAGAAAGGAAAGACACCTTTCTTCTTGTACACAGGACTAACTTATAACCTTACTTTATAGCTTGGTCACTGGTGGCACCGCTCCTGCCTCCACGTGGCTTGGCTGGAAACCTGGGAAAAGAAAGACACCCTCCCAGGACAAAAAGGAGCAACGATGGACAAAAATAAACAGTCCTCGTGTGGATCTTATGATTCAGAACTAGACAAGCATAATCCAGAACATGACGACACAAATGTATCCCATGCTAAGAGACAAAAAAAAGAAGGAAGGG
Organism: Mastigoproctus giganteus; assembly: GCF_048544385.1. Lineage (NCBI taxonomy): Eukaryota > Metazoa > Arthropoda > Arachnida > Uropygi > Thelyphonidae > Mastigoproctus > Mastigoproctus giganteus. The sequence goes on along the minus strand of NC_143579.1, from coordinate 149,564,111 downwards.
ATAAGACCAACCATTGAGTAAGCTGTCCCCATTTTTAAACAGAAATGTCTCGAAAATGTGGCTGGTCCTCCACAAATGGTTTGCCGATTAAGATCCGGAGATTTATTAATCGAAATGACCGAACATAGATATGCTGAGAGGCTATTGAAAATTTCTACTTTTGGTGGAATTCCCACGAAGGTTACCCCACATGCCACCTTAAACTCCTCTAAAGGGGTTTAAGGTGGCATGTGGGCATCAGAGTGGGATCTATTAAACGTATCAGAGGATGAGCTTGTGCATGAACTAAGAGATCAAAACGTGGTACAAGCCAAAAGAATTGTTATTAAAAGAGATGGAGCGCCTGACCCCACACGGACGGTGATACTAACATTCAAAACACCAAATCTACCTACTTCTATTAAAGCTGGTTATCTTAGATGCCAAGTAGTAGTAGTAGTAGTAGTAGTAGTAGTAGTAGTAGTGGCATGTGATGCAAGAAAGCAAATGTATGAGCTTATGCAGCATCAGCCAAAAAAAAAAAAAAAAAAAATCACACCATTCCCTCCAAATGCCTGTCCAGTTCCTCCTTAAATTTATTCAACCTATCAACTTCCACAACAACAGATGGAAGTTTGTTCCAGCAATTAACCACCCACTGGCTAAAGGCAAATTTCCGCACATCTATTCTACATCTGTCTTTTCTTAATTTGAATTTATGCCCCCTTAGGTTCTTAATCTGAACAAGTGGAAGGATCCCATAAGAATTCAGCGTGCTCAACCCATTCAAGGCCTTATATACCTCAATCAGATCACCGCGCAGGTGCCTAGTCTCCAGCCACTGCAATTTGCACAACTTAAGCCTCTCTTGGTAAGAGGATCCCTTCATTCCCCTCACCAATCTTGTTGCCCTTCTCTGTACACGTTCAAGTAAATCTACATCCTTCCTAAAATGAGGCCTCCAGACCTGTACGCAGTACTCAAGGCGTGGCCTGACCATTGCCTTATACAGAGGGATAATCACCTCCTTTTCCCTGCTAGCAAAATTCCTATATATCATTGACAAAACCCCATGACCTGCCCTGGCAGCCTGTCTACATTGCTCAGAGAACTTCATATCTGACTGCACAATTACTCCCAGGTCTTTTTCATTTTCTACCACCTTAAGTGTTTCTCTGGGGTTACTTCTACCCATATGCAGTACTTTGCATTTGTCAAGGTTAAACTTCAGTTGCCACTTCTTAGCCCATCTGCCCAAATTATCTAGATCCTGTTGCAGTAGCACACTGCCATTACTGTCATTAACAACCCTGCGAACCTTTGTATCATCTGCAAACTTCGACATTAAGCCTGATATACCTTCATCAATATCATTGATAAATATACAAAACAACAGTGGACCTAACACCGAACCCTGTGGAACTCCACTAATAACATTAGTCCACGAAGAGCAGCACCCATTGATTACCACCCTCTGTCTTCTCCCACTTAACCATCCTTTTATCCATTGTAGCAACTTACCCTTAATACCATTCTGCTCCAATTTGTACAATAGTCTTCCATGCGCAACAGTGTCAAAAGCTTTCCTGAAATCCAAATATATGATATCAAAATTATTTTTTGCATCCAGTTCCTTTGTAACCACATCATAATATCCTATCAAATTTGTTAGACAAGACTTTCCCTTAACAAACCCATGCTGTGTCTGAATTATTGCTGCAGTCTTGTCTAGATGATCCTGCAATGCATCTTTAACCAGCGACTCCATTAATTTACCCGGAACAGAAGTTAAACTAACTGGTCTGTAATTACTCGTGTCACCCTTCGATCCCCCTTTGTGAATTGGGGATACATTTGCACATCTCCAGTCCGTGGGAACCTCCCCTGAGTCCAAGGATGCTCTCATAATTATGGCTAAGGGTTTCCTTAGTTGCTTTGCCGCCTCCTTTAATATAACTGGATAGATCCCATCCACCCCAGGTGCTTTTCTTACGTTTAACTTCAACAATTTCTCTTCCACTTTGCTCTCAGTTATTACAAGATCATTAAGCACCCTGCTACAATTTGATAATCTTCTGCCATTTTCAAACCTTAATAACTCCTCATGTGTGAATGTCGATGCAAAATACTCATTCAGTTTGTTTGCTATCTGAGCAGGATCATCAACAGTCGAACCGTCGATGTCAAGTGGACCAATCAGATTCATTCCCTTCCTTTTAGAGTTTATATAAGTAAAGAAATCTTTGCTGTTTTTCTTAGCATCTTTTGCCAAGGATTTCTCGTAATCTGCCTTCGCCTGCCGAACCTCCTTTTTGACCTGTTTACAGATTAACTTATATCTGCTATAGGCTTCTGAGTCGCTTGATAATTTATATGCATCCCATTCATTTTTCTTCTCTGTTACGAGTCTCATTAGTTCATTTGATAACCATTTAGGCCTAAACCTTGAACAGTATTTCTTAATAGGTATGAAACTTTTAGTAGCTTCCACGATTAATTCCTTGAATGCTTCCCACTTAGAATTTACTGTTGGTAACATCGTAAGTTGATCCCACTGTACAGAATTTAAAAACTGTCGTAGACCATTGTACTCGCCTTTACGGAAGCAAAAACCCTTTCCTTTACCCCTGATGGTAATTAAATCTTTAAGTAAATCCCACGTCAGTACACTGTGATCACTGCCACCTAGTGGTTCTTTTATCTGCAAATTCCTAATACATGAATGATCACTGCTGATAACCAGATCAAGAGTATTACTCTCTCTGGTTGCCTCTCGAACATGCTGCTGCAGAAAACAATCATCCAATAAATCCACAAAAGTCTGACTAGTGTGTGAGTGCCCAACCCACAAGTTCCAGTCAATATCTGGGAAGTTAAAATCCCCCATTATAAGACATTCTGATTTACTAGCCCACTCTATTTCTCTGTACAATTGTTCATTGTACTCATTCGAGTCATTAGGCCTATAACACACTCCTACTCTAATTTTTGCTTTCGCAGTGCTTATGTCACACCAAACTGACTCAACAGTGCACTGTTCATCTATATCAACTGAATGCACTTCTTTTGATTTTATGTTTTTCTTTATTAACTGCATAACACCTCCTCCCTTCCTATCCTGTCTATCCTTTCTGTACACATTGTACTCCCCAAATTCCAGTTCGGCATTCCTTATATCTGTGTGACACCACGTCTCTGATATCCCAACGATATCCGCCTTTGATGTCTTGACCAACACTTCAAATTCATCAAATTTATTTACTATACTTCTAGCATTGGTATACATGCAAGTATACATGCACCTATTCCTATTCCCAGCCACTCTAACACATCCCATATACCCACCTGTTTCACGATGACTGACATCCGTCCCTGAAACCCCCAACACCCCCTCGCTCCAGGTCGCTACTTATTCTAATAGAAGTTGTGCAAGAATCACCTTCACCTCTGCCTACGGCTACTGTTAAACTATTAGTCCTTGTATCCCCCAAGCTATCAGTTTTCCAACCCACCTAACACTGCCTCGATAGCATCAGCAAATATTCTTGCACCCTTTCTATTTAAGTGTATCCCATCCCTGTAGAAGCAATCTCTCCTGTTAACAAGTACAGTCCAGGCTGAAAAAAATTCTACCCTTTGAGCCTTGCACAATCTTTCCAGGGCCGAATTGATCGACAAGGCTCTCATCATATACTCCCTCCTATCGTGTCTGGACAGAATTGCAGACACTTTCAAGTAAGACCATACATTCCAAATCCTGTCCGGTGCTTTAAGTGCCAAAAATTTGGTCATTCCCAAGCTGTCTGCAGAGGTTTAGCCACTTGTGCTAACTGCGGATCAAAAGAGCATATACACACACACAAACTGTAACACTGAAATGCAAATTTGTCCTAACTGCCATGGTAACCACTGCCTTCTCTAAGGAATGCCCTCAATGGAAAAGAGAAAAGAATATTCAGAAATATAAGAATAAGCAGAAAGTATCCTATCAAGAAGCTAAAAAACATTTTGCAGTACCTGCTAAGTCACCTACATATGCTTCAGTTCCCAACAGCTACGCTCATTAGAAACTCAGACTGACTGCTCAGTCCCTCCAAATATCTCAATATCTGGTTGGGCTAAATCACTCCTCTCCTAATCAAAGGAAAAACCTATTCCTAAATATGCTACTCGAGAAGCAAATACTCCTGTAACAATACCTCCGGATAAGAAGCCTAATGAGCAACCAAATGAATGATCCAAGACCCCTGAAAGAAGCAAAGCTACTACATTTATATCTGGTACCATGGATATTGATGAAAAGATAGATGAAGATGATTCAATTCTTGAGATTCATCCAGAGGATGACATTGACACGGGTAGGCCAATCTTCTCAAAAAAAGAAAAAGCAAAAGTAGACAGGCGCAAACAAAAAAATCCGCCGCAAGAAACCAAACCCTCCATTTAAAACCAACAATGCACACAGTGATTCGATGGAATTGTCGCAGATTTCATGCAAATTTAGATGACCTCTACGATCTCCTAAGTGAATATAAGCCTGTCGCAGCATGCATACAAGAAACAAACTTGACGGATGCAGTATCTATAACAATCAAACACTTCACCATGTATAGAAAAGATAGAAACTGCTGTAATGCAGCACACGGAGGAGTAGCGCTGTTAGTAAACTCTTCAATTCCCTCCAGACCTGTTCCCTTGCAAACACTGTTGGAGGCAATTGCAGCCCGTATCACCATTGGCATAACGATAACATTAGTCTCATTGTATCTGTCACCAAACCACGCTTACATCCTTGCTGATTTAGATGACCTAGTAATACAAATACCTGCTCCTTTCTGTATTCTGGGTGACTGGAATGGCCATAACCCCCTATGGGGTTCTCAACAACTTGACTGCAGAGTACAAATTGAGAAATTCTTGGATAAACACAATCTAACTATTTTAAACACCGGTGATCACACATATGTTCATGTACCGTCTGGTTCAAGCTCTGCCATTGATCTAACCGTATGTTCTCCAACAAAATTTCCTCTCATAGACTGGACAGTTCCTGACAACCCTCTTGGTAGTGATCACTTTCCGATCATCTGTAATTTCTGTACAAGTTCTCCTCCTCTCAACAGCATTAGAACAATTTGGAAATTTGACAAGGCCAACTGGGCTAAATATCAAGAAACAGCTCATTTAGATTCCACTATCATTGCAACTGACAAGATTGATTCTGCAGTAAGTTATATTACACAACAAATAATGACAGCAGCTGAATCTGCTACCCCGAAATCATTATTTAAAATCCGAACTCCATCCAAAAATGTGGTGGAATGAAACATGTAGCATTGTTAAAAGAGAAATAAATAAATACTGGAATCAGTTTAGAAAACATCCAACCACAGCCAACCTCCTACAGTTTAAAAGAGCCAGGGCGAGGGCTCGTCATGTAAGACGAATGAGTAAAAAAGAAGCATGGCCATGCTATGCTGCCACAATAAACAGATTCACAGATACTGGTACAGTCTGGAAAAAAATCAAACGTATCAATGGCAAATACCCACTTGCTACTGCTCCGATTCTATTTCTGAATCTGTGGAACTTGCTAATGCATTCGGCTCGTCTTTTGAATTACTCTCAGCTGTTTCCACTTATGAACCAGCCTTTCAGACGCTAAAATGAAATACAGAAAAGTATAAACTGAATTTTAATACCGCTCTCCAACATTCATACAATCTGCCATTGACCATGACTGAATTGCTTAATGCGCTCACAAAAGTGGAAAAACAGTGCTCCAGGTCCTGATGGAATTTATTACGCAATGATTTCCCATTTAAGTGAGAGATCATTAAGTGCTCTCTTACTACTCTATAATAGAATTTTCTTAGAGGAATATTATCCCACCAGCTGGTGATTCTTATGTGCTAGTCTTCCCGAAACCAGGAAAAGACCACACAGATCCAACAATCGACCTATCTCCCTAACAAGTTGCTTGGGAAAAACAATGGAAAAAATACTTAACACTCGACTAACGTGGTATTTGGAGACTCAAAACATTCCGAGTCCAAGCCAGTATGGTTTTCGGAGAAGTAGATTGACGCTTGATCTCATTATCAAAGCAGAAGCAAATATTCGGAACGCCTTTCTAAGAAATGAACACTTTGTTATGATATGCGTTGACATCGAGAAAGCATTTGATACAACTTGGTGTTATGGGATTCTTCAGGACTTACGTAAATCTAGTCTTCGGGGTCATCTCCCGAAATTTATTCAGAACTTCCTATCTAACAGATCCTTCCAAGTCCTCTTCCACTCGTCACTTTCTGGAACGTATATGTACAAGAAGAGGGAGTTCCCCAGGGCTCAGTGCTGAGTGCAACACTTTTTGCCATCAGGATCGATTCTATAACCAATTGTATACCTAACGCAGTTGATGCATACCTGTATGCTGATGACCTTGCCATCTCATGTCATTCTCAAAATATGCGACTTATTGAGAGACAACTACAAAGCACCATTAATAGAATAGTCTCTTGGGCCAAAAACAATGGCTACAGAATTTCTAAATCGAAAACAACTGCAGTACACGTCTGTCGTAAACGTACAGTGCATCCTGATCCAAACCTTCAGTTAGACTCTCGTTGTATTACATTTCAACCAAGTACTCGTTTTCTTGGTATAATACTTGATAAAAAACTAAACTTCCTTGAACATATAAAATATATTCGTACCAGCTGTCTTAAGAAACTAAATATTCTCAGAGTAATCTCCTCATGGGGTGCAGATTGTTACATGTTGCTACATTTATAACGCTCATTAATTAGATCCCGCTTAGACTATGCATCTCCTGCATACGCCTCAGCCAGGCCAAGTGTACTGAAATGGCTTGATCCCATTCGTCGTAGTGCACTTCGAATAGCACTGGGTGCCTTTCGTACATCTCCCATTTTAAGTCTATATACGGAAGCCAATGAACCGCTGCCAGACCTTCGGCAACAAATTCTTCTAAATTATGCCGCTAAAGTCAGCAGCCTTCCACATCACCCGATATGGAAATATCTCTTCAGACAAAATTGGGAAAACCTCTATTGAACTGAATCACGTCTCTACAAACCATCTGGCAAGTTTAGAGCTTGACGCCTTTTTGGAAGTGTACCCCTTCCAAAAAGGCATCAAGCTCTAAACACTAGCTGGGGACTCAACATGAATAACATAATGCAGGATACTAGCATGGAAATCCAGCCATGGCAAATACCCACGATACATATTGAAAAATACTATCAGAAATGGGGAAAGAATAATCTTTCAGCTATTAACATCAGACAATTACATCTGGCCCACTCCACTCAGTTTAGGGGTTACGTGCAGCTGTATACAGATGGATCCAAGACTGCCAGTAAAATTGGTAGTCCTGCCAGATGCTATCATCGCCAAAAAGCTCCCCTCAGAATGTAGTAATTATACTGCTGAGTTGTATAGTATTTTACTAGCCCTGGAGAAAATAAAAGAAGTCTCATATACTCAATCCAAAATATATACCTATTCATTAAGTGCCTTGAATTGTATGCAGTGTAAACGCCCCAACAGTCATCCTCTGGTACAGCAAATCTGGACTCAGTTAATGGCAATTCTTGCATGTGGTCACCACATAATTTTTTGTTGGATTCCTGGACACTCTGGAATCCCAGGAAATGAACAGGCAGATTTAGCTGCCAAAAATGCTTCAAATCCTATCTCTTCCAATTTCAGGACACCTTATGTTGACTATAAATGCATTATACAGCAGACCTCTAAAGAACAGTGGAAACGTATATGGGGAAAAAGAAACAAATAATAAAATTTTTGAAATAAAGAAAGAACCCAAACAGTGGCGATCCAGTCTGAGAAGAAATAGAAAAGAAGAAACTGTACTAGCGCGACTGCGCATTAGTCACACATACCTCACTCACAGTTATTTATTAAGAAAGGAAGATGCTCCACAATGCAGTAACTGTTCATGTCCACTCACTGTTAAGCATATCGTTATCGAATGCCCACTATATCTAAGAGAACAAAAAACTGCTTTCTCCTTACTTTTCAAGAATTGCAATCAATTAACACTACATAATGTTCTAGAAGATCGTCAGGATATTGATGACGTTTTTGTTTCCTAAAATCAATTGATAAATATCACCTTGTCTGAATTTTTATCAGAATCAGCACCAACAACAAAGAAATACTAGTCAGAAATCAGTGCATTATAGCCACAGTTGCTGATGCACCAACAAACCTAACAACAACAACTTACCAAGAATGGCTTAATTTTGCAGATTTCAGCATCTGGAAACTAGGCAAAGAATCCTGATTGAAGTGTTTAATGCATTGAATAGATTCAACAAGCTCATTGCTGATGTCATTCTTCCTCTTGCTCAGACTGCACACTTGAGGAGACATAAATTAAAATTGAGGAAGGATTGTTGCAAGTTAGATTTGTAGAAGTTTGCCTTACCAGTGGATCATTGATTATTGTAATAAACGTCATTTGTTGTTGTGAAGTGAGGTTTGAATTAATTCAAGGAAGAACTAGACAAATCATTGGAGGGAATTTATGGGGGATATAGGAAGGGTTGGATGGTTTTTTTTTTTTTTTTTTCCGATGCTTTATAATCTTTTTTTCTTGCTTAATTTACCACTACTAATACTAACTTCAGTTTTAACCATGTAGTTCGCCAGAGTTTCCTGACCACCTAACTCTGGGTCCATAGTATTCAAGTGCCTGCTGTACTTAAGAAAGTATTCTTTGCTTCCAAAAAGGCAAAAGCCAGTTTGGAAAAAATCTTACTCATTGAACTCTACACAATCTCACTAAACCACAATTGATTGATAAGGGGTGAGACTAAACCCCTGCCTGAATAAAATTGCAGAAAACTCAGATTAAGTCCAACTTATTACTCTTTCTCAGCATGACCTCTTAACTAATAAACTAATATTTCATATCTTTCTGCTTATAATTATTAGCAACCGACTAGCTGTATTTAATACTTTAATACCATTAAATCACTATTTATGTGAAGTTGTACATATAAATAAATGTAAATACTATATGTACAATTAAAAATTTTATAATGCATAAAAATTTATATAAATAAAATATATAACTACTGTTCAATAAAAATACTGAAATGGTTGAATTCTCTGAACATTGCAGACAGCTGCCAGCACTGCTCACTCTTTTGTCAATGTTAAGAATTTTGCAAGAATATGGTGGTGATTATCCTGTTGTACTAAGCAATGGTTAAACCACATCTTGAGTAGTACATACAGATCTGGAAGCCTCATTTTAGGAAGGATGTTGGTTTGTTGGAACAGGTGCAGAGAAGAGCAGTGAGGTTAGTGAGGGGAACAAAAGGGTACCCCTTACCAAGAAAGGCTTCAGTTCTACAAGTTGCAATGTCAGGATACTGAGATCTGAAAGGAGATCTGATTGAAGTGTTAAAGCTTTGAATGGATTGAGTAAGTAAATGCCAATGGGACCCTTCCTTTTGCTCAGACAGCACACCACATGTGAGGGAGCATGAATTTAAATCAAGGAAGGATTGTTGCAGGATAAACATTCAGAAATTTGCCTTGTGTCAGCAGGTAGTTGATTATTGAAACAAACTTTGATCTGATGATGTGGAGGTGGGCAGTTTGAATAAATTCAAAGAACTAAACAGTTGGGAAGTGCTTTTATTTTGACTAATGTTGTATAAAGTTGCTTTTTTACATCATTTACCACTATTAATACTAAAATAATACTAATATCTAACAAGTCTATTGAATCATTAATTGTTTTGCACAATGAGTATGCATTGCTTTTAACCATCATTATTGTTGGGTGAGGATTTATGGTGTATTCCCCTTTGCCAGACTGAAATCACCTTGTTTTGTTTAAATATTCTGTTAAAAGATGTTCTCTGCCTTGGTCCCTGGTAGACTTTATCCCCCTCCCCAATCTTATTTCATTGTTCTTATTACACATATATTCCTTATTTTTTTAACAATTGAGTCATCAGAATTAATACTTCTTTTGGAACCACTCTTTCTGTCTTTGGTGTTTCTTCACTGTGGCCTGGTACATATGATAAACAGCTGCAGCATTGAATTGCCCAGCTGAATATTTTGTTTACTAGATTATTTCTGGAAATTAAAAATTATTTCTAGCAATTTAGATTTTTTTTTTTAATGCCTCTTAAGATTATAAAAATATATCACTTGCATTGAAATATTAAAGGATAATACATACTTCACAAGATTCAAAAAATAGCAAGGGCTTAATTTTTCAGTTTTAATTTTTGGGATAAAAATTAGATAGACGGTGCAGATTAGGTTTATTTTATGCGTTAAGGAAATCTACTAATTGGACACTTAGAAGTTATAGTATGTCTTAAAGTACTGTTTTATTGGACTAAATTCAAAAAATAGCAAGGGCTTAATTTTTCAGTACTCAAAAAGGTGAGTACTGAAAAATTAAGCCCTTGCTATTTTTTGAATTTAGTTTAATAAAACAGTACTTTAAGACATACTATAACTTCTAAGTGCCCATATTTCACAAGTTAATTTTTTTTCACAGATAACTTTTTTTCTTATTTTATTTATTTTTTTTATTTACTTAATGCATTTTACTCATGTTGTTTGGGGTAGTCCTCACTGAAACCCCCACCCCAACAGATTTTATAATCAGCCTGAACAGATATAAAGATTTCCTTATATTATGAAAAAAATAGATTAAAATTGAAAGAAATATATTTTTAAAATATGTTGGTAAAAATGAATCAGTAGCAAACTGTGTAAGATGTAAACCTGTGTATTACTTTTACTTCATTACTTTCACTGACTTTTCAGATATATTACTTTAGTTTTATTTATTGGTATTTGTTATTAAAATATTATTATAAATATATATTACCATTTCATTTACTAAAGAATAATGTAAAATTTGTGTAATTTTACTATTAAGTATAATCAAGGAATCCAGTAGTTCCCCATCTCCTGAGAGAGAAAAGAAAAAGAGAAAGAAGAAAAAATCATCTGCTGTGAAAGAAAGGTATTACAAAACTTAAGTGTGTAAAAAAAAAAAGGAATTTTCTTCAAGTTTTCAATATTTAAAAAATAAACCTTTTTGTGTACAGTTTTTCTGGATACTTAAGCCAAACTTTTAAGTAGTTAATGTAAATTGTTTTACTCTGAACTATGGCATGAATAGTGGTGGAACTTTTAGAGAAAAATTTTCCTGCACAATTTTCTATAAAAGAAAAAAGTCTAGCTTCAATTGCTACAATTGAAATAAAGAAAGGAAAGTTCAGAATCATGTTTGACCCTTGCTCAAAATGTGATTTTATTTTAATATGTATCTGTGTATGTATTGAGTTGTCCATAATATGTGCATCTATGTTCATGGACTAGTAGTGTGTTTATCACTTGGCATTTCTGGAAAGCAACATTTAACCTGTAGCTGGTCATGCCAGTGATTTTGTTTTTCTCAGATTTCCACTCGCTTAATGGGATAAAAAGTTAGCATGTGTTGACTGAGATAGTGATTTATGGTTAAACGATTCTGCTTATTTTTCAGAATTAAAGAACAGTTATTTTGTGAGTTGTGAATTTTTGTAGCCTTGTAAGTGTTGTTCTTTGCTCCCATCACATTTTGTATTTTTATATTTAAATATTACACATCTAAAACCTGATCTAGATAATCTATGCTGGATTATTATGCTCTGTGTTTCCTGATGCATTAACTTCTCTGTCATTAAAGGATATTATAAATACACATTTGCATGAGCATTTTAATAGTTGTTTGGGGATCTTCACACATAATCTGCTTTAGTTATATTATGGGATCGTGTTTAGTCACAGCGAACCCCAATTCATGGGGTTAGCTGTAATGTTCAAGTTTGCTCTTTTGAGCTGATTTGGGTATTGTATAGGCTGAAAAGCCTGTAATAACTCATAGTGCATGTGTAGAACCCTCCTCTCCTACTGCTTCAGATTGCCTTCTACAGCCAAAACGAAGCAAATGAAAAGAGTAAATGAAGTGTCTCCAGAAACTGTATTAGCAGTATCTGCCATTATCCCTCAAAACATCAGCACCAAGGACTCCATCTAAAACATTGTCTTATGTCCAACTTAAAGACATGCTGTTATCCATAGTTGTACCTAAATTTTTAACTTCTTTTTAAATAGTAGTGTAGCACCTACACAGGTGAATCTAATATATTTTTAAACACTGTGACAGCTGTTTCAAAGCTTATTGGTTTCTCATCAGCTGACAAGTGATCTCTGTTACTGAATGTATGCTGAACTGAGTAAATAATGTATTTATTCTAAATGAACAGTTTTTCAAAGATGTAACATGCATGGAATGCAGTCCAGCCTGTAACTCTTTTAAGAGCGTGGCGAAAGTTGTGACCAAACGTGATGTTTGCAGATTTATAATCTGATCGAAACAAAGATTTTGAAGGATTTCACATAAAGCTGAAGGCATCTGAAGTGAAAGAACTGATGGAAACTGTTAAATTATGTACGAAAGACAACCCTCTACGCAAACTTAATGCTGATGACAGAAAAGTGGATATGCATTGAAGATGATGTTGAAGTTGCAACGACTTTCACTGGTCAAGAAATTATTCAAAGCATTATAACTCCTGAGAAGATAGAAGAGAATTATTCAGAAGAATTTGGTGAAGAAAACGACAAAGTTGAAGAAGAAAAGATATCTTGGGCTACTGCAGAAGATATCTTCAGTCTTCAGGACGTCGTGCATGTGCACATGGTGCATAATAATTTTATCACAAAGAAATTACAAAGTCATAAACAAGTTGATATATGAAAGTATTTAAAGAAGCAGTAGAAGTGTCAAGCAGTGCAGCAGATAGAGTAGAAGCTGCAGTTCGATCCACAAGCAGTGCAACAGACGCAACAGAAATCACGGGAAAGAACGAATAAATATTTGTTTGTTTTTCAAACTTTGTATTTTATATGAAAATGTTTCATTAATAAACTAAAACAAATAATTAATTTATATAAAATATGTATCTTCTGCTTTCATTTATATACTGTATTTTTCTTTTACATTGTTCATTTTTAAACACGGTTTCAAGCATTACACGCTCTTTTTTTTTTTTTTTTTTTTTTTGGTGAAAATTTTTATGTTTACATCTTTGTCAGGTATTGACTTTATTTTTCTTTAAAACTGCTTGTTTCGATAAATGAAGCATGCTTTATTTGATAATGAATAAACTGTCAAAATTTACCTGGTCATCTCTTCTTTGTTCCATCTTAAATTTGAATTTTAAAAGTACTGCCTGAGAGTCCGGAAAATCCGGATCAACCCAGTCCCTGAGTAGTCCGGATTTTTGGACTTTTACTATACTGATACGTGTAATGGGATTGTTAAATGGGAGAAGACAGAGATTGGTAATCAATGAAACTGCTCTTCGTGGAATAATGTTATTAGTGGATTCCCATAGGGTTTGGTGTTGGGCCCATTGTTGTTTTCTGTATTTATCAGTGATATTGATCATCAGGCATTATGACCAAGTTTGCAGATGATACAGAGGTTGGCAGTATGCTACTGCAACAGCATCTAGAAAAGTTAGGCAGATAGACTAAGAAATGGCAATTGAAGTTTAACATTGACATATGCAAAGTACTGCATATGGGTAGTAGTAATGCCGGAGTAATGTACTAATTGTGTAGTACTACACTCAGGGCCCCTCGACGTGGGCACCTGTACGTGGTGAGGGGACCTCCCAGTGACGCTGCTGAACTTCCAGACTAGCATAACTGGGATCCAACGCCCACAGCCTAGGTTCCGGGCTTACATCAATGGAATCCGGCGTGTTTGCCATGCGCTGCGACCCGTGGAAATTTGGAAAGGGGGATCCTGGTAGTTGAGGGGCCCAGCTTCAATACACCACTTTGGCCCCTGCTTCGACAAGACGGGTGGTCCTGGAAGGCCCGGCTAGGATCAATCGGCTAGTAGGCTCGCCTGCGAGGGTCAACCGTGTCAATGCCATGCCCCTACCCTCATGGTCCGAGGGACAGGATTCAGGCTGGCGGCGGTGCGGGTATAGTGTCTGGGTAGCCCTGGCGTCCCACTCCCGAGCGCATTTATTGCATGCCGGGTAGTGGGCGTCCCTTTGGGCTCCGTGGTGGGTGGGGAGCCCGGGCACTGAACAATTAAAAAAACTCCATGAATCCTGATAAACTCATTTCTTCAGGGGCCCCAACCCGGTCCCTATCTGAAAATTTAGACGGCGAAACAGATAGCATTATCGCTAAAAAGAGGCAGTGGACAGAATTACAATCAGGGCCAGTCCCAAGGTTTTTAATTATGCATTCTACCAATGAGACACCGATTCGTTCTGGAGACCTTTTAATTGAAACTAAAAATGACAGGCAATCTGAACATCTCCTCCGAACAACATCAATCGGAGGAATCCCTATAACAGTGACACCACACAGAACACTCAATTCATCGAGAGGTGTCATTTCGGAGTGGAACCTTCTCGACGTAACCGAGGAGGAAATCTGCTCCGAATTAAAACCACAGGGAGTCATTGCCGTCAAGAGAATTACTGCGCGAAGGGATGGAAAAATTGTTAAAACCAGGAGCGTTATCCTGACTTTTAACTCTCCTAAACCTCCTGACGAGATTAAAGCTGGATACATCAACTGTTCAGCGCGTCCATACGTTCCGAACCCTTTACGGTGTTTTAAATGCCAGAAGTATAGACATTCTCAAATGGCCTGCCGTGGAGTCCTTGCATGCGCTCGATGCGGTACAAAGGACCACGAAACAACAGCATGTTCAGCCGTAAAACCCACCTGTATTAACTGTGAAGGCAAACACCCGGCCTATTCACGAGCATGCCAGAGGTGGAAAGAAGAAAAAGAAATTCAACGGCTGAAGGCAGAGCTAAATATATCATACCAGGAGGCAAGGAAATCGGTCAAACCCCTGAATATCAAGAAACCTACCTACGCCCAGAAGGTAGCAGGGAGATGTTCCGTCGGAACTCAGACGGACATGACCATTCCTCCAAAGGAGTCTTTCACTCCCATCGCGCGATATCTTTTAAGTTCTCAGAAACCTGCACAGAAGGACCAATCAGCTGCCACTCCTATATCGGTACCTCCTAACGTTCCACAAATAACAAAGGTAACTATGAAAGAAAAGAATAAGAAAGGGGAAGTCCCCCCCTAGTACCCAAGATAAGATGGATGTTGAGCAGAAGGAGGTACCCGAAGATTCGATCTTGGAACTCTTTGCGGAGGAAGAAATGGACACGGGACAGCGTCCATTCTTCCCCAAAAAAGATAAATCCAAGACTGATAAAAGTAAGCCCTCAGCACCTCGGAAGCCGCCTGATGGACCCACCAAGCCAAAATAATGGCTAAATTCCTACAATGGAATTGTCGTGGATTCCGGCGAAATATCGATGACATCAAGGCCCTCCTGCAAAAGCACGAGCCAGTTTGCTTTTGCTTGCAGGAGACATATCTAAAGGCAAATGATGATTCCACCATGCACAACATCACAGTTTTTCAAAAGGATAGAATTGCGGATGGCTCTGTACATGGGGGAGTGGCTATCCTTGTGGGTAACCAGACCCCAGTGCAGCCCTTGCTAATTACAACCAGCATAGAGGCTGTTGCAATTCGCCTTTCAGTGGGATTTTTATTAACTGTGTGCTCCATTTATTTGCCACCTGGGACTGACATCTCCCAGGCAGACCTTGATGATCTTCCAACGCAGCTGCCTCCCCCTTTCTTACTTCTCGGGGATTTTAACGGACATAACACCCTGTGGGGTAGTGCTAACATCAACGGAAGGGGAAGAGTCATAGAGCGTATGCTCAATGACAATGATCTTTCCCTTCTAAATACTGGAACAAACACCTTCTTCCACATGCCTACCCGTACTTTTTCTGCCATTGATCTCTCTATCTGCTCCCCTTCTCTACTCCCTTCACTCTCTTGGGAAGTGGAGGAGAATCCATACGGAAGTGATCACTTCCCTGTGATAACCTCGTTACACAGCGGGAGACCATGTCTTCCCTTCAGGTTACCACGGTGGAAGATAGATCAGGCTAACTGGACTGCCTTCCAACATCAGGCAAATTTTGATCTTAGCACAGTCAGTCAAGAGCCTATCAATGATGCAGTTAAGTACATCACAGAAAATATTGTCCAAGCAGCTGCAAATGCTGTTCCAAAAACATCTGCCCGGTTTCCACCATTTCCTAAACCTTGGTGGAATTCACAATGCACAGCAGCAAAAAAGGCTCAAAACAAAGCGTGGGGGATATTTCGCCGATATCCTACCACGACTAACCTTATAGCCTTTAAACGTGCACGAGCCAAAGCACGATATATCTGCCGTCAGAGTCAAAAGGAATCATGGATCCGTTTTACATCATCTATTAACCAGTCTACCAACTCTAAGGTAGTCTGGGATAAAATCCGGAAAATGAAGGGAAAATATACATCCCACCCTTCTTCAATC
This sequence comes from Mastigoproctus giganteus, assembly GCF_048544385.1. NCBI lineage: Eukaryota > Metazoa > Arthropoda > Arachnida > Uropygi > Thelyphonidae > Mastigoproctus > Mastigoproctus giganteus. The sequence continues at coordinate 149,547,616 of NC_143579.1, read as the reverse complement.
CTAGATTATATTGGATGCGCTATTGCAGATCCAACTGCAATAGCTAATTCTCTTGGGGAAACATTCTCTAACATCTCTGCAACATCTTCGTATTCCCCAGAGTTCCTAGTCCTGAAATATAAAATCGAAAAACAGGCACTTAGCTTTAAATCTAAAAGCATTTATCCCTACAACGGGGATTTCACTATTCAGGAACTGGAAAGAGCCCTCGCTCTTTCCAAAACAAGTGCCGTTGGGCCAGATGGCATCCATTATGAAATGGTTAAACATCTATCACCACAATCTATGGATTGTGTGCTCCTTCTGTATAACAGAATCTTTACTGAAGGGCAGTTTCCGGATTCCTGGCGAAAGGCAATCGTTCTTGCCTTCCCTAAGCCAGAAAAGGATCCAAAAGTCACCACCAACTATCGTCCTATTGCTCTGACTAGCTGTCTGTGCAAAATCCTGGAGAGAATGGTTAATTCTCGCTTAATATGGTATCTCGAGTCAAATGACCTTCTCTCCAACATCCAGTGCGGCTTCCGAAGGAACCGGTCCACTTTGGACCATCTTATTAGATTGGAAGCATGCATCCGGGATGCCTTCCTAAAACGCGAACACTTGGTGTCGGTGTTCTTTGACATGGAGAAAGCGTATGACACAACTTGGAGATTTGGCATCTTAAAAGATCTGCATAGCCTTGGCCTTAGGGGGCAACTCCCCATTTTTATTAAAAACTTTTTAGCCAATCGAACTTTCCAAGTTCGTGTGGGATCCTCACTCTCTCGCTCCTTTAGCCAAGAGGAGGGAGTACCACAAGGATCAGTATTAAGTGTCACGCTTTTTGCCATCAAAATAAATTCCATCACAGAACAACTTCCTCCGACTGTAAACAGTGCCCTCTATGTTGATGACTTTAGCATTTTTTGCCAGTCGTGCAACATGAGGGTTATTGAAAGACAACTGCAGAAAGCCATTGACCACCTTACATCTTGGTCATTGGCTAATGGGTTCAGATTTTCATCACAGAAGACCGTTTGTGTACACTTCTGTCGCAAAAGTAATCTTCATCCTGAACCAGATTTAAGACTTGGGCAAAACAACATCCCAGTCATAGCAGAAGTCAAATTCCTTGGACTTATCTTCGACAAAAAGCTGACATTTGTTCAACGTATTCGTCAGCTTAGGACAAGGTGTGTTAAAGGGCTTAACATCCTTCGTGCCCTTTCGTCAACTTCATGGGGCGCAGATCGCTCTACTCTTCTTCATCTTTACCGAGCCCTTGTCCGTTCTAAACTCGATTATGTGTCCCAAGTATATGGATCTGCTAGAGATAGTGCACTTCGGTGGTTAAATCCAGTTCACCATCAGGCCATTCGGATAGCCACAGGAGCATTTCGCACATCTCCAGTCCAAAGCCTTTACGTCGAAGCAAATGAACCATCCCTATCTTTTCGACGTAAGCAGTTGTCTTTACATTACACCTTTAAATTGAAAGCCCTGCCTGATCATCCTACATGGGCATCAGTTTTTGAGCCACGTTGGGAAAATCTCTATAACACCCGTCGGACTGCCAACAGACCTTTTGGTATTCGGATGCAAGGGCTATTAAATGAACTAAACATGACGGTAAACAATGTTGCCCAGTCACCAAGGCAACTCCTTCCACCCTGGTATGCACATTTGCCCTTGACTTCTCCCTCAAGATCATGGAGAAGGCTAATGCACCGGCGGCCGTCTATCAGCAACTCTTCGCATCACATAGAGAGCAGTACTCTGACTTTGTGCCGGTCTACACATATGGCTCAAAGTCAGAATCTTACGTGGGATCTGCTGTTGTATTTCCTCAGAAGACATTATTATTCAAGATCCCACAAGAAGCTAGCATTTATACTGCAGAGTTGCATGCAATTGAAATAGCCCTTGAGTTCATTATAAATAGCGATTACCAAAGGTACATGATTTACTGTGATTCATTGAGCATGTTACAGGCTCTAGTGTCGATGAGGTACAACTCTCATCCGGTCCTGTCCCGGATCCGGCAGATGCCTTTGAATCAGAATTTGACATTCGCTTCTGCTGGATCCCAAGCCACATTGGGATCCGGGGAAATGAATTAGCTGATACCGCTGCCAAATCAGCCATTTCCCTGGATAGTCATTGCCTGTCAGTCCCCTATACAGACTACAGGCAAATAATACGATGTAAATTATATTCCCAATGGCAAGACTCTTGGCACGGACAGACCGCGAATAAACTACAGCGTATTAAGCCTGTAATCATGCAATGGCAGTCCAGTCTACGCAGGGTCCGAAAAGAGGAAGTTGTTCTTGCTCGGCTCCGCATAGGTCATAGTCATCTAACACACTCCTTTTTGCTGAGGGCGGATGGCCCACCTATGTGTGAAACGTGTAACGTCATTTTAACTGTTTCTCACGTTTTTATTGAATGTCCTGTTTTTAGACAATCTTTTTCTAGAACTTTTAGTAATCTGGCTGAACCCTTTACACTCGGTCAGATTTTAGGTGACAGAGACAACATGTCTGACGTTTTTAATTTTTTACAGTCGATCAATTTATACACAAAGATTTAAGTTTATATTTTATACCTTTTATATAACCTTTAACCACTGTATCATTTTTACCTTTTTGACACGGTAGCCTGTTCTAAGGCTGACCAATATTTTTGTATTAGTTTTATTTTTTTGATTTGGCGCATTATGGCCATAGCTGCCAATGCGCCATTAAAAACCAAACCAAACCAAACTACACTCAGGGTATTTGAAAATGAAAAAGACCTGGGGGATAATTGTGCAGTCAGATATGAAGTTATCTTAGCAGTGCAGACTGGCTGCCTAGACAACCCATGTGGTTTTTGTCAATGATAGACGTGAATTTTTCTAGCAGGGGTAAGGACGTGTTTATCCCACTGTATAAGGCGATGGTCAGGCCTCATTTTAGGTAGGAGGTAGAACTACTGGAATGGGCGTACAGAAGGGCAGTGATATTGGTGAATGGAACAAGAAGGTGGTCTTACAAAGACAGGCTTAAGTTCTGCAAATTACAGCTTCTGGAGACTAGGCACCTGCGAGATGATCTGATTGAGGCATTTTAAGGCTTTGAATGGATTGAGTAAGTTCAATGCTCATGGGATTCTTCCTCTTACTCAGACTATGCACATGAGGAGGCACAAATTCAATTTGAGAAAGGACAGTTGCAGAATAGATGTACAGAAGTTTGCCTTTCGCCAGTGGCTGGTTGATTTTGGGAACAAACTTCCATCTATTGTTGTGGAAGTTGATAGTTTAAATAAATTCAAGGAAGAACTAGACAAACTATTCGAAGGAATGGATAGGTGAAATGGGAATTGTTTTTTGTTTGTTTTTTTTTTTTTTTTTTTTGGGAGAGGGGGGTGGCTGTTGCCTTATAAGCTTGCTTTCTTGCATCATTTGCAACTACAGTCGGTCCTCGTATAACACGTGTTTACATTACACGAATTCGATCATACACGATTTATAAATAGGGGAACGATATCTTATATAACACGAACCGAATTCGCTTATGCACGATTCGCCTTTGTGTTTACAAGAAATGGTAGTCGAACGCAGAATCACCCCAACGGATTATAACTTTATATCAGTGAAGGGGAAACACATTTCACCATAATAACGTAAAAACCAACACAATTCCAGCTATCCGTATATTCGCAAATGCAATTAGATCGAGTTTACTACCAGTTTATAACAGATTCCACTAGCAGAAAAGCAACTGGAAATTGTTTTTATTGGTTTATGGTAGTGACACCTAGAAATGTGCTATAGTAAAATGTGAGGTGTTCATAGTGTGTCTCTGCCTTTACGGTTTGTTTATTCAGTTGCTACACGCACGCAGCTTTGTTTATGTGTATCAAGTGTATATACTTAAAAGGTGCGAAAAGAAAGCGTCCTGGTGAAGACACTGCAGATTCAGACAGAAAAAAAAAAAAAAAAAGCAATATCGATAAACAGTTGCGGACTGAGTCAAAAATTCTTACCCGGGAAAATTTATAGTGGCCTTATACTACGGTTAAGGCCAAAATCACACCGGCCTCAGGCCCACCGGGGGTTCCCCGGTAAGGCTTATGGCCAGTCCGCCTGTCGATAGAGAAAAAATATGAAATTGGGAAACGCTTTGAGCGAAATGAAAGACCTAAATGAGGCAACGCCGATAATTACAAAAGAATGCAGAGAAAATGAAAACAACTTTCATAGCAGGAACAACTGAAAGTGTAATTAAAAACCATTAGATTAAGACACAAAGAACTGGAAGAGAGCAACGGCTGTCAACTGTTTGGATAGAAAATCAAACAAAAAACAAGTTTGCTTACGACAGAAGCAAAAGCATTAGCAATATTTTATTACATAATAGTCGTAATAAAATACGTAAGTATTTTATTACAACTATTCATAAATAGTTGTAATAAAAATAAATAAATATATATTTATATATATATAAATATATAATAAACATATGTAAAAATAGTTGTAATAAATTACGTAAGTATTTTATTACAACTATTACTTAATAAAATATGTAATAAAATAATCGTAATAAATTACGTAAGTATTTTATTACGATTATTTATTGTGTTTGGTAATGTTTTGGTCACAAATGTGTGTCAAACTTGGGTGGTCGGCACCTAACCCTATTTTTTCCATAGGGTCTGTTGTTTATATTGCACGATTTTGCATTGCACGAGGGTTTCTAGGAACACAACTATCGTGCTATACGAGCACTGACTGTACTTTTGTTTTGTTTCTATTTTTGCACTTGAATAACGTCGTTTTCTCATTTATTTTAAATGTTATGCCAACAATTGGAAGTCCAAACAATAACTGTTCAATCCAGTATACTTCACATCCATGTATTGAGGTCATTGCTCCAAGATATGTTGAAGAATGTTATATGGAATTTTTTTTTTTTTTTTTTACTAACAGCTTTCATATATCTTCCATTTCCATTTTTAGAAATTGATTACCATAGCAGCCTAAACCAGATGGATGATTCTGACTTAGTCACAGGCATTTCTACTGCCAAGTTCCCTAAGATTTTTGAAATCTTCCAGTTCCATTTTGGAAATTGATTACCATAGAATTGTAAACCAGCTGGATGATTCTGACTTAATCATAGGCATTTCATAAGTATTCATGGAGAATCTAAACCAGTGATTTTCAACCGGGGTACCGCAACAACATTCTAGGGGTGCCACGTAATTTGGGTTTAAGTTACTTAAACTTATTATTATTTTTTAATTTATGTTTATTTCATTATAAAATGGTGTACAGTATCTTTTTAATTTTGTGGTGATCTATAATTGACATTTACTTAGTACTTTTATATAAAGAATAAAATTATGTACTGTATATATATGATTTGTATTATGAAATGTAATTTTTATAATTATATTATTGTAATAAACATCATATAACATATATTTTTTAATATTACACACACACACACACACGGATAGATACAGAGAGAGAGAATCGAATCAAACAGGCAGACAGTTGAGTAGGGGTGCCCCAAAATAAAATAAATTACTTAGGGGTGCCGTTATTAAAAAAAAGATTGAAAACCACGAGGAGAAGATTCTGTTGTTTTGCTCACTAATGTTATGGCTATGTGACTACATGGTGCACAAGTTCTCATCGAGAAATAATATTCTTATAAATGCTGGGGTAGCACAAATTTCATGATTTAGCAGTGCATCATTTTAAAATTTGAATTTTTTTGCAAAAAGGTTTCCAGTACTTCTTGATGTTATTAAAGACAAAGCACTAGATGAAGCTTTAGATGTTTTGCAGCATCAGTTCTGTCAGTTTCAGTGTGAGGACTTATCAGATGCTGTTATGAGAGAAGAAAGAAATGGTGTGCAGTGGTCCTTGGTTGAACTTACATTTGCACATGGAAGCTTGAAATATCACAAATTATCCCAAGCCATGCCAGACAATTTAACATTTCATCACATCACTGCTGTTTTGTGATATAATATTCAGCCAAGGTTTGAAAAACAAAAACTGACTTCACATCTCTTTCTGGTGAAACCTTGGAAATGTTCCTGACAGTTAAGTCTAAGACAGCAAGGCCATTGTTATGAACAAAACTTTGAATCAACTTTTTTCAAGAGGCAGTGCTTGAAACAGTATCTTTCTTGAAACAATCAAAATCAGTTGATGTCTAATAGAATATCCAAACAGAAATTCACAGACCGAAAAATGTTAGGTAAGCTAATGTTTAGAAGTATGATATACTGTAAATAATCCTATGGCTGTATTTTAATATAAAATTATTATTTTATAGTGAAATTTAATATGTAGTGTAAAATTTAAAAAAAAACTGCTTTTTCTGAAAAAATCTACTATTTTAGTTCTAAAACCCCATACTTTGAAATGCCTAACCTCTAGCTTTTTTGAAAGTTGAAAAATTTGAGCGGTGTCTATGATATCTTTCAGTATGGTCGTAAAAGTATCTGAAGCGAATAAACTAATTCCTCAGAACTCCATTAATTTTTAAGAATTCATCTGCTCCTCAAGCAGATTATACCAAGTTCGCTGGTAGGTGTGAACTTCCTCAAAATATGCACACCTCAATGTCTCAAAACTACTGAGTAGCTGAAAGACTCTATGTGTTCATGAAGGTCATCACTATCCTGTTAGGCTCATGAAAACTCAGTTGTTTTCCTTCCAGTTGTTTCTTCATTTGAGCCATTTTTCCAAATGTATAACAGTCTCCAAAACTTATGTTTTTATTTCTGCATGACTTGATATGCAACTCTTGCTTTTTGCACAAAAACATCCTGTTTTATTCCTGCTTACAAGTGCCCAACCTCCATCTTTTTGAAAGTCAGAGTTGGAAGCTATGAATAGCCTGAAATGGGCAACAAAACAGCTTTGTAAAGGAAAAATATTGCTTGAGAAAACTGCAATTACTGCAATATGAAAACTGAGGAGATGGATGCAAGAAAAAAATTTTGATATATATTTTGGCTTTAATGAAACATTTGATTTGCTATCAGACACAATGTGGCTGTACAACATAAAGTATATTGGGATTAAATATGAGTGATAAGATGATAGATATTAGACAGTCGATCATTACAAATGGTCAGTCTTCAGAGTGTGTGTCCCTGAAGGAATAAAGTGTATGATGTTCAAATTTCCAGATATAAAGTTGAGAGGATGGTTACCCTTGCAAGTCAGGCCATGAACTTCAGAATGATTTTTATAGGATTTGCTGGTCATAAATCTTTTTCTTTTTTTTTTCTTTTTTTTTTTTTGTTCTTGTTATTTTTAAAGTATAGTTATTATTAGGGCTCCTGAAATCAGGAGATTTCAGGGGGGAAAATTAGAAATATTGTGTACTGTACTCCTCCGTGCACGCACAGAAGGGGGAGGACAGAAGTTTACTGAAATCTAGCAAGAAGCTAAATGATTTTGTAATTATGGAGAGCAAAATGAAGGAGAAATTGTTGAAATTAAACATAAAAACATAAAAAAAAACTTCCGACAGCTATGTTCAATATAACTGGAATCTATCCAGTTACATTGAAGGAGACACAAAGGGAAGTAAACAATAAGCCCTAATTATGAGAGCATCCCTAGATTTAGGGGAGGTCCCCATGGACAAGAGATGTGCAAATGTATCCCCAATTCATAAAGGGAGTTCAAAGGGTGACACAAATAATTATCACCAATTTTAAGCCTCTTATCGGAAGCCTACGAACTGCTGCTACATCTTCGACGACAAGTTCTGTTACTAAATTACGCAGCCAAAAATCAGAAGTCTCCCACATCACCCCATGTGGCAATATCTCTTTACACCTAAATGGAGTGAACTCTATGAAAGTAAACCACGGCTCAATAAACCATCTGGCATTAGGCTTCAAGCTCTTATCACAAGCTGGGACCTGAATTTTACTAACATACTTCAGGATACTAGCATGGAAACCCAGCCATGGCAAATTCCACCGACATATTGATAGACACTTTCAGCAATGAGGAAAGAATAACCTTCCAGATTCCAACATTAGACAAATTCATATGACCCACTCCTCTAAGTTTAGAACTTCCATTCAAATATATACAGATGGATCCAAGACTGGTTGTTGTTATTTGGAGCATTAGCAGCTAAGGCCATATTGCTCGTGGGATATGCGGTGGTCATTCCCTGACCTTTCCGCATCCTCCATGTTTGGTGGTCACGGGCTCGAACCCCGGTCTAATCAAGAAGCGTGTGCTACGCACTGCTGCTCCTGTCCACCTGGCTACGGAGGCGCCCCCAAGACTGGTAGTAAAGTTGGTACTGCTGTAGTAGTTTTACCAAATGTCACCATCTCCAGATAGCTCCCATCTGAATGCAGTACTTATATCTCAGAATTATATGGTATTGTTCTAGCCATAGAGAATATAAAAGAAGACTCGTACATCAAATCCATCATGTATACGGACTCGTTAAGTGCTGTTAACGCTCTACAGTGTAAATTCTTCCCTAGTCATCTGCTGGTACAGAAAATTTGGGCACAGCTACTAGAACTTCATGGACATGGACAGCTTGTAATATTTTGTTGGATCCCTGAACACGTTGGAATCCCAGGAAACGAGAAGGCAGATTTAGCTGCTAAATGTGCTACAGATGTGATACCACCTAATTTCAGGACTCCTTATATTGACCATAAATCCATTATCAAACAGACGTATAAAGAACAGTGGACACGCATGTGGCAAGATCAAGCAAATAATAAATTTCTTGAAATCAAGAGAGAACCCAAACAATGGCAATCCAGTCTGAGACGAAACAGAAAGGAAGAAACCATCCTAGCCAGATTACGCATTGGTCATACATTCCTCACTCATAGCTAATGATGATCCTCCACAATGCATTAACTGCCTATGCTCATTAACAGTAAAATGTATCATCATGGAATGCCCGCTATACCTAAAAGAACGGAAAACTACTTTCTTTTCTCATTTTCATAACCGCAACCAGTTATTATTACAATGTGTTCTAGGAGATCGTGAGGACATGGATGACATTTTTCTCTTTTTAAAATTGATAAATAAATATCACAATATATGAATCATATCACTTGTAAGACAAATGAAGAAGATATTAGACAGTAATTAGTGCATTATTGCCTAAGTTGCTGATGCACCAACAAATCTAACAACAAATAATTATAGACCTGTTAGTTTAACTTCTGTTCCGGAGAAAATAATGGAGTCACTGTTTAAAGAAGCACTGCAGGATCGTCTAGACAAGGCTGCAGTAATAGTTCAGATATAGAATGGGTTTAAGGGGAGCTCTTGTTTGACCAATTTGATTGGATACTATGACGAGGTCACAAAGGAATTGGATGCAAAAAATAATTTTGATATCATATACTTGGATTTCAGGAAAGCTTTTGATACTGTTGCACATGGAAGACTGCTGTACATATTGGAGTAATATGGCATTAAGGGCAAGTTGCTACAACGGATAAAGGGATGGTTGAGTGGTAATAAATGGACACTACTCTTTGTGGACTAATGTTCTTAGTGGAGTCTCCCAGGGTACGGTGCTGGGCCCATTGTTGTTTTCTGTATTTATCAATGAAGATATATCAGGCTCAATGTCCAAGTTTGCAGATGATGAAAAGGTTGGCAGGGTTGTTAATAACAACAGTATGCTACTGCAACAGGATCTAGAAAAGTTAGACAGATGGGCTGAGAAGTGTCAATTGAAGTTTAGCATTGACAAATACAAAGTACCGCATATGGGTAGCAGTAACCCAAGAGAAAAGTACCGACTGTGTGATACTATGCTCAGGAACGTGGAGAATGAAAAAGACCTGGGGGTAATTGTGCAGTCAGATAAGAAGTTTTCTGAGCAATGCAAACTGGTTGCCAGAGCAGGTCATGGAGTATTGTCAAGGAGATGATTACTCCCCTGTATAGGGCAATGGTCAGACCACACCTTGAATACTGCATACAGGTCTGGAGGCCGCAATTTAGGGAAGGATGTAGAGTTGCTAGAAAGAGTACAAAGCAGGCCAACAAGATTGGTGAGAGGAACGAAGGGGTGCTCTTACGAAGAGAGGCTTAAGTTCTGCAAGTTGCAGCATCCCGAGACTAGGCCCCTGCGAGATGATCTGATGGAGGTGTATAAGGCCTTGAATGGTTTGAGCAGGCTCATTGCTGATGGGATTCTTGCGCCTGCTCAGATTACAAACCTGAGGGGGCATGGATTCAAATTGAGGAAACACAGTTGGAGAGTAGATGTGCAGAATTATGTCTTTAGCCAGCAATCAACTACCTGGTTGAGGGAGTATCCTCAACCAGGTAGTTGATTGCTGGAACAGACTTCCATATGTTGTTGTGGAAGTTGATAGCTTAAATATATTTAAGGCTGAACTAGACAAACATTTGGAGTGACCAGATGGGTGAAATGGGAAGGGGTTTTTTTTTTTTTTTTTTGACTGATGCTGTATAAGCTTGCTTTCTTGCATCATATGCCTCAACTAATGCTAATGCCAGGATTTCTCAAGAAAAGTTGGTGGTGAAGCCATTCTTTTACTGCTTTCTCAACCTCTTAATCTGATGAGAAGTGATGACCTCTCAGTGCACCCTTAGTGACTGAAAAAAGGAAATAATCATATTGATCTAAGTATAGTGAATATGGAAGATTGTGCAATACCTTAAGGATCATCTGCTCTCGCTGATTCACTGTAGAATGGGTGATGTGAAAACAGGCATTACTGTAGTCATCTTCATTGTGGTTTGTCATACTTAATTACAGCAAACTACAGTGTTTAGAACTTTAAATAGTTCAGAAGTACATTATTTGTCACTCATCACTGCTTCTCCTCTCTCTCTCTGAGTCAATCCAGAATGTCCCTCCTTTATTATCGCAGAGTATATTAATGCAACTTTGACTAGTGCTTGGGTATCGGCTTTCTTCACTTGAGGTGAGCCTCTGTGATGCCACTCTAAACTTGCATATTTGCTTTCTGGTGTGTAGGCAACTCCGTAGCCAGGTGGGCAGGAGCAGCAGTGCATAGCATACTTCTTGATTAGACCGGGGTTCGAGCCCATGACCACCAAATATGGAGGATGCAGAACGGTCAGGGAATGACCACCACATATCCCCGGAGCAATATGGCCTTAATTGCTAATGCGCCTAAAAACCAAATAACAATAACAATTCTGTTGTGTAATAGTGTTTCGGTTCCATACACTGCATTCTGATAAGTCATCTCTTCCTTTAACCTTATATCCAAGAAGCACAGAACTAACCAAGTTCCATCAGTTCTGGTGTTAAATGTCAAGGAACCATCGGGCACATATTTTTAAAAAGCACAACTCCTCACTGACAATAGCATGCACTGAATCAACATTAATCTTGCATGCTACAACATGATATGCTTGCTCTGATTTCTGGTTGAGGGGTATCCTTGATGCTTTTAATACCATTTTTAAACTTTTTGTTTTGAAACCATTTGTATACTTGCTGGTGAAGAGTCATACACTCTTTTCCATACTGAGCAAACATTCTTCAATAAATTGCTGTAGGTTTTATTGTTTCTATATTCAAATATCAGATTACAGATTGCTTTTCTACTTTATTGCACAACTGCAAGGGTGTCACTTGAAAATTTACTTTTTCTAAGTAGTGTCAGCAGATGGCCGTTATATTGGCAGTCAGTGTTATCATCACTTTTCATTATATGCATATTTTGTTGGTTTTGTGTTTTCATTTGAATGACTATATAAGTATAAAGCATGTTTCAGATATTTGATATTATTTGTTAAGGAAAGCTCCACTTGACATTAAGTTTTGAGCATATGTTCTGTTCCATGGAAGATTTTAGTGATTTAGTTTTTTTAGTTTTTAGAAATCGTGGAAGCACGATTTCAGAACTTATTTATAATATTCTTTGTAGTGACCTTTGCATGAAGTTAATTAGCTCACCCATATTGTCTGTTCAGATGTATTCCCCCCCCCCCCCCCACAAAAAAAAAAGAAGAAAGAAAGAAAAATTTCTCTTAGTTACCCATTACATAGCAAAGTTTAAGTTAACATTTCTTAAATGCTCATTTCACATTCTAATCCTTGAGGTTAGTTATATGATAATCATATGCACTTGAAATGTATTTAACCTATTCCTTTAGATTCTCATCTTATGAAGGTATAGGTATGTAAGTTATTTCATTTTTTAATTATTTAATTCCACTGTTGATCATATTATTCTGTTTTAGGCCTGAAAATTGCGAAATGTTTAAAAAAAGAAAGCATTCCAAGAAGCATAAAAAGGGACGGTGAGTTATTAATTTTATATTACATTAAATTATTCATCTGTTTTTAATGTTGCATAATATTCTTAAGAAATTTAGCTTTTCTTGAATTGCACAATTTCTTATTGTCTTATTTACAACCAAAATTATTTTAGGAGAATATTAAATTTTCCTTTTGGCAAAATTCTCTCTCTCTCTTATATTGCTATCACATTTATTGGTAGAAAGAATTATGAAAAACATATAATTTACATTTCCAACACCTTATATATACTGCATATATAGATCATTTTATTCAATACCCACTCATTTGTTCTTTGATCCAAGTAAGAAATGTGCAGTATTTTCCTGTAACACCGCATTTCAAATGCCTCTATTTTCTTCCTGTCAACTCTTTTCAGATTCCATCCTTCACATCCATAAGTGGCAACTGGAAAAATTAACGAATTAATGATTCTCAGCTTCGTCTTTAGGAGCAGATCATGATCTTTCCATAATTTTATCAGATCAGCAACCAACGTTTTAGCAATTGCCTGTTGTCTCTTTACATCGTTTGAGCAGTCACTAATTTTATTTATTCTTGACCTTAAGTAATCAAATTCATCAACTTCTTCGAGATTATTGCTAATCACCTTAATTTTTGTTTTACACACATTCAGAAACAATTCTTTTTTCTTACTTGCTTGCTTCACATACTCTCCTCAGAGTTTCTTTAAGATGATCCTTAGAATTACAAATTAGCACGTATCATCTGCATAACGAAGGTTGTTTATCTTCAGTCCTCCAATTTTGATGCCATATCTAAATCTTCCAAAGCTTCATGCATGATATCTTCGGCATAAAGATTAAAAAGGTTAGGTGACAAAATACATCCCTGCCTGACACTGTTACCTATTGTGAAAAGGTTTGTGTTTCTTATGTTTGTTCTCATAGTTCCTTCCTGTTCCTGGTACAGTAGCTTAATCAGCTGAATTATGTGGATTGGGAAACCCATAATAGTCATAGTTTCTAATGTTGAACACAATCAAATGCTTTTGCATAATCTATAAAACACAAAACAACTGGAACATTGAATTCTTTGCATTTTTCAATAATCAGTCGTAGACTTAAGATCTGATCTCTGGTTCCTCTACCCCTTCTGAAACCTGCTTGTTCTTCTGGCATTTCTTTTTCAAGTTTTCTTGAGATTCTGTTTAATATGATTTTACGAAGAGTCTTGCTAATGTGAGAAATTGGGCTAATAGTCCTGTAATTTGAGCAAATTTACAGATCTCACTTTTTTTGGTAATGGGATGAAATTTGATTTCTTCCAATCTGATGGCCACCGTCCCATTTCCCAAATTTGTACAATCATTTTATGAAAAAACTTAGTGCTCTTCACATCTGTAGCTTTAATCAATTCCAGGTGACTTGCCACATGTTAGTTCTCTGATGACTTGTTCGACTTCTTCCTTCAGTAGTACTGGTTCATAATCACACTCTTGAAAAGGGGGTGGCAGATCATTAGTGCCAGCAGGTGCTCAGAAGAGCTGCTCACAGTATTCTTTCCACCTTCCTTTGATTGTGTTCTCCTCTGTTAAAATTTTCCCCTTTGGAGTCCCTAACTGCATTATTTGGTTGTAACTTTTGTCTTAGGGACTTAATTACATTATACATCTTTTTAGCGTTGTTTCATTTGTTGTGATATTCAATTTCTTTACACTTTCGATTGATATAATCCTGTTTCTCCTGGCTTAAACAGCGCTTGGTGACTTTGCTTAGTTCCTAATACTCTTCGTTTCCTTGTATACCCTGGGCTTTTGCAGTTCTTCTCTGTTCAATAAGTTTAAAAGTGTCTTCTGTAATCCAAGGCTTCCGGATCTTTGACCTTTCTCTAATGTGTCTATCTGCTGAATCCTTAATAATGTTTTTTGTATTTTCCCACATTTCCTCAGGCATATCGTCATCTAGTTCTAATAGAGCTTGAAAACGATTGCCTGTTTCAAGCATATAATCGTTTGCAACATTTTCTACATTCAATCGTCTAGGAAAAACCTTATTCATAATCTTTTTCAGCTTCAGCTTGAGAATGATGTGGAGTAGCTGATGATCACTGCCACAATCTGCTCCAGGAAGTGTTTTTACTGTGATTACACTGAAACGCCACCTTTGCTGCATAAGGATATAATCAATTTGATTCCTTGTTTTATGATTAGAAGATGACAAAATTAAATTAAACTTTCACCCCGCTCATTTCTAGTGCCAAGACCAAACCTACCACATTCTGGACTAGAAGAAACTGTCTTGCCTACTTTTGCATTAAAATCACCCATGAATATCAAAACATCCTTTTTTGGGATCAGATCAAGAGCTGACTGGACATTTTCATAATAAACATCCATATCTTTCTGTGGATGTTGATGTCGGTGCATATGCAACTAAAACTGTGAGATTTACTGGCTAGCTCTGAAGTCTAACTGTCATTGTTCTACTATTAATAGGATTGTATCCAAGAAGAGACCTTGAACATTCCTTATTCAAAATGACAGTGACACCATGTTCTTTTTCTTGGTCACTTCCAGAAAAAACAACCAAAAACCCATTTCCAGTTTTGAAATGACCTTGTCCTATCCACATGACTTTGATTGCTCCTAAAATGTCAATTTTATACCTATTCATTTCATTGATAACCGTATTCATCTTGCCTTCTTTTAAACTTTTTACATTCCATGTGGCCACTTTTACCCTCTTCTTTCTTAAATTTAATTTTGAAGGGCACATAGTGGCATATAGGATGTGGATGCCACTGTGTGCACTTTGCGATGCTGCTCGTATAGCACATGATCGATGCAGTTGGAGGAATTTGTTGGTGGCCACAACAGCTCCTCAGGGAGCTATGTGACTAGAAGAAGAAGAAGATATATAGATATATGAAATTTCATTGACACACATTTCAGTATGTAAGGGACATGCTTTTGGTGATGCTACAGTACCAGTTTTTAACTAGTATTATACTTTCATCACTTTTAGCATAAGCTTATGCTAAAAGTGATGTAAGCGTCATACTTATGCTACGTATAGCACAAGTCCTTTTCATGAAATGTGACCATTATATATATGCATTGTGCATCCTTTCAGTATTTGGGATTTTAATACTTGTTCGGTGATGATCCTCAAAAAGCAGAAATATGCATCCGAAATGGTATGCTAGCATTCTTCAAAAAAGCAGCATCCTTCATCTTTGGAATTATACAGTTCTTTCCCATTACATTATGATTTAAAAATTGCTTCAAAGTTAGAAATCTTGCATCTTGAAATCATCCATCCATCCTTAGTACTGTTCCCATAGGATGCCAAAGAGCTCCTTTGCCTTCTTCTTAAAGTAATGCATTAATGAAGACCACAATATGCAGTGCAGCTGTCTTTTCTGAAACATTGACTTGTGATTATCAAAGAACAATGCATATTACTGTTCATTTATCATCAGTATATTTCTTCCTGATTAAAAGAGCTCTTCTTTAAGCAAAATGGACAGCACTCCACAAACTTCCTATGATCTAAGATATTTTTTTACACCCATAGAACCAAGTTTTACAAGAAAATGTTATGTTAGCATTTTGGTTTCCAGTGCAGCACATTGCAGAATTAAAATTTAATTTTTGAGATGACATCTAAAATAGAATCTTTTTATATAATACCTTGAATCAGTTTTCAGAATTGGCTGATTTTGCTGCAAATGGATAAGTGCCAAAGCCGATTGGAAGGAGTTAATTTGGAAAATGGTCTTAAGTTAATAATGCAGCACTACAGTAGACTGATTAATTAAATCAGCAAGTATAAGCCAAATTTCTTGTCATTATGTTGGTTGTTTTGTTACAACAAATATAAATATATTTTTTAATCCCTTGTGGCCCTTAAATATATTTTTATTTTCAAAAGTCGCAAATTTGGCCCTGTCCTGTATAAGAAATAATGGCAACTGTGGTCACCAGCATTAATGTTATTACCTGCCCTTTATCTGTTATTTGTCCAATGAAGAACCCTTATTTTCTGAAAACCTTTCCCTGAAATCAGAAAGCTTATGCAGGGAAATGAAAAATCTCTTATCAAAGCTAATACTCTCAGAGGACAACTTTTGCTTAGCTTCTTTGGGTATAATAATGATTCAGATCTTTTTGTTTGCTAGTTATCGTCACAATTCCGTGATTCTAATTTCACATATGAATAAAAATCCTATATCTGCAATAAGGCCTCTGAGGTTGGGATTATTCATACTACCAATTTTAAACACACCCACCAACCGTTTATGACTGGTTGAATGATGAAATAAAATAAAATAAAATGATAGAAAAGACTGTAAAATAATATTTACAAAAAACTATTAATCATTTACAAAAAACTAAACTATAACAAAAGTAAAATAAGTAAATAAGTTAAAATGCATTAAAATATAAATATAAAAGCGATAAAAATACGATAAAAAACACTAGAGCTTTCGGAGGTGTCTTCCTCCTTCCTCAGCAATAGTGAGACTTAAATGACACATCCTTAAATACCAGGTTCACGGCACACGTGGATGACCAGGCGCATACTCAGCATTCCTTTCACTTGTACCGGAACCGGAAGTGGACTGGACACGTGGAAAATTAAAACATTTGTCTCTTGTCAAAACCACCGCCTCAAAAAGAGGGTGAAGCCTAACTCCCCTGTCTCTGTTGAACCTGGTATTTAAGGATGTGTCATTTAAGTCTCACTATTACTGAGGAAGGAGGAAGACACCTCCGAAAGCTGTAGTGTTTTTTATCGTCTTTTTATCGCTTTTATATTTATATTTTAATGCATTTTAACTTATTTACTTATTTTACTTTTGTTATAGTTTAGTTTTTTGTAAATGATTAAAAGTTTTTTGTAAATATTATTTTGCAGTCTTTTCTATCATTTTATTTTATTTTATTTCATTATTCAACCAGTCATAAACGGTTGGTGTGTGTGTTTAAAATTGGTAATAAAAATCCTTTTATTTGATTTATATGTGAAGTGGGCTTCTTTCAGGGATGCTACTGTTCCCTTTTGTAACCATGCTCAAGCAATTTTGATTAATTTTGATTAATTTATAATGCCACTGAGACGTGTTTGCAATAAAAAAAAATAAATAAAAAAACGGCTGCAATTTAATGAATTGCAATTATTAAGGCATAATAATTTTAGTTTGGCTAAGTGAGAATTATAAATAATGATGACATTTCACAAAAATTTGTTATTCATGTTACATAACTTACTTCACACACACACACACAAAAAAAAAAAAAAAAACAAAGCCATGGAGACCTGCCTTGAATTTTTGTTTAAAGTAGGCGCTTTTATCAGTCAGTTTAACATGTTCACTGCTGGTTGCGAAGACGTTTTTTAATCCGCTTGGATGAAAAATCACCTGACTTTAAGAACCATTTTATTCTGATTTTCCAGAAGAAAAACCGAATATTTTTGTCAAGCAGTCTTCATTATTCTTTCTTCTCGCTATGACTGTTTAGCCATAGTGAGAAGAAAGTCCAAAAATGTCAGTACCCTCCCTTATCTAGATTGACTCTATCCTGTGATTTTTGAATTTGGTGCTTTAAGCAGTTCATGTTGGTAGTGAGGGTATTAATTTATCATCTGCAAACTAGTTTAAAGACCCCCTAAAAATTGGTGATTTTTACATTTTGATTAATTAGGTAACATACCGTTGTTATATTTCATTCTTCTATGTTCTTCCTCAGCCATTCCTTTCTGTAGTTTAATCTAAAATTGTAAAATCCTGATGAACAAGGTTTTTTCTTTAATAATTTGTTGGTGTTATTTGCAGCATTGCATGTGGGAAGGACAGTTATCTGACGGTAATAACATACAGAAAGTGCTCATGCTTACAACACATTAATTCCCGAAAATAATCTCAGTTTGTAGAGAGAGCATTTTCTTACAAGAGCAATGTTAAAAAAATTTGGGTTGCATTCCCATCCCAGCAGCCAGATAATTTATTTTTCTAAAATGTCTCACAGTGTTTTGGCAAAAATAAGCATTAATGTAACTTATTAACAATATTAGACTGATATTTTTTGGTCTGTTAGGGAAATGGTAATGACTTAAAAATATAATTGCGAGTTAGAAATAAAAAAAATAAAAAAATGTGTGGAGGTACAGTGGCTATGTAAAACAGTGACATAGTTGTTTACATCACTGTTAAACAGTGTTTATGTAAAAAAATAGGTTCTGAGGTTATCCTGACTCCATTTACTCTTGTTACCCTCTATAGTGCAGTTCACTGTAATTTTTGATAGCCTCTCCTCTCCCAAAGTTGCACTCTGAAATAGTGCTGCTTATTCCAATGCCTTGGGACGAGTAGCTCATTGGCAGGTGTTTGAATGCCTGAGATTCCCTGTTGGAAAAAAAATAAAATAAAAATTTAATGCTCATTAATTCTGTTTTTCAGTCAACTGCTTTCAAAGGTGTGTTCTTTTTTTAAATTGAATTTTAAGGGATACTGCAATTAATGAGAAAACTTCTAAATTGCCAAGCCAAGCTTGAAATGCCACCAAACAGATAAAATTAATAACAGAGTGAAATTTTGAAAGTATCTGTTTATTGCCTCAAAAGTTATTTTTCTAGCCACAGATAATTTATATCTGTGCTAATTTTCTGTAGCTGTTTGTACTGGCACAGAATTTCACCATGTGAAACTCTGTGCCATGTATTGTTTTCACCATGTATCCATGGCTGTGAAACATTACAGTTATGTGTACCATTTCTTGTATATTACAAAAATATACACTTTATAGATCCTGCAGCTAATGATGTTATAAGAAAGAGTGCATGGTGAGGGACTCTAATGAACTGAAATTAAACTGAAGTGTTGTTATAAAGCTTCTCTTTATAAGCAACTCACTCTCAGGAAACTATCATTTCATGACGGTGAGCATCTTTTAGCTGTAACTGCACAGCGGCACTGATCAGCAGTAGTTTTTGGTTTACATTATTATGAGCTTTTTTTTTTTTTTTTTTTTGTGCATAATTGATTTTAGTTTACTGTGTACATAGTCTCAATTTCTCATTTCTTTAAAATGGCAAATCAGAGAGATCAAGTGAATCAGCAAGTGTTAATACATGAAAAAGATAAAAAGCTATTAATAAAACTTTTCATTGGAAACTAAATTGGGTATTCTAAAAGGAGAGCACTAGATTTGCACTACACTATACTTAGTGGTTTTGTGGGAAAAAAGTGGATGAAAATTGTAAATAATGTAAATATGGTATATGTGTAAGGTTCTGTAATTTTAAGGTAAATTTCTTTCATTTTCCTGTATGCATACTATTATTTTATGTTTTATTGGATAAATTAAAGTTTACATTTAAAGGTTTAAATGTTTCTGCTACATTTACTACTAATACTGGTCATGCAAACCAATTAAAATTATATACATCATTTCCTATTGACCTCAATTAAAAGTACTAAGCAGGGAAATTCTGGGGTTTTTTTTTATAATACAGGAAAGCTTGGGGGCTTCCTTTCACCGTTTGGCTCATACTTATAATCACACCTCTCATTGTAATAATTTTAATCTGGTTATAATAATTACCATTTCAATGAAAAGTTCTTTATAATGAAAATATTTCCAGGTCCCAGCTGATGATTTGTAAATTCCATTTGAAAAAATTAATCCTGTTGCAAAATTCAGAATGATAAAAAATTATTTCCACATATGCCAAAAATATACTTCTTTACTCAGTGCCAGATCAAGGCATATACCAAATAAGCCATGGCTTGGCCCTCACTGTTCCTTCGTGGTGGATCTCCCATTTCCTTTTGTGAAGATAAAAATGTATAATTACATATTTTGAGGCCTATTCACATGCTTTGGTCCCCATGATGTCTAAATTCAGCCCTGGTTTTACTTATGTGAGAATTGAAAATGACACTGTATGACCTCAGTATTTCAGATGTGGCTACAGGAGGTTTCAATTGGGGGGGGATGAAATTTTTAAAATACAGCGAAGCTCTTTATGACATCCTCTTTTTAATCACTTTCTAGTGATGAAGATGAATAATCTAGTGTGGTTGAACAAGAAGTTTCAGTGAAAAATGCTCATCAAGGATTAGACTTTGTACATCAATTTTTTTCAGGCGCAGCCTAACTGTGAAAGTGAAATAACTGCTATCACGCACCCTCATAATTCTCTTTTAAAACATGCTCTATCATTGTAACGGTGTGTTTTGACAGAGTATTTTAAAGTATGAAACAATTTTCTTGTTAGATCTTGATAGGTATGTAGCCTCTATAGTAGAATTTACAATTTAATTACTGCACTCTACTATCATAATTTTCTACTATCAATCTTTTTGTATTAGTAGTATTACATTAAATTTTTAAGCTTTTACTTGTTTTGTTGTTGATTTTATGAACGATCGATATAACGTCCTTCTGATATTATGACTGTTTTTCTCATTCCTTATGGGTTCATTATATAGAGCTTCGGCTGTATGTAGCAAAAAAATTTCAGTTTCACACCTTTTATTAAATTTTCCATGTTTGTGAATGGTTGTGCTCAAATCCAATTTGGTATGGTGCACTAACATCCCCCCCCCCTCAAATTGAATGATTATGATAATTCACATGGCACCTCCATAGCGAGGTGGGCAGGAGCAGCAGTGCGTAGCGCACACTTCTTGATTAGAGCGGGGTTGGAGCCCATGACCACCGCATATCCCCCGAGTAATATGGCCTTAGTTGCTAATGCTCCTAAAAAAAAGACAAATAACAATAACAATAATTCACATAACTACTTAAAATAAGTAGGGGGAGGTTGTTTTGACTCTCCTTGTAGGGAAGGAAAAACCATAGAAGTGATAATCTAATTGAATGCAGTGCACGCATTTGTAGTACGCATAATTGTGCCAGATGGTACTTAAGTGCATAAGAAAAATTTTAATTTACGATTTATTACTGTGGTTGTACAATAACTTTACAAATTTATTTTAAAGTACTACTTTAATAGAAAGGGTGAGAATACATTACCATGTAACTTGAATATTTAAAAACAAAAAATTAAAGTATTACTATATCTACTTTTGTAGTTCGTGTTTTGTCATTTTATTTGTTATTAATATTTTAGTAAAATAAAGTGGAAATTACTACTTCTATGTATTAGAAAACTGTAGCTGAATTTATTTGAAAACAATGTTTCTTTTGAAATATTTTTTTAGCAGTATTCATTATAACAAAATTTTGGTTCAAACAAAATTTGTCCACAACTAATAAGTTCATTGTAATGGGATACCCTTGTCTTCATAAATTACACAATAATAAGTCTAAATAAAAATGTATTTCATTATATTGTTAAAATTATTTAAATTATGTTTTAGTGCTTTTCCCCACTAAAGCTGTGAGGAAATAAAGTACTTACAGGTTTAGAACTCCATTCTGTTGCCCTTGCTCAAGATTCCCTTAACCCCAGGGGCTCACATCTGGTGAGTATGGGCTTGGCACACCCAGGCTCCTGAGCTGGATATCATCATTCTTCTCTTCCTTGGTGATTCCCTTTTATTTCTCTCTCTCTCTCTGTCTCTTGGGGTAGTTCAGAAATTTTTTTTTTTTTTTTTTTTTTTTGACTGTGCAGCATAAGCCTCAGGCTTCCTTGCACCATATGGCTAATAATAATAATAATAATAATAATAATAATAATAATAATAATAATAATAATACTCCAGTCTGTTTTTTTGAATTAAAATTATGGCACAGTTTGATTATGAACCTAAATTGTAAGAAGTTGTTTAGCATCAGTAATATGCAATCACTGTTTGTTTATTCATTGTTGCTTGCATTGAAGCAGAGTCCTTAACATAATCCTTAAAAACTTGTCTTTCATAATCGTTATTCAGTGACATAATGCCCAACAGCTGTTTTCAGGTTTCTCATCTTTCTCAAAATGTTAACTCTTTCTGGAGTATACATTCACACAGTATGGCAAAAAGTAATGAGATTGAATTTAAATAAAGCAAAATATGGATAAGGAATTATTTTCTTACTCACCTCAAAAATAGTCCACGAGGGACCAAATACACTTATTACAAGCTCATACAAGCTCTAGAAAGACTTGAAGAACTTGTCTGCTGTGATGGTATTTAGTTCTGCTGTCACATTCTTCTGAATATCATAAACGATATCAACTTGATATCCTTTAATTTCAGCTTGAGAAGAAAAAAAAAAGTCTGCTGGAGCCGAGTTAAGAGAGTAAGTTTGAAGGTTGAGCATTATGAGGCAAAAACATCTGCACGTTGATCGATGTGTAAGAAGATGCATTGTCATACAACAGCTACCAACCAGACTGTTCCAAATCTGGTCACATGTGCTTGATTAGGCACCTCCACAGCCAGGTGGGAAAGAGCAGCAGTGCATAGCACACGCTTCTTGATTAGACCGGGGTTCGCCCGTCACCACCAAATACAGAGCATGCAGAAAGGTCAAGGGAATGACCACCGCATATTCCCGGAGCAATATGGCCTTAGTTGCTAATGCTCCTAAAAACCAAATAACAATAACAAACAATGAGCTTGATTCTTGCCAATGAACATTTCAGTACCTCTAAATAGTAATCCTGCTAGAAAATTCCATAGGATTATACCTTTGTGATCAAAGAATATGATCAGCATGGTTCTGATGCAGCTGCTTGAACAAATTCTTTGCCAAGCATCCAGTCATCAGAGTTTTCCCTCATCACACAAACAGTATACACTGGTAATAAAAGAGGCCTGCTCCGGATTCATAATGTGCTCCGGATTCATAATGCGAAAACATTTTTTATTTTGTTGCACAGAGCATTAAACTACAATACATAAATAAGCTTTTGGCTGGGTAGCAGCCTTCATCGGATTAAAATACTTCAAGTATTTTAATCCGATGAAATATTTTAATCGGATTAAAATACTTGAATACTTCAAGTATTTTAATCCGGTGAAGGCTGCCACCCAGCCGAAAGCTTATTTATGTATTGTAGTTTAATGCTCTGTGCAACAAAATAAAAATTTTTTCGCAGTATACACTGGTGTTCAAAGAAAGTGCATCATCTAGGAATTTCACATTTCCAACCATTTTTTATGATGGTATGTTATATTAATGATTAGCATCACAAATAGAAATAAAACAAAAGATATTTATTAATAGCTAAGGCAAAGCTAAGTAATATTTGACAGGTGCTCTCAAAATATTCCGAAATGAGCTTTTGCAACCTTTATACAACAATTTTGGTAAACACGACAATTATGACTGAAATGTTATCTGTAGCCTCAATTTGCTTCAATTTTATCATTTTAATTGAAAACAAAATGAAAAGTTCACCAGGTGCAAAACTAATATTTAGTTGAACCATCGATGCATTGGCAAGATCAATTTCTGAAGATGATCAACTGATAGTTTGTGGTTCCAAACACGAATTATGGCTTCCTGAAGTTCACAAAGGGTCTTTAGTTTCTTTCTGGCAACTGCAGATTCCACACAATGCCAACAGTTCTCTATAGGATTCAGGTCTGGGCTGTTTCCTAGCCAGCTAAGAGTTGTAATGGACCATTCTTCCAACCATTTTTTCAACTGTAACAAATGTAAACACATTACTGTCAAACCTATAATGCAGAAATGAAGCTAAAGTAACTACAGAAGTGCCTACTTAAACTTTTTGCCTGATGACAAGGAGCAGAGGCTTCCTGAAAGATGCAGTTACTTGGCAGGTTGAAATGGCCTTTCAATATAGCCAGGTATCCATTGGCATTTACAGAACCTTTTTTTAAACTGCAGATGACGTACTCTGCAATATGAAATGCACCCCCATATCATTTGGTTGGTAGGGAATTTCACTGTAGACACCCTACATTCTGGATGGTATTCATCACCACGTCTACGGCGAATCGTTTGTCTCCCATCAGAGCCATGCAGGTTGAATTTCTTCTCATCCCAGAAAATAACTGACTTCCACTGCTCAGGGGTCCATTTGACATGCACCAAATTAATCGGGCCTTTTTCATTTTTTGTGTGAGGAGGAGCTTCTTCTTAGGTCGATGAGCTACAAGTCCATTTTTGAAGAGGCATCTTCTGACTGTTACTGCACTTGTTACCACTCCTGTATGTTCATCCCATTCTCTTTTCAGCTCAGACGAAGAAGCTTTACGGTTTTTATGGCATAAGTGCTTCAAAGCGCGGTTCTGTTTTGGCATAGAGACTAGTTTGCACCCTGTTCCTTTTTTCCTATCAGCAGAACCAGTATTCTTGAGTTTGAAAAGAAATCTACTCACTGTCGACTGATTACCAAACACTATAAGCAATATGACGGGAAGAACATCCTTCCTCATGTAAAGCAATTATAGCACTCGTGGCGTCAACTGCATGTAACTTGCCATCCTAACACAGGCAAAGAATGACTACAACTCTTGCAAAGCGTGCTTATATAGCTGAAAGTAACAGCTGATACAACGTTACGTCATCACCTATGCGTGTCAGTCTTATCTGATGCAATCTGTAAGAAATATTGCCATATACTTACGTTATTCGGATGACAATTACAATTTTAAGGGGTGATGCACTTTCTTTGAACACCAGTGTAGAACACAAACTGTGCTCAAATTTTTCTTTTTCCCAAGTCTCTGGTAATTATGGGTCTTATTGATTACTTAAAAAAAAAAAGTAAAGTGCAGCCATTATCAACCCACTGCAGGATGGAAGCCTCCTCAACAATTCATGCTGAGGGAAATGGACCATAATCTGCTACGCTGGTCCAGTGCAGGTTGGCAGTCGTCTGTATTCAGGGGCTTGAACTGTGGTCTACTCAAAGAGCGTGTTCTACTGCACTCCCGCTACTTACTCGTATTTAATTTCTCAACATTCTCTGTTAATTGGCAGTCACTTGCTGGTCAGTTTTACACTCTGTCCGCCTATTTGGGGCTGCAAGTCATTTTTAGTTGTACACTTCAAGGATCATCTGCTATATCTTCTCTGCCCTCCTGTTTTTTTTGTTAGTTGTTGGTTCATCGGCTTCTGTGGCCATAATGCACCTCCCAAAGTTTTTTGCATTTCACTCTGATCCAAGCCCAAGGCGGGATTTGAATCCGCCACCTTTGGGTTGCCAGGTAGGCACTTTACCTGCCCCGGTCGGCCTGCCCGCATTAGAATTCTTAAACCATCAAAATGTTTGTGCTTGGGACAGTGCCTCGTTCCCAAAAGCTGTTCATAACATTTTGTATATTTCATTGGGACTTTTCCCCCAACTTTATACAACTTAATCTTGATCTGCTGTTTCATTCTAGTTTCTGATAGTGATGTTAGACATGATGCACAAAGAACATCCATACAAATGAACACCTTAAGACCAACTGGTTTGGGTTGGCATCTGCCAAGGTCACAATTCTGTGCTTATCTTGCACACTGTAGCGGAGCAATACTCACATTATACGTTTTTTTTTTTTGTTCAGTCTTGTTACTTTTGTGCTTCTGTTTCATCACCCTTCATATACATGTGAAGGGTGATGAAATTGCTCTACCCTTTAGATAGATAAAACAGAATGACAACAAATAAAAGTATTTTGAATATCTCCTGCAACACTAATACACTTTTCCCAGTGATATTCCAAAAATTTTAATTCCTGCCAAAAAAAAAAAAAAAAATTTGTGGTTGGCTATCCAACCAGATGTACACATCCAACACTGCAGATATATCCACTACACTCCATGCTTTGTTGTTTTGATTCAGGATCAATGTGATAGAGCTGTGTTTCATCCATTATTATGCATCTATCACAAAAATATTCAATGGCATGGTATACAGGGAGAAGATTTACTTTCCAAGGCCAGCATGCACTTCTGATTGGGTCAGCATTCGAGGCAGCTTGCTGCACATTTTTTTTTGACATTTTCTGGAGTGGTAGCAGATTTTGGAGCTCTTGGCATTTTCATCTTTATATGATCTTTGGTAATTCAAAAAAACCAAGAGCATTTAAAAATCCTTCTAATTTTCCTGTTTTGTTTAAAAATGCTTGGATGGATGTTTATGTTTCCTGAGATTGGGCTGCCTCCCTAAAATCCACTCATGTACACCTTCTCGATGATAAGCCCTGTTACTTCACTTAGGTGGCAACGAAAATGTAGAGTAGTTCTCTTCAAGACGCCTGGTCAGCGTGAAGAGGAAAAGACCAAACCCTCCAGCACATGACAGCACGATGAAACAAATGGCCTTCAGTCCCCAGCGGCTCTCACTCCCCCTCTTACAGCAGCGAGAGGATCAGAGTGGAAGCAGAGGGTGCTAAGAATCTCTAGGTACGACCAGGCTGCCAGGCATGGAAACTGAACTTGGCTTCTTACAACGTAAGATCGCCCAGCGGTGAAGACAGGCTATTAGTGCTCGAAAAGGGATTAGAAAATGTGAATTGGAATATCATCGGTTTGGCTGAAACAAGAAGAAATGAATCATTTATGAGTTTATCAAGTGGAAATCTGCTGTACACCAATGGAAACAGTGAAAGGAGCGAAGGTGGAGTTGGCTTTCTGGTCCATAAAGATATAAAAAACAACATTTTGGAATTCAAAAGTACATCACCAAGGGTGTCAAGACTAATACACAGGATTTCTAAGAGGTACAAGCTAAAGGTTATATTGATTTATGCATCAACATCGAGCCATGATGATGAAGACCTTAAAGAAATGCACACCAAAATTGAGTCTTCTAGATGAGCAGAAAACCCACTACACTATCATTATGGGAGACTTCAATGCTAAGGTTGGAAAAGGACAAAACAGTGCAGAAAGGGGAACTATAGGAAATTTTGGAATTGGTGAAAGAAATGAAAGACTTTTGGAATTTGCAGAATCTCGAGGATTGTCAGTAATGAACACTTTTTTCAAGAAAAGGGTGAACAGGAAGTGGGCATGGATTAACAACTAATGAAATCTACTTCATCCTCACTAACAGAAGATATATCGTGAATGATGTTGCCATTCTGAACAAGGTAAATGTTGGAAGTGATCACAGAATGGTAAGATGCACACTTGATATAGATGTAAGAAAAGAAAGGGAAAAACTGACTCGAGAAAATAATACGAAAGTCTTTGAGATAACAGAAGAGGAGAAAAAGCAGTATGTACTGGAACTTAAGAACAAGTTTGAGCTTCTGCAGACTGCAGACTGCTCAGGACCAAGATATTGACGAGGAATATTACAACTTTCTGAAAGTGATAAAGCCCAAGAAACCTATAGGTAAAAAGAAATCCAAAGAAGAAAAAATTAGTCAAGAAACACTTGTTAACATGAACCAAAGACGACAAATGAAGAGCAAGAAAAACACTGACAAGGAGAAAATTGAGTATACTGAGTTATGCAAAGCCATTAGAAAGAGACTCAGAGAGGACCTAAGAAGATTGAACACAAAAAAAAGTAGAACAAGCATTAAGGAACTTAAATCAGTAGCCATAACAAATGATACTGAAACTGAAGAATTGCGATGGTGTACTTATAAATAGCAGAGAAGGCATAATTCAAATAGCAGAAGGAGTTACTATAAGGAGTTATACAAGGAGCGAGGGAATGATGCCAGCAGTGGGGAAGATGGATCACAAATTAGTGACACATACATGATATCCTTCCTGATCAGGTAGAACATGAGTTGAAGAAAATGAAGAACAAGAAAGCCCCGGGAGAAGACAAAGTTACTGTAGAGTTGTTAAAATTGGGAGGAAGAGACATGACACAAAAACTGGCAAGGCTCCTCACAAAATGCATTAGAAAAGGTGTGATGCCTAAAGAGTGGAATAATGCAATCATAGTTTTGCAATCAAGGAGATAAATCAGAAATTAGAAATTATAGACCAATTACCTTGTTATCTCCCATCTACAAGTTGTTCACAAGGGTCATTACTAACAGATTAGAAACAATACTTGGTGAGAATCAACCAAAAGAGCAAGCTGGCTTTAGGACAGGATTCTCAACTATGGATTTCCTTCACATAATGTCACAGCTAACGGAGGAAAGCAAATGAATATAAAACACCATTATGCCTGCATTTGACTACATACAGCATAAGGAAAAGTTTTGGGCACTGGAAAGACCAGGCATAGATATCCCATATATTATGATTTTGAAGAAAATGTATGAAAATGCTACCTCCTTTATTAGACTAGACAAAGACAGTAGCAAATTTAATATTTAGAAAGTAGTTCGATAAGGAGAGACGATATCTCTGAAGTTGTTTACTTGCTGCCCTTGAGGAAGCGTTCAGAAGATTAGACTGGTTGCAGAAAGGAGTCAATGTGAATAGAGAGAACATAAACCATTTACAATTTGCAGATGACATTGTGGTCAAAAGCAACATTTCCCAAAGAATTAGAGGAAAATCTTAATCAGTTATGCACAGTTAGTAAGGATTTTGGACTAAGATGAATATGGCTAAAACAAAATATGCCACAGAAACTGACATAATGATTGAAGGAACAGTAATTGAAAAGGTGGAGTTATATACTTATCTGGGACAAGTTATTAGCTGTAATAATGGTAAATGGCTGGAAGTCAAGAGAAGAATAAATTTTGGATGGATAGCTTTCATGAAATATAGGCACATACTGAGGAGCAATATCCCAGTTTGTCTGAAACGTAAAATAATGAGCATTAGTAGAGGCATAGGATGCAAAAAAAGCAAGCTTATGCAGCATCAGCCACAAAAAAAAAAAAAAAAACCGCTCCCATTTCACCCCTCCGTTCGTTCCAAATACCTGTCCAGATATATAAGAATGCTATCTCCTTTATTAGACTAGACAAAGACAGTACCAAATTTAAAATTGAGAAAGGAGTTCGGCAAGGAGACAATATCTCCTAAGTTGTTTACAGCTACCATTGAGGAGGCTTTCAGAATATTAGACTGGTTGCAGAAAGGAGTCAATGTGAATGGAGAGTACCTAAACGATTTACAATTTCCAGATGACATTGTGGTCATAAGCCACGATCCCAAAGAATTAGAGGAAAATCTTAGTCGGTTATGCAGAGTTAGTAAGGATTTTGGACTAAAGATGAATACGACTAAAACAAAAGTAATGATGAACTAGTCTGCCACAAAAAGGGATATAATGATTGGAGGAGCAGTAATTGAAAAGGTGGAGTGATATACTTATCTGGGACAAGTAACTGGCTGTAATAATGATAAATGGCTGGAAGTCAAGAGAAGAATAAATTTTGAACGGATAGCATTCAGGAAATATTGTCACATACTGAGGAGCAATATCCCAATTTGTTTGAAATGTAAAATAATGAACCAATGTATACTCCCCACAATGACTTATGGAAGTGAAACTTGGGCACTCACCAAAAGAATGAAAGAGAAGCTGAGAACGACACAGCGAAGAATGGAACGAGTTATATTGGGAATCAGACCGTTAGAAAAAAAAAAGAAATATGGATTGGGCAGCACACTCAAGTAAAGGACATTCTTATCAAAACTAAAGAACTAAAATGGTCTTGGACAGGACACATAGCTCGAAGACATGAAGACAGAGGGACTAAGAAAATAACAGAATGCTACCCAAGAGGAGCTAGAAGAAAACTTGGAAGACAACAACGGAGATGGACAGATTAAATTCATGAGTTTGTGGGTAGTAAATGGATGGCCATCGCACAAAACAGAAGGAACTGGAAAGTTGCTGGAGAGGCAATTGAAAATTGCTGCTGCTGATGATGATGATGATGACAGTGTTGTGGCCTTTTTTTTTTTTTTTTTTTTTTTGACATTTTCTGGTAGCAGATTTTGGAGCTCCTGGCATTTTCATCTTTATATGATCTTTGGTAATTCGAAAATACCGAGAGCATTTAAAAATCCTTCTAATTTTCCTGTTTTTGTAGAAAAATCATAAAAATTCTTGGATGGATGTTACTGTTTTCTGAGATTGGTTTATAATTTTTTTTATTTTAATTAATCTTAATTATTTAATTTAATTGTAATGTAAAATAAAATTTATTTAATCTTACCTTACAATTAAACGTTCGATAATCCGTAAAATTTGGCTATCTAGAAGAGGTCTGACATCAGTTATTCTGGATAACTAACGCTCTACTGCATTGAGTTAACAACTTTTATTAACTCTGCTTAAATTAAGGAAAAACATTAAAGTCATAAAATAGAAACAACAAACCATTAGGTTTCTTGAAATATTAAAAAAATCTAAAATTACTTCAGTGTTAGAGTTGATAATATCGTTTAGCATGCAAATATTAAAATTTATGCATTCCACATTATTTCTGCCTTGTTTGCCTACCGATAAGCCAGCAAAATCTGTTTGGAACATATATATTTTTTGAAATAAATAAAAAAATCATAAATAAAAACCATTTTATGTAATAAATGAAATATGATCAATTAGATAAAGAGATTCTTTATCCATCAATCAAAGCACTTCACAAAAATAAAAACAAGCATGAATGCGGTGAAAGAACAAACTTTTCCAAAATTCTCAAATATTTTTACAATCATGTGAGAAAGGTGGAAAGGTTTGTTTTCATATAATTATTCTGGGAAAGACAAAATATTCTTCCCAAACACACTTGCATTAATTAGAAAGTAGTTTAGAAAGTTTAGAGGCAAGCATAAATGTACATTTTGTTCAACTAGAAGGGCATGAACATTTCTTTATTTTCAATCTATTAGGTTTAATATGTTGTTACTTATATATAATGTATTAAAGTAGTAGTAGTAGTGGTGGAATGTGATGCAAGAAAGCAAGAGTATGAGCTTATGCAGCATCAGACAAAAAAAATCACACCATTCCCTCCAAATCTGTCCAGTTCCTCCTTAAATTTATTTAACCTGTCAACTTCCACAACGACAGATGGTTAATTGCTGGAACAGTTTGTTCCAGCAATTAACCACCCGCTGGCTAAAGGCAAATTTCCGCACATCTATTCTATATCTGTCCTTCCTCAATTTCAATTTATGCCCCCTTGGGTTCATAATCTGAACAAGGAGAAGGATCCCATCAGAATTCAGCGTGCTCACCCCATTAAAGGCCTTATACACCTCAATCAGGTCACGCAAGTGCCTAGTCTCCAGCCACTGCAATTTGCAGAACTTAAGCCTCACTTGGTAAGAGAATCCATTCATTCCCCTCACCAATCTTGTCCTTCTCTGTACATGCTCAAGCAAATCTACATCCTTCCTAAAATGAGGCCTCCAGACCTGTATGCAGTACTCAAGGCATGGCCTGACCATTGCCTTATACAAAGGGACAATCACCTCCTTTTTCCTGCTAGCAAAATTCCTATATATCATTGACAAAACCCCATGACATGCCCTAGCAGCCTGTCTGCATTGCTCAGAAAACTTCATATCTGCCTGCACAATTACTCCAAGGTCTTTTTCATTTTCTACCACCTTAAGTGTAGTACCACCCTTTGTGAATTGGGGATACATTTGCACATCTCCAGTCCATGGGGA
The DNA here is from genome assembly GCF_048544385.1 of Mastigoproctus giganteus. Taxonomy (NCBI): domain Eukaryota; kingdom Metazoa; phylum Arthropoda; class Arachnida; order Uropygi; family Thelyphonidae; genus Mastigoproctus; species Mastigoproctus giganteus. Next base: position 149,515,864 of record NC_143579.1, on the reverse strand, counting down.
CCTCCCCTGAGTCCAAGGATGCTCTCATAATTATGGCTAAGGGTGTGCTTAGTTACTTTGCAGCCTCCTTTAATATAACTGGCCATCTGCCCAAATTTTCTAGATCCTTTTGCAGTAGCACACTGCCATTACTGTCATTAACAACCCTACCAACCTTTGTATCATCTGCAAACTTTGAACTAAGTCTGATATACCTTCATCAATATCACTGATAAATATACAAAACAACAGTGGACTCAACACCGAATCCTGTGGGACTCCACTAATAACATTAGTCCACGAAGAACAGCACCCATTGACTACCACCCTCTGTCTTCTCCCACTCAACCATTCTTTTATCCATTGTAGCAACGCACCCATAATACCATTCTGCTCCAATTTGTACAATAGTCTTCCATGCGCAACAGTGTCAAAAGCTTTCCTGAAATCCAAATATATGATACTAAAATTATTTTTTGCATCCAGTTCTTTTGTAACCACATCATAATATCCTATCAAATTTGTCAGACAAGACTTTCCCTTAACGAACCCATGCTGTGTCTGAATTATTGCTGTAGTCTTGTCTAGATGATCCTGCCATGCATCTAACCAGTGACTCCATTATTTTACCCGGAACAGAAGTTAAACTAACTGGTCTGTAATTACTCGTGTTACCCTTCGATCACCCTTTGTGAATTGGGGATAACCAGATCAAGAGTATTACCCTCTCTGGTTGCCTCTCGAACACGCCCCTGAGTCCAAGGATGCTCTCATAATTATGGCTAAGGGTTTGCTTAGTTGCTTTGCCGCCTCCTTTAATAAAACTGGATAGAGCCCTTACACCGGAGGTGTCTTTCTTATGTTTAACTTCAACAATTTAACCTCCACTTTGCTCTCAGTTATTACAGAATCATTAAGCACCCTGCTATCAATTTAGCAGAAAGTTATCAATTTGATAACCTTCTGCCATTTTCAAACCTTAATAACTCCTCATGTGTGAATGTAGATGAAAAAGAGTAGGAGACCAGCGGAATTACTTAACAAGTACAGGTCACTGTTAAAAAAAAGCCGTGAAGTAGGGTTGAAATTGAAAGTGTCTGCAATTCTGCCCAGACACGATAGGAGGGAGTATATGATGAGAGCCTTGTCGATCAATTCGGCCCTGGAGGGATTGTGCAAGGCTCAAGGGGTAAAATTTTTTTCAGCCTGGACTGTACTTGTTAACAGGAGAGATTGCTTCTACAGGGATGGGATACACTTAAATAGAAAGGGTGCAAGAATATTTGCTGATGCTATCGAGGCAGTGTTAGGTGGTTCGGAAAACTGCTAGCTTGGGGGGAGACAAAGACTAATAGATTAACAGCAGCCACTGGCAGCTGTTAATCTATCAGAGGTGAAAGAGATTCTTGCACTGCTTCTATTGAAATGAGCAGAAGCCTGAAAAACAAGATGCAGGATATTTCAGAGACTGCTGGAAGTCATTGCGGTACAAATAAATACATGGGTTGTGTTAGGGTAGCTAAGAATAGAAACAGGTGCATGTATATATGCGTGTACACCAATGCTAGGAGTTTAGTAAATAAATTTGATGAATTTGAGGTATTGCTCAAAACATCAAAGGCAGATATTGTTGAGATATCAGAGACGTGGTGTCACACAGATAAGGAATGCAGAACTGGAATTTGGGGAGTACAGCATCTGCAGAAAGGATAGACAGGATAGGAAAGGAGGAGGTGTTATGCTATTAATTAAGAAACACATAAAATCCAAGGAAGTGAAGCCAGTCGACATCGATGGACAGGGCAGTATCGAGTCAGTTTGGTGTGACATAAGCATAGGTAAATCAAAATTGAGAGTAGGAGTGTGCTATAGGCCTAATGACTCTGATGAGTATAATAAGATACTGTACAGGGAAATAGAATGGGCCAGTAAATCAGAGAGTCTTATAATGGGGGATTTTAATTTCCCAGATATTGACTGGAATTTGTGGGTTGGTCACTCACACACTAGCAAGGCTTTTGTGGATTTATTGGATGATTGTTTTCTACACCAGCACGTTCGGGAGGCAACTAGAGGGAGTAATACTCTTGATCTGATTATCGATAGTGATTCTTCATGCATTAAGAATCTGCAGATAAAGGAACCACTAGGTGGCAGTGATCACAGTGTGCTGAAGTTTGATTTACTCAAGGAGGTAACTACCATCAGAGGTAAAGGGAAGGGTTTTTACTTTCGTAAAGGGCCGACCGGGCTAGCCGAGTGTGTAAAGTGCCTGCTTGGCAACCCAAAGGTCGCGGGTTCGATTCCTGCCTCGGGTTTGGATCAAAGTACTGCAAAAACTGGAGGTGCATTATGGCCACAGAAGCCTATGCACCAACAACTACCAAAAAAAAAGCTTTCGTAAAGGCGACTATGATGGTCTGAGACAGTATTTAATTTCTATACAGTGGGACCAACTGATGATGTTACCAACAGCAAATTCAAAATGGGAAGCATTCAAAGAACGTATCTTGGAAGCTACTAGGCTTTACATACCAACCAAGAAATATTGTTCAAGGTTCAGACCTAAATGGTTGTCAGATGAACTAATGAGACATATGGCAGAGAAGAAAAATGCATGGGATACATAGAAATTAATGGGTGACATGGATACCTATGATAGATATACGTTGGTCTGTAACCAAGTCACAAAGGAGTTAGGCAAGCAAAGGCAGATTATGAGAAATCCTTGGCAAAGGATGCAAAGAAAAACAGAAAAGAGTTCTTTACCTATTTAAACTCAAGAAGGAAAGGAATGAATCAGATTGGTCCACTGGATGTTGATGGTTCAACAGTTGAGGATCCTGCTCAGGTGGCTAACAATCTAAACGAGAATTTTGCTTCTACAGTCACATATGAGGAGTTATTCAGGAAGGGGAATGTCGTAGGTGAAGTAAACATTGGCAGTGAACTAGATGATTTTCTAATAACTGAGAGGAAAGTGAAGGAGAAATTGTTGAGGATAAACATAAAAAAGGCACCCAGGGTGGGTGGGATCTATCCAGTTATATTAAAGGAGGCAGCAAAGGAAGTAAGCAAACCCCTAGCCATAATTATGAGAGCTTCTTTGGACTCAGGGGAGGTACCCATAGACTGGAGATGTGCAAATGTAACCACAATTCACAAAGGAGAATCAAAGGCTGACACAAGTAATTATAGACCTGTTAGTTTTACTTCGGTTCCAGGAAAATTAATGGAGGCACTGGTTAAAGAAGCACTGCAGGATCATCTAGACAAGAATTCAGTTATAGCTCAGACACAGCATGGTTTTGTTAAGGGCAGGTCTTGTCTGACCAGTTTGATTGGATACTATGATGTTGTCACAAAAGAACTGGATGCAGGGAATAACTTGGATATTATATATTTGGATCTTAGAAATGCTTTTGATACTGTTGCGCATGGAAGACTGCTGCACAAATTGGAGCAGTGTAGCATTGGAGGCAAATTGCTGCTATGGATAAAGGGATGGTTGAGTGGCAGAAGACAGAGAGTGGTAATCAATGGACACTGCTCAACGTGGACTAATGTTATTAGTGGAGTTCCTCAGGGTTCAGTGTTGGATCCATTGTTGTTTTCTGTATTTATAAATGATATTGATGATGGTATATCAAGCTTAATGTCCAAGTTTGCATACGATACAAAGGTTGGCAGGGTTGTTAAGGACACTACTGATGCTATGCTGCTGCTGCAACAAGATCTGGAAAGGTTGAGCAGATGGGCTGAGAGATGGCAAATGAAGGTTAACATTGACAAATGTAAAGTACTACATATGGGAAACAGTAACCCCAGATCAACGTATCAACTCTGTGGTACTACGATGACAGTGGTAGAGAATGAAAAGGACCTGGGGGTAATTGTGCAGGCAGATATGAAGTTCTCTGAACAGTGCAGACGAGCTGCAAAAGTATCTCATGGTGTCTTGTCACTGATATACAGGAATTTTTCTAGCAGGGATAGGGATGTGATTATTCCCTTATATAAGGCATTGGTCAGGCCACACCTTGAGTACTGTATACAGGTCTGGAGGCTTCTTTTCAAGAAGGATGTAGAGCTGCTGGAATGAGTACAGAGAAGGGCAACAAGATTAGTGAATGGAACAAAGGGTTGCTCTTACGAAGAAAGGCTTAAGTTTTGCAAATTACGGAGTCTGGAGACTAGGCATCGGCGAGGTGATCTGATAGAGGTGTATAAGGCTTTGAATGGCTTGAGCATGCTCAATGCTGATGGGATTCTTCCTCTTGCTCAGAATAATCACCTGAGAGGGCATAAATTCAAATTGAGGAAGGACAGATGTCGGATAGATGTGCGGAAATTTGCCTTTAGCCAGCGGGCAGTTGGTTTGTGGAATAGACTTCCATCACTTGTTGTTGAAGTTGATAGTCTAAACAAATTTACGGCTCAGCTGGAGAGGTATTTCGAACGAACGGAGGGGTGAAATGGGAGTAGTGGCTGTGTTTTTTTTTTTTTTTTTTTTTGGCTGATGCTGAATAAGCTTGCTTTCTTGCATCGTATGCCTCTACTAATGCTAATGCTAAAATACTCATTCAGTTTGTTTGCTATCTGAACAGAATAATCAACAGTCGAACCATCGATATCAAGTGGACGAATCAGATTCATCCCCCTTCCTTTTAGAGTGTATATAAGTAAAGAAATCCTTGCTGGTTTTCTTAGCATCCTTTGCCAAAGATTTCTCATAATCTGCCTTCGCCTCCCTAACCTCCTTTGTGACCTGATTATAGACTAGCTTATATCTGCCATAGGCTTCTGAGTCTCTGGATAATTTATATGCATCCCATGCATTTTTCTTCTCTGTTACGAGTCTCATTAGTTCATTTGATAACCATTTAGGACTAAACCTCGAACAATATTTCTTAATAAGTATGAAACTTTTAGTAGCTTCTACGATTAATTCCTTGAATGCTTCCCACTTAGAATTTGCTGTTGGTAACATCGTCAGTTGATCCCACTGTACAAAATTTAAAAACTGTCTGAGGACACTGTACTCACCTTTACGGAAGCAAAAACCCTTTCCTTTACCCCTGATGGTAATTATATCTTTAAGTAAATCCCACATCAGTACACTGTGATCACTGCCACTTAGTGGTTCCTTTATCTGCAAATTCTTAATACAAGAATGATCACTGCTGATAACCAGATCAAGAGTATTACCCTCTCTGGTTGCCCCTCACTGCTGCAGAAAAGATCCAATAAATCCACAAAAGTTTTATTATTGTGTGAGTGGCCAACCACAAGTTCCAGTCAATATCTGGGAAGTTAAAATCCCCCATTATAAGACATTCTGATTTACTAGCCCACTCTATTTCTCTGTACAGTTGTTCATTGCACTCATTCGAGTCATTAGGCCTATAACGCACTCCTCTTATTTTTGCTTTGGTGGTGCTTATTTCACACCAAACTGACTCAACAGTGCACTGTTCATCTATATCAGCTGGATGCACTTCTTTTGATTTTATGTTTTTCTTAATTAATAGCATGATACCTCCTCCTTTCCTATCCTGTCTATCCTTTCTGTACATATTGTACTCCCCAAATTCCAATTTTTGCATTGCTAATATCAGTGTGACACCACGCCTTTGATGTCTTGACCAACACTTCAAATTCATCAAATTTATTTACTATACTTCTAGCATTGGTATACATGCACCTATTCCTATTCCTAATTACCCTGACACATCCCATATACCCACCAGTTTCACGATGACTGCCATAAGTCCCTGAAACCCCCAGCACCCCTCGCTCCAGTTCGCTACTTATTCTAATAGAAGTTGTGCAAGAAACACCTTCACCTCTGCTTGCGGCTACTTTTAACATTTTAGTCTGTGAATTCCCCCAAGCTAGCAGTTTTCCAACCCACCTAACACTGCCTCGATAGCATCAGCAAATATTCTTGCACCCTTTCTATTTAAGTGTATCCCATCCCTGTAGAAGCAGCCTTCCCTGTTAACAAGCACAGACCACGCTGAAAAAAATTCTACCCCTTGAGCCTTGCACATTCCCTCCAGGGCCGAATTGATTGATAAGGCTCTCATCATGTACTCCCTCCTATCGTGTCTGTGCAGAATTGCAGACACTTTCAATTTTAACCCTAACTCACGACTTTTTTGCAACATTGACCTGTACTTTTTAAGTAAATCTGCAGATTTCCTACTCTTAATGTTATTGGTGCCAACGTGTACAACAATATCACTTTTTGTGCCCTTAAAAGATGATATATGCTTTACAACGTCATCAACGTTTGCCCCTGGCAGACATACCCTGGTTCTGTTCCATCTATCCTTTTTACACAGTATATTCCCCATCTCCCTGACAATAAAGAATCACCAACAATAACTAGTTCGTTTTGGACCAGCGCATTCTGCCTTGGAGATTGCCGCTCTGTTGCCTGATGCCCAGTAGTGAGCTCTGGTGCTGAGTTGTGCAGCTGAGAGCTTGACGGGCCCCTCATATTAAATTCTTCAAATGCATCTACCCTACACCTCAAGCTCTCATAGACGCCCAGTAGAACGCTGAGTTGATGCCTAATTTCTAGACACTCTCTGCACCTGGCATGCACAAAGACATCCTCCTTGGCTAGATCATGTTCTGTTCCAGAGAGTTCGGCAAACATTTCAAAAGTTTCACATTTTTTAGGCTGTGATGCGTTGGAGAATCGCCCCCGTCCCCCCTTAGTTCTTCCCCTGAGTCACAGCACTCCCACCACTTTGTGGCCGTTGCTTTTCTGCTCTAGTCTGGGGCATGATATTTTTAATTAATTAAATCAATAAATTTAACTAACTAATTGTCAATACTACGCCATAATACCGCATTTAGGATTCTAATAGAATCCTAAATGCAGTGATGCGTATTACGCAATATAAATAAACGTTAGAGCTACCTAGTTACCGCAATTAAAAATTTCAATTCCATACGACTCTATACAAAAAACAATGGCTGCAAGATTCGAATGAAATAATGGTTTTACATATATTAAGTAATAATCTACTAAAACTCTTTATCTAAATTAAAAATAAAAATAACCAGCGTAACTATAAGACTACGTATAAAGTACAATATAAAATAACAATTAGGTAAATAAAAAGGCAAACACATCGCTTTTTCAGAGCCTGTAATTCACAGCTGTAATTTTTTAAAGAGAGTCAGCGCCCTCCTGACTCTGTTTGAAGTAAGGGGCATTAAGTAATAATGCCCCTTTTAGGAAATCAGTGAACTTGAATGACAAAACTAGGTATATATATATTGGAAGGTAGAGTAAATTTCAGTCATTAACCTTCAACCAAAAACAAAACAAAAAAAAATGAAATTTTTTTCTTGTGAGTCACCTAAGAAGTCCTGCATGGTTATTGCTGGTGTAAAAGAGGTGTGCCATAATAGGTTTCTCTTTTCATCTTATTAATATGTATGCTGAAAAGGGTGCTGCAAGCCTTAGTACAAATGATGCAAGGAAAAAAGCGTATATGGCTTCAAGAAAAAAAAAAAAAACTATCCACCTCATTTTTCCATCCCTTATAATAGTTTGTTTAATTCCTTCTTAAATTTATTCAGCTATCCACTTCCACAACACCAGATGGAAGTTTGTTTCTACAATCAATCACTCTCTGGCTGAAGGCAGAGAGTGATTGATTGTAGAAACATTGCCCCAACCATCCTTTTTCAGTGTTTTAAGTTTATGTTCCCCACTCCCCAATCTTGGTTCTCTGAGAAAGAATAAGGATACCATAAGCATTTAGCTTACTCAATCCATTTAAAGCCTTAAACACTTCAATCAGGTCTCCATGCTGGTGCTTGGCTTCCAAGTGCTGCAATTTGGAGAGGCCTCTCATTGTGGCCTCTGTAGCCGAGTGGTCAGGAGCGGGAGTGCAGTAGCACACGCTGAGGTTCAAGTCCCTGACTGCTAAATACGGTCAATCTGCCAACCCACACTGAACCAGCATGGCAGATTATGATCCATTTCCCTCAACATGAATTGTTGAGGAGGCTTCCATTTTGCATAGGGTTGATAATGACTGCAGTTTACCAGTTTTTTTTTTTTTTTTCCATAGTGGTAAAAAAAGGGGCACAAAAGGCAGTGCATGGGCACAAAAGGCAGTGCTTTTGTGACCATGACTAAATCATGTCACACTTATTTACATCCATTCCATCAGTTCTATATCCTTTTTAAAATGAAACTTCCAGGCTTGTATATGCTACTAAGGATGTGGCCTAACTGTTGCTTTATACAGTGTTTAAGGCTGGCAGAATTCATAGATATCTTTGAGAGATCTAATTGAGCTGTCCTATCAACTGATCTGCACTGCTCAGAAAACTTAATGTGAGACTGTACAGTTGCCCTTCAGTCTTTTTCCTCGTATCACTGACTGGATTGAAACTCAGGCCTTTTCCACCGAGCATAGGAAAAGTTCCTTTCTTTCTGAGTTTCTCGACTTCCTTGTCTGTAGTGTCACCCAATTGTTATTATTCAAGGATTACTGCTGCCTGTACATAGTACCATTGCATTTATCACCTCATTTGCCTAATTTTTCTAGGATTTATTGAATTAGCATTCCTTGATTCCTGTCATTAACCATCCTGCAAACCTTTGTATCATCTGCAAACGTAAACAATATGCCTTTATCAACATTGTTATTTAAATACTTTAAACAGTTCAGTAAACAGCAACAACACAGCCCAGCACTGAACCCTGGTGGATTCCACTAATAACATTAGTTCAAGTAGAACAGTATCTATTGATAATCGCCCTTTGTCTTCTCCCACTCACCCAACCCTTTATGCATAACAGTAACCCAAATGTTACATTGCTGCAATATGTTCAGCAGCCTTTCATGGTCAACAGTATCAGAAGCTTTTCCGAAATCTAAGTATATGGTGTCATTAATATTTTTTGCATCCAGTTCCTTTGTTGCAGCATTACCGTATCCAATCAGATTGGTTAGACAGAATTGCCCATTAACATATCCATGCTGTGATTGCCATATACCTTCATTCTTGTAGATGGTTCTGCATTACTTCTTTAACCGGTGACTCTATTATTTTCCCTGGAACAGAATGTGTATGTTGTGATGGTGTATAAGCTTGCTTCTCTGCTTAAATTTTGCACTACTAAAATTAATGTTCCCATCACACTAGGCAACTTATCATCCTGACATTCTTTTTTTATTGTTTTGGAATGCAATTTTTTTACGGCCGGATGCCCTTCCCGACGCTAACTCTCACCCTTTATTCGGGCTGAGGATATGCGGTGGCCATTCCCTGACCTTCCACATCCTCCGTATTTGGTGATCACAGGCTCAAATCCCGGTCTAATCAAGAAGCGTGTGCTATGCACTACTGCTCCTGCCCACCTGGCTACGGAGGCGCCTTCATCCTGACATTCTATATTTTGAAAACCACGCCTTTACTTTCGGAGTCCTACTCCAAGAGAAAAATAAGAGAAAGAGCTATATGAATTTTTAGAAGCTTTTCTCGTACAGCCAAAATCCAGCCATCCCAAGCCTTTTAGAAATACATTCACATATATAAACATATTTCAAGACTGTTTCAGTTACTGTGTATGAATTGTCTCAGTCTTTCAGTGGGACTGTACAGTTGCAATGGTGTTGCTATCTCTTATCTGTGTTTCTAGGTAAGAGCAGATGCAAGAGTAGATGGCACTTGTTAGCTCCTGTCATTGAATTTAGGGTGACATAGGCTAATAGGTGTAATCCCCTGTGAAACTGATTCAGTGAGCTCGCACACATTTGGTGAACTTGCTCTTAAACAGTTTAAGCAGAAATAGAAATACAGGAAGAACCATCAACACCCTTCTCTTATCCCTACAAATAACTAACAACAGTGTATCCCTTATACCAGGATGGCCACATGTTCTCAAAGGTCAGAAAGTTAGTGAATGGCAAATGAGACTTAACCAAAACTTTCCATGCTCCTTTACATTCCTGCTGTTTTCTGGAACAACCTTCCTTCATACATATTTCCTGAAAATTACAGTCTACAGAAGTTTAAGTCCAATGTCAACAAATATCTTCTTTCGTCTTCTCAACCTCCAACCCAAGCAGGTACTAAGTACTATAGGTTCTAACACCTCTCGTGTTTGGGGTTTACATAAAAAAAAAAAACATTCCTATGGAATTCATTACTGTGCAGTGCTGTTGAAGGATTTCAATATGTATTAGTCATTACATGGGTAATCTTTGATTGTAAATTTCCTATGTGGGTAATTCAAAAATTTGTCTCCTTCCCTCCCAATTAATCACCAAAAGAAATTTTGCCAAGAGGAATTTATACATGTACATTATTAATATTAATGTTTTTATAGATCTTTACTAACATTAAACGACCTAGAGAAGTCTTTAAATATTATTCTTTCAAGTTTGCCTTCACTCCACATAGATTAAACTGATAGGTTAGGTTTGCTTATGGATTCCCTGATGTTGTCATCTTCTCCCATATTTTAGTAGATAGAAATTTAAGGTGATTATACTTTCTGCAATTAAAATAAATAAATAAATAATGAATAGATGGCAATTAACTGTTTACCATTTTTAGGCACACTCTTTTAGGCTTGTAATAATTACTCTTTGTGCATAAAAAAATACTAAGGTCATTCATTTTCAACAATTTTCTCATTGAAATAAATTATTCAAACACTTTTATATATTTTTCTAAAGACATAATTATCTTACTGTAATAGTAATTGAAATTGTTAATGGGTTGCTGAAGCATAGTGATGAAACTACCACATCACCAAGTCTACCATCACAGGTGGGATCAAAGATTTGGGGGCCTGACACCTGTTTTGGTATGGTTATTAAAGATAATGTGTGGGCCGATCTGCAATCTTGTAAGGACACCCAGAATTTCTAGTTACACCACTGCTGGACCATTCATTATGACTTTACTTATTATTAGTGGCATGGTAACTCTAATAACATTAGCCCTTAATGAGATATTATTATAACAGAACCCCTCAAACACACTTGCATTATTGTAATATACATTTTGATTAGATCTCATCATTACCCTCATGTTTCCCATAGATTGAAATGTGCGAGTTGCAGCATCTCAGAGGAAGTACTGCAATCCTGTACATGGGAGATACGATAACTGTACACAGGAGTCATTGTAATCCTATCACATGGTTGTGTATAACTCTTGTTCTGGGTGCTGCTTCCCTCAATAAATACAACAGATGCATAAAAATGTAAAGGAACATGTGCATTTTTATGCGTTACCATTACGACAATTCCATATCTCGTCATCTTAATGTGAATGGGGGTTACAATGCCAGCAAAGAATTGTGTAGTGTCACCTCTCACTGCCGCACTTCCTGTTTCCTCCCTGTTGACCAGATAAGTGAAAAATGCACACATGAAAAAAGCCCACATGTAAATTCCGCACAGAAAAAACCCCACTGTCATAAATGCTCGCATGAAAAATACCCACATGGAAAATTGCAACACAGATAAATGCCCACACATATAAATGCTTACATAGAAAAATGCTCGCATTATTTTTAGTTTACAAAAAAACAAATTATTTCATATTTCAAAACACAACAAAATGTTGAATTTATATATTTTATTTTTACTTCTATATGATGTATTTTAATATAACTTTTGATATAAAACTTTTGATTTTAATATAAAGTAGAAAATTTGGATGTAAATGTTTGTAAGGGAAATCACAGGAAATAAAATGCTCTGGTTTTATTGCAACTAAAGCCTTTTATTTTGTTTATAAAAATCTCTGTCTTACAAAGTGAACAGTCAACACTTTTTGTTTTTTTTATCAACAAGCAACTAATTCAGACATATTTCAGTGATTTATTTATTTGTTAAGGATTTGAATTGAAATTTTCATTACTATAAGTTAGACAATCTCTGCAAATATTTCAATTTGTCTTCTACCTGCTCATATTCCTGCACAAAAGTGGCAACCAAGTCATATGCAGTGCATCATATCTTCTCTTTTTCACCTTTAGACGGACCTGCCTGTGTATTAGCCAGTGTCATCTGTGGCAATCCTGGTTCCTCTTCAGTCCATCAAACAAAAACCACAAGCTGGGATGACTGCAGTGGAAAAAGGAATTAAGTGCATTGTGAAATCCCTCACAGCAGTTTGTAGTTTCAGGCAACTGTTCAAGAGGTGCATCATGATGATTCCGTATTCTTATTGGAAACTGGGGATCTCTACCTGCTGCACCCTCAATGTATGTGGAAAAGAAGTACATGAGCACCCCATTATAGCTGTCTTCATCTGGAAATGTGGCGGCAAGCTCATCAAAAACACTCCTCATATCATGAGCTGGGCTAATGCAGCAAGAGACTTCAGCTTGAGTTTTATATTTATACCAGTTTCAAATTCAGTCTCCAATTCAGCATTGCTGAGTTTCCTGATGAGACTCTGACACAGATGGAAATAGCACCCTTGGACCTCAACATGTGGAAAGGCAATCCTCGCTGCATTCGTGAAAGCCTTCTCAAAATCCCCTGAAACATTTTGAGGCACCAGATTTGGAACCAACAGCTTCATGATTTCAAACATTCTATTATAAGTATCCAAGTTATTTTTCTATAACAAAATGTAAATACATGGCAGATGTGAGTTATCCACCTTGGCATGCCATGTATACAGTTGGTAAAACATGTTCGGAACTTTATTAAAGGTGCCATCTCCATAAATTGTATCTTTATTCAATTCAGCCAAGAGTTCCTTATCACCTAAAACCAGAATTCTGTCTGGATCATCCACACCAGAATCATGAAGTATCAGTTGACGATTCTTCTCAGGAATGTCAAAATTTATTGTTGTTGGATTAGGCAAATGACCGTCTTTTCTGTGATTGAGAAGATTTCTCCCAAGGGATGATTGTTTGGGCATATGGGCCAGTACATCCTTACTCAACTCTCACAACACATTCCCCATCACATTGCAAGGAGTATAACCACTCTCATGTATTGCCTCATTATGCTTCTGGCAACGTTGGCATCTGCTTTTTGAGGACAGGAATCATGACAGTGTTCAGTTGGTTGTTGTACTATGTTGCCATCTTTTGTCTTCATAACTGAATGACAATTGAGAGTGTAGCAGGTAGAGATCCCCAATTTCCAATAAGAATATGGAATCATCATGATGCAGCTCTGGAATGGTTGCCTAAAACTACAAACTGTTGTGAGGGATATTTGACAATGCACTTATTTCCTTTTTCCACTACAGTCATCCCAGCATGTAGTTTTTATTTGATGGTCTGAAGAGGAACCTGGCTTGCCACAGATTGACACTGGCTAATGCACAGGCAGGTCTGTCTAGAGGTGAAAAAGAGAAGGTATGATGCACTGCATAACTTGGTTGCTAGGTGCCTCCGTAGCCAGGTGGGAAGGAGCAGCAGTGCATAGCACACGCTTCTTGATTAGACCGGGGTTCGAGCCCGTCACCACCAAATACGGAGGATGCGGAAAGGTCAGGGAATGACCACCGCATATCCCGGAGCAATATGGCCTCAGTTGCTAATGCTCCTAAAAACCAAAATAACAAAACAAAACTTGGTTGCCACTTTTGTGCAGGGATATGAGCAGGTAGAACGGAAATACTTGCAGAGATTGGCTAACGAAAAGTAATGAAGATTCTATTCAAATCCTTGACAAATAAATAAATCACTGAAATATGTTTGAATTAATTTCTTGTTGATAAAAAACCAAAAAGTGTTGACTGTTCACTTTGTAAGACAGAGAAAAAATAATTTATTTTTATAAATAAAATAAAAAGCTTTAGTTGCAATAAAACCAGAGCATTTTAATTCCTGTAATTTTCCTTACAAACATTTACATTCAATTATTCTATTTTATATTAAAATCAAAGGTTTTATATCAAAAGTTACATTAAAATATATCGTATAGAAGTAGAAATATAATATATAAATTCAACATTTTGAAATAGGAAATAATTTGTTTTTTGTAAACTAAAAATAATTTGAGCTTTCTTCCATGTGAGCAATTTTCCATGTGGGTATTTTTCATGTGGGCTTTTGTCAGGGAACCTTTCTCCCCTATATGTCGTCATCAGGCGTTACAGAAAATAAATGGCTATTTCATAGCCATTTATTTTTTGCTTTTATTCATTGAAAAAAGTTCTCTCTAAAATCCAGTAAAACTACCAGATTGCTAACAAAAAAAATTGTTGTGTACCACATGAATTAAAGTGAAGAAAAATTCTCATCACTGGCCATTGACCGGTTTTTTCTAGTATGATTGGCTGGTTTCACAGAAAAGTGCTTGCTTTTTATTTTATTTTCTATTTTTTGTTACCTTTGATGTCATTAGATACTTTGTCAGTGTATCTTCAAAGCTTGAGTTGCAATGCTTAATATTGCTAATTTGTTGATTCAAATTAAATACTTATCATTGTATTTTATAGTGCAAGAATTTCTTAGCAATGCAGAAAGATGCCTTTTATTGCTGTAAATCTGCCTTCCAATAACATACAGATTTATCCATTCATTCTCTTTTTATCTCTTTTTTTTTTTTTTCCCCTTCTCCTTTGTTCATACTCCTGCCATTTTTTTTATTCCTTTCTTCATCGCTTGAAACATCAAGATATCAAATTTAAATTACACATACACCCTTATATCAGCCTTTGTGCCTATTGTTTTGATTATTATTTTTTAATTAATGGTATTTAAATTATTTTGTGATTTCTGTTTTAATTATATACAGCACATGCAGAATATGGGAGTATATCTTACATTATTATTATTTTACTTTTTTTTTTTTTTTTGTTTTTTTTCTCCTCATTTCCAAATTCTCAATTTTTTCAATGCTACTTGATTAATGCCGCTGGTTTACTGAAAATTGTAAGCAAATAAATAAATTTCGGAGGGCATTATATAAAATTCTTAATGAACTTTTATTTTTAGTATTATCAAATCTCATACTGTCTAATTTGTAATGGTGTAATGTGTTTATTGTGCAAATTGAGAATTTTACACATGAGCATATAATTCCCCCCCCCCCCCCACTTTAACCATTTAAAAATAAACAATAACTACAGTACATAAAATATAACTAATCATAAAACTTTGAAAAGAGAATGATGTTTTCAGTACTGCAAAATAGTAATCTCATCCAAAAAAAAATTATTTTATTACTTTTTCCAATTCACAAAACTGATACAGTTTCAAAGCTGTGCACTTTCTTGTTTTCCACAAACAACCTTTTTTTCTGTAATGTGCAAAATTTTCTGATCAGTTTCATTCAAATGGTCAGAAAAATGTTAATACTTCTAATATGCATTACTAATATTTATTTCACTTATTTGTGAAATTAAAAAAGCAATGAAAAGGTTTGTGAATTTTATAAAATAATATACATATTTTCATCATCATCATCAGCCATTTTCAATCCACTGCAGGATGAAGGCCTCTCCAGCAACTTTCCAGTTCCTTCTGTTTTGAGCACTGGCCATCCATTTACTACTCAAAAACTCATGAATTTCATCTATCCATCTCCGCCTTTGTCTTCCAGGTTTTCTTCTAGCTCCTCTTGGGTACCATTCTGTTATTTTCTTAGTCCATCTGTCATCATGTCTTCTAGCTATGTGTCCTGCCCAAGACCATTTTAGTTCTTTAGTTTTGAGAAGAATGTCCTTTACTTGAGTTTGCTGCCTAATCCATGTGTTTCTCTTCTTATCTAACAGTCTGATTCCCAATATAATTCGTTCCATTCTTCGCTGTGTAGTTCTTAGCTTCTCTTCCATTCTTTTGGTGAGTGCCCAAGTTTCACTTCCATAAGTCATGGTGGGGAGTATACATTGATTCATTATTTTACGTTTCAGACAAACTGGGATATTGCTCTTCAGTATGTGACTATATTTCCTGAATGCTATCCATCCAAAATTTATTCTTCTCTTGACTTCCAGCCATTTATCATTATTACAGCTAATAACTTGTCCCAGATAAGTATATGACTCCACCTTTTCAATTACTGCTCCTTCAATCATTATTTCCCTTTCCGTGGCATACTTGTTCATCATTACTTTTGTTTTAGCCATATTCATCTTTAGTCCAAAATCCTTACTAACTGTGCATAACTGATTAAGATTTTCCTCTAATTCTTTGGGATCGTGGCTTATGACCACAATGTCATCTGCAAATCGTAAATGGTTTAGGTACTCTCCGTTCACATTGACTCCTTTCTGCGACCAGTCTAATCTTCTGAAAGCTTCCTCAAGGGCAGCAGTAAACAACTTCGGAGATATTGTGTCTCCTTGTCGAACTCCTTTCTCGATTTTAAATTTGCTACTGTCTTTGTCTAGTCTAATAAAGGATGTAGCACTCTCATATATTTTCTTCAAAATCATAATATATGGAGTATCTATGCCTTGTCTTTCCAGTGCCCGAAACATTGCCTTATGCTGTATGGAGTCAAATGCCTTTTCATAATCCACAAATGCCAGGCATAATGGTGTTTTATATTCATTTGCTTTCTCCATTAGCTGTGATATTACGTGAAGGTAATCCATAGTTGAGAATCCTGTCCTAAAGCCAGCTTGCTCTTTCGGTTGATTCTCATCAAGTATTCTTTCTAATCTGTTAGTAATGACCCTTGTGAACAACTTGTAGATATGGGATAACAAGCTAATTGGTCTATAATTTCCAATTTCTGATTTATCTCCTTTCTTATGCAGCAAAACTATGATTGCATTATTCCACTGCTTAGGCATCACACCTTTTCTAATGCACTTTGTGAAGAGCCTTGCCAGTTTTTGTGTTATGTCTCTTCCTCCCAATTTTAACAACTCTACAGTAACTTCATCTTCCCCCGGAGCTTTCCGATTCTTCATTTTCTTCAATGCATGTTCTACCTCATCAGGAAGAATATCGGGTATGTCGTATGTGTTGCTACTTTGCAATCCATCTTCCCCACTGCTGGTATCATTCCCTCGCTCCTTGTATAATTCTCTGTAGTAGTCTTCTGCTATTTGAATTATGCCTTCTCTGCTGTTTATAAGTACACCATCGCTATTCTTCAGTTTCAGTATCATTTGTCTTTCTGTATTACTGCTCATGGCTGCTGATTTAAATCCTTTGTTTTCCCTTAATGCTTGTTCTACTTTTCTTGTGTTAAATCTTCTTATGTCCTCTCTGAGTCTCTTTCTAATGGCTTTGCATAACTCAGTATACTCAATTTTCTCCCTGTCAGTGTTTTTCTTGCTCTTCATTTGTCGTCTTTGGTTCATCATGACAAGTGTTTCTTGGCTAATTTTTTCTTCTTTGGATTTCTGTTTCCCTATAGGTTTCTTGGGCTTTATCACTTTCAGAAAGTTGTAATATTCCTCGTCAATATCTTGGTCCTGAGCAGTCTGCAGAAGCTCAAACTTGTTCTTCAGTTCCAGTACATACTGCTTTTTCTCCTCCTCTGTTATTTCAAAGACCTTTGTATTATTTACTCGAGTCAGTTTTTTCCTTTCCTTTCCTACATCTATATCAAGTGTACATCTTACCATTCTGTGATCACTTCCAACATTTACCTTATTCAGGACGGTAACATCATTCACAATATATCTTCTGTTAGTGAGGATGAAGTCGATTTCATTAGTTGTTAATCCATTTGGACTCTTCCATGTCCATTTTCTGTTCACCCTTTTCTTGAAAAAAGTGTTCATTACTGACAGTCCTTGAGATTCTGCAAATTCCACAAGTCTTTCACCTCTTTTATTTCTTTCACCAATTCCAAAATTTCCTATAGTTCCTCTTTCTGCGCTGTTTTGCCTTTTTCCAACCTTAGCATTGAAGTCCCCCATAATAATAGTGTAGTGGGTTTTCTGCTCATCTAGAAGACTCTCAATTTCGGTGTACATTTCTTCAATCTCTTCATCATCATGGCTCGATGTTGGTGCATAAATCATTATAATCTTTAGCTTGTACCTCTTAAATAAATGCATATTTTATGCATATATTAAAAGTGATAGCATTTTTCTGATTGCTCTCACTTTCATCAAAGAACATGAAATTAGATTTTTCATTATCACTTAGTGAATGTGATTTATAGTCATAGTTGTCCATATTTATGTCATTAAAAAAATATGCTGCTATAATAAATATTTTAAATAAACTAAGATATATTGCTCAAATTTTCAGCTTCCAAAAGTAAATTATAACATCTTTGTATACAGTGTAAATTAATTTCACCAATTTTCCTGCACTTTTTTTCTTTCTTTGATCATATGTATTTAATCATCTTAATCACATATTGTATAATACATATATCAGTTTCTATCTTTGAATATTTTTATATGTTAAAATTCTAAATATTTTAACAGAACATTATGAGTGCAGTTTACATAAATTTTATAAAATATGCTGTACAAGAAATCGAGTCATTTGAAGCATTTAAAATTGGAAACTCCCTAAAAATTTCTTGAATTTATAATTTTCTGCATTTTCATTTTGTACATTGATGTATTTCATTTCATAAATTTTAATTAAATAAATGTCATTTTGTTCTTTTTTTCTGCTAAGACATTAAACAGGCCTTTATAGAAGGTAATGTGAAATTGCCTTTCTGATATAATGTTAGCTGTTAAAAATAACAGCATTTGTTTTTAATGCTCACATATTTTTCAGTTGTAAATACAAAAATTATTTTAGCTTTACAGTGTGCATGGTATTATGAAATGTTAAATTTTTTGTATGCTGTTTGTTTTTCATCCAGAGGAACAATTTTTTTTCTATGTTTGTTGTGCTTATTCTTCAACATATATTTCTCATGTTTTAATAGTATTTTTATTAATTTGCATATATTGTTTTCTTTATTTAATGGTAATTTTGAAATATTTACATAATAAAATTTTATTCTCCAAAATTATCATGGTATTATTTGCAATTATCTAAAATAATATATCCTCCATTTACTGTATACTTGAATTTCAATGCATTTCCATTATCATGTTTATATAATATAATTTATGAAGTTAACCATTCATAAAATAAATTGTGCACACTGAGGAAATATATGTCCAACATACATATTAAGAGATTTAAGGGATGTCACCTTTTCCTTTTGCATTTTCATGTGTGTATGTAAAATATCCATGCTGTTATTTCACTTGCTTGCTGAACATAGTGGGATAAAACCATTCTGCCCATATTTATTAAGTGAATTGAGTAGTTCAGACATGAATCACCATTGTAATTCATGTGTTTTCCTGCTATATATATTTTTTCACTGGTGTCTCCCATTGAAATTTTTTTTGATTCAGTGTTATACTTAGATCCTGTTCCCAACATGAGTTTTGAAAAACATTTATTAAAGGTTAAGTTGCTTTGTATCTAAAATAATACTCACAATGAGTTAGTACTGCACCCCAGACGTTGCAAATGTTACAGTGTGCACAGCAAGGTATCCAACTCTGTGCATTTATGGTGCAAAGTTGCATATAAGCATATGTAAACAAATTAAATCTGACATTTGAGAAACTCTGTTGAAGGGAAATCCATTAGAATTATTTAAAAAAAAAAATATATATATATATATAGTAAGTTAGCAAGCTTACATGATGTAACAATCAATTGATTGTACACTTTCCTTCACCACCCTAAACAGAAGAAACATTGAGAAGTTGAAGCACTGTATAAAAAAAGTAGTAGCCCATTCTAGAAATAACTCCCTCTTTCCCCCCACTTATAATAATGCCACATATAATAAATCTTAATGGCAACAGTCATCTGTTATTACATGAAGGTCATTGTTATCATGTGTTTAGATTTAATTCTTCATTGTGTTCCTGTCCTATTGAGCATTGGTATTCATTATTTTCTTATTTAGAATTCTAAGGTCATGACCTTCAAAATGTAATTACTTTTAAGGTCATTTTTATGGAGCTAGATATCACCAATAATACTTGATACTGAAATGATTGAAGTGATCGTTAAGGTTTTCAGGGTAAAGTTGGAGGAGGGGCTACATTTCATTACAAGGTGACTTCATATTTCAGTTGTTCTAACCCATTCAAGGATATGTATGCTTATACACAGTAATATTTGTGTTTTTCAATGTCATTTTGATGGCACTTCAGATAATATGTCCATTTATGTAGAAATCATCTTGAAACCTTCCACTAGGTGCATCACTTATGTGTGTTTCCAAGTAATCAAGACAGTTTATAATAGATGGCAGCACAAAGGCTTTAAAAATTGATGGTAAAGATTCCACCTGTAGTCTCAATTATCCAATTTTGGATAACTGAAGCTGGAATTCAGAGATTTCACCTTTAAAATTGTGAAATTAATTTTAAAGTTGTGAAATTAATTTTTAATTAATTATTCTTTAATAGATCCAGAAGATGAACTAGAATCAAAATGATAAATTTAGATGTAGAAGATATTGTTTTACAAATTTATGATTTTTATGATTTTTTTTTTTTTTTTTTTTTGGTTCTGATTTGATTTTTAGTAGTATTTCACTCTAATGTTGAGCAATCAAGGTAAATTGAGAACAAGTTAATATTTAAGTGCAATTATGTGTAAAGTTTTTATTTTTATAATTTTTCCAAATTCTACAAAAAAAATTCAATCCTAACCAGAGCTGGCCTCTAGCAGAAGACTCACTACATTGACTCCACTCATCTTCAGCAGATTCACTCTTTCATGAATGAATCTGCCCAACATCTGTGGACTGATTGTAGTGAGTTAAATCTCACTTTTCTTAGTGACAGGAAGTGGTTTGTCATGGTGCTAGCAACTGCTATAGATCAGAAATGAGAACAGAATGGGAAAAATAATAACAAAATTGCTCCCTCCCCAGTGTAGTTGCTTTTCTGCAAGCTTAATAATTAATCATTTAAACCTTTAAGATTTGTTATCTTTCCTTATATGTGAAGACTCGGCTGATCTTTCTCCTAGAGTTGAACTTATATATTCAACTTAGGATTATTATTGTTATTATTATTATTATTATTATTTAAATCAATGCAGTATTGAGGAAGCTTGTTGTGAAGATGACAACTGCTCCATATAAGCAAACTGTGCCATTGTATGGGAGAAAAACTTTTTATCTTCTTATTAAATAAACCTTGAAACTAAAATAGAAAAATGATTTCTATCTAGTTATCTTTCATATTTCTTTAAAGATTTCTAAGTTATTTTATTTTCAAGTTTATCCTACCTACCATTCTTATTTCATGGAAGATAGCCATTTAGGATTTTTTTTAGTCTTCTGCTGCTGTAGAGTGACTACTAACGTATGCACAGTTCTTTAAAGCCTCATTATTTTTTGACTGTGATTTCAATGATAACTGAATCGTTAATAAAGTATTTTTCACCGAAGCCTTTCTTCTTTTAAAGTAGCAAGTCTCTTTTAAACACAGTCAAGTAATATTTTTCCATTCTGTAGTTGCTATGAAATAGCATAGTAGAGAACGTTTTATGAAACATTGGTATGAAATTTAAAAAAATCGAAGAACAGCAGAATCCACGAGTGCAGATATGTTTAACCCTTAAACACTGTGGATGGAAATGCTGTTGTATACCTTCCTTGGTGATGCAATAACCATTCAGAGGATCACTTGCTGTGGTACATACATGGTTTTCAAATTATGATATACTGCTTATTATTTTGAAGTCTGAAAGACTTCACCATAGTATTGCATTATTTTTCCCTATATTTTTCCATAATTTCTCAATTTGTTAATACTTCTCAGGAATACATACATGCTGATCCTGACTTTGAAAAAAGTTTCACATCAGCAAAATTATGAAATTGATAGTGATTTTTGATAAGTTACAGAAGAAACAGGAGAAGAAGAGCCAGAATCAAGGATAGATTATTTCTGTTGTAGTAACATGGGTACAGATTTTTTTTTTTTTTTTTTATGTAAACCCCAAACACGAGAGGTGTTAGAACCTATAGTACTTAGTACCGGGCTTGGGTTGGAGGTTGAGAAGACGAAAGAAGATATTTGTTGACATTGGACTTGAACTTCTGTACACTGTAATTTTCAGGAAATACATATGAAGGAAGGTTGTTCCAGAAAACGGCAGTTGAATGAATAAACGAGGAAGATGAAAAGTTGGTTCTGTGAGTTTGAAGTTGGACAGTAAATGGATGTTGGCTGTTGGCGGCATGTGTTCTGACTGTTTTGAAAGAGAGAGCAGGAATTATAGAAGCTAATTCAGAAGAACAGTGCCCATGGAAGTGTCTGTAGAAGAGGAATGCAGCGAAACAGTATGAGACAGCGAGTGCAGAGACTCCGTTAGAGATGAGTCATTAATTAACCTAACCGCCCTCTTCTGAATGGAATCAAGAAGCCTGAGAGAGGTTTTGGGGACATCACCCCAGATGTGGGAACAATATTCCATGGCAGGGCGGATTTGTGATTTATACAGAGTGAGCAGCTGTTTGGAAGAAAAGTAACGCCGAGAGCGAAAGAGACAACCAAGTTTTTTAGATGCAGAAGAAGCAATATTTGTAATGTACTTGTGCCAAGAGAGATTAGAAGTCAGGGTAATCCCCAAAAGAGATATATCATTTTGCCTAGAAATCGGAGTGTCACTAAAGATAAGCATAGGCGCAGAAGAATCCTTTTTGCGAGATATAAGACAAAACTGAGTTTTATAAGGGTTGAAATCCCCACTGGAGAATTACCTGAAGATCGGCATTTAAGGAATTGGTAGCAGATTTTCAAGAAGTTGAAGCTGATTAAGCCGGACAAGGTTTCTCAAAATGGAAAGTCGAATGCAATGTGCTGTCATCGGCGAAACTATGGATAGGATTTCCAGTCAATGGAAAAAGGTCATTAATATACAAGAGGAAAAGAGTGGGGGGAAAGAACTGAACCTTGGGGGACACTGGCATTAGTGGAGAAGTTAGAAGACAGAGAGCCATCTACCATCACCCTCAGTGAGCGATCAGAGAGAAAACTGGATGACCAATTACTAAAAACAGTTGGCAAACCATAAGATGGAAGCTTGTTTAGAAGACCTTTATGCCAAACACGACCGAAAGCCTTTGAGATGTCAAGAGCAACTACTTGTGTTTCACCGAACCTTTCCATTGAATTAGTCCATAAATGGATAACATAAGCCAGAATATCACCAGTGGATCGACTCTGACGGAATCCATACTGGCAATCATTGATCAGACAGAAGGTTTCTCTGTAGTTTAAAATTTGGCAGTTAATTGATTTCTCCATTACTTTAGAAAGAGTAGAAGTAATTGCAATGGGACGATAATTGGATGGGAGGGATTTGTCACCCTTTTTAGGAACTGGCTGAATATGAGCAAATTTCCAAGAAGAAGGAAAAACACCTTTGGAATAAGAAAGTTAAAAAAGGCAGCAAAGAATAGGAGTAAGTTCAGGAGCACAGGTTTTGAGAACAAGTGGAGAAATACCATCGGGACCTGGAGCTTTCTTAGCATCAAGATTTGTTAAAATCCTTCTGACATCCTTTTGAAGGAAGACCACAGGAGGCATTGAATGGAGCGTGTTGGGAATAGTGGGAGGTGTTTTACCAAGATCGTTAATGCATGAGTTGAAAGAAAAATGGAATGCTAGCAGGTCAGCTTTATCCTTGGCTGAAGTGACAACAGAACCATCTGGTTTGGACAGAGGTGAGAGCAGAGATGGGCAAAAGTTGCGGCCAATAGCTTTGGCAAGAGACCAGAATGCTCGGCTACCATTGGGGCAAGAAGCAAGTTTTCTAATCTTAGCCTGTTCAAATTGTAGTTTGGACTTGTTAATAACTGCTTTACAATTGTTGCGAGCTTTGGTGTAGGCAGAAAATGAAACTGAAGTATTAGAAACAAGCCGATTACGATGAGAACTCCACTACATAATTTGATTCACTGCATTCCAACAGTACAAAATGTGCACAGTGAGAGTTCAATGGGAAGCTATGAACTATGTGGAATTACATATTTTGACTGAATTAGTTTTACAGTGGACCAATGAAAAATTGGCAACTGTTAGAAAGAGGCACAATGAACCAATTTCACTGCTATTTGGTTAACTTAGAAAGGGAAGAATTTCAAGCATTTATTAGAGAGAGAGAGAGTGAGAAAATTTGATAAGTTATGTATAAGGAACGTTTTATTGGTAACCTGCAACTGTTGTATGTTTTGGGAAGAAACGTGGATTGATGAAATGCTTATTGCATTTCATGGCAAATATGCATTCAAAATATGGCTTGAAGGTTATGTGCTTGAGAGATGCTAGGACCACTTACTTGTACAGTGCATATTATGTTGGTAAAAATTCAGATGGGATTGGCATACCTTCTAGAAAAAAATGAAAACCAAACAGACACAATTTGTTTTGAGGCTGACAGCATGTATACAAGGGTAAAATAGAAATCTGATGACAGACAACTGATTTTTCAGCATAGAATTAATAAAAAAAAAAAAAATGCAGAATAAATAGTTCACCCTCATAGGAACTATTAGAAAAAATAATAAAGAGGTACTGCAAGCATTTGCAGCGCACACAAATTCCCTAGTCAAATCAACTTTTATGGTTTCACCAGACATTTCACACTTCTATCACACATGCTAACAAAAAAAAATGGCTGTACTAGAAATTTCCTCTATCGCTGCAAGTCATCTAGTACTTAAAATAGGGATGCTGAAAGTATTTGATTTTTTTTTTTTTGCACCAAAAAGGGTGTTGTTGACGGCTTAGATAAAAAATGCACAAAATGTATATACAGCTGAAAAACAAACAGATGGGTTATGGTAGTATTTTTAAACTAATAGACATTTGTGTTTTAAATCCTTATCATCCCTCCGACAACCAAGAATTTTTAACGTCACAAGATATAATTTTATAAAAGAATTAGCCAGTGAACTTGTATGAAACAAAAAAAAGAAAACTTTTACAAAATACTGGAATAAACAAAAAAATTTGCCCGGCAGTTCAGCATGTCCTTCAAAGGAGGAGGAGGAGATGAAGGACAAATTTCTGTCAAAGAAAAACTGGCAACAAGAAAAATATGTAGAGACTGCTCTAACAAGAAAGAAAGAAAGGAAGACATCATATATATTGCATGCAAAAAAAACAAAAAGCTTTGTTTAGATTGCATCTGAAAAATGTATAATAGTTGTATTGGGAAAAAGGATAAATAAATTATTACTGATTGCAGTTTTTTCTGAAAACTGTAAAGCTTAAAATTATCTTGTTTATTATACGTTAATACTATTTTTTTTGCTACTTTGTTGATTTATGCAAAGCATAGATAACAAAATTTTGCATAATGAAATCTTTTGCAGTATATAAAATTTTTAGCATGTTATTTATGCATATGCCATTTAATTCCTATCAAAAAATGCATTTCTAAACATTAAAAATATTTCTAAATAATAAAATTTTCATATACAGGTATAATCAGACAACCTCGATAAATGGAAATTACCAGTTTGTGGATTATAAACCTAAGTAAACATAAAATGTTAAAATTCTAGCATTGATAAAGATAAATGCATCAATAGACTGTCTACATTAGCATTAGTAGAGGCATATAATGCAAGAAAGCAAGCTTATATAGCATCAGCCAAAAAAAAAAAAAAACTCTTCCCATCCATTCACTCCAAATGTTTGTCTAGAACTTATTTAACTTGTTGGCCTCCACTATGACAGATGGAAGTTTGTTCTAACTATCACCCACTGGCTAAAGGCAAATTTCCATCCATCTAAATTCTACAATTGTCTTTCCTCAATTTGAATTTATGCCCCTGAGGGGGTGAGTAATTTGAACAAGAGGAAGAATCTCATTAACATTGACCTTGCTCAATCCATTCAAGGCCTTATACACTTCAATTAGATCACCTCGCAGGTGCCTAGTCTCCAGAAGCTGCAGTTTGCAGAACTTAGGCCTTTCTTGGTAATACCAACCCTTTGTTACATTCACCAATCTCATCGCCCTTTGTACTCATTCCAGCAGCTCTACGTC
Organism: Mastigoproctus giganteus; assembly: GCF_048544385.1. Lineage (NCBI taxonomy): Eukaryota > Metazoa > Arthropoda > Arachnida > Uropygi > Thelyphonidae > Mastigoproctus > Mastigoproctus giganteus. The sequence continues at coordinate 149,489,895 of NC_143579.1, read as the reverse complement.
TTTCCTAAAATGAGGCCTCCAGACCTGTATACAATACTCAAGGTGTGGCCTGACCATTGCCTTATACAAGGGGAAAATCACCCCCTTATCCCTGCTAGAAAAATTCCTGTATATCATTGATAAGACACCATGAGCTACTTTTGCAGCTGTTTTGCACTGCTCAGAAAACTTCATATCTGACTGCACAATTACCTCCAGGTCCTTTTCATTCTCCACTACCCTGAGTGTAGTACCACCCAGTTGATACACTACTCTGAGGTTACTAGTACCCATATGCAGTACTTTACATTTGTCAGTGTTAAATTTCAGTTGACACATCTCAGCCCATATGCTCAACTATTCCAGATCCTGTTTCAGTAGCGTACTATCATTACTGTCATTAACAACCCTGCCAACCTTCTTGTTGCCTGCAAACTTAGACATTAACCCTGATATACTTTCTTCAATATCAATGATAAATACCGAAAACAACAATGGTCCCAACACCGAACCCTGGCAGACTCCACTAATAACATTAGTCCATGAAGAGCAGTGTCCATTGATAACCATTCTCTGTCTTCTCCCACTCAACCATCCTTTTATCCATGGTAGAAACCTGCCCTTAATGCCATACTGCTCCAATTTGTATAGTAGTCTTCCATGTGCCACAGTATCAAAAGTTTTCATGAAATCCAAGTATATGTTATCAAAATTATTTTTTGCATCCAGTTCCTTTGTGACCACATCATAGTATCCAATCAAATTTGTCAGACAAGACGTCCCCTTAACAAACCCAAGCTGTTTGAACTATAACTGTAGTCTTGTCTAGATGATCCTGCATCGCTTGATTAACCAGTGACTCCATTATTTTCCCTCCTACAGAAGTTAAACTAACAGGTCTGTAATTATCTGTGTCACCCTTTGATCCCCATTTGTGAATTTTGGACACATTTGCACATCTCCAGTCCATGGGGACTTCCCCTGAGTCCAAAGAAACTTTCATAATTATGGCTAAACATTTTGATAATTTTTCTGCGTGTTTAATTTATTAACTACATTGTTTTATTCTTTTCATTCCTTGGCTGTTGATCAAAATTTAGAAATGAGAAATTGCCATCACAAGGTTACCAAAGCAATTTTGTAGGTAACTCTTTTCATATTTTCCATTTCAGAGTTTCTCAGTTTTCTGAAAAATACATGTGCTCTTGGAGATCAGATTTAAGTGAAAACTGCAAGTGAAATTTCCTATAGCTGTATTGACATACCTTTACAGTACATGTGTTTTGTTTTGCTTACTGAAATATTAAACAGCTATATGGTCCATAATTAGAAAAACAAGAATATCAAATACAGCTGTTGATATCCAGCTGAGAAAATCTTGCCATAAGCCATGTTTTGCAGGATTTTTTTTTATTTCCAAGATAATCCAAACAGTATTGCCAGCAGCTTATACTTTGCTTCACTTTAGAAAGCAATAAAGGTTAATAAAAATTAATATCATTAAAGATTAATTTTTAAAGCAAATAAATGCAAGGGATGTCATTGCATTTCCAACAGAGTTGGAAGTCTGGAAATACTAATCAAAATACCATCCTGTTTTGTTAACAGAATGGTATTTTGGTTGGCATTTCTGTGTTATGGTATATTTTGTAAAGGCAATTGTTACAGACCAGTGAGTCTGTAACAATTGAGTCTCATTGGTCTGTAACAATGTCAACAACAATTGTTACAGACCAATGAGAGTTGAGTACAGAGATGCATCGGGAACACCATATAGATTGAGAGATAATGAATTGATCATAGCACATTTCATTATGTGTTTACTCTATGTAGTTTTAGGTAATATTGTTGTACACATTAGAACTAATGACATTAAGAGTAAGAGATCTGCAGATTTACTCAACAAGTACAGGTCAATGTTGAAAAAAAAGTCATGAGTTAGGGTTGAATGTGAAAGTTACTGTTATTTTGCCCAGACACGATAAGAGGGAGTATATGATGGGAGCCTTGTCAAATCAATTCGACCCTGGAGAGATTGTGCAAGGCTCAACTGGTCTGTGCTTGTTGACAGAAGAGACTGCTTCTACAGGGAAGGGGTACATTTAAACAGAAAGGGTGCAAGAATATTTGCTGATGCTATTGGGGCATTGTTAGGTGGGTCGGAAAACTGCTAGCATGAGGGGGATACACCGACTAAAAGGTTAACAATGGCCGTAGGCAGAGGCAAAAGTGATTCTTGCACTGCTTCTATTAGAATGAGCAGCAGCCTGGAAAGCAAGATAATGGAGATTTCATGACTGCTGGGAGTCATAGTGGAACAAGAAAATACATGGGCTGTGTTAGGGTCTAAGAGTAGGAACAGGTGCATGTATACTTGCATGTACACCAATGCTAGGAGTATAGTTAATAAATTTGATGAGTTTGAAGTGCTAGTCAAGGCATCAAAGGCAGATATTGTTGGGATATCAGAGACGTAGTGTCACACAGATATGCAGTTTATATGCAGTGCAGAATTGGAATTTGGGGAGTACAATGTGTACGGGAAGGTAGGAGGGGTTATGCTTAGTTAAGAAACACATAAAATCTAAGGAAGTGCATCCAATTGATGTTGGTGGTCAATGCAGTGTTGAGTCTGTTTGGTGTGGAATAAGCACTGGGAAAGGAAAAATGAGAGTAGGTGTGTGTTATAGGCATTAATGAATCTAATGAGTATAATGAGCAATTGTGCAGAGAAATAGAGTGGGCCAGTAAATCAGAACATCTTATAATGGGATATTTTAACTTTCCAGATATTGACTGGAACTTGTAGGTTGGTCATTCACACACTAGCAAGATTTTTCTAGACTTATTTGAGGATTCTTTTCTATAGCAACACGTTCGAGGGGCAACCACAGGGAGTAATACTCTTGATCTGATTATCGGCAGTGATTATTCATGCATTAAGAATTTACAGATCAAGGGACCACTAGGTGACAGTGATCACAGTGTACTGATGTAGGATTTACTTAAAGATGTAACTACCATCAAGGGTAAATGGAGTGGATTTTGCTTAATGTCCAAGTTTGCAGACGATACGAAGGTTGGCAGGGTTGTCAAGGACGCTACTGATGCTATGCTGCTGCTGCTGCTGCTGCTGCTGCTGCTGCAACAGGATCTGGAAAGGTTGAGCAGATGGGCTGAGAGGTGGCAAATGAAGGTTAACATTGACAAATGTAAAGTACTACATATGGGAAACAGCAACCCCAGAGCAACATATCAACTCTGTGGTACTACACTGACAGTGGTAGAGAATGAAAAGTACCTGGGGGTAATTGTGCAGGCAGATATTGAAGTTCTCTGAGCAGTGCAGATGGGCTGCAAGAGTAGCTCATGGTGTCTTATCAATGATATACAGGAATTTTTCTAGCAGGGATAGGGAGGTGATTATTCCCTTGTATAAGGCAATGGTCAGGCCACACCTAGAGTACTGTATACAGCTCTGGAGGCCTCATTTCAAGAAGGATGTAGAGCTGCTGGAACGAGTACAGAGAAGGGCAACAAGATTAGTGAATGGAACAAAGGGGTGCTCTTACGAAGAAAGGCTTAAGTTTTGCAAATTACAGTGCCTGGAGAGTAGGCACCTGCGAGGTGATCTGATTGAGGTGTATAAGGCCTTGAATGGGTTGAGCAAGCTGAATGCTGATGGGATTCTTCCTCTAGCTCAGACGAAGAACCTGAGGGGGCACAGTTTCAAATTGAGGAAAGATAGTTTTAGAATAGATGTGTGGAAATTTGCCTTTAGCCAGCGGGGTAGTTGATTGGTGGAACAGGCTTCCATCTTTTGTTGTGGAAACTAATAGTCTAAATAAATTTAAGGCTGAGCTGGACAGGCATATGGAACGAATGTAAGGGTGAAATTGGAGCAGTTTTTTTTTTGGCTGATGCTACATAAGCTTGCTTTCTTGCATCGTATGCCTCTACTAATACTAATGCCAACGTACAATGAAGGTACAACTGTGTTTATATGCAGTTTTTCAAAAAATAAAAATAAATGAATTTAGTAAATTGTGGATTTTGGTGGCCAGCAGACTATCTGTTGTGAGCGGTAAGTGCTGGTTTCCAGAAATAAATGCATAGCTGTGAAGTTACCACTGGATTTCTTGCAAGAATTTAATTTTAATTTAATTTGATCAGATTCTGAGAATGAATTCTTCATTACTATTCAGAGAACAAATATTGCATCAAATTGAAACAGCTGGTTTCAAGAGGGGGGGGGGGGATATTCAAGAACTTACAAGCTTTGAATAATTCCGGTTTTTTTTTTCAGCCAATTTCAGATGTTTTTCCTGTATAAAAAGTAAAATGAATATTCCCCTTCAGAAAAAGTGGTCTCTTAGATTTTCCACTTAACCTTAGTAACAGTGCTAAAAAACATGAACAGTGGTTAGTTTACTGGTTAATAATGATACATTTCAGCATTTTATTAATATTAGTATTGGCAAATGTGCAAGGAAAAAAATTTATACAGCATCAGCAAAAAAAAACACTACCCCCATCTTATTTGTCCATCCCTCCTAATAATATGTCTAATTTTTCCTTAAATTTATTTAAGATGCCCACTTCCACAATTCCAGTTGTATTTGATCCGATAATCAATTAATCTCTGGCTGAAAGCAAATTTTCACACATCTATTCTGCAGTCATCCTTTTACAATTTAAGTTTATGCTCCCTTGTTTGCAGTGTCTCAAGAAAGAGTTAGAATACTGGCATCATTAAATTTACTTAATCCATTTAAAGCCTCAAACATTTCAATAAGGTCTCCTCACAAGTACCTAGTTTAAAAAGGTTGCAGTTTGCAGAACTAAGGTCTTTTGTAAGAGTACCCATTTCTGTTCTTGAATAATCTTATTTCTCTTCTGAAATCATTCTAAGTAGCCCACATCTTTCTTAAATATGAGGCTTCCAAATCTATGCAGTTACCCAAGAAGTGGCTTAATCATTATCTTATACCGTGAGATAATCACCCCCCCTCCTCCTCCCTGCTTGCAAAGTTCCTGTATATCATTGACAAAACCCACTGAGTTGTTTTGGCAGCCTTCCTGCACTGCTTAGTGAACTTTGTATCAGACTACAGAATTACCCTAGATCTCTTTCATTCTCCACCAACTTGAATATGATACCACCTAACTGGTATTCTGGAGTTACTGGCATGTTTGTTATTCTGGGTATACTGCTGCCCATATGCATTACCTTGCATCTACCGGTTTTAAACCTCAACTGCCACTTCTCAGTTCATCTGCTAATTTATCTTTTTGCAGTAGTATGCCTTGATCCTGTCATCAACAACCACCTTGCTAACCCCCTTGGATCATCTACAAACTATTCTTACATCATGAATTGTCAGACTAAGAGAACAAACTTATCTGCAAAAATATCTAACCTCCCAAACACTTCCTCATTCATTTCACAAATATGTGGTTTCAGTTCCAAACTCAATGCTGTCCATTTCCACTTACATTCTGCAAAACACCATGTACTTTTTCTGACAGAATCTCAATTATCAGTTGATTCCACCACTGCTTATCTTAGGTGTCCAAATTATTCACTGTATGGTTTTTCTTTTATTTGGCTTCAAAGGTGGTACTTGTGCATATGTCCACTGTGATATATTCTCTGTCAGAGACTTAGTAATTTGGAATCTTCTCTGGCTTAAAATTTCTTTACCACATATCTATCAAATTCATCTGTTGCCTCTGTCATTCTCCCAACATCACTAATCACTTGGAACTCTTTGAAACTTGACTTTCTCCAATCCAGCCTTCTTAACAGTGAGGTAATCTTCCATGGTGATTTTAATATTCACAACTCCAGCTGGCTTGGCCCTGAGTGCTAAGCGAGTGATCATAGCGATATTTCCAAAGTGATTTGAAAGCGTTTTTTTAATTTTGGCTTTTTCTAAATAAAGAACTAAGCTTCGTATCAAGGAAGGAAAGACACCTTTCTTTTATATATATATATATATAACCAATTTCTCTAACAAACTAACCACTAATCTCGTATCGCTTGGTCACTGGTATCACCGCTCCTGCCTCCACGTGGCGGGACTGGTAGTCTGAGTATAAATCCAATACTCAGGGCGAAAAGGAGCAATTATGGACTGATTAATATCACCGACTGTAGAGCCTATGTGCTCGCATGAACTTGAGTCATCTCAAGCAAAAAAGATGATTCTTCACATGACCTACCTGCTTTTATAATTTTACACTCTTTATCAACGAAACCTCTTAGTAGCTTATTGCCATTTCTTGTGCAGAAAAGCATAGAGGCTGTAGCAGGTACTCCCAAAATTGTCAAACGCCTTCGCTCAGGAGATCTTCTTATAGAAACTTCCAATCCCAGTCATTCTAGACAACTCCTGAAGCAAACGACCTTCGGAGGCCTTCCCATTTCGGTGACCCCGCACAGAAGTTTAAACACCTCAAACGGAGTGATCTCGGAATGGGACCTCCTTAATGTTTCTGAGGAAGAAATTGCCGAAGAACTTAAAGCACGACATGTTGTCGGTGCTAAGAGAATTATGACCAAACAAGATGGTGTCCTTACACCCACAAGAAATGTTATCCTTACCTTCAGCAGTCCGAATCTCCCAGAATCAGTAAAAGCTGGCTACCTTTCCTGTAAGATCCGACCTTATGTACCAAATCCACTTAGATGCTTTAAATACCAGAAGTATGGTCATTCTCAAACAGCATGCCACGGTAAGACAATCTGTCCTCTGTGTGGCTCATCAGACCATTCCCAAACTGAATGTACAGCAGCAACGCCAAAGTGTCCCAATTGCCAGGGTACTCACCCCGCATATTCTAGAACTTGCGAATTAGGGAAAATGGGAAAGAAAATCATGAAGTATAAGGTAAAGAAAAATGTATCTTACCAAGAGGCACGTAAACAGATATTAAATGTGATGCCTGCCAAAACATATTCCAATGCAGTCAAAAACACTAAAGAATTTTCTACACAGACTTATATTACTACTCCTCCTAAATTATCTCTTATTCAATGGGCTAGATCCATCCTTGCGGATGGTGAGACACTGACAGCAACAAAGACAAAGAGTCCATCAAATGTTACTAATACAAAGCCATCCAAGCCACAAGACGTTCCCAACTCGGGCACATTATCAAAGGAGAAAGATGTTCATCGTACACAAAATAAACCAACTGAACAAACTATGGGAATCGATGAGAAGTTAGATAATGAAGATGCTGTTCTCCTGCTTCATGCTGATGATGAGATGGATATTACTCACCCAGTCTTTTTAAAACGAGAGAAATATAAACAGGATCGAGGGAAAAACAAACGATCAGATCAATCCACCTAACCTGAACCCAAGTAAAGCAGAAAATTATTCAATGGAATTGTAGAGGACTAAGAAGCAATCTTGACGAATTAAAATACTTAATGCACCAGCATGATCCTGCATGTATTTGTCTACAGGAAACTTATTTATCATCAAATTATACCCCATACTTCTCACGGTATATGCTATATAGACGTGACAAATGTTCTGAGTCTCCAGCAAGAGGAGGAGTAGCAATATTAGTTCGTAGTAATGTACCATCGAAACCCGTTCAGCTTTCCACTAATCTAGAAGCAGTAGCCGTTCGTATTGTTCTTGGAATTAATCTCACTCTTATCTCCATTTATATTCCACCAAACGTTTCATGTTCCATTGCAGAACTTGACAACTTACTTAATCAACTGCCCCAACCTGTATGCTTTCTAGATGATCTAAATGCTCATCATCCTTTGTGGGGTTCCCCAAACATAGATCGTAGAGGGAGGATGATCGAAACTGTACTTGATAACCATCACTTAACACTGCTGAATACCGGTGTGCATACTTATATCCACTTGCCTACAGGTTCTAGCTCTTCTCTGGATCTGTCCATATGTTCCTCGTCCATTTATCCTAGCTTTGATTAGACAGTATTAACTGACCTTCACAACAGTGATCATTTTCCTATAATTTGCAAAATACAGACGGATACAAACTATACATCTAACCAAAGAATTACGTGGAAATTTTCACCGAGCTAACTGGGAGAAGTTTTCGAAAACAGTGCAATTTGATAACCATTTGATTCTTACTGCACCTATTAATAATGCCACTAGACATATAGTAGAAGAACTACTTGGAGCTGCTGTTAGCGCAATACCAAAAGTTAACCTTACGAAACAAAGGTATAATAGTTGGTGGACAAGGGATTGCTATCTTGCCAAAAGGAAACAAAACAAAGCTTGGAACATTTTTCGCCGAAATGCTACAATGGAGAACCTTATAAACTATAAACAGCTGAAAGCTGAAGCACGCCGAATTCGTAAAAAAGCTAAACAGGATGCGTGGATTCGATTCAGTTCTACTATCTGCAGAAACACTGACCCCAGAATAATTTGGAGAAAGATCCGCATTCTCAGTGGAAAGTGTCAACCAACCAAAGCCCCAATCCTGTCCTGGAAAGGAATAGATATTTCTTCTCCAACTGATATTGCAGAGGCTTTAGCAGAAACATTTGCGGTCACTTCATCATCTCAATCTTATGAAGACTCATTTAGACGCAAAAAAATGTCCGTGGAAAAATATAAAATTAACTTTGTTACAAAACAATCTTATTCTTATAACCTTCCGTTCACTATGAATGAACTCAACGAAGCTCTCCAGAATCCTAGAAATAGTTCTGCTGGACCAGATGACATTTTCTACATAATGCTTCGCCACCTCAACTCAAACTCAAAATCTATACTACTGAAATTTTACAATAGAATCTTTGAGGAGAATGTTTACCCTGATACATGGCATCAGTCAGTTGTGGTAGCCATAGCGAAACCCGGTAAAGATGCTTCCTCCCCCAATAGTTATCATCCTATATCTTTGACCAGCTGTTTAGGAAAGATAATAGAAAAGATGGTTCACAAGAGACTTGTCTGGATTGTTGAAGATCAAGATGCTATATCATGCCATCAATTTGGTTTCCGCCGTAACAGGAGTACAACTGATGTCCACATCAAGGTTGAAGCTCACATTCGAAATGCTTTTCTTAAAAAACAGCACATGGTAATGATAACTTTCGATATTACCAAAGCATTCGATACAACCTGGAGATATGGAATCCTCCAAGGCTTGTACAAACTTGGACTGAGAGGTAACCTGCCTAGATTCATTCAGAATTTTCTTCACCTCAGGACCTTTCAAGTAAGATTCCAGAATGAGCTGTCCAAAGTTCACACACAAAAAGAAGGAGTACCTCAGGGATCGATTTTAAGTGCCACACTCTTTGCATTACGTACCAGTAGCATTATAAGAGACATCCCAGCCACGGTAGAAGTTTATATGTATGCAGACGATCTTGCTATTTCCTGTCAATCATCGAACATGGCTACCATTGAAAGACAACTACAGATAGCAATAAACAAAATTGAAACTTGGACAGAAAGCAACGGCTATCAATTAACCAAGGGGAAAACAGTAGCAATACACTTCTGTAAATTACGATTGCTTCATCCGGAACCTGTATTAAAACTGAAAGGCAGAGAAATACTGATGACAGATTCCATAAGATTATTGGGTCTGAACTTAGACACCAAATTAAATTTCCGTAAACATGTAAGCTGTCTACGAACTACGTGCCTTCAGAAACTAAACATCCTTCGTGCAGCATCCTCAACATCTTGGGGTGCTGACAGACAGTCATTGCTGAATTTATATCGTTCTCTAATCCGGTCACGATTAGACTATGGAGCTATAGTATACGCATCAGCTAAAAACAGCATCTTACGGTCTGTGAACACCATTCAATACAGTGCCCTTCGATCAGCACTAGGCATCTACAGAACCTCGCCAGTACAAAGCTTGTATATAGAAGCACACGACCCTCCCCTTTATCTTAGAAGACAATGCCTACTCTGCCAATACGCTGCCAAAATAAGAAGCTTTCCAACTCACCCCTGTTGGGTATACCTCAACCAACCTTTATGGCCAACACTTTATGAATCTAAGCCTAATGAATCCAGACCTGCTGGGATTCGTCTTCAAGAAGTAATAAAAAAGTGGAAACTCGATCTCAACAAAATTGCGGAAAGTGCAAATATGCCTTTACCTCCATGGAATAGATATCATATAAACATTGATCTTTACTTCGCTCAGTGGCCAAAAAATACCATTCCACTATGTAATATCCGACAGTTGCATGCCAACTATACTTCACAACACACTGGGAAACTCATAATCTATACGGATGGATCTAGTCACATGTAGGTGCAGCAGCCGTGTTCCCTTTGCATGTAATTTCAAAATCTCTTCCAGTTGAGTGCAGCATTCTATCTGCAGAACTGTATGCTATACAGCTTGCATTAAGTGAAATATGTCAACAGTCATCCCTCTCTGTCTTAATATACTCGGATTCACTCAGTGCTATTTCAGCCATACAGGGTAAACGACATTTTCGTCATCCTCTTCTACAAGAAATTGACTTTCTAATCAACCTCTGTCAAAAGAAACATTCTGAAATAACTCTTTGCTGGATCCCAGGACACTGCGGAATAGAAGGCAATGAAAAAGCAGACATTGCAGCTAAGACAGCATCAGAACTGCCAAACAGAACAAGGATAGTTCCACACACTGATTTTAGTCCAATCATTATTAGAGAAAGTGAAAATTAATGGGCCCAAATATGGAAAAATGAAGTCAACAATAAACTACAGGAAATAAAACCTAATCCAGAAATATGGAAGTCCAGCATCAGAGAGAGAGTCGCAGAGAAGAAGTAATGCTTGCCAGACTGAGAATTGGCCATACTCATCTTACTCATTTTCATCTATTGACAAACAAAAATCCCCCATTCTGTGTTCAATGTCAAGTTGGTATGCCCTCGATTCAGAAATTCCAGATTCCTTTGTTTTCAGAGTTCATACAATAACCAGACTCCAGTTACCCTTCAACACATCTTAAACAATAATGCGAATATACATGAATTGTTTAATTTTATTCGGCAAATCAGATTTGATAAACAAAACTGAAAAAAATGTTTGATTTACATTAAAAACTTGGAAAGACACATCTTGGCCATTGATGCCCTTGTGTCTTAAAACCATTAATCAACAACAACCAGCTGGCTTCCGTTTTCTAGTCACGGACCCAGCTGGTCAAGATGCTGAGACTTTTGCAATTACCTCACACAGATTGTTCATTTACCTACCAGAATACCAGACAATCCTAACCATGCATCCAACACTCTTGAATGTTAGATTTTTTAGCCTAGCTTCGGATATACAAAAGGAATATTGTTTTAGGATTAGATTAGTTACTTTATTTGGTTCTATCTCATTTTGTAATTGCTTATAAATGTTACCTCGATCAAAAACCATGGTTTGCTTAAAACAGAAGTTTAATAGTAGGGAAGTTCACCATTTAATTGTTTGGCAGTGTTTCCCCTAAATGAAAATATACCAGAACTAATAGTGTTCAGTACTTATAAATCTCTAAGATTGACATTTGAATTTCTACCAAGAGTTCCATTTTTTTTCTTTAGTTTTGGCAGCTGGTATTGCACTGGCCCAAATGGACAATCACATTGTGCAGAATACACTACTTGTAGTACCTGGGCCAGATCTACAGAGGAACCTTGTTAAACCTGATCAGTTGTCGTTTCCAACCTCCTTTGGTGCCGTAGGGGCCTTGACGCAACAAATTATCTTAAACATGCAGTTAAATTTAGCACAAAATAGTCTTGTACAACACACTCAGTGCAGTAGACAGTCATATGCTTTTCAATACAGACTTTTAAGATGGAATTTGGCTAACGCCTATGAGCTACCCAAAACATTTGTACATGTACTTTTAACGATATCTTCTTTATAAATCACTTTGCACTTTCTTGTATAGTTGTATAATACATATCTCTTTTTTTTATATATATATATAAATCTTGGGAATGTATGTTTATGTGTATAAATAAATGAAAAATATGGTTTTTACCCATTTTGTACAGCGACAAAATTTATGCAATTGCTGTGTTGTGAAAAGATGCCGCAGCTTTTTTTTTTTTTTTATTATTATTATTATATAAACCCCAAGCACGAGAGGTATTAGAACCTATAGTACTTAGTATCGTGCTTGGGTTGGAGGTTGAGAAAACGAAAGAAGACATTGTTGACATTGGTCTTGAACTTCTGTAGACTAATTTTCAGGAAATACGTATGAAGGAAAGTTGTTCCAGACAACAGCAGTTGAATGAATAGACGAGTAAGATGAAAAGTTGGTTCTGTGAGTTTGAAGATGGACAGTAAATGGATGTTGGCTGGAGGCGGCACGTGTTCGGACTGTTTTGAAAGAGAGAGCAGGTTTTATAGAAGCCAATTCAGAAGAACAGTGCCCATGGAAATATCTGTAGAAGAGACATGCAGCAGAAACAGTGCATCTATGAGACAGCGAGTGGAGAGAATCTGTTAAAGATGAATCATTAATTAACCTAACTGCCCTCTTCTGAACGGAATCAAGAAGCCTGAGAGAGGTTTTGGGGGCACCACCCCAGATGTGGGAACAATATTCCGTGGTAGGGCGTATTTGCGCCGCCCGGGCTAGCCGGGTGGGTAAAGTGCCTGCCTGGCAACCCAAAGGTCGCGGGTTCGAATTCCGCCTCGGGCTTGGATCAAAGTACTGCAAAAACCTTGGGAGGTGCATTATTGCCACAGAAGCTGATGCGCCAACAACTACAAAAAAAAAAAAAAAAAAAAAAAGGGCGGATTTGCAATTTTTACAGAGTAAACAGCTGCTTGGAAGAAAAGTAATGCTGAGAGCAAAAGAGAAAACCAAGTGTTTTAGATGCACAGAAAGCAATATTTGTAATGTACTTGTATCAAGAGAGATTAGAAGTCAGGGTAATCTCCAAAAGAGATATATCATTTTGCCTAGAAATCGGAGTGTCACCGATTAATGAAATAATATAAATAATATATAATAATATACATAAACATAGGAGCAGAAGAATCCTTTTTGTGAGATATAAGACAAGACTGAGTTTTAGAAGGATTGAAATCAACTAAATTGTCTTTGCCCCACTGGAGAATTACCTGGAGATCGGCATTTAAGGAATTGGTAGCAGATTTTCGAGATGTTGAAGCTGATTGAGCAGGGCAAGGTTTCTCAAAATGGAAAGTGGAATGCAATGTGCTATCATCGGCAAAACTATGGATAGAATTTCCAGTCAATGGAAGGTCATTAATATACAAGAGGAAAAGTGTGGGGGAAAGAACTGAACCTTGGGGGACACCAGCATTAGTGGAGAAGTTAGAAGAGAGAGCCATCTACCATCACCCTCAGTGAGCGATCAGAGAGGAAAACTGGATAACCAATTGCAAAAAAACAGTTGGGAAACCATAAGATGAAAGCTTGTTTAGAAGACCTTTAGGCCAAACGTGATCGAAAGCCTTTGGGATGTCAAGAGCAACTGCTTGTGTTTCACTGAACTTTTCCATTTAATTAGTCCATAAATGGGTAACATAAGCCAGAATATCACCAATGGATCGACACTGACGGAATCCATACTGGCAATCATTGATCAGACGGAAAGTTTCTAGGTAGTTTCAGAGTTGGCAGTTAATTGATTTCTCCATTACTTTAGAAAGAGTAGAAGTAATGGATGGGAGGGAATTGTCACCCTTTTTAGGAACTGGCTGGATATGAGCAAATTTCCAAGCAGAAGGAAAAACCCCTTTGGAATAAGAAAGTGAAAAAAGGTGGCAAAGAGCAACATTAAGTTCAGGAGCACAGGTTTTGAGAAAAAGCGGAGAAATAGCATCAGAACCTGGAGCTTTCTTAGCATCAAGATTCGTCAAAATCCTTCTGACATCCTTTTGACGGAAGACCACAGGAAGCATTGAATGGAGCTAGTTGGGAATGGTGGGAGGTGTTATACCAAGATTGTTAATACATGAGTTGGAAGAAAATTGGGTTACTAGCAGGTCAGCTTTATCCTTGGCTAAAGTGCAACAGAACAATCTGGTTTTGACAAAGGTGGGACCAGAGATCTGCAAAAGTTGCGGCCAATAGCGTTGACAAGAGACCAGAATGCACGGCTACCATTAGAGCAAGAAGCAAGTGTGGCACCCACACCACATGAAAAACACAAGTTTTCCATGTGGTGTGGGTGCCACACCTCTTAGCCTGTTCGAAATCTAGTTTGGACTGATTAATGACTGCTTTACAGTTGTTTCGAGATTTGGTGTAGACAGAAAACAAAACTGAAGAATTAGAAACAAGCCAGTTATGATATGCAATGTTCTTCTCTTGAACAGCCTTAGCACATTAATTGGAAAACCAAGGTTTAGATAAAGATCGAGATTTTAAAGTGGAGTGTGGGATAAAGGATTTCGTTCCTGCAAGAATAATTTCAGTGACATGATCTGAGCAAACGTTGACATCAGAAGGTTTGAAACAGTAATCTGACCAATGAAAAGAAGAAAAGAAATATCGCAGGTCATCCCATTTTGCATTCTTATAATGCCAAACAATACAAGGTTGGGAATAGCCATGAGATAAAGGCTCCATTGGAGAAGACACAATCACCAAGTTGTGATCTGAGGTTCCTAAAGCCATGAGATAAAGGCTCCATTGGAGAAGACAGAATCACCAAGTTGTGATCTGAGGTTCCTAAAGTACCTTTCACTTCGACTGTGTGGTTAGAACGCTTGTTTGTGAGAAAAAGATCAGGCGTGTTGGCTGTATGGTTAGGATTGTCCAGTATTCTTGTAGGTAAATGACATCTGTGCAAGGTCATTAGTAATTGCAAAAGCGTCAGCATTTCGACTAGCTGGATCGGTTTGACTAGAAAACGGAAACTAGCTGGAGTTGTGAACATTGAAATCACCAAGGAAAGTTACCTCACTGTTAGGAAAGTTGGGCCGACCGGGCTAGCCGGGTGGGTAAAGTGCCTGCCTGGCAACCCAAAGGTCGCGGGTTCGATTTCCGCCTCGGGCTTGGATCAATGTACTGCAGAAACCTTGGGAGGTGCATTATGGCCACAGAAGCCTATGCGCCAACAACTACCAAAAAAAAAAAAAAAAGGAAAGTTGGACTGGAGAAAGTCAAGTTGCAAAGAGAGGAAGTCAAAGAGCTCCAAGTGATTAGTGGATTGGGGAGAACGGTAGAGACAACAGATGAATTTGACTCAATGAGGTAGAGAGATTTAAAGCCAGAGAAGATCGAAAAGAGGAGATTCCAAATTACCAACTCTCTGACATGGAATATCGAAACGGACATATGCGCAAGTACCAGCTTTGAGTCGAAAGGAATCATACAGCAAATAATTTGGGCAACTGATATGAGCAGTAGTTGAATCAACCTATAACTGAGATTCTGTCAGAAAAAGTACATGGGGTTTGGTAGACTGCAAGTGGAAGTGGACATCGTTGAGATTAGAATTGAGACCACATATATTTGTGAAATGAATTAGGAAGTGTTTGGAGGTTTAGATCTTTTCTCAGATAAGCTTACTCTATTAGTTTGACAATTCATGGTGTATTTAATAGTAAGAAAAAGTCGGTGAGACATGCTGTATGAAGTAATGAAATTTTTGGATATGGCATACACATGGTAAGAATATATCCACATCCTTGACTTAACGTGGCCTCGACAATTCTCCCTGCATACACGCTACTCGGACTCCCTCCAGTCACTATCTGGCAGAGTACAGGTAGCAAGATTATACACTAGCTGATCCGGAAGCCTCCTAGAGAATTACCAATAGGTTCGGTCTAGCGGTTGAATTGCGAACACCGATTTAGAGCTGTACCCTCGAAATGTAAGGAAGATTGGATCTCGCCACGATGTTCATCATAAATTCAAGTCATCAAAGATACTGCATGATGGAAGAGATGGGGAAACGTTGACCGGAACTTAGCTCTGGAGACTAAACATGGGTTTCACCACTTCAAGCCTCCAATAAGCAAAGTGGTGGTATTGCACCAGTTGATGAGAGAGTCATCTACCACCTAGTACTGTCTGGTAACACAGAGGGGCGGCATTCCTCCATGTGGTGTGGGTGCCACACCTCGACCCCTGCTTACGTTGGTTCACAATTTGGCGGTCACTCCTGTGTGCTTGTACATGGAGGTTATAACCAGGATTACTAACAGTACCACCATCGTGAAGGTGCAAGCAGAGAATTTGGCTGTCACAGACTGTCAGGACTTTGCCAAAATTGGGTCCTTTTGACTGGAGTGTCTCCCGAATATCAATTCCATCAGCATTTTCAACTCCCAGGTAGCAAGTACAGCTTGTCTGGCATATCCGAGAGAATGTCTGTGACAATCTCAAGGACCCCCTTAGACTACCTAAACAAAATTTTATATATCTGACAGACACATTCTTTTCTGATATCCGAACAATGTCAACATGAGATTTTTAACCCACACCTAAAATTTCTCAAATTTTTTTACTATTCTCATGTAATTATTATACATGCACATAGATATGCATCTATTTTTACTTTTACTTTACGATTCTGCAAGTCATTGATTACATCAAGCAAATTTCCTTAACTTTCTTCAGCCAGGAGCCCAAATTAAATCTGAGGGCCTCATTGTGACCCACGATTCTGTTTTAAATTAAAAGTTATTTTCTATAATTAGTTTATCTACATATTAATGATTGTTCTTTTGAAATTATAACTTAAGCTTTGGAAACTATACATTTGTCGCAATAATTTCCATAACACCATGTGAAAATATTAGCATACCAATTCAAAGCTAAGAATCATTCAATTCACCCACCAACCCTTCCATGTAAGATGCTGCAGGTTTGCTGGTAGCAGGACAAGAACAAATGTTTATTGATATTATATTCACATCCTCTGATAACTGGAATGTGCTTTTGAAATTGTGTAAAACGTTGCACATAATATTTGGACTAAAAATTATAAAAATATCTTTTATTCCGTCTCTAATATGAATTCAATGACAGTTATATCGAGGTGAGTGGTCCTCTAAGCACCTCAGATCACAACTTGGTGATGGTCTCTTCTCCAACGGAGCCCCTCTCTCTCGTCGCCATTCTCAAACTCATGTTACTTGGCATTACAAGAATGCAAAATAGGATGATCTGTGAAATTTCTTTTCCTCTTTTCCTTGGTTGGATTACTGTTGGAAATATTCTAATGTCATTGTTTGCTCAGATCGTGTCAGTGAAATTATTCTTGTATGGATGAAATCCTTTATTCTCCACTCCATCTTAAAATCTCGTACTTTATCTAAACCTTGGTTTTCCAATAAATGAAACCTTGGTTTTCCAATAAATGGGCTAAGGCTGTTCAAGGTAAGAATGCTGTATATCCCATTTGGTGATATACAGCATATATATATATCACATGATGAATGATGTATATCACAATTGGTGATATACAACATTCTATTGACCACAACTTTTGCCCATCTCTGTTTTTCACCTCTGTCAAACCCAGATGATTCTATTGCCACAGCAAAAGATAAAGGTGACCTGCTAGTATCCTTCTTTTCTTCCAGCTTGTTTATTGATGATCTTGGTAAACCACCTCTTACCGCTCCTACCTCCTACTGGGAATGCCCAGTACACTGCATTTTAATGCCTCCTGTGGTCTTCGGTCAAAAGGATGTCAAGAATGATTTTGAACAATCTTGATACTCAGAAAGCTCCAGGTCCTGATACTATTTCCCCACTTGTTCTCAAAACCTGTGCTCCTTTGCTTATCCTTATTCTGTGTCATTTTTTTTTTTTTTTTTTTTCACTTTGTTATTCCAAAGGTGTTTTCCCTTCTGCTTGGAAATTTGATAATATCCAGCTAGTTTCTAATTTTTTTTTTTTTTTTTTTTTTGGTAGTTGTTGGTGCATCGGCTTCTGTGGCCATAATGCACCTCCCAAGGTTGTTACAGTACTTTGATCCAAGCCCTAGGCAGGAATCGAACCCGCGACCTTTGGGTTGCAAGGCAGGCACTTTACCCACCCGGCTAGCCCGGCCGGCTGCTAGTTTCTAAAAAGGGGACGAATTCCTCTTATCAATTATTGTCCCATTGCACTTACTTCTACTCTTTCTCATATAATAGAGAAATCAATTAACTGACAACTCTTAAATTACCTAGAAATCTTCCATCTGGTCAATAATCACCAGTATGGATTCCATCAGCGTGGATACACTGGTGGTAGTGTGGCAAAGATAACTTAGTTGATTTTAATCCTTTTAAAACGCAGTCGTGTCGTATAGCTTGCAAAAACTGGTTCTTCTGCTCGTAAGCTTATTTTCAGTGATACTCTGATTTCTAGGCAAGATCATATATCTCTATTGGGAATTACCCTTACTTTTAATCTCTCTTGGCAAAAGCACATTACAAGTATTGCTTCCTGTGCATCTAAAAAACTGGGTTTTCTCTTTCACTCTCAGTGTTACTTTCTTCTAAACAGCTGCTCACTAAGTATAAATTGTGAATCCTTTCTACCATGGAATATTGTTTCCACATTTGGGGCGATACCCCCAAAACCTTTCTCAGGCTTCTCGATTCTATTCTAAAGAGGGCAGTTGTGCAGTTAGGTTAAATAATGACCCATGTCTAACATCTGTCTGTCTGTCTTATAGATGTTCAGGTTCTGCTGCCTTTCCTATAGATACTTGAGTTGTCAATGCTCTTTTAATTGGCTTCTATAGTTCTCTCTTCCAAACCAGTTCAAACATGTGTCACAACCGGTCAGCAGCCTTTTACCGTCCAACTTCTCTTATTCCTCATTTATTCCCGCCATTTTTACACGATAGCATAAGCCCAGTGTAGTATAGTGCATAATATAATATTGTCAATTAATCAGTAAATCTATTAATCTTGATAAACTTATTGTCAATTAAATTGTACTTTTAACTCTATATATATATATATATATATATATATATATATAACGACTTAACCGTAACAAATAATTAATACATAACTATAGTGGTACACGTGATGCGGAAGTTGTATAAAGGGAACTCGTAGAAAACACTCGATACCGAAAAAATAAATATAGCGTTATAACTGTTTGGGATATAGCTTAAGGATTTAATTTTGTTCTGAAATTGAAATTTTATTGAATTAAATCGGAATCATGACTCAGACCAGAGCAGCAAAGCAAAATTCCCAAGCTAATGGGAGTGCTGTGGCCCAGGGGAGAACTGAGGGGGAGGCAGTTGCCCTCTGAATCACAGTCTTTTAAAATGCACTGTTTGCTTGATGTTTGCGGAGCAGTCAGGTACGGGACATGATACTGCCAAGGGGATGTCTTTGTGTGTGCACGATGTAAGGACTGCAAGGAAATCAGGCGACAACTCAGCGTTGTTATGGGCCTTTATGAGAGCTTGAAGGACAGGGTGGATGCACTCGAAGGAAATAAATTGAGGGGCCCATCAAGCTCTCAGCTGCCCACAACAACGCCAGAGCTTGCACTTTGTCATCATGCAACACAGAGGCAGCCCCCTAGGCAGAATGCGATGGTCCCACAGGAACTAGTAGTTGTTGGTGACTCTATTGTCAGGGAAACGGGGAACATGCTTTGTAAAAAGGATAGGTGGAATAGGACCAGGGTATGTCTGCCAGGGGCAAAGGTTGATGACGTTGTACAGCGGATATCATCTTTTAAGGGCACAAACGGTGATATAGTTGTACACATTGGCACTAATGATATTAAGAGTAGGAGACCGGCGGAATTACTTAGCAAGTACAGGTCACTGTTGAAAAAAAGCCGAGAATTAGGGTTGAATTTGAAAGTGTCTGCAATACTGCCCAGACACGATAGGAGGGAGTATATGATGAGAGCCTTGACGAACAATTCGGCCCTGGAGGGATTGTGCAAGGCTCAAGGGGTAGAATTTTTTTCAGCCTGGTCTGTACTTGTTAACAGGAGAGACTGCTTCTACAGGGATGGGATACACTTAAATAGAAAGGGTGCAAGAATTTTTGCTGATGCTGTCGAGGCAGTGTTAGGTGGGACGGAAAACTGCTAGTTGGGGGGGATACAAGGATTAATATATTAACAGTAGCCACTGGCAGAGGTGGAAGTGATTCTTGCACTGCTTCTATTGAAATGAGCAGAAGCCCGAAAAACAAGATGCAGAATATTTCAGAGACTGCTGGGAGTCATTGCGGTACAAGTAAACACATGGGATGTGTTAGGGTAGCTAAGAATAGAAACAGGTGCATGCATACTTGCGTGTACACCAATGCTAGGAGTTTGGTAAATAAATTTGATGAATTCGAGGTATTGCTCAAAACATCAAAGGCAGATATTGTTGGGATATCAGAGACGTGGTGTCACACAGATATAAGGAATGCGGAACTGGAATTTGGGGAATACAATGTGTATAGAAAGGATAGACAGGACAGGAGGGGAGGAGGGGTTATGCTATTAGTTAAGAAACACATAAAATCCAAGGAAGTGAAGCCAGTCGACATCGATGGACAGGGCAGTGTCGAGTCAGTTTGGTGTGCATTAAGCATAGGGAAATCAAAATTGAGAGTAGGAGTGTACTATAGGCCTAATGACTCTGCTGAGTATAATAAGATATTGTACAAGGAAATGGAGTGGGCCAGTAAATCAGAAAGTCTTATAATGGGGGATTTTAATTTCCCAGATATTGACTGGAATTTGTGGGTTGGTCACTCACACACTAGCCAGGCTTTTGTGGATTTATTGGATGATTGTTTTCTACATCAGCATGTTCGTGAGGCAACAAGAGGGAGCAATACTCTTGATCTGATTATCAGTAGTGATTCTTCATGCATTAAGAATCTGCAGATAAATGAACCACTAGGTGGCAGTGATCACAGTGTGTTGAAGTGGGATTTACTCAAGGAGGTAACTACCATCAGAGGTAAAGGGAAGGGTTTTTGTTTTCGTAAAGGCGACTATGATGGTCTGAGATAGTATTTAAATTCTATACAGTGGGACCAACTGATGATGTTACCAACAGCAAACTCAAAATGGGAAGCATTCAAAGAACTAATCTTGGAAGCTACCAGGCTTTACATACTAACTAAGAAATATTGTTCAAGGTTTAGGCCTAAATGGTTGTCAGATGAACTAATGAGACATGTGGCAGAGAAGAAAAATGCATGGAATACATACAAATTAATGGGCGACATGGAAGCATATGATAGATATAAGTTGGTCTGTAACCAAGTCACAAAGGAGATTAGGCAGGCAAAGGCAGACTACGAAAAATCTTTGGCAAAGGACGCAAAGAAAAACAGAAAAGAGTTCTTTACCTATTTAAACTCAAGAAGGAAAGGAATAAATCAGATTGGTCCACTGGATGTTGATGGTTCAACAGTTGAGGATCCTGCTCAGGTGGCTAACAATCTAAACGAGTATTTTGCATCTACAGTCACACATGAGGAGTTATTCAGAAAGGGGAATGTCGTAGGTGAAGTAAACATTGGCAGTGAGCTAGATGATTTTTTAATAACTGAGAGGAAAGTGGAGGAGAAATCGTTGAGGATAAACATAAAAAAGGCACCCAGGGTGGATGGGATCTATCCAGTTATATTAAAAGAGGCAGCAAAGGAAGTAAGCAAACCCCTAGCCATAATTATGAGAGCTTCTTTGGACTCAGGGGAGATACCCATAGACTGGAGATGTGCAAATGTAACCCCAATTCAAGGAGGATCAAAGGCTGACACAAGTAATTATAGACCTGTTAGTTTAACTTCTGTTCCAGGAAAATTAATGGAGGCACTGGTTAAAGAAGCACTGCAGGATCATCTAGACAAGAATTCAGTTATAGCTCAGACGCAGCATGGTTTTGTTAAGGGCAGGTCTTGCCTGACCAATTTGATTGGATACTATGATGTAGTCACAAAAGAACTGGATGCAGGGAATAACTTTGATATTATATATTTGGATCTTAGAAAGGCGTTTGATACTGTTGCACATGGAAGACTGCTACACAAATTGGAGCAGTGTGACATTGGAGGCAAATTGCTGCTATGGATAAGGGGATGGTTGAATGGCAGAAGACAGAGTGGTAATCAATGGACACTGCTCAACGTGGACTAATGTTATTAGTGGAGTTCCTCAGGGTTCAGTGTTGGGTCCGTTGTTGTTTTCGGTGTTTATGAATGATATTGATGATGGGATATTAAGTTTAATGTCCAAGTTTGCAGATGATACAAATGTTGGCAGGGTTGTTAAGGACACTACTGACGCTGTGCTCCTGCAACAGGATCTGGAAAGGTTGAACAGATGGGCTGAGAGGCGGCAAATGAAGTTTAACATTGACAAATGTAAAGTAGTACATATGGGAAACAGTAACCCCAGAGCAACATATCAACTCTGCGGTACTACACTGACAGTGGTGGAGAATGAAAAGGACCTGGGGGTAATTGTGCAGGCAGATATGAAGTTCTCTGACAGTGCAGACGAGCTGCAAGAGTAGCTCGTGGTGTATTGTCAATGATATGCAGGAATTTTTCTAGCAGGGATAAGGAGGTGATTATTCCCTTGTATAAGGCAATGGTTAGGCCACATCTTGAGTACTGTATACAGGTCTGGAAGCCTCATTTCAAGAAGGATGTAGAGCTGCTGGAACGGGTACAGAGAAGGGCAACAAGATTAGTGAATGGAACAAAGGGTTGCTCTTATGAAGAAAGGCTTAAGTTTTACAAATTACAGTCTGGTGACTAGGCACCGGCGAGGTGATCTGATAGAGGTGTATAAGGCTTTGAATGGTTTGAGCATGCTCAATGCCAATGGGATTCTTCCTCTTGCTCAGAATAATCACCTTAGAGGACATAAATTCAAATTGAGGAAGGACGGATGTCGGATAGATGTGCGGAAATTTGCCTTTGGCCAGCGGGTGGTTGGTTGGTGGAACTGACTTCCATCATTTGTTGTTGAAGTTGATAGCCTAAACAAATTTAAGGCTGAACTGGACAGGTATTTCGAACGAACAGAGGGGTGAAATGGGGGTGGTGTGTTTTTTTTTTTTTTTTTTGGCTGATGCTGAATAAGCTTGCATTCTTGCATCATATGCCTCTACTAATGCTAATGCTAACCTTTCTCAGGCTTCTCGATTCTATTCTAAAGAGGGCAGGTTTGCAGTTAGGTTAATTAATGACCCATGTCTAACATCTGTCTGTCTCATAGATGTTCACGTTCTGCTGCCTTTTCTATAGATACTTGAGTTGTCAATGCTCTTTTAATTGGCTTCTATAGTTCTCTCTTCCAAACCAGTTCAAACATGTGCCCCAACCGGTCAGCATCCTTTTACCGTCCAACTTCTCTTATTCCTCATTTATTCCTTCAATTTCTGCTTTCTGGAACAACTCTCTTCATACATATTTCCCAAAAATTACAATCTATAAAAATTCAAGTCTAATATCATAACAAATATCTTCTTTCATCTTCTCAACATTCAACCCATGCACAGTACTAAGTACTATGGGTTCTAATAACTCTTGTGAAAAAAAAAAGTTATTGCCTCAGTTTCACTACTAAATAAAATGTGCTGCTCCAGTGGAGAAGTATATTGCCATTTATTTAAAGTGTGCCCCATTACCCAGACTCAAGATTTCTTTACTTCTTGGGATCTCATCTGTGGATAGGTAGGCAAAGTACAAAGACCTGAACAACCCAATGATGGGAAATATATTCATAATATGAGATTCAAGATAGTACAGTAAATAGAATGAATTAAATAAAATTAATTCCTTATTCTGTATGTAGCTTTGGGCAAACTAAGTTTGTTACTTAGTGTAACCATTTCAAATTGTGGAGGCACTCCACTACAGTTTGCCTTGGTATTACACTATTAATGAAACAGATTGTTCCCCTGGAGAAGTATTGCTCTTTTATATAAAGTGTTGTCCTACCCAGACTCATGTTTAGATTCTTTTGGGGATCTCATTACTGCGACTATAAAGACGAAACCATCCAGCAACAAGAAATATCCATAATATTTCAGATGCATGACTATTTACAGTTTTTGCTTTCCATGCTATTTTCAGTTTTAGTGTAACATGAGCATTGTGCTTCTTACCTGCTGATGACACATCTGCTACAGAAATTATATGTTTTATTTTATCTGTAATTTTTGGAAATTAATTTTTTGTCTCAATTATTATTACTGATGTAAAATCAAGTGAAATTGGTTTATGGCTAAAGCCTTATGCTAGCCATTTTAAGTCATTATACAAGTCTATAAGTGATGCCTCTTGGGCGACAAATTTTATTTTTTTCTAATTGAGTTAAGATCACAAAGTTTTTTTATAATGCCAGTATAGATATTAAGACAAACGTGCCAAAATAAAATGATCTGCCTATTATAGATCCAAAGTTAACAACAGTCAGTGACACCATTACTTTACAAGTCTGGAGAAAAACTTCGCTGTCCAGATTCATGAAAATTTCAGGAAATTATCCAGCAAGACACTATTGATATAAACAATGTTCATAAATAGCTTGCGTGTTTTAAAGGAGTCACTGATGTGATGACTCTGAGAAGCAGCAGACCAAAGTCTTTTTTTTTTTTTTTTTTTATGAAAACCCCAAACGCATGGGTTGAAGGAGAAGTATGGGGGGGGGATGCCGGAAACTTTGCTCTAGAGACTAAACATGTGTTTCACCACTTCAAGCCTCCAATAAGCAAAGTGGTGGTATTTCACCGGTTGATGAAAGTCATCTACCACCTACTGATTAGACATATTAAGAGTAATAAATATTAATTAGTAGGAATTTATATCACCGACAATTTTAAATAAAAATATTGAAGATAACAAAGACACAATACTATGCGTCACTCCGGCAAGCACTGAATGAAGAGTCTAAACGTGGCAAGTTTCAAAATTTTTACGAAAGAAATTTTTTATTTATTTACTTGCAATTTTTTTGCCCCAATTAAATCTATTGTATTTTCAAAATTACATAAAAGCTAAATTTGGTGAAGCTGCTTTTTGAAGAACATTTGATCGCAAGTTTAATAGGAATAAAGAAGCAAAAAACTTTATGCGATTGAAATTTTATGCAATATTCAGCGAATCTGTTTCTAGTGGGTTTTTTTTTTTTTTTTTTTTGATTTGGTAGTTGTTGGCGCATCGGCTTCTGTGGCCATATTGCACCTCCCAAGGTTTTTGCAGTACTTTGATCCAAGCCTGAGGCGGGAATCGAACCCGCGACCTTTGGGTTGCCGGGCAGGTACTTTACCCACTCGGCTGGCCCGGTCGGCTTCTAGTGGATAACCATCAATAAGGCGCGTTTCACAACTCACTCAGTCTTAAATGAGTACACCTGCATCGGGCCATGATACAGGTGGGAAGATAAAAGGTACCCCTCCTAGATTTGGGCCACTTGCCCATGAGATTCGTACCTAAACATAAATTAAAATAAAATAAAAAACATGTTTAAAACAAAGCAGTTGAACGATCCAGACAAACGAACAAATGAAAGAAGATGTGCATAACAAAAAACTATATTAGAGGGCTAACTAAAAAATATTCAAATCCGGTTTTTAGAAGCTCGGTTTCGGTTTTAACTCAATATGAAAACCGGATTTAACCGGTTTGCAAGCCCTAATATATATATAGTGTTATAACTGCATTGGGATATAACTTTAGGGTTATAATTTTGTACTGAAATTGAATTTGAATTGAAATCATGACTCAGACCAGCAGCAGAGCAAAAGGCTCAAGCTAATGGGAGTACTGTGGCTCAGGGGAGAACTGAGGGAGGGGGCAGTTGCCCTCGGAATCACAGCCTTTTAAAGTGCACTGCTTGCTTGATGTTTGTGGAACAATCAGGAAGGGTACATGATATTGCCAAGGGGAATGTCCTTGTGTGGGCACGATGTAAGGAGTGTGAGGAAATTAGGCGACAACTCAGCGTTGTTATCAGCCTATATGAGAGTTTGAAGGACAGGGTGGATGCCCTCGAAGGATCTAAATCGAGGGCCCATCAAGCTCTCAGCTGCACACATCAAAACCAGAACTTGCATTTGATCATCACGCAACACAGTGGCAACCACCAAGGCAGAATGCGCTGGTCCCGCACGAACTAGTAGTTGTTGGTGACTTTGTCAGGGAAATGGGAAACATATTGTGTAAAAAGGATAGGTGGAACAGCACCAGGGTATGTCTGCAGGGACAAAAGTTGATGACTTTGTAGAGCAGAAAAGGTGATATTGTTGTACCCATTGGCACTAATGATATTAAGAGTAGGAGACCAGTGGAATTACTTAACAAGTACAGGTCACTGTTGAAAAAAAACCGTGAATTAGGGTTGAATTTGAAAGTGTCTGCAATTCTGCCCAGACATGCCAGGAGGGAGTATATGATGAGAGCTTTGTCGATCAATTCGGCACTGCAGAGATTGTGCAAGGCTTAGTGGTAGAATTTTTCTCAGCCTGGTCTGTGCTTGTTAACAGGAGAGACTGCTTCTACAGGGATGGGATACACTTATATAGAAAGGGTGTGAAAATATTACTGATGCTATCTAGGCAGTGTTAGGTTGATCGGAAAACTGCTAGCTTGGAGGGATACACGGAATAATACATTTAACAGTAGCCGCTGGCAGAGGTGAAAGTAATTCTTGCACTGCTTCTACTGGAATGAGCATCAGCCTGAAAAACATGATGCAGGGGATTTCAGAGACTGCTGGGAGTCACTGTGGTACAAGGAAACACATGGGTTGTGTAAGGGTAGCTAAGAATAGGAACAAGTGCATGTATACTTGAATATACACCAATGCTAGGAGTTTGGTAAATGAATTTGATATGTTGGTCAAAACATCAAAGGCAGATATTGTTGGGATATCAGAGACGTGGTGTCACAAAGATATAAGGAATGCAAAACTGGAATTTGGGTAGTACAATGTGTACAGAAAGGATAGACAGAATAGGAATTGAGGAGGGGTTATGCTATTAGTTAAGAAACAAAAAATCCAAGGAAGTGCAGCAGGTCAACATTACTGGAGAGTGCAGTGTCGACTCAGTTTGGTCTTTGTGTATTGAAGAAAGCACAAAGACAGGATTCTAACCACATATGCAAGCACTAGGATACTGAAAGTGAAGTCTAACCATTTTAGACATATTGGATTATAGGAAAATATACTGCAAATAGGTACTCAAACTGTTAACAAGAGAAACGAAATTCTCCGGACAGGAGATCTTCTAAGATCTGTTACAGGATTGTAAAAACTTTCAAGGTTTTTTTATTATTATTTTTTTTTTTTTAAGGCATGATAATAGATCGTGAGACTTGGCTCATCCATGAAAAAAAAAACCTCAAATTGCCAGATCATCACAAAATGTTATGTCCACAGTGTATCGTGATGTAAGTCCCAATTTTGTTTGATTTTTTTAGAGAAAGGTTAGGCTGTAAGGAAAGATATTGCCAAACATTTGATAAGTTTAATAGGGCTATAAAACAAGAAAGGATGGCTCTAACTGGACTTCAAATCATATTACACCTTAATAAAGCCAGGCCACACACTGCCCATATGATTCAAATGAAAATTGCTGACCTAAAGTGAAGAGTTTGACTCATCCTGCATATAGCCTGGTCTTAGCCCCATCTAATTTATTTTCTATTTGGATGTATGAAGAGAAATCTTTGTGGAAAACACTTTTTGACTGATGAGGAACTGAAAAAGACAGTGTCAGTCTGTCTTCAATGGCAGGTCCATTCTTTTCCTCAGTGATGTGTGTTAGAAAGAATGGGGGCTGAAATGTATAGATAAACAAGGTGGCTACATAGAATAATGTATGCATGCTTCTCAGTGTTTGTTTAATAAATGATAAATTTCAACTTTATATCTCTGCTCTTTATACTTTTATGGCCAAAGAGACATTACTTATAGAGGAATCTTTTACATGAAGGGAACCCTTGTACATAAAAACAAATTTTTTTTACTTATTAGGTCAATCGCATGATGTGTAAAGTAAGGAGGGGTCCCTTTTCATTTCAGCATGAGAATGCACCATGTCATACTGCACAGCTTATAGTGACTTAAACTTTTGCACACTCATATCCTGATGACAGGAGTATAATCAAATACTTCATGTACAGTGAGGCGCCTCCATAGCCAGGTGGGAAGGAGGAGCAGTGCGTAGCACACGCTTCTTGATTATACCGAGGTTCGAGCCCGTCACCACCAAATGCGGAGGATACGGAAAGGTCAGGGAATGACCACCGCATATCCCGGAGCAATATGGCCTTAGTTGCTAATGCTCCTAAAAACCGAATAACAAACAAACAAACGTACAGTGATATTATTGCACTCTAGTAACATATGGCTTTAGTCCCCAAACTCATATAAGTTTTCATTCTATTTACTGCACCTTTTCATATATCACAAATTGTGTATATTTTCCATTACTTGATCTAGTTAGTGGCATATACTTCTGTACTGGAGCAGTATGTTTTATTTAGAGTAGTGCAATACCTAGTCAATTCATGGCAGAGTGTAGAGTAGTAGCAGACTTAGTGTAAGTAACAAAAGTTAGTAAGACTATGTAAATTGTAGCTCGGCGCTAAGTAAAGAATGAGGCTATGCACTTCATGAACAAGAGCTCTCATAGGCTTTAGCCAAAATGACTTGATTTTATATCAGTAATAGTTGAGGCAGAAATCATTTTATACAAATAATTAAACATAAAACAACTTCTGTAGTTCTAATTTCTGAAGCAGATGTGTCACCATTGTGCAAGAATCATATTGTTCACATTACACTGAAATTAAAAGTATCATGATGAAGTGGAAAGCAAAAATAGCAAATAGGCATGCATGTCCTGAGAGGTTCTTTTCACATATATTATAGTATAATATATTCCACATAAATAATAATTGTTCATTTCTAAAACTGCTCAAATTTAGTTGTTTTTAAATAGATTCTTCGTTTTTTTTTTCCTCTCAAATATATCCAAAGAATAAAAAGTATAAAAATCTGTTGCAAAAAAAATAATGATAATCATCTGATGTTTTAGAAACAAGCTTGTTATTTCATATTCTAGATGTTGGTATTTTGCTTGCTTTATTGAAAAAGTTGGAAAAGGGGTTGAAAAGAGCATATTCAGGTCATTTTTGCTAATGGTTGCTAAAGCCTCTCTACTGAATTTCATATATCTATTTCAGCTTATCTATAGTTCTGTAGTATTGTTTTTCAATAAAATATATAATCATGTATAATCAGATATAGCCCTCTGTTTACTATGACCAGAACAGAAAGTTGATGAATAAAACATTTTAATTGGAATTGTAGAGTGCATGAATCACAAGGATGATAACTATCACTTCTGTGTTTCATGCATCAGTTATATTCAATAAAAGACAATAAAAATTTTATTACCTGTTAGCGAAATTCTGTTAATTAAGCTTGTGAGAAAACTTGTATAATATAATTACGATAAAATTTGTAATTATGTTTCTAGCTGTATTTTAAAGAATATTAAATAACTGCAATTTGCTAATATTTGATATCTATCCCCATCCTCTGTTGCTAATGTCTCGGGCAGATGCCACACTTTTTTTTTTTTTTTTTTCCCTGTTACTTTTTTAAATTTATAAATGAAATCATATCCTCCTGTTTTTCCTTCACAATCAGTTTAGAGTATTTTCTGTTCCCATTTCAATATTTTCCATTTTCTGTTCCCATTTCAAAATTTTTTGTCATTAAACAGACACCTGGCAAGCAAAAGCATCTATCTTGCTTCTGCTCAGCTCCCATTCTCTTGTGGCATCTGTAAGACACACCAGTGTTACCTGACTAATCTTGCCACAAAGCTTTAATTTTGCTGACAAAATACAGATCCGTTTGCCAGATGTCCCATGAGCGTCTGTGTTTCAATTTGGGGGGCTGAGCCACTTTGAAAATTCTAAGGAATGTGGTAAAAATATTATTGCTGGTTTCTCTTGTTCATTTTTTCTGTTCAGTTTAGCACACCATAATTAATAAAACATTGTTTTCAATTCAATAAAAAAGCTAATTTTATTTATTTATTTTTATATATAATTAATACAAAGCACCGTGTGTATGAGACGCAACACACCGGTGAATTTGTTCCACTTAGGGCTGTCAGTAACGGAGGGCTAAAGAAAAAAAGTTCACTCTGATAATCTTGTGGTTTCGTTGGATAAGGAAAGGAAATTGTTTATATAAAATTAAATTTTTCGTTTCTTCTAATAGCTGCATAAAAGTGTGCTGATACATCCTCAGTAGATTACAGTAAATCTGTGTAATAATAGATCTATTAATGGATAACATCAAAGCAGTTAAAATACCTAGATGACTATCCTTCATGGTATTTTTGCAGCTATTTTAGTGTATGGTTCAAATTTTTCTGTACCATCGTATAACACTTTTTTTACCATACTCTTTTGGAAGCCTACAGATGATGAAATACAGCAGAATGGTTAAAAAAAATTAAGCTGTTCCCTTCAGAATTAAAAATTCTTTAAAATGTAATGTCGTGTGGACTGCAGTGCCATATGGTACTCAGCATGAATATGTTAAAATTTAATTGCTGTCTTACTGAATGAAAAATAGCATTCTGCGCATATGTTCCTTCTGCTGTCCAGCAAATAGTTGAAGTTCATCTTGAAATATTCTCTAGCAAATAAGCTCATCTTCAGTCCTGTCAGAATAGACCCACCTCCTTCAGAATAAAATCTGTTTTTCTACTTTGAATAACCACGTTTTAAGCATCAATGACTGAAAGTTATCCCAACTCTCACTTGCCTGTATCCAATAAAGATGTATTCTCTTTTATCTCTGCATTATTTTCCTCATGAATAATTGTTAATTTTTTTATAATCTAAATCTGCCCATCTGGAGAGATATTTCTGACCCCCCCCCCCAATATCTCTCTCTCTCTCTCTCTCTCTCTCTCTCTCTCTCTCTCTCTCTCTCTCTCTCTCTCTCTCTCTCTCTCTCTCAGAAAAGCTTGCTCAACTCCACTCCTTATTACAAAGTCCTTTCATTTGTGTTACCTCCAATTTTTACAAATATTTGTATGGACACTTCTGAATTGGCGTCTCCAAATTTTTGTTTCTAATCTAAACAGCTTTGATATCTAAAAATTAGACTGTATCTGTTCGTAGTTCAATCCAAATAAACTTTCTTTTATCTTTATTTTTCTCCACTTTTAATATTCAGGAATAGCTGTACTCCATGTGTATTTCCTTACAGCCTACATTGATTCATCACCTATGTCATAAAATAATTTTGGCTTCTTACCCATCTACTGGAATACTGTGTATTTTCGAATATTCTGATTTTTTGTTTATATACAGCATTTCAATTTTGGGATTGCAAAAAAATAAAAAGTAAAAGGGCTGTACTATTATAACAACAAAGACATGCATCTTATTTATAAAAGCTGTATGCAATTCATTTTTTACCTCCTTATCTGTACCATTCTGCTTTATTTACATGTAAATGTATTTAGCTTTAAGAGGGTGGAAACTTTAAGCATTTTTTTTTTTTTTTTTTTGTTAATATGTCTTCTTCGTGAATATTTTTATCTGTAGCAACCTTATATCACTAGCGATTCATCTGCATGGCTGTGTACTTGTTGGGTGCAAATCCTTTCCCCCAAATTTCTGTCTTCCTAACTAATCTGTTCAGTCAGTATGTCTAAGTGATAGACTTGTTGTGTTGTAACAAGTCTAGTAATAGTCTTGTTACAACAATGATTAATCATTATATGTTTCATCATTGTTGTAATGACTATTACTTTTGGCTATGTAGAGAGAGTTGTTGCAACATGAATGGTTACGAATAACATTATACAGTGGCCATATATTATTCACCACATTACAAATTGCCTTAAAAAGAAACCAGATAAGGAGAAAGTGTATTTTATTTGAAAGAGCAACTCCAAAAAAAGTCTTAATGGATATTAATAGGTTTTCATGAGCTCAATTTTTCACTGAAGGATATCATAATGATATTTGGTTTCATGGCATACATTATCTAACACTTTTGGTATCTCACAAGCAAATGCCATGTTTATAAAGGCTTTGAACTTTAGTGCGGTACACTTGTCACTTAACATAATCTCAGGAGAAAAAAATCCAGTGGAATTCTATCTGGAGAGCAAGGGATCCAAGAAATGGACCCTCTGCATCTGGTCATGGAAATGTGTTATCCAGTAATGTGTTATCTAGTAATTCTCTAACTTCATTGCTCTAATATAGAGAACTGCCATCCTGCTTAAAAATAAATAAAATTCAGTTGTATGTCACATCTACAGTATTAGGAAGGCAGAAGAACTGTAGAGGTAAAGGAAAAAGGATATCTACATAATTGATGCTGTTCACTGCATTTTCATGAAAGAAGAAAGGATGACTCACACTGTGATCGGAATTTTTTAACCATATATTCAACTTGAGACTGTGCCTCCCCAACAGCATGTAGGATTCTGGTGTATCAGGTTCTGCATTTGTAGCTAGTTATTGTACTGCACACAAAATATGGACTCATCACTAAGGGTTCTTAGTGATGAGTTTTCATTCTGCCTGCTCATGTCCACAACAAAAGCCTTTTAATATTTCACCTAATTTCAGCACTTGTATAATCTGAAGTTTATGTGTGCAGATCTGAATAAGCGTGGAGAACTTTCCAGGTACTTTTTTCGCTTCATTTTGTAACTGGTAATGTTTTTGCACTTTTAATAGCAGATTTAAATTCCCAATACTACAGCACATATATTGCTTTCTGGTGTGGTGACACCATTTTGAGATTAATGGTTTTCATCCCCACCACTGAGCGAGTCGTGTTATTTGATGAAGTTCCATGAAGCTTTTTTGTGGTTATTCTTTGTAATAAAATTAGCTATTTCTCTTTGGCACATATTTTATTTTTCAGTGGTTTGTAATGTAGGGATACAATATATGAACAGCAAATGTATATTATAAAAGTTTGTTATACTTTCAGGAATAAATTAAAACTTTTTGTTTTTATATCAATAATATCCTGTTTGTTCAAATAAACATATGATGGAAAATAGCGATCTATCTGCATAGTTCAAGACAGTCATATGATGATGACGACTATCTTGAATTATGTAGACAGATCACTATTTTCCATCTCGCAGTGCAGCTTGAGTTCTGTTGCAGGTTACTGTTTTTTATTTATTTATCCCCCCCCCCACAGACAAGAAAGGAAAATACTCTATAAATATTTCATTAAAATATTTTTCATGTATTTTATTAAAATATTATTTCATTTAAACTTGTTTATTATTATTATTTATTATTTTTTATTTTATTTATTTATTTATTTTATATTTTTTTAAATCAGACTGATTGTTAGTAATAGTGTACCTCTTCCTGAAGGCTAGCAGTCTAGCGTTAAATACTTCCTGAAGGCTAGCAGTCTAGCGTTAAATACTTAACTTTGCATATTTATTTTTATCCAACTGATATAATTTGTCTCTAATTAAGTATATTGCTTCTATATATATCTTATGGTTCATTTTGGTTTTTAATTTCCAAGTAACTTGCCCAGCTTCCCTGTTCTTAGAAGTTAAGTTAGTTAAAATAGAGTAATGTGTTAAATAAATATCATTTTTTAAGCCTAAGCTCCCTCCCAGGGGATGCATACAGTGTTAGATGCTCAACAAGCTGTTCCTTGATCAATAACAAATCCCTTTAGGTAGTGGTTTCCAAACATTATGTAATTACAGTACTTCAGTAGCTTAGTGAAGTTGTAATTGTAACCACTTTCTCACAATAAACAACATAATCAGCCATTTTATTCACATGTTTTTAGATATCTTTTTATGGCTAAATTATAAGCTTCTAAATCTTGAGTGTCAAAATCCCATGCAACCACTTAGTTATCAACAGTTATTTTTTTATTCCCATTATGGCTCTGGTATTATTTTGCAGTGAACGCACAGTAGTATTATTAGCTCTTAATTTTGGGTCAGACATTGGCCACATTTACCAATGTATCGCACAATTTTAGAAAAAGGGTATGCTATTGACAGGTGGTTATTTTTTGATCTCTTTGTTTGACTTGGGGGGGGGGGTGCAGAGAAAAGAGTTGTTAAATTAATTCACTTTTACATTAAAAATTGGTATTATTTTTTGGCTCTCCTATCAGCTATTGTTACCATTCCAGTTTGGAAACCACTGCTTTTGTAAAACCCAAAAATGTCTTATCTGTAAAAATGAGACAGTATCTCAATTTTTGCAATGTTACTTTTCATGCCTCAAGGATAAAGGTAAATATTAGTACATCAGTATCATAATATTTTCTGCTAGGACATGTTAAAAAATGCAATTTCTGTAATTTTCTGTGTTTTTGTTTTTTCATGAAATCAAAGTTTTATTGTAGAAGTGGTTTCTGTATAGGTCTTCAGACTTGAATTTCTAATTTTTTCTTTAATACACAGTGTATTCATGTACTTATTTGTAAATTATTTTCTGAGATGAAATACTGAATTCCTAAAATTTACTTTATCCACCGTTGTTAGTTTTAAAAACTTAAAATTCTATAGATTAAAAGAATTGTTTATGAACAGTAATATTAACTTTATTTCCATTAGCATTTGGAATAATACTCATGTCAAATTTTGGTTTCTATTGATGGAAACTTTGTATGCACAACTTGACATGGGAATATATATTAGATATAAACAGCCTATGAAGTATGTATGTATGATTGTTGTCCTATAATTCCATTCTGAAAACTTGATACACTGATACTATATACAAGGAATAACAGATAAATTATTTTATGAGAAAATTAAAATATATAAATTCCATTTTAATATTAATTAAAATATATAATACAGAGCTTAAAAGACAGTTATTCTGTATTTAACTTTTTTTAAAGCAAAATAAAATAATTTACCTGCGTTACAATTTTTTGGAGTAGAATTATAATGCTACTCTATTATGTTGTGTTCATGATTCTTTAAAATCTATTATTTTATTTCCAAATGAATCTTTGCAAGAATGTTACCACAGGATATACAGAGTAGCTAATACCTTTCATTTTAGAATTCTTATATGTTAGCACCATACATTTTAGTAGAGAGTGGGCGGATAACTTTTATATAGTCAGCTGAAGTAATCAGGCCCTAATTGTTTGTCTGACAACATGTGTAATCGTATTGGGAAATGTATTAGAAATCATTGAACTCTTATATATATATATTCTGAAATTGCAGAGTGCACGGGGAGAAAAAAAATTTAGAAAATAATTGTTGATGCATACCAAAACAATAAAAGAATAAGACTAGAGATCATATAAAAGTTTTAAGAAAATTAATATACTTTATATTTTTGTTGATATTAGCTCCTGAGTCAATGCAGAGAGAGAGAAAGAGAAAGTTATTTCTCCTTTGCTTTTATATTAGGGCTTTCCAGTAACAGCACTGTGTGTGTGTGTGTGTGTGTGTGTGTGTGTGTGTGTGTGTGTGTGTGTGTGTGTGTGTGTGTGTGTGTGTGTGTGTGTGTGTGTGTGTGTGTGTGTGTGTGTGTGTGTGTGTGTGCACATTTTTTATTCCAATAGAACAATTAAGCCTTTTTATTCCAGTCAAAATAAATTATAAAGCAGCAAGGTAAACTATCCTGGTTTTTTTATAAGCCTGTCTTTTTTTTTTTTTTCCATAATTGGCAAGTTTAGCCACTTTATGGTATGCCATCCAAAAACTTAGATGTTAACTTTGAACAGTCTACACCTAATTAAATTTTATGTGTAATGTTTGTTTACTCTATGTGATATTATTATTATGTTGTATATGAGGAATTCAGAGAAATTCAAGATTAATATACTGCATATTTTCTCAGTTTACTGGGCAGCCTCAAATAACAATGTATTGCAGCTTATATATATATATATATATGTGTGTGTGTGTGTGTGCATATGCACTCTTAATGAACAATTTGTTAGAAAAGCCTCAGTGTTGTGTAAGTTTCCTAGAATAGAGGCAGTTCGCATTGGCATGGATTCTGTAAGATGTTCCTCTTGCGTATATTCAATGGTGCTGCAAGTTAAATAGTATCACCCACTTCTTGAATGACCACCCCATGACAGTATAGTTGTTTCACCACTTGTCACTCATTTGGAAATGTGTGGATTCGATTCCCATCTGAGCCTTGTCGATCAATTCGGCCCTGGAAAGATTGTGCAAGGCTCAAGGGGTAGAATTTTTTTCAGCCTGGACTGTACTTGTTAACAGGAGAGATTGCTTCTACAGGGATGGATTACACTTAAATAGAAAGGGTGCAAGAATATTTGCTGATGCTATCGAGGCAGTGTTAGGTGGGTCGGAAAACTGCTAGCTTGGGGGGAGACAAAGACCAATAGATTGACAGTAGCCACTGGCAGAGGTGAAAGAGATTCTTGCACTGCTTCTGTTAGAATGAGCAGAAGCCTGAAAAACAAGATGCATGGCATTTCAGAGACTGCTGGGAGCCATTGCGGTACAAGTAAACACATGGGTTGTGTTAGGGTAGCTAAGAATAGAAACAGGTGCAGGTATACTTGCGTGTACACCAATGCTAGGAGTTTAGTAAATAAATTTGATGAATTTGAGGTATTGCTCAAAACATCAAAGGCAGATATTGTTGGGATATCAGAGACGTGGTGTCACACAGATATAAGGGATGCAGAACTGCAATTTGGGGAGTACAATGTCTACAGAAAGGATAGACAGGATAGGAAGCGGGGAGGGGTTATCCTATTAGTTAAGAAACACATAAAAACCAAGGAAGTGAAGCCAGTCGACATCGCTGGACAGTGCAGTGTTGAGTCAGTTTGGTGTGACATAAGCATTGGGAGATCAAAATTGAGAGTAGGAGTGTGCTATAGGCCTAATGACTCTGATGAGTATAATAAGGAACTGTACAGGGAAATAGAGTGGGCCAGTAAATCAGAGAGTCTTATAATGGGAGATTTTAATTTCCCAGATATTGACTGGAATTTGGGGGCTGGTTACTCACACACTAGCAGGGCTTTTGTGGATTTATTGGATGATTGTTTTCTACATCAGCATGTTCGGGAGGCAACTAGAGGGAGTAATACTCTTGATTTGATTATCAGCAGTGATTCTTCATGCATTAAGAATCTGCAGATAAATGAACCACTAGGTGGCAGTGATCACAGTGTGCTGAAGTGGGATTTACTCAAAGAGGTAACTACCATTAGGGGTAAAGGGAAGGGTTATTGCTTCCGTAAAGGCGACTACGATGGACTGAGACAGTATTTAAATTCTATACAGTGGGACCAACTGATGATGTTACCAACAGCAAATTCAAAATGGGAAGCATTCAAAGAACTTATCTTGGAAGCTACTAGGCTTTACATACCAACTAAGAAATATTGTTCAAGGTTTAGGCCAAAATGGATGTCAGATGAACTAATGAGGCATATGGCAGAGAAGAAAAATGCATGGGATACTTACAAATTAACACATGACACAGAAGCCTATGATAGATACAAGTTGATATGCAACCAAGTTACAAAGGAGGTTAGGCAGGCGAAGGCAGATTACGAGAAATCCTTGGCAAGGGGAATGCCAGAGGTGTATTCAACTCTAGCAGTAAGCTACAGAATCTTGAAATAACTGGGAGTAAAGTGGAGGAGAAACTGTTGAAGATAAACACAAGAAAGGCACCCAGGGTGGATGGGATCTATCCAGTTATATTAAAGGAGGCAGCAAAGGAAGTAAGCAAACCCTTAGACATAATTATGAGAGCTTCCTTGGACTCAGGGGAGGTACCCATAGACTGGAAATGTGCAAATGTGACCCCAATTCACAAAGGAGGATCAAAGGCTGACACAAGTAATTATAGACCTGTGAGCTTAACTTCTGTTCCAGGAAAATTAATGGAGGCACTGGTTAAAGAAGCACTGCAGGATCATTTAGACAAGACTTCAGTTAAAGCTCAGACACAGCATGGTTTTGTTAAGGGCAGGTCTTGCCTGACCAACTTGATTGGATACTATGATGCAGTCACAAAAGAACTGGATGCAGGGAATAACTTTGATATTATATACTTGGATCTTAGAAAGGCTTTTGATACTGTTGAACATGGAAGACTGCCACACAAATTGGAGCAGTGTGACATTGGAGGCAAATTGCTGCTATGTATAAAGGGGTGGTTGAGGGGGAGAAGACAGAGAGTGGTAATCAATGGACACTGCTCATCGTGGACTAATGTTATTAGTGGAGTCCCTCAGGGCTCAGTGTTGGGTCCATTATTGTTTTCTGTATTTATAAATGATATTGATGATGGTATATCAAGCTTAATGTCCAAGTTTGCAGACGATACAAAGGTTGGCAGGGTTGTCAAGGACACTACTGACACTATGCTGCTGCAACAGGATCTGGAAAGGTTGAGCAGATGGGCTGAGAGGTGGCAAATGAAGTTTAACATTGACAAATGTAAAGTACTACACATGGGAAACAGCAACCCCAGAGCAACGTATCAACTCTGTGGTACTACACTGACAGTGGTAGAGAATGAAAGGGATTTGGGGGTGGTTGTGCAGGCAGATATGAAGTTCTCTGAGCAGTGCAGACGGGCTGCAAGAATAGCTCATGGAGTATTGTCAATGATATACAGGAATTTTTCCAGCAGGGATAAGGAGGTGATTATTCCATTGTATAAGGCAATGGTCAGCCCACACCTAGAGTACTGTATACAGGTCTGGAGGCCTCATTTCAAGAAGGATGTAGAGCTGCTGGAACGAGTACAGAGAAGGGCAATAAGATTGGTGAATGGAACAAAGGGGTGCTCTTACGAAGAAAGGCTTAAGTTTTGCAAATTACAGTGTCTGGAGACTAGGCACCAGCGAGGTGATCTGATAGAGGTGTATAAAGCCTTGAATGGTTTAAGCATGCTCAATGCTGATGGGATTCTTCCTCTAGCTCAGAAAAATCACCTGAGAGGGCATAAATTCAAATTGAGGAAAGACAGATGTAGGATAGACGTGCGGAAATTTGCCTTTAGCCAGCAGGTGGTTGGTTGGTGGAACAGACTTCCATCCCTTGTGGTGGAGGTTGATAGCCTAAATAAGTTTAAGGCTCAGCTGGACAGGTATTTTGAACGAACAGAGGGGTGAAGTGGAAGTGGGTTTTTTTTTTTTTTTTGGCTGATGCTGCATAAGCTTGCTTTCTTGCATCAAATGCCTCTACTAATGCTAATGCTAATTTGTAACTCAAGGAATTTCTAAAAAGTTCCCTTCGGTTGAGACTGTAGTTAGACAATTTCAGGTGGAGGGAGTAGGGTACCCACCAGCCTTGAGTTTTTCCGGGTCTGCACAACATGCTTATTGGCCTGTGACATTAGCATTAGCATTAGTAGAGACATTTGATGCAAGAAAGCAAGCTTATGCAGCATCAGCCAAAAAAAAAAAAAAAAAAACCCACTTCCACTTCACCCCTCTGTTCGTTCAAAATACCTGTCCAGCTGAGCCTTAAACTTATTTAGGCTATCAACCTCCACCACAAGGGATGGCAGTCTGTTCCACCAACCAACCACCCGCTGGCTAAAGGGAAATTTCCGCACGTCTATCCTACATCTGTCTTTCCTCAATTTGAATTTATGCCCTCTCAGGTGATTTTTCTGAGCTAAAGGAAGAATCCCATCAGCATTGAGCATGCTTAAACCATTCAAGGCTTTATACACCTCTATCAGATCACCTCTCTGGTGCCTAGTCTCCAGACACTGTAATTTGCAAAACTTAAGCCTTTCTTCGTAAGAGCACCCCTTTGTTCCATTCACTAATCTTGTTGCCCTTCTCTGTGCTCGTTCCAGCAGCTCTACATCCTTCTTGAAATGAGGCCTCCAGACCTGTATACAGTACTCTAGGTGTGACCTGACCATTGCCTTATACAATGGAATAATCACCTCCTTATCCCTGCTGGAAAAATTCCTGTATATCATTGACAATACTCCATGAGCTACTCTTGCAGCCCGTCTGCACTGCTCAGAGAACTTCATATCTGCCTGCACAACCACCTCCAAGTCCCTTTCATTCTCTACCACTGTCAGTGTGTAGTACCACAGAGTTGATACGTTGCTCTGGGGTTGCTGTTTCCCATGTGTAGTACTTTACATTTGTCAATGTTAAACTTCATTTGCCACCTCTCAGCCCATCTGCTCAACCTTTCCAGATCCTGTTGCAGCAGCATAGTGTCAGTAGTGTCCTTGACAACCCTGCCAACCTTTGTATCATCTGCAAACTTGGACATTAAGCTTGATATACCATCATCAATATCATTTATAAATACAGAAAACAATAATGGACGTAACACTGAGCCCTGAGGGACTCCACTAATAACATTAGTCCACGATGAGCAGTGTCCATTGATTACCACTCTCTGTCTTCTCCCCCTCAACCACCCCTTTATCCATAGCAGCAATTTGCCTCCAATGTCACACTGCTCCAATTTGTGTAGCAGTCTTCCATGTGCAACAGTATCAAAAGCCTTTCTAAGATCCAAGTATATAATATCAAAGTTATTCCCTGCATCCAGTTCTTTTGTGACTGCATCATAGTATCCAATCAAGTCGGTCAGGCAAGACTTCCCCTTAACAAAACCATGCTGTGTCTGAGCTATAACTGAAGTCTTGTCTAAATGATCCTGCAGTGCTTCTTTAACCAGTGCCTCCATTAATTTTCCTGGAACAGAAGTTAAGCTCACAGGTCTATAATTACTTGTGTCAGCCTTTGATCCTCCTTTGTGAATTGGGGTCACATTTGCACATTTCCAGTCTATGGGTACATCCCCTGAATCCAAGGAAGCTCTCATAATTATGGCTAAGGGTTTGCTTACTTCCTTTGCTGCCTCCTTTAATATAACTGGATAGATCCCATCCACCCTGGGTGCCTTTCTTGTGTTTATCTTCAACAGTTTCTCCTCCACTTTACTCCCAGTTATTTCAAGATTCTGTAGCTTACTGCTAGAGTTGAATACACCTCTGGCATTCCCCTCGCTGAATAACTCCTCATGTGTGAATGTCGATGCAAAATATTCATTTAGTTTGTTAGATACCTGAGCAGGATCATCAACACTTGACCCATCAATATCAAGTGGACCAATCTGATTCATCCCCTTCCTTCTAGAGTTTACATAAGTAAAGAACTCTTTGCTGTTTTTCTTTGCATCCCTTGCCAAGGATTTCTCGTAATCTGCCTTCGCCTGCCTAACCTCCTTTGTAACTTGGTTGCATATCAACTTGTATCTATCATAGGCTTCTGTGTCATGTGTTAATTTGTAAGTATTCCATGCATTTTTCTTCTCTGCCATATGCCTCATTAGTTCATCTGACATCCATTTTGGCCTAAACCTTGAACAGTATTTCTTAGTTGGTATGTAAAGCCTAGTAGCTTCCAAGATAAGTTCTTTGAATGCTTCCCATTTTGAATTTGCTGTTGGTAACATCATCAGTTGGTCCCACTGTATAGAATTTAAATACTGTCTCAGTCCATCGTAGTCGCCTTTACGGAAGCAATAACCCTTCCCTTTACCCCTAATGGTAGTTACCTCTTTGAGTAAATCCCAATTCAGCACACTGTGATCACTGCCACCTAGTGGTTCATTTATCTGCAGATTCTTAATGCATGAAGAATCACTGCTGATAATCAAATCAAGAGTATTACTCCCTCTAGTTGCCTCCCGAACATGCTGATGTAGAAAACAATCATCCAATAAATCCACAAAAGCCCTGCTAGTGTGTGAGTAACCAGCCCCCAAATTCCAGTCAATATCTGGGAAATTAAAATCTCCCATTATAAGACTCTCTGATTTACTGGCCCACTCTATTTCCCTGTACAGTTCCTTATTATACTCATCAGAGTCATTAGGCCTATAGCACACTC
Source organism: Mastigoproctus giganteus (assembly GCF_048544385.1). Taxonomy (NCBI): domain Eukaryota; kingdom Metazoa; phylum Arthropoda; class Arachnida; order Uropygi; family Thelyphonidae; genus Mastigoproctus; species Mastigoproctus giganteus. The sequence goes on along the minus strand of NC_143579.1, from coordinate 149,448,052 downwards.
CTACTCTCAATTTTGATCTCCCAATGCTTATGTCACACCAAACTGACTCAACACTGCACTGTCCAGCGATGTCGACTGGCTTCACTTCCTTGGTTTTTATGTGTTTCTTAACTAATAGCATAACCCCCCCCCCTTCCTATCCTGTCTATCCTTTCTGTAGACGTTGTACTCCCCAAATTGCAGTTCTGCATCCCTTATATCTGTGTGACACCATGTCTCTGATATCCCAACAATATCTGCCTTTGATGTTTTGAGCAATACCTCAAATTCATCAAATTTATTTACTAAACTCCTAGCACTGGTGTACACGCAAGTATACCTGCACCTGTTTCTATTCTTAGCTACCCTAACACAACCCATGTGTTTACTTGTACCGCAATGGCTCCCAGCAGTCTCTGAAATACCATGCATCTTGTTTTTCAGGCTTCTGCTCATTCTAATAGAAGCAGTGCAAGAATCTCTTTCACCTCTGCCAGTGGCTACTGTCAATCTATTGGTCTTTGTCTCCCCCCCAAGCTAGCAGTTTTCCGACCCACCTAACACTGCCTCGATAGCATCAGCAAATATTCTTGCACCCTTTCTATTTAAGTGTATCCCATCCCTGTAGAAGCAATCTCTCCTGTTAACAAGTACAGTCCAGGCTGAAAAAAATTCTACCCCTTGAGCCTTGCACAATCTTTCCAGGGCCGAATTGATCGACAAGGCTCTCATCATATACCCCCTCCTATCGTGTCTGGGCAGAATTGCAGACACTTTCAAATTCAACCCTAAGAGTGGAAGTAGTGACCACCCACTAATACAGACATAATACACAAAAGTGCATTGATTACAGTCTAATTCATTTATGCACCTAAAATCCTGCAACAGCAACTTCACACTATATAACACTATGCATTTTGAAAAAAATTCACTGATATTTTCTCAAAAAAGGGTGTTTATGAATTGTTTTCTAATGCTGATTTCAAAACTCACTTTCCTTTGTTTCTATCCATAAAATACAAACATCAATGATGTGCATTTCAGTTATTTGTCTCTTGAGCTGTTTACCACTGTAACCTGGATTAGACAGTTCTGTAGTAAGGTGTTATTTGGGCTAGTGCACCCATGCAGTTTGTGCATTTTTTTTTTTTTTTTTACTACTTCCACTCCTAATCCTATTCTCCATTCTTCGTCCCTATTATCAATCATTGCATCTTCAGAATTGGTTATATCACATCATTTCTTGTTTTCCCTTGGAAATATACCATAAATCAGTGTTTCATTGTAGTCCATGAAATAGGTATGCAGAAATCTTTAAAGCTGAAAGAGGGACCTTGAGTCACTCAGATCTGAGAACCACTGCTTTAAAATATTTTCAGAGTTGTTTACTGTGTACCTGTAGTTAAATGCCACTGACAATTAAAGGATTTCCATTCACTTGCAAAAGTGATGGTGTATCAATGGTATGAATGCCATGTGGCTGGCCATTCATAAATATTACATCATATGTATAAAAAATTGAAGGTAAATTTGTTTTATGGTCTATTATCCATACTAGAAGTTAAGACTATAAGGGTAATTTGTGCGGCAAAAAATTATAAACGTTCAAGTACTGTTATCATTTTGTAATATCAATAAAACTGCTATATACAGTGGTGGAGAAAAAAACTGCATCACCTTAAAAAATGAACGCTTGTAGTGAGACACATAAGATATCGTTTGATTACAGTCATTTTACTAGGTGGTAGATGACTCTCATCAACCAGTGCAATACAACTACTTTGCTTATTGGAGGCTTGAAGTGGTGGAATCCATGTTTAGTCTCTAGAGCTAAGTTCCGGTCAACCCTTCCCTATCTCTTCCATCATGCAGTATGATTGATGACTTTTGAGGTTATGATGAACATCGTGGCGAGATCCAATATTCCTTACATTTCAAGGGTACAGCTCTAAAACGGTGTTCGCAGGCCAGCAGCTAGTTAGTACACCGGACCGAACCTATTGGTAACTCTATAGGAGGCTTCCGGATCAGCTATTGTATAATCTTGCTACCTCTACTCTGCCAGATAGTGACTGGAGGAAGTCCAAGTAGTGTGTATGCTTGGAGCATTGTTGAGGCCACGTTATGTCAAGGATCTAGGTATATTCTTACCATGTGTATGCCATACCCAAAAATTTCATTACTTCATACAGCATGTCCCACCCACTTTTTCTTACTATTGAATACACCATGAATTGTCAAGCTAATAGAGCAAGCTTATCTGCAAAAAGATCTAAACCTCCCAAGCACTTCCTAATTCATTTCACAAATATATGTGGTCTCAATTCTAATCTTAACGATGTCTATTTTCACTTGCAGTCTACCAAACCCCATGTACTTTTTCTGACAGAATCTCAGTTATCGGTTGATTCAACTACTGCTCATCTCAGATGCCCAAATTATTCACTGTATGATTCCTTTCGCCTGAAAGGTGGTACTTGTGCATATGTCCATTCTGATATTCCCTGTCAGAGACTTGGCAATTTGGAATCTACTCTCTTTGATCTTCTCTGGCTTAAAATCTCTCTACCTCATTGTGTAAAATTCATATGTTGTCTCTACCATTCTCCCAACTCCACTAATCACTTGGAGCTTTTTGACTTCCTCTCTTTGCAACTTGAATTTCTCCAGTCCAACTTTCCTAACAGTGAGGTAATTTTCCTTGGTGATTTTAATGTTCACAACTCCAGCTGGCTTCCGTTTTCTAGTCACACCGACCCAGCTGGTCGAGATGCTGAGGCTTTTGCAATTACTAATGACCTTGCACAGATTGTTCATTTACCTACAAGAATACCGGACAATCCTAATCATATAGCCAACATGCTTGATCTTTTTCTCACAAACAACCCTTATAAGTACACGGTCGAAGTGAGAGGTCCTTTAGTCACTTCAGATACCAACTTGGTGATTGTCTCTTCTCCAATGGAGCCTTTATCTCATGGTTATTCCCAATCTCATGTTGTTTGGCATTACAAGAATGCAAAATGGGATGAGCTGCGAGATTTGTTTTCTTCTTTTCCTTGGACAGATTACTGTTTCAAAACTTCTGACGTCAACGGTTTGCTCAGATCGTGTCAGTGGAATTATTCTTGCAGGAATGGAATCCTTTATCCCACACTCCACTTTAAAATCTCGTCCTTTATCTAAACCTTGGTTTTCCAATAAATGTGCTAAGGCTGTTCAAGAGAAGAATGTTGCATATCGTAATTGGCTTGTTTCTAATTCTTCAGTTTCTTGAAAATTTGTTTCTTGAAAAAAGTTTCTTGAAAATCTGCTATCAATTCCTTAAATCCCGATCTTCAGGTAATTCTCCAGTGGGGCAAAGACAGCTTAGTTGATTTCAACTCTTTGAAAACTCAGTCTTGTCTTATATCTCTGAAAAAGGATTCTTTTGCTCCTATGCTTATCTTTAGTGACACTATGTTTTCTAGGCAAAATGATATATCTCTTTTGGGGATTACCCTGACTTCTAATCTCTCTTGGCACAAGCACATTACAAATATTGCTTCCTCTGCATCTAAAAAACTTGGTTTTCTCTTTCGCTCTTGGCGTTACTTTTCTTCCAAACAGCTGCTCACTCTGTATAAATTGCAAATCCACCCTGCCATGGAATATTGTTCCCACATCTGGGATGGTGCCCCCAAAACCTCTCTCAGGCTTCTTGATTCCATTCAGAAGAGGGCAGTTAGGTTAATTAGTGATTCATCTGTAACAGAGTCTCTCCACTCGCTGTCTCATAGACGTACTGTTTCTGCTGCATGCCTCTTCTACAGATACTTTCATAGGCACTGTTCTTCTGAATTGGCTTCTATAATTCCCGCTCTCTCTTTCAAAACAGTGCGAACACATGCCTCCACCAGCCAACATCCATTTACTGTCCAACTTCAAACTTACAGAACAAACTTTTCATCTTCCTCGTTTATTCATTGAACTGCTGTTTTTTGGAACAACCTTCCTTCATACATATTTCCTGAAAATTACAGTCTACAGAAGTTCAAGCCCAATGTCAACAAATATTTTCTTTTGTCTTCTCAACCTCCAACCCAAGCACGGTACTAAGTACTATAGGTTCTAATACCTCTTGTGTTTGGGGTTTACATAAAAAAAAAAAAAAAATTGTTTGTCGCAATGCAAAGGTATTGCATCAAATAACACTTTTATTGCATCAGACAGTAATTTCAAGGTATTGCATCAGCCTTCTCTATAAATACGGCATTGGATGGGTATACACACTCATTAGTATCCTGTTTTGCGGGGATGTATATGTTCTGTTGACACCAAGAAAAAAAATGCAGCTGTTGCTCTGTTCCAGCAAGTACTTTCTATGCGTGATATTGCTGATTAAATAGGCTGCCACCAGTTAACAGTATCACGGGTGCTGAAATTAAAGTGTGAAACCGGTGATGTGAAGAGAAGACCTGGATCGGGCCTTAAGAGAGCGACTGCGCCTTCCCAAGATCGATATTTGAAATGGCTATGCCTTTGTAATCACCATGCTATTGCTCCTGATCTAAAAACTGGACTTTGAGATGGCTCTGTTGTTGAAACAAGTGCACAAACTATTGAAAGACGGCTTTCGGAATGTGGTCTGCATGCCTATCGGTCCAAGAAGAAGCCTTTGTTGACCCAACAAATGAAGAAGAAGCAACTTGCTTGCGCTAAAACACATTTCATGGACAAAAGGGCAGTGGGACACCATAATCTTTCTGACGAATTGAAATTCAACCTGCATGGCTCGGATGGGAAGTGATATGTCAGAAGATGAAAATCGGAGGCATACCGTCCTGACTGCATAACACCGACTGTAAAGTTTCCCAACAGTCAGATGGTCTGGGGATGCATAGCAAGGAAAGGCGTGGGATGAATTAAGTTTATTAACAGAATGGTGAATGCAGAAACATACTCTGGAGTAGATTTCTGCATCTTGGAGGAGATGCAGAAACCTACTCTGTTATTAGAGATCTTGGAGGAGTGCCTGAAACCCATTATTAGGGATCACCACACAGACGTCCAACTGCATTTTTCAACGGGACTCAGCACCTTGCCACACAGTAAAATTGGTAAGTTTTATACTATTTAGATTTAATGGCGAGTTTATCTTCTTATCTCACAAGGCTTAAAACATACTTACACCAATGTTTTCCCTCATTTTCCTCCCTTTAGGTGCAGTCATATCTCAGAAATCCTGGCATTACAGTGTTGGACTGGCCTGGCAACAGTTCAGAATTGAACCCTATTAAAAATTGCTGGTACATAATGTCATCTAAAATTGCTCAGAAGAAGCCAACAAGTAAGATTCAGCTGCAGCATAGCATTGTAAGGGTGTGGTACCACGAAATTGGGAAACTGACCCAGAAGTTGATTAACTCTGTGCATGGCTGTAATTGCAGCTCGAGGACGAAATATTGAGGACTTAATTTTGCTGATTTACAGTACATAATACTATTATGTTAACTTGTCATTACAGTTTGTACACATAAATGCAATAAAATGTATGTTTGGTTGTCATGATTTCTCATATTTCCATTAATTACGCGTTTTACCCTTTGGGAAGATATTTATTGCAATTAAATATCAGGTGGAGTCTTTTTATTGGATTTCATTCATAGAGATATATATCCCATCTAGCAAATGCATTTCAAAAATTTTTGCAACCCACAATGCAGCATAAAACACATTTGCAAAATTCACAAGTGATGCAGTTTTTTTGTCCGCCACTGTATATACAGTCGATTCCAGTTATTTGGGACACATCAGGACTAGTGCATTTTGGCCCAATTATCCGAAGTTTCACATAAAAAAAGTTAAAAATACAATGGAACCCTGCTTTACAATTGGTTCACTGTGCAATCAAAGCACGTTACGATGGATTCACCATGGTAACATACCGTTCGCTATACGATGCGTAGTAAGCGCCGGTTATTGTGATCACGTTTGTGAATTGAATTTTAATTCTATTAAACAGCGATTCTAATTAGCAAAAATAGGAGGAATATTATCTACAGGCTATAAAAGTAAAGAAATATTAAGCACAAATTTACCCTTTATTACCTTACCAATTAAAAAATTAAATGATAGGTGATAATCGGAAGAATATACATGATAATTGGAATAATTAATATGTACTGTAATATGTACATACTAACTAGTCGACATTTCTGTTCACTGACATTTGTGGGTGAGGGTTAAAATTTAAAACAGTAAAAAGATAAGCAATCAATAACAATGAACACAGCACACACAAATTTCAAGTAACATGATACGCGCAAGTGAGAACAGAGTAGAAGTATAAACACATTTCACTATAATAATCCACAGAATTCCAGCTTTCGGTATTATCGCAAATTCAATAAGATCGAGTTTACTTTCTGTTTATGATAGATTGCACTAACAGAAAAGCCCAATAAACAGGTAACTGCTAATTGTTTTTATTGTTTTATGGTTTTGACCTCCAGAAATCCAACCGAATCACGTGGTACGGTCGGAGACAATCATAGGATAATCACCAGTGCTGCGATCTCCTGCCCCGATTAAACAGCATGTTGTCCCAATTAAGCGAAGTAAACCCTGGCTATTTTCTCGATTGGGTTCTGTTGTTTTAGATTTGCCCCAAATAAACGGCTGCTCCGATTAACTGGTGGCCCAAATAACCGGAATCCACTGTATTTATTATTTATTTACTTTTTTTTATTATTATTATTTATTTATTTTCTTCTTTTTTTAACTTATTTTTGGCGAACTCCCATCAGCCTACCATCTGTTTATATTTAGTGGCATAACTGCCAATTTTCCAGATTTACAGTGGAGAATATGTCCTTTTGACTTGATTTGACCCATTCTCTATCTTTCTGCAAAAACAGTTTTTCTACATTTTTCTCTTCAGAATAAGTAATAAAACTGAATTAAAATTGGAATTTTTTTTGCAATTTCTTTAATGAATACAGCCATGATAAACTACTGAAATTAGTTTTACTTAATTGTTCATTTAGCCATAAAAAAAAAACCTGTATTATGCACGTTTCATTGTAATGCATATATTATAGGACAGGAATGACACCCTTTCTCAATTTAGAAAGCAATAATGATTAATAAAAGAACTTAAAAGTTTATTAAAAATTGTCATTAAAGTAAATAAATTACATGCTTATCTCCTAATTTGTGTTGCTGATAGTCTAAAAATATGAACCCAAAATCATTTGTCAATGGATGCCTTGTCACAAAAGACCAATAAGAAACAAGTGTGTTGACTGTCAAAAGCAGGTTTATGTGGTAATTACTAACATTAAGTGTTTTATACCAACAATAAAAAAAGAGCTTTAGTGCAAGCTTGCTTATTGCATATTCAAAATGATTTGTGGGCTGATAGAATCCAGTGAAGTGTTACAACTTCAAAAATTTAATACATGCATACTACCAGAAGCCATATCAGTTAATTGAAGAAATTTGATAAATTGTGGCCAGCAATTTTCTGTTTTGAATTCCTAAAGCCTTACAGCAGTAAAAAGTGTGCTACAGAATTTGTAGACAGAAGATTGTCCAATCAGGTTATCAAAAGTGAAGTTAAATATAATTTAACTTTAACTTAAATATAACCATATTTCGAGAACAAATTCATCATCCAGTAATGCTACTCAGAGAACCAGATTTTTGAAACAAATCAATTTAAAAAAAAAGTATGTGTGTGTTATGTGAAAGGAATTTTTGCGCATAAGTAATTTGTCTGAAAATACTTGCCTACCTTGCGACTGACTGCAAAGATAGAACTAGTAAGTTTATATTTATTTAATATGAATGTTGTGTTACAATTAGCAGTCAATGTCCTGCTGTTTAGCTAATGCTAAGCAAAGTTAGGAAGGTAATTAGGATAGCAATAGACACCCCTGCTCTCGTATTGCACCAATAGCTCAGAATGTGGAAGAATTATAGGGGTAGGAAATTAAAAAGAATGTAAAGTTGGTGCTCAGGTAATCCATGAGTGCAAGTGCCCGTCCATGTTAGTAATGGGCCCTGGACTGGTTAGGTTTCTGCATTTGAAAGGGGTTGTTATCTGTAATCGTATGTTAATGTATATCTTATACTTAAATTAAAACTAAAGTTTTTAAATTTTAATTTTAAAATCATAAATTTTAAAATTAGTGGGTAACTAGCAGATAGATGTGAAACGGTATCTCTTCAGGATCCATCCCATGTCACTTTTCAGTGGATTGTGCTGAAATAGTCCATATATGCTGCCCTTAACCTTTCAATAGTTTCCTGTACATCTATTTATATATTTTTGTGCGTTGAGGCCAAAAAATGAAAAGGATTTATCTTATATACAGGAATCTGTGGCATCCTGTACATAGATAAATCCTTTTCGTTTTTTTGGCCTCAACGCACAAAAATATATGTACAGGAAACTATTGAAACGTTAATGGTGGCATATATGGACTATTTCAGCACAATCTGCTGAAATAGTGAAACGGTGTGGCATCCTGAAGAGATACCATTGCACATATATCTGCCAGTTACCCACTAATTTTAAAATTTAAAAACTTTAAGTATTAACTTTAGTAATTTAAGTATAAGAGTAGACATTAACATAAGAATACGGTAGATAGACAGAAACAACCTCTTCCAAATGCAAAAACCTACCCAGTCTGGGGCCCGTTACTAACACGGACAGGAACTTTCACTCACGGATTACATGAGCACCAGCTTTATATTCATCAGTCATATTTTTTACTTTCTGATCCCTATAATTCTTCCACACTCTGAGCTATTAGTGCAATATGAGAGCAGGAATGTCTATTGCTATCCTAATTACCTTCCTAAATTCGCCTACCATTAGCTAAACAGAGGGACATTGACTGCTAATTGTGACACAACATTCATATTAAATAAATATACAGAGTGATTCACTACCAGTGCGACAAACTTGCAGGAGGTGTAGGAGGCACAAAGACGAATCGGAATCACATAGTTGCTGTGTCCGAAATGCCTTCGTCATGCAGTAGAGGACGTTGAATGGGAAGTCGCGTGAACAGCGATCTCATGGAAGTCAGCATTTGCGAACCGTTTCTGTTGAAGAAACCAAGTAGCCAAAGTTCTCCGGAGTGGATAATCCACAGGCTCCAATGATTGGACGCGTTGCAGATGGTATGAACTCATTGGGAAATGCCCAATGAACTCATTGGATATTTCCCAATCCATGCAGTGGATTGGGAAATACCCAATCGTTGGCCTATCGCTCGAGTACACTTACTCGGATTGCCTTCTGCAAGACGTAGTACATTCTCCTCATTGTCTGGCGTCCTCGTTCGCTCTCGATTCATGGTACCTCTCGTGAAACAAACAGTCTCACGTAATATTCTGTGCACACGTGCGAAAATCGTATGATAAGGAGCACGCCTGTGCGGGAAATGTTCCTGGTATAAGCGCAGAGCGGCACACCCGTTACAGTCCGCAGCTCCATACACGAGGTGCATGTCGGCCAGTTCAACGTTTGAATACTCGTCCATCCTACTGCATCGGGAACCGGTTCGCAAATGCTGACTTCCAGTGGGATCGCTGTCCACGTGACCTCCCGTTCAACGTCCTCTACCGCATGACGAAGGCATTTCGGACCATGCAATGCTATGTGATTCCAATTTGTTTTTGTGCCCCCTACACCTCTTGCAAGTTTGTCGCACTGGTAGTGAATCACCCTGTGTATATATATATATACACACAGATCAGGTTAATATCAAATTATTGATTAAAGATGACATCAGTCTGTAAAATAATTACAATGGTATGTAATATAAGAATAGTAATAGTAATACAGGCATGTGATGTAAGAAATCAAGCGTATGAGCTTATGTACCATCAGCCAAAAAAAATTCAAACAACCATTCCCTCTAAAGGTTTGTCCAGTTCCTCCTTGAATTTATTTAAGCTATCAACTTCCACAACAACAGATGGAAAATTTGTTCCAGCAATTAACCACCTGCTGGCTAAAGGCAAATTTCTGCACATCTATTCTACAACTGTCATTCCTCAATTTGAATTTATGCCATTTAGATTTGTATAATCTGAGCAAGTGGAAGAATCCCATCAGAATTAATCGTGCTCAACCCATTCAAGGCCTTCCTCATCATCAGCCATTTTCAATCCACTGCAGGATAAAGGCCTCTCCAGCAACTTTCCAGTTCCTTCTGTTTTGTGCAATGGCCATCCATTTACTACCCACAGACTCATGAATTTCATTTGTCCATCTCCATTGTTGTCTTCCAGGTTTTCTTTTAGTACCTCTTGAGTACCATTCTGTTATTTTCTTAGTCCATCTGTCATCATGTCTTTGAGCTCTGTGTCCTGCCAAAGACCATTTTAGTTCTTTAGTTTTGATAAGAATGTCCTTTACTTGAGTTTGCTGCCTAATCCATGTGTTTCTCTTCTTATCTAACAGTCTGATTCCCAATATAATTCGTTCCATTCTTCACTGTGTGGTTCTCAGCTTCTCTTCCATTCTTTTGGTGAGTGCCCACGTTTCACTTCCATAAGTCATGGTGGGGAGTATACATTGGTTCATTATTTTATGTTTCAAACAAATTGGGATATTGCTCCTCAGTATGTGACTATATTTCCTGAATGCTATCCATCCAAAATTTATTCTTCTCTTGACTTCCAGCCATTTATCATTATTACTGCTAGTTACTTTGTCCCAGATAACTATATGACTCCACATTTTCAATTACTACTCCTTCAATCATTATATCCATTTCTGTGGCATACTTGTTCATCATTACTTTTGTTTTAGCCATATTCATCTTTAATCCAAAATCTTTACTAACTCTGCATAACTGAGTAACATTTTCCTGTAATTCTTTGGGATGATGGCTTATGACCACAATGCCATCTGCAAATCGTAAATGGTTTAGGTACTCTCCATTCACATTGTCTCCTTTCTGCAACCAGTCTAATCTTCTGAAAGCTTCCTCAAGGGCAGCAGTAAGTAAACAATTTCGGAGATATTGTGTCTCCTTGTCGAACTCCTTTCTCAATTTTAAATTTGCTACTGTCTTTGTCTAGTCTAATAAAGGAGGTAGCATTCTCATATATTTTCTTCAAAATCATAATATATGTGGTATCTGTGCCTTGTCTTTCCAGTGTCCGAAACATTGCCTTGTGCTCTATGGAGTCAAATGCCTTTTCATAATCCACAAATGCAAGGCATAATGGTGTTTTATATTCATTTGCTTTCTCCATTAGCTGTGACATTATGTGAAGATTATCCATAGTTGAGAATGCTGTCCTAAAGCCAGTTTGCTCTTTCGATTGATTCTCATCAAGTATTCTTTCTAATCTGTTAGTAATGACCCTTGTGAACAACTTGTGTAGATGTAGGATAACAAGCTAATTGGTCTATAATTTCCAATTTCTGATTTATCTCCTTTCTTATGCAGCAAAACGATGATTGCATTATTCCACTCCTTAGGCATCATACCTTTTCTAATGCATTTTGTGAAGAGTCTTGCCAGTTTTTGTGTCATGTCTCTTCTTCCCAATTTAGCAACTCTACAGTAACTTCATCTTCCCCCGGAGCTTTCTTGTTCTTCATTTTCTTCAACGCATGTTCTCTCTCATCAGGAAGAATATCGGATATGTCGTATGCGTTGCTACTTTGCAATCCATCTTCCCCACTGCTGGCATTATTCCCTTGCTCCTTGTATAATTCTCTATAGTAGTCTTCTGCTATTTGAATTATGCCTTCTCTGCTGTTTATAAGTACACCATCGCCATTCTTCAGTTTCAGTATCATTTGTCTTTCTGTATTACTGCTCATGGCTGCTGATTTAAATCCTTTGTTTTGTCTTAATGCTTGTTCTACTTTTCTTGTGTTAAATTTTCTTATGTCCTCTCTGAGTCTCTTTCTAATGGCTTTGCATAACTCAGTATACTCAATTTTCTCCCTGTCAGTGTTTTTCTTGCTCTTCATTTGTCGTCCTTGGTTCATGTTAACAAGTGTTTCTTGACTAATTTTTTCTTCTTTGGATTTCTTTTTACCTATAGGTTTCTTCGGCTTTATCACTTTCAGAAAGTTGTAATATTCCCCGTTGATATCTTGGTCTTGAGCAGTCTGCAGAAGAACAAACTTGTTCTTAAGTTCCAGTACATACTGGAACTTAAGAACAAGTTCCAGTATGTACTGGAACTTCTGTTATTTCAACGACCTTCGTATTATTTTAGTGATTTAGTTTTTTTCCTTTCTTTTCTTACATCTATATCAAGTGTGCATCTTACCATTCTGTGATCACTTCCAACATTTACCTTGCTCAGGATGGCAACATCATTCACGATATATCTTCTGTTAGTGAGGATGAAGTAGATTTCATTAGTTGTTAATCCATTTGGACTCTTCCATGTCCACTTCCTGTTCACCCTTTTCTTGAAAAAAGTGTTCAATACTGACAATCCTCGAGATTCTGCAAATTCCAAAAGTCTTTCATTTCTTTCATCAATTCCAAAATTTCCTATAGTTTCCCTTTCTGCACTGTTTTGTCTATTTCTAACCTTAGCATTGAAGTCTCCCATAATAATAGTATAGTGGGTTTTCTGCTCATATAGGAGACTCAATTTCGGTGTACATTTCTTCAACGTCTTCATCATCATCATGGCTTGATGTTGGTGCATAAATTAAACCTTTAGCTTGTACCTCTTAGAAATCCTGAGTATTAGTCTTGACACCCTTGGTGATGTACTTTTGAATTCCAAAATGTTGTTTTTTATATCTTTATGGACCAGAAAGCCAACTTTCACTGTTTCCATTGGTGTACAGCAGATTTCCACTTGATAAACTGGTACCTCCATAGCCAGGTGGGTAGGAGCAGCAGTGTGTAGCACACGCTTCTTGATTAGACCGGGGTTCGAGCCCGTGACCGCCAAATACGATGGATGCGGAAAGGTCAGGGAATGACCACCGCATATCCCCGGAGCAATATGGCCTTAGGTGCTAATGCTCCTAAAAACCAAATAACAACAACAACAACTTGATAAACTTATAAGTGATTCATTTCTTCTTGTTTCAGCCAAACCGATGATATTCCAACTCACATTTTCTAATTCCTTTTCAGCTGTAATATCCTCTCTTCACCAATGGGCGATCTTACATTGTAAGAGGCCAAGTTCAGTTTCCGTGCATGGCAGCCTGGTTGTACCCAGAGATTCTTAGCATCCTCTGCTTCCACTCTGATCATCTCGCTGTCGTAGGATGGGGAGTGAAAGCCATTGGGGACCACTTATTTCTTCTTACTGTCATGTGCTGGAGGGTTTGGTCTTTTCCTCTTCAAGCTGACCAGGGCCTTATACACCTCAATTAGATCACCTTCCAGGCACCTAGTCTCCAGCCCCTGCAATTTACAGAAGTTAAGCCCCTCTTAGTAAGAGGATCCCTTTATTCCCCTCACCAATCTTGTTGCCCTTCTCTGTACACGCTCCAGCAAATCTATTTCCTTCCTAAAACGAGGCCTCCAGACCTATATGCACTACTCAAGGCGTGACCTGACCATTGCCTTATACAAAGGGATAATCACCTCCTTTTCCCTGCTGGCAAAATTCGTGTATATAATTGACAAAACCCCATGACCTGCTCTTGCAGCCTGTCTGCATTGCTCAGAAAACTTCATATCTGACTGCACAATTACTCCCAGGTCTTTTTCATTTTCTACCACCCTAAGTGTAGTACCACACAGTTGGTATTACACTTAGGGGTTACTTCTACCCATATGCAGTACTTTGTATATGTCAATGTTAAACTTCAGTTGCCCCCTTCTCAGCCCATCTGCCCAAATTTTCTAGATCCTGTTGCAATACCACACTGCCATTACTGTTATTAACAACCTCCCTCCCCCCCCCCCTTGTGCCTCCGTGGCGAGGTGGGCAGGAGCAGCAGTGCGTAGCACACACTTCTTGATTAGACCAGGGTTCGAGGCAGTGATCACAAAATATAGGGGATGCGGAATGGTCAGGGAATGACAAGCACATATCCCCAGAGCAATATGCTTAGTTCCTAATGCTCCTAAAAACCAATTAACAACAACAACCCTGCCAACGCTAGTATCATCTGCAAACTTCAACACTAAGCCTGATATACATCAACATCCTCGATAAATATACAAAACAACAGTGGGCCCAACACCGAACCTTGTGGCACTCCTCTAATAACATTAGTCCATGAAGAGCAGCGTTCATTGATTACTGCCGTCTGTCTTCTCCCTCTCAACCACCCTTTTATCCATTGTAGCAACTTTACCTTAATACCATTCTTGTATCCTTTTATCTTAAATCCCAGGATTTAAGATAAAAGATTTGAACAGGGCTTAAAGTACAGCATTGTACAATAAAAGTTGTATCAGTTTGGGGCTCTTATTGTGCAATAATGGCCCCAAGGCCAAAAAGGAAGATAAGATTTTAGAATATACATTATAAAAGTATACCTTCTGAACCTGAGCTAGTTTATTTAGTTATTACCTATAAACAAAGAAATAATTAATAATAAAATAAATACAAGTAAAGTAAAATAAAATGATGATAGAGGCAAATTATTTATATTTGGATACATTGAATGGTACGTTTACAGCAGCTAGCACCATTCAATACATCCAATCGACAACTGGAGAAGGCTATCTGTTTCTCTTTGTTATCTGCTAGGTTAGCTAGTTGAAATGATTCAAAATTATCTATATGTTAAAATTTAGCAGTAAACTGGCAAAATAACAGCTAGCCCGACTGATAACTTTCAAAAAAATAATACAGAAAACAATAATGTCATGTGAGTTGTGATGTATTTGATATATACCTGTGAAAAAGAAGGCTTAAGCTGACATAAGGGGAAAGGAAGAAAGAATAAGAAAAGCAATAGCACTTCGAATTACTCTAATAGATCTTGAGATATAAAATTTAGAGTTAGAAAGCAAAAAAGTGAAAAGCAAAGAAAATAACTTCTAGTAATGGTACTCTGGTTATACTGGGAGCATAAATGCCCGACCCTGTAGTGAGGGATCCTGGTATTACAGTAAGAAGTTAAAGAATAGTCTGCATTAGGTAAAACTGGATTATGATAAAAAAACAAAGAAATTCAAGTTTAAAAATTTAAAGAAATAATAAAATAATGAATTACCATATTATAATAAAAATAATTCAACCTATCTGAAATAATAAAATTGTAAATCAACATTCCTGAAATAGTCAATGAAAAGGAACAAATTAAAACAAAAGGAATAAATAGGATGTGAAGCTTACCATCTTATTCCAGTAGAAACAAGACCAAATGAATGAATTTTAGCACATTACCTATTATTAACCCCAGGGGCTCACTGCTGAGTATGGGCTTGGCACACCCAGGACTCTGAGCTAGATATCATCATTCTTCTCTTCCTTAGTGATCTCTCCCCCCACCCCCTCAGTTCAATTAACTTCAAAACAAACTAAATAACTGAAAATTTTAGAAAATAGCACACTATATTTCTGAACTTTAATTAGATAAAATGTTATGAAAAATAAATAGTTCTCAAAATTAGGATGAAATGTCAATGTACAAATTAAAAATGAAATACCTAGAAGCAAAATTAAAATTGAAAGGAAATGCCTATAAACTAAATTTAATTATTGCCCTAAGAACGAATAGAGCTACAACTTTTTCAGTGAGTAAGCTACATGTAACATGCTTTAAGAGAAGTGCCTAGTATATACGTATGTACAAGTCCTTAAAATGACAAATGTAATATTAGAGAGAACCAAAAGAATTGTAACAGAGAGAACTTTGTAAACCAAAAGAAGTGAAATATAGTGAACAGTGAGAGCCAATTGAACTGAAATATTTATTTAGCACATACATACATACATTAGCTATAACATAACTTGGATTTATATTATTGTGCCATTTGTTAACTGCAATAATAATAGCTTTATTAAGATGTTTAGAGATAAACCTAGATGGAAAATCATTCTTAAGCAGCTTAGATCTCAAGTCTCTAAGCGATTCAATAATATTGTTGATGGTATTACATATTTTTTATCAATCTAAAACTGTGAAATAATTATATTGCTGTGAATTCTCTTTGAAATATTGGAATGCCAGTATGTTAAGGTAATGGATTCAAAACTAAATTCTTTATGTATGTCATATACTTTAGTGTATAATTTATTATCTGTTTTATAAATATCTATACCTAGATAATAAGCTGCTATGGTGCTATTTTTATCGATACCTTCTAATTCTACTTCCGATGGATAGTGTTTCGCTGTGTCTATCAAGAAGTTAGCATTAGCATTAGTAGAGGCATTTGATGCAAGAAAGCAAGCTTATGCAGCATCAGCCAAAAAAAAAAAAAAAAAAACCACTTCCACTTCACCCCTCTGTTTGTGCAAAATACCTGTCCAGCTGAGCCTTAAACTTATTTAGGCTATCAACCTCCACCACAAGGGATGGAAGTCTGTTCCACCAACCAACCACCCACTGGCTAAAGGCAAATTTCCGCACGTCTATCCTACATCTGTCTTTCCTCAATTTGAATTTATGCCCTCTCAGGTGATTTTTCTGAGCTAGAGGAAGAATCCCATCAGCATTGAGCATGCTTAAACCATTCAAGGCTTTAATACACCTCTATCAGATCACCTCGCTGGTGCCTAGTCTCCAGACACTGTAATTTGCAAAACTTAAGCCTTTCTTCGTAAGAGCACCCCTTTGTTCCATTCACTAATCTTGTTGCCCTTCTCTCGTTCCAGCAGCTCTACATCCTTCTTGAAATGAGGCCTCCAGACCTGTATACAGTACTCTAGGTGTGGCCTGACCATGGCCTTATACAATGGAAAAATCACCTCCTTATCCCTGCTGGAAAAATTCCTGTATATCATTGACAATACTCCATGAGCTACTCTTGCAGCCCGTCTGCACTGCTCAGAGAACTTCATATCTGCCTGCACAACCACCCCCAAGTCCCTTTCATTCTCTACCACTGTCAGTATAGTACCACAGAGTTGATACGTTGCTCTGGGGTTGCTGTTTCCCATGTGTAGTACTTTACATTTGTCAATGTTAAACTTCATTTGCCACCTCTCAGCCCATCTGCTCAACCTTTCCAGATCCTGTTGCAGCAGCATAATGTCAGTAGTGTCCTTGACAACCCTGCCAACCTTTGTATCATCTGCAAACTTGGACATTAAGCTTGATATACCATCATCAATATCATTTATAAATACAGAAAACAATAATGGACCCAACACTGAGCCCTGAGGGACTCCACTAATAACATTAGTCCACGATGAGCAGTGTCCATTGATTACCACTCTCTGTCTTCTCCCCCTTAACCACCCCTTTATCCATAGCAGCAATTTGCCTCCAATGTCACACTGCTCCAATTTGTGTAGCAGTCTTCCATGTGCAACAGTATCAAAAGCCTTTCTAAGATTCAAGTATATAATATCAAAGTTATTCCCTGCATCCAGTTCTTTTGTGACTGCATCATAGTATCCAATCAAGTTGGTCAGGCAAGACTTCCCCTTAACAAAACCATGCTGTGTCTGAGCTATAACTGAAGTCTTGTCTAAATGATCCTGCAGTGCTTCTTTAACCAGTGGCTCCATTAATTTTCCTGGAACAGAAGTTAAGCTCACAGGTCTATAATTACTTGTGTCAGCCTTTGATCCTCCTTTGTGAATTGGGGTCACATTTGCACATTTCCAGTCTATAGGTACCTCCCCTGAGTCCAAAGAAGCTCTCATAATTATGGCTAAGGGTTTGCTTACTTCCTTTGCTGCCTCCTTTAATATAACTGGATAGATCCCATCCACCCCGGGTGCCTTTCTTGTGTTTATCTTCAACAGTTTCTCCTCCACTTTACTCCCAGTTATTTCAAGATTCTGTAGCTTACTTCTAGAGTTGAATACACCTCTGGCATTCCCCTTGCTGAATAACTCCTCATGTGTGAATGTCGATGCAAAATATTCATTTAGTTTGTTAGCTACCTGAGCAGGATCATCAACAGTTGACCCATCAATATCAAGTGGACCAATCTGATTCATCCCCTTCCTTCTAGAGTTTACATAAGTAAAGAACTCTTTGCTGTTTTTCTTTCCATCCCTTGCCAAGGATTTCTCGTAATCTGCCTTCGCCTGCCTAACCTCCTTTGTAACTTGGTTGCATATCAACTTGTATCTATCATAGGCTTCTGTGTCATGTGTTAATTTGTAAGTATCCCATGCATTTTTCTTCTCTGCCATATGCCTCATTAGTTCAGAAATATTGTTCAAGGTTTAGACCTTGAACAATATTTCTTAGTTGGTATGTAAAGCCTAGTAGCTTCCAAGATAAGTTCTTTGAATGCTTCCCATTTTGAATTTGCTGTTGGTAACATCATCAGTTGGTCCCACTGTATAGAATTTAAATACTGTCTCAGTCCATCGTAGTCGCCTTTACGGAAGCAATAACCCTTCCCTTTACCCCTAATGGTAGTTACCTCTTTGAGTAAATCCCACTTCAGCACACTGTGATCACTGCCACCTAGTGGTTCATTTATCTGCAGATTCTTAATGCATGAAGAATCACTACTGATAATCAAATCAAGAGTATTACTCCCTCTAGTTGCCTCCCGAACATGCTGATGTAGGAAACAATCATCCAATAAATCCACAAAAGCCCTGCTAGTGTGTGAGTAACCAGCTCCCAAATTCCAGTCAATATCTGGGAAATTAAAATCTCCCATTATAAGACTCTCTGATTTACTGGCCCACTCTATTTCCCTGTACAGTTCCTTATTATACTCATCAGAGTCATTAGGCCTATAGCACACTCCTACTTTCAATTTTGATCTCCCAATGCTTATGTCACACCAAACTGACTCAACACTGCACTGTCCGGCGATGTCGACTGGCTTCGCTTCCTTGGTTTTTATGCGTTTCTTAACTAATAGCATAACCCCTCCCCCCTTCCTATCCTGTCTATCCTTTCTGTAGATGTTGTACTCCCCAAATTGCAGTTCTGCATCCCTTATATCTGTGTGACACCATGTCTCTGATATCCCAACAATATCTGCCTTTGATGTTTTGAGCAATACCTCAAATTCATCAAATTTATTTACTAAACTCCTAGCATTGGTGTACATGCAAGTATACCTGCACCTGTTTCTATTCTTAGCTACCCTAACACAACCCATGTGTTTACTTGTACCGCAATGGCTCCCAGCAGTCTCTGAAATACCATGCATCTTGTTTTTCAGGCTTCTGCTCATTCTAATAGAAGCAGTGCAAGAATCTCTTTCACCTCTGCCAGTGGCTACTGTCAATCTATTGGTCTTTGTCTCCCCCCAAGCTAGCAGTTTTCCGACCCACCTTTTCTGACAATAAGGTTCAATTAGGTTCATTTCTGACAATAAGATCATCAATGTAGCAGTAAAGAATTAAGTTTTTATTTAGGTTTCTTTCAAAATAATGCAAATAAAGGTTAGCAATTATACATGAGCTGCAGGCCCCCATTGCTATTCCTATATGTTGTTTATATACATTAGTATCATTAAATATATAGCAATTAAATAAACTTAAATTAATGATGCTATCCCAGTAATACTGATTACAAGGTAATACAGTGGATTCTGATTATTTGGGACACATTGAGATAGTGCATTTTGGCCCGATTAAGCAGCTGGCTCAATTATGCAAAGTTTCACGTAAATAGTCAAAAATACAATGGACCCCCACCCCCACACACTTTACAGTTGATTCTCTGTACGATCAAGTCACACTGGACTTGCCATAGTAAAGTACTTTCACTAAATGATATGTAGTAAGCATTGGCATTGCGATCATGTTTGTGAATTGAATTTTAATTCTGTTAAACAGTGATTCTAATAAGCAAAACTAGGAGGAATATTATCCACACTCTATAAAAGTAAAGATATATTAAGCACACATTTACACTTTATTACCTTACCAATTAAAAAATTAAACGATACATGAAAATCAGAAGAATATTTTTCCACGGGTTAACAAAATAAAAATAAATTTGCACGTATGTGCATAGTTTAATTAATATGTTAATTAATCTGAGCAAATGTTGACATCAGAAGTTTTGAAACAGTAATCCAACCAAGGAAAAGAAGAAAATAGATCTCGCAGGTCATCCCATTTTGCATTCTTGTAATGCCAAACAATACGAGTTTTGGGAATAGCCATAAGATAAAGGCTCGCTCCGTTGGAGAAGAGACAATCACCAAGTTGTGATCTGAGGTACTTAAAGGAACCACTCACTTCGGCTGTGTACTTAGAAGGGTTGTTTGTGAGAAAAAGATCAAGTGTGTTGCCTGTATTGTTAGGATTGTCCGGTATTTTTGTAGGTAAATGAACAATATGTGCAAGGTCATTAGTAATTGCAAAAGCCTCAGCATCTCGACTAGCTGGGTCGGTGTGACTAGAAAATGGAAGCCAGCTGTAGTTGTGAATATTAAAATCACCAAGGAAAATTACCTCACTGTTAGGAAAATTGGGTTGGAGAAAGTCAAGTTGCAAAGAGAGGAAGTCAAATGCTCCAAATGATTAGTGGAGTTGAGAGAACGGTAGAGACAACAGATGAATTTGACACAATGAGGAAGCCAGAGAAGATCGAAAAGAGGAGATTTCAAATTATCAAATCTCTGGCAGGGAATATCGAAACGGACATATGCACAAGTACCACCTTTGAGGCAAAAGGAATCATGCAGCGAATAATTTGGACAACTGAAATGAGCAGTGGTTTAATCAACTGATAAATTATAGGTTTTCCTAGATTACTCATAATAATATTGTGTGGGGATTCTAGCTTTTTTATGGTGTATCTTAGCATAGCTGTTTCTGCATGATGTTATAAATCTAAAACCTATTGGGGATTTGTGGCTGTTATTTGTTATTTGTTATTTAGGAGCATTAGCAACTAAGGCCATATTGCGCCGGGATATACGGTGGTCATTCCTGACCTTTCCGTATTTGGTGGTGACGGGCTTGAACCCCGGTCGAATCAAGAAGCGTGTGTTATGCACTGCTGCTCCTTCCCACCTGGCTACGGAGGCGCCGGGGATTTGTGGAATTTGGGTATTAAATGTACATAAGAAAATTTAGTATTATGATTACTTAATTTTAATGTTTTGCACATAACCAGTAATTTCTTCGTGATAGTATTTGTATTCGATGTCTCATTTCTGTAAGTTGTGCTATTATTCAGTTCATTTAATAATGTGGAGGTATAGGATTTTTTACATATGGTACTGTAATTGTTGGCTGCTTTATCAATAGTTGTTACTATAAACTTAAGATGAAGCTATTTTCTTTCCTTTTCAGTTTTTGCTCTCTAACTCTAAATTTTATATCTCAAGATCTATTAGAGTAATTCGAGTAAAATTGAGGTACTATTGCTTTCCTTATTTTTACTTCCTTTCCGCTTATATCAGCTTAAGCCTTCTTTTTTATAGATATATATCAAATACATCACAACTCACATGAAATTTATTGTTGACTCACATTTTCTGTATTATTTGTTGCAAAGCTATCAGTCGGTCTAGCTGTTATTTTTCCAGTTTGTTGCTAAATTTTAACACTTGGATAATTTTGAATCATTTGATCTAGCTAAACTAGCAGATAACAAAAAGAAACAGATAGCCTTCTCCAGTTGTTGATTGGATGTATTGAATGGTGCTAGCTCTCGTAAACATACCATTCAGTGTATCTTGATATCAGTAATATGCCTCATTATCATCATTTTTGTTTTATTTTATTTTACTTTACTTGTATTTATTTTATTATTATTTGTTTGTTAAATAAACTAGCCCAGGCTATGTAAATCTTTTGGCCACATGGCTCAACTGGTTTACTTTTATAATATATATATACTACAAATTCTAGTATTCATTGTACAGTATTGTACTTTAAGAACTGTTCAAATCTTTTATCTTACATACCATTGTAATTATATAGTTTCCAGTATTTTTCGATATTACTACAATTAAAGAAATTAATATTTTACAGATCGGTTCTGTTAATTTCAATGTGAGAATTCAACCAAATGCTATCAAGAAAGAAGAAAGAATTAATGCATAGTGGTCCTTTGTTTAGGGAACTGAGAAGTGCACAAGAAAGCATGAAATATGTAACTTGTCCGAAGTTACTCTTGGTATTTTAATAATTCCATAGAGCAATGCTTAGTGTTAAACAATTTTCAACCAAGTGAAAAAAAAAAAAAAAACTGAATTTCGATCTTCTTTCTGGTACTTTTTGGAAATCCTCTTGACAGCCTAGTCAGAGCAGCATAAACACAA
Organism: Mastigoproctus giganteus; assembly: GCF_048544385.1. Taxonomy (NCBI): domain Eukaryota; kingdom Metazoa; phylum Arthropoda; class Arachnida; order Uropygi; family Thelyphonidae; genus Mastigoproctus; species Mastigoproctus giganteus. The sequence continues at coordinate 149,425,739 of NC_143579.1, read as the reverse complement.
CTGTGCCATTGTCATAAACAAAACTTTGACTCAATCTGCAGAGGTGCAAAGCCTACTACAGTATAAACAAAAATTTTACTCAACATTTCTGAAGAGGTGCAAAGTCTACTTTAGTATCTTTCTTGAAGCATTCATAATCACTTAATATCTAAAGTACAATCTAAACAGAAATCCTTTGGCAGAAAAAAGCTAGGTAAACAAATATGTTTAAAAGCATACTGTACTGGTAAACAATCCTATGCTGTTATCTTAATATAAACTGTGTATTTTGTCAGTGAAATTTAATATTTATTATTGTGAAGACTTTGAAAAGACCTGAATTTTCAGAAAACTCACTTGTTTTTCTCTCCTACCTACAAATACCTATTCTCCAGCTTTTTTAAAATATGTAGTTGGAAGAGAATCCATATATGTATTCAAAGAAAGTGCATCCCCTTAAAATTGTAATTGTCATCCAAATAACTTAAGTATATGGCAATATTTCTTACAGATTGCATCAGATAAGATTAACATGCATATGTGATGACATAATATTGCATCAGCTGTTACTTTCAGCTATATAAGCACTCTCTACAAGAGTTGCAGTCATTCCTTGCTTGTGTCAGGATGGCGAGTTACGTGCAGTTGATGCCACAAAGAAAGAGTGCTGTTGTTGCTTTACGTGAGGAAGGATGTTCTTCCCGTCATATTGCTTATAGAGTGTCTTGTAAGTTGACAGTGAGTAGATTTCTTTCCAAACTCAAGAATACTGGTTCTGCTGGTAGGAAAAAGAAACCGGATACAAAAGAGTCTCTACGCCAAAACAGGACCGTGTTTTGAAGCGCTTATGCCTTAAAAACCATAAAGCTTCTTCATCTGAGCTGAAATGGGAAGAACATACAGGAGTGGTAACAAGTGCAGTAATAGTCAGAAGATGCCTCTTCAAAAATGGACTTGTAGCTCATCGACCTAAGAAGAAGCTCCTCCTCACACAAAAAATGAAAAAGGCCCGATTAATTTGGCGTAAGGAGCATGTCAAATGGACCCCCCCCCCCCAAGCAGTGGAAGTCAGTTATTTTCTGGGATGAGAAGAAATACAGCCTGCATGGCTCTGATGGGAGACAAACAATTTGCCATAGACGTGGATAAGAATACCATCCATACTGTATTGTGTCTACGGTGAAATTCCCTATCAGCCAAATTATATGGGGGTGCATTTCGCATTGCGGAGTAGGTCACCTGCAGTTTATGGCCAGGTGCCAATGGGCATCTGGCTATATTGGAAGGCAAATTGCTGCCAACCATTAAAGACCATTTCAACCTGCCAAGTAACTGCATTTTTCAGGACGACTCTGCTCCTTGTCATCAGGCAAAAAGTTTAAGTAGGCACTTCTGTAGTTACTTCAGCTTCATTTCTGCATTAGAGACTTGACAGTAATGCGTTTATATTTGTTACAGGTGAAAAAATGGTTGGAAGACTGGTCCATTACAACTCTTCAAGAAACAGCCAGACCTGAATCCTATAGAGAACTTTTGGCATCGTATGGAATCTGCAGTTGCCAAAAAGAAACCAAAGACCCTTCGTGAACTTCAGGAAGCCATAATTCGTGTTTGGAACCACGAACTATCAGTTTATTATCTTCAGAAATTGATCTTGTCAATGCCTCAACGGTGTGCTGCTGTCATCAGGGCCAGAGGCGGTTCAACTAAATATTAGTTTGCACCTGGTGTACTTTTCATTTTGTTTTCCATTTAAAATGATAAGCTGAAGCAAATTGAGGGCTTCTGATAACATTTCAGCCATAATTGTCATGTTTACCAAAACTGTTGTATAAAGGTTTCAAATGCTCATTTTGGAATATTTTGAGAGCACATGTCAAATGTTACTTAGCTTTGCCTTAACTATTAATAAATATCTTTTGTTTATATTTCTGTTTGTGATGCTAGTCATTAATGTAACATACCAATGTGAAAAATGGTTAGAAATGTGAAATTCCTAGGTTATGCACTTTCTTTGAACACTTGTGTGTGTGTGTGTGTGTGTGTGTGTGTGTGTGTGTGTGTGTGTGTGTGTGTGTGTGTGTGTGTGTGTGTGTGTGTGTGTGTGTGTGTGTGTGTGCAGAGTCCAGTCACAATATTATGACCACACCCCAATGCAGACATCACACATGCCTAGTGAATCTTACAGTGGTACACGTGTCAAGTTCACACACCACAAGCATATAAGGCTTGATGTTTGGCATCCGTGAACACAGTAACAGCCTCTATTATGGGCAAAGCAGACCCAAGCCATGCCATGCCCATTGATTCCAGAGGTGAATGTCGGCTGAAACGGTTGGTCAGAACTGATCGGCGTGTTTGGTGACAGCACCCATGCTAACAGCTGTTCATCACAAACAAAGATGTCAGTTTACATAGCAAGTGACCGAGTGGCAACGAGTGGCCTTCTTTGATGAGTCATGGTTTCTGCTCCACCAAGTGATGGCATTATGGTCTGGGGAATGTTTTCATGGCTTGGCCCGGGTCCGCTGATACCTCTGGAGGGTGCCCTGAACGGAAATGCTTGCCTATCGATTGTCACCAATCAGGTACACCCTTACATGTTGACCTTGTTCTCTGGGGGAGATGGTATCTCTCGGCAAGACAATGCACCATACCATGTCACAAGAATTGTCCGTGAGTGGTTTGAGGAGCACGGCAAAGATTTCAAGCTACTCCCTTGGCCACCAAATTCCTCGGATCTTAATCCAATTGAAAATCTACAGGGCTATCTTGATCGAAACATCAGATGGATGATCCTCCACCAAGGAAACTACAGGAACTTCAGAGTGCACTGCGGTCTGCATGGTCACTGATACCCATAGCAACCTTCCGCGGACTTATTAAGTCCCTTCTCGTGGCAGCTGGCTGTAGTGCATGCTGCGAAAGGGGCATATTCTAGATACTAATGTTATTAGTGGAGTTATTATCTAGATACTAATGTTATTCGTCGTGGACTAATGTTATTAGTGGAATCCCTCAGGGCTCAGTGTTGGGTCCATTATTGTTTTCTGTATTCATAAATGATATTGATACAAAGGCAGGCAGGGTTGTCAAGGACACTACTGACACTATGCTGCTGCAACAGGATCTGGAAAGGTTGAGCAGATGGGCTGAGAGGTGGCAAATGAAGTTTAACATTGACAAATGTAAAGTACTACACATGGGAAACAGCAACCCCAGAGCAACGTATCAACTCTGTGGTACTACGCTGACAGTGGTAGAGAATGAAAGGGGCCTGGGGGTGGTTGTGCAGGCAGATATGAAGTTCTCTGAGCAGTGCAGACGGGCTGCAAGAGTAGCTCATGGTGTATTGTCGATGATATATAGGAATTTTTCTAGCAGGGATAAGGAGGTGATTATTCCCTTGTATAAGGCAATGGTCAGGCCACACCTAGAGTACTGTATACAGCTCTGGAGGCCTCATTTCAAGAAGGATGTAGAGCTGCTGGAACGAGTACAGAGAAGGGCAACAAGATTAGTGAATGGAACAAAGGGGTGCTCTTACGAAGAAAGGCTTAAGTTTTGCAAATTACAGTGTCTGGAGACTAGGCACCAGCGAGGTGATCTGATAGAGGTGTATAAAGCCTTGAATGGTTTGAGCATGCTCAATGCTGATGAGATTCTTCCTCTCGCTCAGAATAATCATCTGAGAGGGCATAAATTCAAATTGAGGAAAGACAGATGTAGGATAGATGTGCGGAAATTTGCCTTTAGCCAGCAGGTGGTTGGTTGGTGGAACAGACTTCCATCCCTTGGAAGTTGATAGCCTAAATAAGTTTAAGGCTGAGCTGGACAGGTATTTGGAGCGAACAGAGGGGTGAAGTGGAAGTGGTTTTTTTTTTTTTTTTTTTTTTTGGCTGATGCTGCATAAGCTTGCTTTCTTGCATCAAATGCCTCTACTAATGCTAATGCTAATACTAGGTAGGTGGTTATAATAATGTGACTGGCCCTGTATATATACAAACTATTATTATAAGTCAGTGGTATATTGATTGGGTTCACTTAGTAATAAATAAAAATAAGTCTTGTTATAGCAACTTTTATATAGTGTGGTGTTAATTTATGAATTTGTCACATTTGGTTCTTTTTCCCGATCCTGTCTCCCCAAAAACTAGTTGCCATCCCTTTATACAATAAGTAGTCTACAGAGAAGGCAGTGGTATTTTAGCACAGTTTCAATCATAGATTTGTTGTCATTAATGGTTGATAGCCAATATGGAAATGAAAATTAGAAAAGGAAGACATATATCATATGCCAGACATCTTATCCAGAAAGCTTGGAACCGAAGGCTTTCTGGATTCTGGGATATTCTAAATTTCGTGTCCTTAGCAGAAGGAAAAAGAACACATGCAAAATAAATAATTAAAAACATTAAGTTTTCTGTTATTCAAAAAGTTTTAGAAAATACAAATTTTAACATTTTCAGCTGCCTTCAAGTATGCAATATAACTTTACATTACAAGTGTCTGAACATAAGTGATTAAACCTTGCTTAATTAAATAATGGGAACCAGAAGTATCACTTTTGTCAGCAGACCTGTTCATAATGTTTAAACATGCCTTGTAAAGTTAATTGTTTCACGTACACTGATTGGACAGAAATCATCGGATTTCTGTCCGCTCTAATTAAAGGGTAGGTCCACCTTTCACCCAGTATTGAGTGAGTATAGGTGAGTTTCACCCAGTATAGGCGAGGTATTGAGTCCACTAGTTAATGAAAGTGTTCCACAGGTATTTCCATCCAAGCTTGCTACATCACTGTCCATAGTTTTGTCGCATTCCTGTGTGGAGGATCTAAAGCTCGATCTGACCTTTCTAGAGCATCCCAAAGATGCTCGACAGGATTCATGTCCAATGAACGGGAATGCCATTCCACGGTGGTAAGTCCTGCGGAATGCCCTTCGAACCATGTTCTAGGCCTCATTTTAGGAAGGTGTAGAGTTGCTAGAACAAGTACAGAGAAGAAAAACAAAATTGTTTGTTGTTGTTGTTATTGTTGTTGGTTTAGGGATTTATTAGGTGCATCGGCAGCTATGACCATAGTATGCCAAACAAGATTGGTGAGAGGAACAAAGGGGTGTTGTTACCAAGAGAGGCTTAAGTTTGCAAGTTGCAGTATCTAGAGACTAGGCTCCTGCAAGATGATCTCATTGAGGCGTATAAGGCCTTGAATGGTTTGAGCAGGCTCAATGCTGAGGGGATACTTTTGCTTGCTCAGATTTAAGAACCTGAGGGGGCATAGATTCAAATTGTGGAAAGATAGTTGTAGCATAGTTATGTGGAAGTTTGCCTTTAGCCAGTGGGTAGTTGATTGATTGAACAGAATTCCATTTGTTGTGGAAGTTGATAGTTTAAATAAATTTAAGGCTGAACTAGACAAACATTTGGAGTGACTGGATGAGTGAAATGGGAAGGGTTTTTTCTTTTGCCAATGCTGTATAAGTTTGTTTCTTGCATCATATGCCTCAACTAATGCTAATGCTAGTCACCACAGCTCTGTGAGGAGGCACATTGCCCTGTAGGTGCACAACAACCATGAAAAAATGCAGATGGTCTGCAAGGATGGAAACATAGCCTGGATCATTCAGAGATTTGTCTAGACATACCAGAGATCCCAATGTGTGTCAATTTAACATGCCCCAGAGCATTACCAACCATCCACCTGCCTGAACAGTTCCTTGTTGACATAATGGGTGCATAGCTTCGTGTGGTTTCCGCCAGATACGCACCCTCCCGCCCGCTTGAAGTAACTGGAAACAAGACTCATCAGACCAGGAGACCCGTCTCCAATCATCCAAGGTCCAGTGCCAATGTTCTTTTGCCCAGTTGAGGCATGGAGTCCTGTGTCGCGGCGTTAGCAATGGGACTCTGGTGGGTCAGCAGCTCCTAACCTATTGTAGCTAATGATCTCTTGATGGTCTTGGTGGAGACGTTTCTGACACCTCCCTTGTTGAAGTCAGCCATGATTTGTGCCACTGTCGCTCTCTGGGTAGCTGAAACAGTGCGAGACAGATTTCAATGGCCACGTTCATCCATGACCTTTCTCCACCCACAGTGCTGTTTACGATGAGATTTTATTCCAGAAATGTCATATTCCCGACACACTCTTGATACTGTCGAATGGGGATAGTGCAATTTCTGTACCACCTCCGCAATAGAACAACCCATGCGCCAGGTACCCACTGTCATCAGTCTTTCAAAGTCGGTTAACTCACGGCGTTTATCCATACTGACATCGAATTACCGTGTACATGAATTCAATGATGCAGTGTACCTATATACCTGCGGTTGGTTCGGTGGGTAGATTGTAGGAAGTTTTCTTTTAGTCAGCAAGTCATTGATTGCTGGAATAAATTGTCCTTTCAGGTAGTTGAGGCTGACAGTTTGAATGAATTCAATGGTCAACTGGATAATTACGTATGTGAGGTGGGAAGCATAAAAATTTGTATTTTCCTATCTAGTTGGTGTGTTTTTTTTTTTTTTTTTTTCCAGTGCAGCAATAGCCTGTGGCTTCCTTGTAGTAATGGTGAATACTATTACTATAAATGTTGTCTTGTGTTGACTTTTCCTGTGATGTGTTAAATGCATTCCTTACAAAATACAAAACATTTAAGCAGCTCTTCATATTCTTCCAAATTAGTAAATGTGTCCACACAGAAAGTCCGATCTGAGCATTAGCTGTAATGGCTTATCCCATCTGCAACTTGTATGGTTTTAGATGCAACTACTTACACAGTACTTACACAGTACTCATCATACTCATTTCTGTGGTACACCAAGTTAGACCATTGATTTTTGTGGACTGTAGATGAATTTGCTTTGCAATTCCTTGGTTGTTTTCTCAGTTAGAGTAGTTTTGCTAGTCTTCTTACTATGATGCACAGAATTCCCACTAGCCACAAAAAATCTTACGCCAATGGTAAATCTAATGTCTTCTTGGTTCAGTTTTTCTGAATCTGCTATGACAATTGGGCTTCACTTTCATCATGGATCTTGTTTATTCATCTAAAAAATTGAATCATGCTCTTTCTGCACCACTGCAGTTTCCACAGGTGACAGTTTTGGTAGTGAGCATTAAAACTGACTATTTCTATTTTTATCAGTCACATATATTGACTGTAGTTAACAATTTACAAACTATTAAAGTTGTTAAACTACCTTTCACTGACCCTGTATGTGTAAGTGTACTCTGTGCACTCGTTGCACCAGTTAAAATGACAGAATCATGTGGCTTTCTCCTGTATATATGTAGAGCGCTTCGATTGTACAGAACTCTCAGTGTTGAGAGAGAGAGCGAGAGCGAGCGAGCCGACCAACCAACCAACCAAGTGTGAACATTTCATGAATTGATACATTGATCAGGCTGCTAAAAGCTGTCTGCGTTGTCCTGGTTGTGTGAGATCCAGTGTTATCGAGAACTGGATTAAATGCAGTTCATGTTAATGAGAATTTTAAAACCCTATTCCTATAGAGGTTTTGACAAGGATATTATCAGAGTTTTAGAAATTTCATCATGATATTGTCAATTATGATTTCTATGATGAACTTCAACACAGATGAAAACTTTGCATCCATCTTGTGTTGTGTTGCACAGATTTAAAAATAAAATGCTATTCATACATTTTAGAAGGTTTTTGTCATAATACTTTCTTGGATGTATACCTTTTGTCGTGGCAACAAGGAATGCTATCCATTGACACTCCTGGTATAAGCTGTCAAAAATTTTGAAATGTTATGATAATAGGAAATTGACTAAGTGAACTATTATATATATTACCAATATAAACTGTTGTATTAGATAAAAAAATAACATTGCAAAAAAAAATAACATTGCAAAAAAAAAAATCTGACAGTGCATCTAAAAGTAAAAAAGTGTGATTTAATTAAATAAATATGTGAATATGATTATGAATAAGATGTTTTAGATAGCATTACTGACCAGTAGAAAAAAACAATTAAGATATTTCATAAATGTAGTGCTGTTGTGTTTTTGAAATTGGAATCTCTTCATTTGACCTCACATACAACTAGACCAACTAGACAGTGCCAGAACTAGGATGGGGCAGCTGGGGTAGTGCCCCTGGGCCCACAAAGAGGACCAAAAATGTGAGAGTGGGATAGAAATTGTGCTGAAATTATTATTTCTATTATTTTATCAAGTGAAGTTCACAGTTATAACAATTATAACATATTTGTGGAAGTGTATTTTATACTTGTCAAGTGTTAAATCATTATTAGACAATGTACATTTCAAATCAACTTGTTACTCACTATTGTTCCTACTGCCCTCAGTTTCCTCTTCCTTTCAAAGAAATTGACATCAAACCTAGAAAATTTCTTCAATTATTGGTGTACTCAATAATTTGCCATTAAAAAATACTGGGTACTTTTTATTCCTGAATTTCTCCAAAAGCCAAGGATTTTTTAAGAATTTATTCTGGCTTGGATATCATAGTTTATTACTTTTGGCATTGTACAAATATACAAATGGTTCTGTTTCAAAAGCTTTTTGTTGAGTAATTTTTTTCTGAATGCATTTCCTCTAGAAAAATGTTTTATAAATAGCGGTTAATTCCTCAGAGTAGTTTGAAAAAATTTATTTAATCCTTAATGTTATTAAAATCATAAGAACACAATTTTTGGGGGCTTGCCAGAATACTATATATTTGCAATGAAAATAAGAGAAATCAATTCTGTTCTGATTAATAAAACAAAAGGTCATAAAAATGAAAAAGACATATATGGATCGTTATATGCACACAGTGTTTTAATTTCTTTGAATGCAATATGTGCAGGCAGAGAATGCAAGCCATAAAAGTTCTTACTGCTCCATTCAAGGTACTTTGAAGTTGCAATAATTTTTTGGCATGAGTAAGTTTGTTAGTAGGTCATGTGGTTGTCTGTTACTATTCCAGTACAAGATTAATAACTCATCGATAAACGGACTTTTCATACCATGTCTAACAATTAAACTTGCTATCTAAATACACTTGAAACAATAGCAACCGACCATACTGATAGGTCTGCCAACACACAGGAACACAGAAAAGTATACCTGATGGTTGGTTAAAGATCTCATGGCAACTGTCCTTGGGAGTGGGCCCAGTGAGGAATAGTAGAATTTATACTTTAGCCTCTGAGATGGACTGACTTTATGGGATTGTGTCACAATCCTCTTGCTAATTAGTGAGTAATTACAAAATTTTATTAATTAAATTTTTAAAAAAAATCAAATACACTTAAAATATAACATATCAGTGAATATTAGATCCATTCATGTTTTTATTTAAAATTTAAGTGAAAAGTTTCATTCACGCCGAAGGAGCATATTCCTTTCACATTTACAATTGTAATCTACTTAAAACAATATTCCAAGGAAGATCTGCTCTTCATAAGCTATCCTAAATGAAGTTACATTTAATCAAATGAATTATTTAATGCAAGACAAATGGACTTCTTGAAACCACTGTTGATGGTAGTGGTAGTTCATTTTTAGTTATCATAATATCAGTCAAAAGAATGAATGAATGATATCATAACATCATTCATTCTTTGGGAGTATTATAGATTTTTTGTTTCAGATTTTACAACTACATTCTTTGTAAATTGGAATTTACAAAACATAAGCTATCCTGAAGTTACATTTAATTAAATGAATGATTTACAAGACAAATGGACTTCTTGTAGCCACTGTTGATGGTAGTGGTAGTTCATTTTTAGTTATCATAATATCAGCCAAAAGAACGAATGAATGATATCATAACATCAGTCATTCTTTGGAAGTATTATAAATTTTGGATAATTCCAATCTATAATTATCGATTATTATAGATTGTAATTTACGAAACAGACTCATCAATAAAAGAATTTCTTAATTCTTTTATTGACAATTCTGTTTACTTTTAATGTCAACTTTGCATTTTTAATACATCTGTTTTTAATTAAAAAGGCAAATATGTTAAGTTTATATTTATTACTAAAATTTTTAATAAAATAGCAGATATAATTATTTTCAGTTCACTGTTCATTAAGTAACTAAAACAAATAATTATCATGAACCACAAATTGTCTATTAAACCAGTATACTGTTTACTTGCTGGCATATGGTTTTCCTTGGATAAATAGGTAAGAAACTCTTCTCCATTGACAGTGACATTCAATTTTATTTATTGTTAGTGGACAGTAAACCTACTTATTAAAATTTTATATATGTAATACCATTGCATTTTGAATATATATTTATGTATATGGTTTGATATTGTTTTTATTTGTGCTATCTAAATACTAATTATTTTTTTTGTAGTCCTGTTTCACCAGATACCAAAAAAAAAAGAAAGAAAAAATATAGTGGGAAAGAAAAACATAAACAAAAAAGGTAAATCTATTTATCTTATAGTTTTTGTTAATATTAACATTGTTGTTTGGAATGGGTGGAGAGTGAGTGAAACAAGTCAAAGACAAATAACAACTTGCAAATTTTTGTTACAAATAATGAAGTAGTAGATTTAGTGTGGGATATCATGTTGGTTGCATAATCCTTAAATTATACAAAAACACTGTACTTCATGTGAGATTAGCAATTAAATAAATTAATAAAATTTATTTATTTGAAATAATTTGTATGTTGTTCAAAGTGGCAACTGTTTACTGTTTTGAACAGCATATAATGACATATTAATAATAAAGTAAAAAACTAAGAGGATAAATACCCTCAGTTAGTCTTAATTAATTGAACATAAAAGAAAGAATTTAAAAAAAAAGTGTGTGTTAGAATGCCAAGAGTCAGCTCTTCCTGAACTGTAATTCACAGCAATGATAATTTTGTTTTGCAAACAAAATTATCATTGCTGTGAATAACAGTTTCAAAAGCAGAAAAGTCAATAAAAACGTGAATTAAATTATAAATGAAACAGCATGACTGAAGGTTATGTCGTAAATTAAGAGGAATTAAATGAAACATATTGCAGAGAATGTTGTAATCTCTGCAGTGGGACTCGATATTTTTCTTGAAATCAAAGGAAGCAAAACAATTTGATTTGAATGTATTTGAGTAAGTCTTAAAGATATTTCTGGGACAGAGAATAAATAATGGCACAGTAGTCAATGACAGGTAAAATTAGTTGGTTGAAAAAGGGCAGGATAGCAGTCTCACTATTGAAAGCCAAAATAGTGCACTTAATGAGGCCAAAAAGTTTTAGAAACAATGTTATTTATATGAGTTAATGGATGAAGATCATGATGTGTTGTAGCAACAATAACTCTGAAGTGAACGACAACTCTGACCTCTTCCTGATTGACATTATTTTTATTTTATTATTATTATTAGCCATATGGTACAAGGAATTCTGAGGCTTATGCTGCACCAGCCAAAAAAAAAAAAAAAAATTCCCAAATTACCCTGAGAGAGAGAGAGAGAGAGAGAGAGAGAGAGAGAGAGAGAGAGAGTTAGAAGTAGAAAGGAATCACCAAGAAAAAGAAGAATGATGATATTCAACTCAAGACCCTAGGTTTGCCAAGCCCGTACTCACCGGATGTGGCGCCTCCGTAGCCAGGTGGGCAGGAGCAGCAGTGCGTACCACATGCTTCTTGATTAGACTGGGGTTCGAGCCCGTGAGCCACGAAATATGGAGGATGCGGAACAGTCAGGGAATGACCACTGCATATTCACGGAGCAATATGGCCTTAGTTGCTGATGCTCCTAAAAACCAAATAACAACAACATCACCAGATGTGAGCCTTGTAATATTAAAGATTTAATCCAAGTCTGGGGAAAAGCCAACATTGTGCTTCCTTGCATTTTAAGACATTATTTTCCAAGCCAATATGCGATGAATTCGAGACAAAACTGTAAAATATCAGCATCAGAGATGGAAAAGATAACATTTATGGTCATCAGCAAACATTTGCCATTTCACATTAAAAGTTTGGAGCAATGACCTTGGAACACTATTCCAAGGTCAATGAAATATACAATGAACAATAGAGGACCCAGAGGAGAACCCTGTGGCACTCCTCAAGTAGGGCACCTCCGTAGCCAGGTGGGCAGGAGCAGCAGTGTGTAGCACACGCTTCTTGATTAGACCGGGCTTCGAGCCCTTGACCACCAAATACGGAGGATGCAGAAAGGTCAGGGAATGACCACTGCATATCCCCGGAGCAATATGGCCTTGGTTGCTAATGCTCCTAAAACCCAAATACAATAAACCCCCGCTATTCGCGGTCATTGATTTAATATAAAATGAAACCTAAAAAAATGTGAATTTTAAAGCACCGTGAACATTTTTCGCCATAAAAAAACATGGGCGTGGCTAAAATTATCTTTCCCGGTCAAAACAGCGCTCAGTGGGTGGGGGGGAAGGGTAACAAAATCGCGAGCGTGAATGTTTCTCGCTAATCCTTGTTCAGTATGTGTTATGCGCTTGTCATGGAAGGTTTCGTCGTTTGCTTTTAATTTATATGCTTATAAATTGAATAAATTTATAAATTGATATGCTTACAAAAGTGATAAATCTACTGTTTTTCAGTTTAAAACACTTTTTCGAGTGTGTTAACGGAAGAAAGTGACTTTCTTGTGGACAAGTTCTTCCTAACCCGTACAAAAATATGGCTACGAATAACAAGAGAAATGTGAAAATATGAAAGAAGGCGATGACATTAGCGAGTTATTATTAGATAAAATTTCTAATGGTGAAAGTGTCTCCTCAGTGGCAAAACATTATAAAATCAATGAGTCAAAGATCAATCAAAAAATCGGAAGAAAAAATCTGCCATGGTGTCCGTGAAAACGTGCTAATTGCTTCAAAAATTTCCTCTGTAACTCGTGATGTTAAATTAGAAAAAATGGAAAAGGCTTTAAATCTGTGGATAGAAGACCAAACTCAAAATAAAATTCCGTTAAGTTCACTCATGATTCGTGAAAAGGCAAAACTCCTTTATCAACACTTTAGCGAAACTGGTGATAGCACTGGCGGATAAGTTTTTTTTAGCTAGCAAAGGCACTGGTTCAAAAGATTTGTTTGAAATTTCTAATAAATATTACATTTAATATTAAATTTTTTCTTATTTTCATTTCTGTGCCATGTGCTTGCATTTCACTATATACTGTATGTACATAGTCATATTATGAAGGTACATACATAGACAAAATTTTAGACTAGTTTTTCTTATATATTTCATACTTTGGAACAGAACCTCTTACTGTCTGTAACTGCATGCATTTCTCGGTCTGTTTGCTGCTTGCTCAACGAACAATCCGAGTTTCCGGAAGAATAATTAATAGTAATAATATAAATAACAAAACAAAAATAACGCGACATTCATGTCACTGACTATGGGAGCCATAACTCAGTATTCGCGTTTTCGGTATTCGCGGCATTTCTCAGGAACGTAACCCACGCGAATAGCGGGGGTTTACTGTAATAACATAATATAACTCCTCAAGTAAAAAAAAAAAACAATGAAGCGCAAAGCCCCTTTTAGAACAGCCTTTGCTGACCTGTTATTTAACAACTGAATTATATAGTCAAGTAAAGGTAGTAACACTCCATAAGACAGTAACTTAAAATGAAGCACTGTAAGGACAGAGTCAAGAGCTTTGGCAGTGTGAAAGAATAGACAATCAGTCTGATGACACTAATTCAGATTAACATGCATGAAGTGCGAAAACAAGGCCAAATTGGAGCAGGTCAACCTAAAGGGATGAACTAAAATTGAAATTCGTGAATAAAAGGATAGATGTATGAACCCAAAACCTTGAAGATTACAGTTTAAAAGAACCTGGTTAAACATCAATAATAGAGATGGGTCGGCAATTACAGGGATCATATTTATCAACACAGTTTTTGAAAATAAGAACTAACTATGAACTTCTGAAAGCATTAGGATAAACACCAGAGGAAATGCAGAAATTGAACAAATTAGTAAAAATCGGCACTAGTTTATTCAAGCAATCATTATATTTTAAAATAAAGAGTATGACTGTTTAAATTAATTAGTTTATTGATTTGAGAAACATGCACCACATTATATTGTAGGACCATAATTTATATAATTTTAATTAAACATACAAACTACGAGCAGTGCCCTCTTACAGTTTCTTTATAACAAGATGTAAAGAGTATCAAATTTTACCATTTTTGTTCTTAGCCAGATTTAAACCTGGTATTATTCTTCTACATTTTAATGCATTTGTGTTTTTGTTTGAGATGGAATTGTAATGTTGTGAAACAGGGAATATCATAATATATATGTTAAAGTTATCTAAATCCTACAGTGCAGTGGGTTTCACAAACTATTCATTCCTACATTAACAGCTATGTCCTTCAATGAATTTTCCTTGTATTTTGATCTCTAAAATTCAGTAAACAAAGATTCCATGCATAGAACATTCATTACACCAAAGTATTTGCTAACAACATATCTGGATGCATATTGGAAATTTGTTTTAAATTGCATATTTTTGTAATTTAAAAAATATGCATTTTTTAATGCATATTTTTTAAATGCTGATTCTTTTGATAATTACCATATAAAGAACACAATACGTTCTTTATATGGTAATTATGTGTTTCAAAGTGATGGTCAATAATTTAAAGGTGAACTGTACACACTACAATATGCAAAAAAAACCTAGTAAGCATAGGTCCGTAAATGAATCGTTTTCGAGATATTGCACATTTCTAGTTAGGATTCACCACTGACAAGGTGAACTGTACAGAGTTGGGATCCACCACTGACTTGTTTGTTTAGGTTAGATTATGCTGATTCTCTCCCTTTCCCTTCTCTCAGTGCTCTGAGATGTAATAGGCATACTAGTACTTGTCAAAGGATAGTCAACATGGCAGTGAAGAGTATGCGGACATAAGAAAGGTACCTGGGGTGGATGGCGCACGATAGCCTTAGATGCTGATGCGCCATTAAACTTCCAATAACCAACCAACCTGGGGTGGGTGGGGTCTATCCAGTTATATTAAAGGAGGTAGCAAAGGAAGTAAGCAAACCCTTTGCCATAATTATGAGAGCATCCTTGGACTCAGGGGAGGTCCCTATGGACTGGAGATGTGCAAATGTGTCCCCAATTCACAAAGGGGATCGAAGGGTGACACGAGTAATTACAGACCAGTTAGTTTAACTTCTGTTCCGTGTAAAATAATGGAGCCATTGCAGGATCTCTAGACAAGACTGCAGCAATAATTCAGACACAGCATGGGTTTGTTAAGGGAAAGCCTTGTCTGACAAATTTGATTGGTTATTATGATTTGTTTACAAAGGACCTGGATGTAAAACATAATTTTGATATCATATACTTGGATTTCAGGAAAGCTTTGGACACTGTTGCGCGTGTGGAAGACTACTGTACAAATTGGAGCAGAATGGTATTAGGGGTGCGTTGCTACAATGGATAAAAGATGGTTAAGTGGGAGTAAACAGAGGGTGGTAATCAATGGGTGCTGCTCTTCGTGGACTAATGTTATTAGTGGAGTCCCACAGGGTTTGGTGTTGGGCCCACTATTGTTTTGTATATTTATCAATGATATTGATGAAGGTATATCAGACTTAGTATCAAAGTTTGCAGATGATACAGAGGTTGGCAGGGTTGTTAATGACAGTAATAACAGTGTGTTACTGCAACAGGATCTAGAAAATTTGGGCAGATGGGCTGAGAAGTGGCAACTGAAGTTTAACATTGAAAAATGCAAAGTACTGCATATGGGTAGAAGTAACCCCAGAGAAACGTACCAACTGTGTGATACTACACTTAAGGAGGTAGAAAATGAAAAAGACCTGGGAGTAATTGTGCAGTCAGATATGAAGTTTTCTGAGCAATGCAGACAGCTGCCAGAGCAGGTCATGGGGTGTTGTCAATGATATACGGGAATTTTGTTAGCAGGGAAAAGGAGTTGATTGTCCCTCTGTATAAGGCAATGGTCAGTCCACGCCTTGAGTACTGCGTGCAGGTCTTGAGGCCTCATTTTAGGAAGGATGTAGATTTGCTTGAGCATGTACAGAGAAAGGCAACAAGATTGGTGAGGAGAATGAAGAGATCCTCTTACCAGGAGAGGCTTAAGTTCTGCAAATTGCAGCAGCTGGAGACTAGGCACCTGCGAGGTGATCTGATTGGGTGTATAAGGCCTTGAATAGGTTGAGCACGCTGAATTCTGATGGAATTCTTCCACTCGTTCAGATTACGAACCTAAGGGGGGCATAAATTGAAATTATTATTATTAATAATAATAGCCATATGATGCAAGGAAGCCTGAGGCTTATGCTGCACCAGGGAAAAAAAAAAAAGTTCCCGAGTTACCCTGAGAGAGAGTCAAAAGTAGAAGGGAATCACCAAGAAAGAGAAGAATGATGATATCCAGCTCAGGATCCTGGGTGAGGAAGGACAGATGTAGAATAGATGTGTGGAAATTTGCCTTTAGCCAGCAGGTGGCTAATTGCTGGAACAAACTTCCATCTGTCATTGTGGAAGTTGATAGGTTAAATAAATTTTAGGAGGAACTGGACAAATATTTAGAGGGGATTGTTTTGTATTTTTTTTTGCTGATGCTGCATAAGCTCATACGCTTGCTTTCTTGCATCACATGCCACTACTACTGCTACTACATGCACTTCATGTATGGTAAAGCCAGTGGCAGTGCACTCGGGGCTGCACGTTTGTACAAAGAAGCATTTCCCCACTGAAGGCAGCCCAACAAGTGCACATTGATGAGGGTGCATCAACGCCTTAGAGAACATGGGCAATTCACACATGGAGTACAAGGAGGTAGGCCCAGAAGCATAACACCTGATGTTGAGGAAAGGGTGTTAAAAAGAACATCATGTAACATCTGTAAAATCCTGTGGTGTTGAAACCAAAAATAAAAAATGTATTATCTTATGTTTAATAAAACCACCCTTAGCAAAGCGTTCACAGCTTTTTGCTAAACTAGTACTCCCATAGTCAGTGCTCCCATAGTCATCTTAACAGAAAATGTGCATTATCTTGAAAGCGGTTCATTTGCGGCCCAATGTTCACTGAGACTTTTTTGCTTATTTTAGTTTGTACTTTTCACTTTTAAATTATTGACCATCATTTTTGAAACACCCTATATTGGCCAAATAAATTCATAAATATTGTTTGAATAAATTTATAATAACTGCTTCAGTTCAAAATTTACTTGACTCTATAATAAGTAAAATAAAAGCTTAAACAAAAAAAAATCCAAGATTATAGCAAACAGACTTCAAGAGAACATCATGTACTTATTTATACAATGTACTTATTCATACAAATGTATTTATTTCTAAACTAGTTGTAACAAGTTAGTTAATGTATGCAGTGCATTACATTTTAGACATGTTGATCTTTATGGGGGGGGGGAAATAATAATAATAACTGCTGCATATCTGTTGGTTCAATTTTAAGAAAATTTGTGAAGGCTAAGCAGCTTGTTCTAGAAGAGCCAAATCTTAAATTTCATGAAAATCCATCCAATGGGAGTCAAGTTCTTATATGTGAACTGAAGCGGAGAGAAATATTAATTTCGAAATTTCCATTGGTGTGATTTTAATGAAATTTGGGGTATCTTAAAAATCTCTCTAGAAGATCTAAAAATAAAATATTATTTATGTCATCCAATATGAGTAAGTATTACACGTGGATGGACATGATGAAGGCAACAGGTGCTTTATGCATATAAGCTAACTTGCCTAAAACATGAAATTAAGGTGTTTACAAATGATGTTATGTTGATTAAAAGCTAGGAGGCTGCACTTAACTTCTATTATTAACTCTGTCACCAGTGAGTTTGCTGAATGTGTGCAGGCTCAGGACAGTGAGTTTCCATTGGAAGCAAACTCTATAGGAGTGACTGGAAGGGTTAAATTTTAAAAATTCAGTAAATATTAAAAATACATAAATACTTTTAAATATCTACTTATTTTGACTTGCCTGATAAACCTTAAAGTGAAATTATTATCAACTATCTAATCAGATTTAAGTTTGTTTTTTGTGTTTTTTTTCTTATGTGCAAGAATGATTTTTTTAATTATTTTTTTATTGTGCTGTGATGCAAGAAGGCAAGCTTATAGAGCATTGGCAAAAAAAAAAAAAAAAAGCCCACATCACCCATCCATCCACTCCAAGAATTTGTCTAGTTCTTTGAATTTAATCAAACTACCCACTTCCACAACAGTTGATGAAAGTTCATTCCAATAATCAGCTATCTGCTAGCTGAAGGCAAACTTCTAAACATCTAATCTACGACCATCCTCTTTCCTCTTCAGTTTGAATTTATGCCCCCTCACGAGTGTAGTCTGAGCACGAGGCAGAATGCCATCAACATTGAGCATACTCAATCCATTCAGGGCGTGAAAGACCTCAATAATAAGAGCTGAATAAGAGCCTTTCTAGATAAGAGCACCCTTTTGTTCCATTCACGACTGCTCTTCTCTGCATCCATTCCAGCAGATCTGTATCCTATCTCAACTCAGGCCTCCAGACATATACAGTACTCAAGATGCAACCTGTACAAAGGGATAATCACTTCCTTGGCTTGCCCCCGCTAGCAAAGATACTGTACATCATTGACAAAACCCCATGAGCTGTCTTAGAAGCCTTTCTGCACTGCTCAGAGAACTTCATATCTGAATGTACAGTTACCTTGGGGTCTTTTTCATTTTCTACCACTCTGAATTTTCCGCGCAGGTTGGCACACTATGGCCATAGTTGCCTATGTGCCTAATAAATCCCTAAACCAACAACAATACCACACAGGTGTTAATCTGGGATTATTGCTGCCCATATTCATTTTTTGAAGTTAAACTTCAACTGCCATTTCTCAGGCCATTGGCCTAATTTTTCTAGATCTTGTTGCAGTAGCTTACCTTGTCAATACCCACCTTCTAACCTTTCTGTTATCTGCAAACTTAGACATTATGTCTGATAAACCTTCATCATTATCATTAAAAAATGAGCCTTGGAGGACTCCACTAATTACATTAGTCCATGAAGAGCAATGCACACTGATAATCTTTCTTTTCCCAAAAAAACCATCCCTTTATCCATAGCAGTAACTTGCCGTTGATACCACATTGCTCCAGTTTGCACAGCAGTTTTTTATGTGCAACAGTATCAAAAGCCTTCCTGAAATCCAAGTATATGATGTCAAAATTATTTGTACAAATTGCCAAGGAGAGACCCCACATACTCTCAAGCATGCCAGCACTAAAAGGAAGAGAAAGAAATTCAAAAACTGAAAACAGAGCTGAACATATCCTATCAAGAAGCCACAAAATGCATCCAACCAGTAAATAGTGGCAAGCACTCATATACACAGAATTGTTTCTATGCATATAAGGGCTTCCTGGGAAGTAGACTGTTGGAACACAATCAGAGATGACCAAAGCACCTTCAGAATGCCTGCCATTTACCGAGTTTGATAAAACCAGCTCAAAAAAGCCAATCAGCTACTGCACCTGTATCCATACCTCCTACACAACAATCTCAGAAAAGAAAAAAGTTAGTGAAAAGGAAAGGTAGTCAAAATTGTCCCCATCTCAACCACAAAACCTAGTAGAGGAGGAAAAGGCGATAATAAGCTGCTCAATCTGGGAACTTTTTGCTGAGGAAGCATTAGTATAACACAAAGGCACATGATGCAAGAAAGCAAGTTTATGTAGCATCAGCCCAAAAAAAAAAAAAAAAAAACCTCTTATTTCACCCATCCACTCACTCCAAGTGTTTGTCAAGTTCGGCCTTGAATCTATTTAAGCTATCAACTTCTACAACGACAGATAGAAGTTTGTTCCAGCAATCAGCCACCCGCTGGCTAAAGGCAAACTTCCGCACATCTATCCTACAACCGTCTCCTCAATTTGAATTTATGCCCTCTCAGGTGATTATTCAGAGCAAGAGGAAGAATCCCATCCACATTGAGCATGCTAAAACCATTCATGGTTTTCATCATCATCATCATCAGCCATTTTCAATCCACTGCAGGATGAAGGCCTCTCCAGCAACTTTCCAGTTCCTTCTGTTTTGAGCACTGGCCGTCCATTTACTACTCAAAAACTCGTGAATTTCATCTATCCATCTCCGCCTTTGTCTTCCAGGTTTTCTTCTAGCTCCTCTTGGGTACCATTCTGTTATTTTCTTAGTCCATCTGTCATCATGTCTTCGAGCTATGTGTCCTGCCCAAGACCATTTTAGTTCTTTAGTTTTGATAAGAATGTCCTTTACTTGAGTTTGCCGCCTAATCCATGTGTTTCTCTTCTTATCTAACAGTCTGATTCCCAATATAATTTGTTCCATTCTTCGTTGTGTAGTTCTTAGCTTCTCTTCCATTCTTTTGGTGAGTGCCCAAGTTTCACTTCCATAAGTCATGGTGGGGAGTATACATTGATTCATTATTTTACGTTTCAGACAAACTGGGATATTGCTCTTCAGTATGTGACTATATTTCCTGAATGCTATCCATCCAAAATTTATTCTTCTCTTGACTTCCAGCCATTTATCATTATTACAGCTATTAACTTGTCACAGATAAGTATATGACTCCACCTTTTCAATTACTGCTCCTTCAATCATTATTTCCCATTCCGTGGCATACTTGTTCATCATTACTTTTGTTTTAGCCATATTCATCTTTAGACCAAAATCCTTACTAACTGTGCATAACTGATTAAGATTTTCCTCTAATTCTTTCGGATCGTGGCTTATGACCACAATGTCATCTGCAAATCGTAAATGGTTTAGGTACTCTCCGTTCACATTGACTCCTTTCTGCGACCAGTCCAATCTTCTGAAAGCTTCCCCAAGGGCAGCAGTAAATAGCTTTGGAGATATTGTGTCTCCTTGTCGAACTCCTTTCTCGATTTTAAATTTGCTACTGTCTTTGTCTAGTCTAATAAAGGATGTAGCACTCTCATATATTTTCTTCAAAATCATAATATATGGAGTATCTATGCCTTGTCTTTCCAGTGCCCGAAACATTGCCTTATGCTGTATGGAGTCAAATGCCTTTTCATAATCCAAAAATGCCAGGCATAATGGTGTTTTATATTCATTTGCTTTCTCCATTAGCTGTGATATTACGTGAAGGTGATCCATAGTTGAGAATCCTGTCCTAAAGCCAGCTTGCTCTTTCGGTTGATCCTCATCAATTATTCTTTCTAATCTGTTAGTAATGACCCTTGTGAACAACTTGTGGATATGGGATAACAAGCTAATTGGTCTATAATTTCCAATTTCTGATTTATCTCCTTTCTTATGCAGCAAAACTATGATTGCATTATTCCACTGCTTAGGCATCACACCTTTTCTAATGCACTTTGTGAAGAGCCTTGCCAGTTTTTGTGTTATGTCTCTTCCTCCCAATTTTAACAACTCTACAGTAACTTCATCTTCCCCCGGGGCTTTCCGATTCTTCATTTTCGTCAATGCATGTTCTACCTCATCAGGAAGAATATTGGGTATGTCGTATGTGTTGCTACTTTGCAATCCATCTTCCCCAATGCTGGTATCATTCCCTCGCTCCTTGTATAATTCTCTATAGTAGTCTTCTGCTATTTGAATTATGCCTTCTCTGCTGTTTATAAGTACACCATCGCTATTTTCAGTGTCAGTATCATTTGTCTTTCTGTATTACTGCTCATGGCTGCTGATTTAAATCCTTTGTTTTCCCTTAATGCTTGTTCTACTTTTCTTGTGTTAAATCTTCTTATGTCCTCTCTGAGTCTCTTTCTAATGGCTTTGCATAACTCAGTATACTCAATTTTCTCCCTGTCAGTGTTTTTCTTGCTCTTCATTTGTCGTCTTTGGTTCATCATGACAAGTGTTACTTGACTAATTTTTTCTTCTTTGGATTTCTGTTTCCCTATAGGTTTCTTGGGCTTTATCACTTTCAGAAAGTTGTAATATTCCTCGTTGATATCTTGGTCCTGAGCAGTCTGCAGAAGCTCAAACTTGTTCTTAAGTTCCAGTACATACTGCTTTTTCTCCTCCTCTGTTATTTCAAAGACCTTTGTATTATTTACTCGAGTCAGTTTTTTCCTTTCCTTTCCTACATCTATATCAAGTGTACATCTTACCATTCTGTGATCACTTCCAACATTTACCTTATTCAGGATGGTAACATTATTCACAATATATCTTCTGTTAGTGATGATGAAGTCGATTTCATTAGTTGTTAATCCATTTGGACTCTTCCATGTCCACTTTCTGTTCACCCTTTTCTTGAAAAAAGTGTTCATTACTGACATTCCTTGAGATTCTACAAATTCCACAAGTCTTTCACCTCTTTTATTTCTTTCACCAATTCCAAAATTTCCTATAGTTCCTCTTTCTGCACTGTTTTGTCTTTTTCTAACCTTAGCATTGAAGTCCCCCATAATAATAGTGTAGTGGGTTTTCTGCTCATCTAGAAGACTCTCAATTTCAGTGTACATTTCTTCAACCTCTTCATCATCATGGCTTGATGTTGGTGCATAAATCATTATAATCTTTAGCTTGTACCTCTTAGAAATCTTGAGTATTAGTCTTGACACCCTTGGTGATGTGCTTTTGAATTCCAAAAATGTTGTTTTTAAAATCTTTATGGACCAGAAACCCAACTCCACCTTCACTCCTTTCACTGTTTCCATTGGTGTACAGCAGATTTCCACTTGATAACCTTATAAGTGATTAATTTCTTCTTCTTGTTTCAGCCAAACCAATGATATTCCAATTCACATTTTCTAATTACTTTTCCAGCTCTAATATCCTGTCTTCACCGATGAGTGATCGTACGTTATAACAGGCCAAGTTCAATTTCCGTGCATGGCAGCCTGGTCGTACCCAGAGATTCTTAGCACCCTCTTCTTCCACTCTGATCCTCTCGCTGCCGTAAGAGGGAGAGTGAAAGCTGCTGGGGACTGAGGGCCATTTGTATTGTTGTGCTCTCATTGCTGGAGGGTTTGGTCTTTTCCACTTCACGCTGACCAGGCGTCTTGAAGAGAACCACTCTACACGTTCGTTGCCACCTAAGGGACATAACAGGGCTTACCATCGAGAAGGTGTGCATGAGTGGATTTTAGGGAGGCAGGTCAACCGGACTTCTCCTAAATCTTCTGTAATAGAGAGATATTGGATCCATCAGTGTTTTAGGCTGAGTGTCTGATAACACACAGGATACCTGTTCCCCTCTAAGCCCCTTCAGGGTTTTATACACCTCAATCAGATCACCTCACAGGTGCCTAGTCTCCAGACACAGGAATTTTTCTAGCAGGGACAGGGATGTGATTATTCCCTTGTATAAGGCATTGGTCAGGCCACACCTTGAGTACTGTATACAGGTCTGGAGGCCTCATTTCAAGAAGGATGTAGAACTGCTGGAACGAGTACAGAGAAGGGCAACAAGATTAGTGAATGGAACAAAGGGTTGCTCTTACGAAGAAAGGCTTAAGTTTTGCAAATTACAGAGCCTGGAGACTAGGCATCGGCGAGGTGATCTGATAGAGGTGTATAAAGCCTTGAATGGTTTAAGCATGCTCAATGCTGATGGGATTCTTCCTCTTGCTCAGAATAATCACCTGAGAGGGCATAAAATCAAATTGAGGAAGGACGGATGTCGGATAGATGTGCGGAAATTTGCCTTTAGCCAGCGGGCAGTTGGTTTGTGGAATAGACTCCCATCGCTTGTTGTTGAAGTTGATAGCCTAAACAAATTTAAGGCTCAGCTGGACAGGTATTTCGAACAAACGGAGGGGTGAAATGGGAGTAGTGGTTTTTTTTTTTTTTTTTTTTATTTGGCTGATGCTGAATAAGCTTGCTTTCTTGCATTATATGCCTCTACTAATGCTAATGCTAATTTGCAAAACTTAAGCCTTTCTTCGTAAGAGCAACCCTTTGTTCCACTCACTAATCTTGTTGCCCTTCTCTGTACTCGTTCCAACAGCTCTACATCCTTCTTAAAATGAGGCCTCCAGACCTGTATACAGTACTCTAGGTGTGACCTGACCATTGCCTTATACAAGGGAATAATCACCTCCTTATCCCTGCTAGAAAAATTCCTATATTTCATTGACAATACACCATGAGCTACTCTTGCAGCCCGTCTGCACTGCTCAGAGAACTTCATATCCGCCTGCACAACCACCCCCCCAGGTCCCTTTCATTCTCTACCACTGTCAGTGTAGTACCACAGAGTTGATACGTTGTCCTGGGGTTGCTGTTTCCCATGTGTAGTACTTTACATTTGTCAATGTTAAACTCATTTGCCACCTCTCAGCCCTTCTGCTCAACCTTTTCAGATCCTGTTGCAACAGCATAGCGTCAGTAGCGTCCTTAACAACCCTGCCAACCTCTGTATCGTCTGCAAACTTGGACATTAAGCTTGATATACCATCATCAGTATTATTTATAAATATAGAAAACAACAATGGACCCAACACTGAACCCTGAGGGACTCTACTAATAACATTAGTTCACGATGAGCAGTGTCCATTAATTACCACTCTCTGTCTTCTGCCACTCAACCACCCGTTTATCCATAACAACAATTTGCCACCAGTTCCCCACTGCTCCAATTTGTGCAGCAGTCTTCCATGTGCAACAGTATCAAAAGCCTTTCTAAGATCCAAATATATAATATCAAAGTTATTCCCTGCATCCAATTCTTTTGTGACAACATCATAGTATCCAATCAAATTTATCAGGAAAGACCTTCCCTTAACAAAATCATGCTGTGTCTGAGCTGTAACTGAATTCTTGTCAAGATGATCCTGCAGTGCTTTTTTAACCAGTGCCTCCATTAATTTTCCTGGAACAGAAGTTAAACTAACAGGTCTATAATTACTTGTGTCAGCCTTTGATCCTCCTTTGTGAATTGGGGTTACATTTGCACATCTCCAGTCTGTGGGTACCTCCCCAGAGTCCAAGGAAGCTCTCATAATTATGGCTAATGGATTGCTTACTTCCTTTGCTGCCTCCTTTAATATAACTGGATAGATCCCACCACCCCAGGTGCCTTTCTTGTATTTATCTTCAACAATTTCTCCTCCACTTTACTCTCAATTATTACAAGATCATCTAGCTCACTGCCAGTGTTTGCTTCATCTATGGCATTCCCCTTCCTGAATAACTCCTCGTGTGTGAATGTAGATGCAAAATATTGATTTAGTTTGTTTGCTACCTGAGCAGGATCATGAACAGTTGAACCATCGATATCAAGTGGACCAATCTGATTCATCCCCTTCCTTCTAGAGTTTACATAAGTAAAGAACTCCTTGCTGCTTTTCTTTGCATCCCTTGCCAAAGATTTCTCGTAATCTGCCTTCGACTGCCTAACCTCCTTTGTAAATTGGTTACAGATCAACTTGTATCTATCATAGGCTGCTGTGTCACGTGTTAATTTGTATGTATCCCATGCATTTTTCTTCTCTGCCATATGTCTCATTAGTTCATCTGACATACATTTAGGCCTAAACCTTGAACAATATTTCTTAGTTGGTATGTAAAGCCTAGTAGCTTCCAAGATAAGTTCTTTGAATGCTTCCCATTTTGAGTTTTCTGTTGGTAACATCATCAGTTGGTCCCACTGTATAGAATTTAAATACTGTCTCAGTCCATCGTAGTCGCCTTTACGGAAGCAATAACCCTTCCCTTTACCCCTAATGGTAGTTACCTCTTTGAGTAAATCCCACTTCAGCACACTGTGATCACTGCCACCTAGTGGTTCGTTTATCTGCAGATTCTTAATGCATGAAGAATCACTGCTGATAATCAAATCAAGAGTATTACTCCCTCTAGTTGCCTCCCGAACATGCTGATGTAGAAAACAATCATCCAATAAATCCACAAAAGCCCTGCTAGTGTGTGAGTAACCAGCCCCCAAATTCCAGTCAATATCTGGGAAATTAAAATCTCCCATTATAAGACTCTCTGATTTACTGGCCCACTCTATTTCCCTGTACAGTTCCTTATTATACTCATCAGAGTCATTAGGCCTATAGCACACTCCTACTGACAATTTTGATCTCCTAATGCTTATGTCACACCAAACTGACTCGAAACTGCACTGTCCAGCGATGTTGACTGGCTTCACTTCCTTGGATTTTATGTGTTTGTTTCTTAACTAATAGCATAACCCCTCCTCCCTTCCTATCCTGTCTATCCTTTCTGTAGACGTTGTACTCCCCAAATTCCAGTTCTGCATTACTTATATCTGTGTGACATCCCGTCTCTGATATACCAACAATATCCGCCTTTGATGCTTTGAGCAATACCTCAAATTCATCAAATTTATTTACCAAACTCCTAGTTGGTGTACACGCAAGTATACATGCACCTGTTCTTTTTGTTAGCTATCCTAACACAACCCATGTGTTTACTTGTACCCCAATGACTCCCAGCAGTCTCTAAAATATCCTGCATCATATTTTTCAAGCTGCTGCTCATTCCAATAGAAGCAGTGCAAGAATCACTTTCGCCTCTGCCAGTGACTACTGTTAATCTATTAGTCCTTGTATCCCCCAATCTAGCAGTTTTCTGCCCCACCTAACACTGCCTCGATAGCATCAGCAAACATTCTTGCACTCTTTCTATTTAAGTGTATCCCATCCCTGTAGAAGCAGTCTCTCCTGTTAACAAGTACAGACCAGGCTGAAAAAAATTCTATCTCTTGAGCCTTGCACAATCTTTTCAGGGCCGAATTGATCGACAGGGCTCTCATCATATACTCCCTCCTATCGTGTCTGGGCAGAATTGCAGACACTCAAATTCAACCCTATTTCACGGGTTTTTTTCAACAGTGACCTGTACTTGTTAAGTAATTCTGCCGGTCTCCTACTCTTAATAACATTAGTGCCAACGTGTACAACTATATCACCTTTTGTGTCCTTAAAAGGTAATATCCACTCTACAACGTCATCAACCTTTGCCCCTGGCAGACATACCCTGGTCCTGTTCCACCTATCCTTTTTACAAAGCATATTTCCCATTTCCCTGACAGTAGAGTCACCAACAACTACTAGTTCCTTTGGGACCAGCGCATTCTGCCTTGGGGTTGCAGCTGTGTTGCGTGATGCCCAAGTGCAAGCTCTGGCATTGGTGTGGGCAGCTGAGGGCTTGATGGGCCCCCTTACTTTTAATCCTTCGAGGGCATCCACCTTGTCCTTCAAGCTCGCATATAGGCCCATAAAAACGCTGAGTTGTCGCCCGATTTCCTTA
Organism: Mastigoproctus giganteus; assembly: GCF_048544385.1. Classification (NCBI taxonomy): domain Eukaryota; kingdom Metazoa; phylum Arthropoda; class Arachnida; order Uropygi; family Thelyphonidae; genus Mastigoproctus; species Mastigoproctus giganteus. The sequence continues at coordinate 149,398,528 of NC_143579.1, read as the reverse complement.
CACTCCTTGCATCGCGCACATACAAAGACATCCCCCATGGGTATCATGTCCCATACCTGACTGCTCCACAAACATCAAGTAAATAGGGCATTTTAAAAGGCTGTGATTCAGAGGGCAACTGTACTCCCATTAGCTTGAGCCTTTTGCTTTTCTGCTCTGGTCTGAGTCATGTTTTCGATTTAATTTCAATTTCAATACAAAATTAAAACCCTAAACTTGTATCCCAACACTGTTATAATGCCATATTTATGTTTCAGTATCGAGTGTTATCTACGAAATCCTTTTATATAACTTCCGTATCAAGTTAAGTATTAATTATTTATTTCTGCTAATTATTTATGTTACGTAATCTAAGTCATTATATGTATATAGTTAAAAGTACAATTTAATTGACAATGAAGTTCAACATGATTAATTGACAATATTATATTATGTACTATACTATACTAAGCTTATGCTATCTGGTTCGAGATATTTTCTATCGCGTAACAATGTTGGCAATTTACAAACAGTAAATCTACAGACACTTAAGTATCGATTAACTTCCAAATCTCGCTGTCTCAATTCAGAATAAACTAAGGATCCTGACTAGCTACTTACAGAAAATAATTTGATATAACAATTGGTTAATAAATCGGCTAGATATGGTTAAAAAAAAAACCACTCATTCAACGGAGCTGCAACTTGTAACATGTGTATTTGATACCTGTACCGATACTAAGTAATACCTACAAAATCTCTAAGTTAAACTTTAAACCAAGTATCGTAACTAGGAATATAAAGCTACTCTAGAAAATAAGTTAATATGCCAATTTAAGCTAATAAATCAGAAAAAACTTCGGCAGTTACCAACGTCCGCACAGGCTAATCTCATTCTCAAACTATGGGAAATTAAATTCTCCAGACAGCCCATGATCTTATTTTGCAGTTGCCTTCCCCCTGTGTTACTTCTTGGAGATTTCAATTGACATAATACCCTGTGGGGTAGTGCTGAAATTAATGGAAGGGGCAGGTCGTAGAGCATATTTGCTGACAATGACATCTCCCTTCTAAATGTGAGAACTAACTCCTTCTTCCACATGCCTGCTCTTACATTCACTGCCATTGATCGTTCTATATGCTCCCCCTTCTCTCCTCCCTTCACTTGGGAGAGAGAGAGGAGAGCCTATATGGAGGTGATTACTTCCATGTGATATGGGAGACTGTTTCTTCCTTTGGGTTACCATGATGGAATATTGATCCAGCTAACTGGAATGCCTTTCAACATTTGGCAGAGATTGTCATTGCTATGGTCAGCAGGAGCCTATCAATGATGCAATGACACACATCACAGAAAATATTGTTCACGTAGCACCTGCCATTCCAAAAACATCTACCTGGTTTCCACCTTTTCCCAAGCCATGGTGGAATGCAAAAAGCACAGCAGCAAAAAGAAAGGCTAAAAACAAAGCTTGGGGGTATTCTGATGACATCTTACCATGATTAATCTAATAGCCTTTAAACAACGTGCACGAGCCAAAGCATACTACATTCGCCACTAGAGTCAAAGGGAATTGTGGAACCATTCCACATCGTTTATTACCTAGTCAACCAGCACTAAGGTGGTCTGGGATAAAATCCATAAAATGAAGGGTAAATGTACATCTCACCTTTCGTTGATCATAGACCGTAATGGGTGCACTATTGCAGAGCTAAGTTCTTGGCTCTGCATCATGCTCTTGGGGGAAACCTTTTTGACCTCTTTGCAATATCTTATTCCTCAAAGGTCCTGAAACTGAAGAATGAAAAACAGACAATTAATTTCACATTAAAGAGCCGTCATCCAGATGCTGTATCCACTGTATGGTGTGCAGTATAGTCTAAGTTGGTGATGCACCAACAAATCTAACAACAACAACAACAACAACATAACATAGCTGTACAATGGGCTGTTCACTATACAGAAGCCAAAAAGCGTTTGATCCCTTTATAAGGCAAGTGCTGTTGGACCAAATAGAATTTATTATGAAATGATTAAACACCTTTCTCAGAAATTCATGGGTCACCTTCTCTTCTAAAAGATTCTGCATAACAGAATCTTTATTAAATTGCAGTTTCTGGATGCCTGACGCAGGGCCACCATTTTTGCTTTTGCTAAGCCAGGAAAGGATTCTAAAATTCCTACCAACTATTGACCTATTACTATGATTAACTTCTTGCAAAATCCTGGAGAGAATGGTCAGTGCTCTTCTTATATAGTGTTTAGAATCAAATGGCCTCTTCTCTAGCATGCAGTGGGGCTTTTGAAGAAACAAGTCCAGTATGGACCATTTAATTTGATTGAAAACGTTCATCCAGGATATTTTCCTAAAATCAGAATGTCTGTGTTCTTTGATGTGGAAAAAGTGTATGATACAATTTGGCATTTTAAAAGAACCTGGCAATTTTGGCATTTTAAAATTTGGCATTTTAAAAGGTCAATAGTTGGTAGGAATTTTAGCCTATCTTAGAGGGCACTTCTGTGTTTTTATTAAAATCTTTATAGTCGGTCGGTCTTTCCAAATTCATGTAGGATCCTCACTCTCTCATTCTTTTTTGCCAAGAGGAGAGAGTGCCACAAGGATCAGTTTTAAGTGTTACACTTTTTGCTATCAAAATAAATTCCATTACAGAACAACTTCCTCCAGCTGTAAACAGCTCCCTCTGTACTAATGACTAGCATATTTTCTCAGTCATGCAACATGAGGGTTATTGAAAAACAACCGCAACAAGCCATTGATCACCTTAACTCTTGGGCACTGGCTAATAAATTCAGGTTCTCACCACAAAAACCAATTGCATATATTTTTGTCATAAGCATTATTTTCATCCTAAACCTGAATTGAGGCTTGGACAAAATTTCAGTAGAAAAATTGACTTTTCTTGAATATATCCTTTAACTTCATATAAAGTGCACAAGAGGCTTGAATGCTCTCCCCTATACTTCTTGGCATTCGGACCAATGTATCTTACATTGCATCTAAGGTACACTTTTGCGATCTAAACTAGATTACTGGTCCCAGGTATATGCATCACCCAGAAACAGTGTACTTCAATGGCTCGATCCCATCCATCACCAGGCTAATTCATATTGCTACTGGAGCATTTTGAACATCTCCTGTCCAGAACCTATATGTAGAAGCAAATGAGCCACTGTTTTTGCTTCGACGGAAACAGTTGTCTCTGGAATGTGGTTTAAAACTGAAATCCCTGCAGACCATCCTATGTGCACTTCAGTTTTTGTGCCATGATGGAAAAATTATACAACACCCTTAAAACTACCAATCATCCTTTCGATATTTGTGCCCAAGTGCTACTCCAAGATTTGCATGTCATGGTAGACAAGGTGGCCCAAACACCAAAGCACTCCCTTCCACCTTGATATGCTCATGTTTCAGCATTACTCCATCCTCTGTCAACCTGCAACTGTACTCAGCACACCAAGCTGAACATTCTGACTTCTTGCCAGTTAAACAGGCAGCTCATATTCGGAATCATGTTTAGGATCTACTGTTGTCTTTCCAGATGCTACTATATCTGAGCAGTCTCTCTGAATGCAGCATATAAACTACAGAGCTCAATGAAATTAGCCCTTGAACCACATCAGAACTAGCCAATACCAACAGTTTGTTATATATTCCGATTCTTTAAGCTATTACAGGCTTTATCATCATTTAGATGCAATTCTCATCCAGCCCTGTCTCATTTTCAGCAGAAGATACATTCTCTCTATGAACATTTTATATCTGCTGCTGCTAGATCCCTAGCCACTTTGGGATTAGGAAAATGATTTCACTGCAGCCAAATCAGTAATTTCTGCAAATAATCATGGCTTGTCAGTCCCCTGTACAGGCAAATAATACACAACAAGATACACTCCCAATGGCCAAGTTCATGAAATGTACCGACTACAAATAAATTACATCAAATAATGTCTGAATTAAACTGTGGAAGTCTAGCCTGTGCAGGAATTGTAAAGAGAAAGTTGTTCTTGCTCAACTCCATGTAGGACACAGTCATCTGGCACATTCCTTTTACTGAGCATCGATGACCCACCTATTTGTGAGTCCTGTGACATCATTTTGTCTCTTAGACATATTTTAATTGACTGTACAGATTCACTTGGAGATCATCTGTCACTATCTAAAATACAGATACAAGAGAGCGCTTCCTACTGCAATATCAGGCATTAATTTGGAAACCACAGCACCTTTAAAACAGGAACTTTAGAGAATTAGGCATAGACTTACAGAACAATGGTAGACCATCCTTAGACAGGATCTTTTTCCCCACAGTACAAGAATATCCCAAATCATATTCCACATGGTTTTCCCCCAGGCCACCTTTCTGCTGACTGGGCATGAAAGCCTAAATGAGAAACTATATAAATTGGGCATGGCAGAGACCCCCAAACTGTCACTACCGCCAACAGCCAGAGTCATGGAAACGTGCTATTTCATTGTCCGGCATATACACATCACAGATACCAACTGGACCTGCAAGCAGGACCCCTACAGCCAGGAATGAAACAAGAACTAGTGCAGAACAGGGAAAATTATAAGACATCCTGCAACCTTGCAGCTCAAGCATTTAAGAGACGAACTGCAATAATATCACAACAAAACACCAGGATACACCGAAGAAAATAAGATAAATGTGACAACACCAAACTTGACTTACCAGAACTGACAATCTACCCCAAACCAGACAGTTTTCCCCAGACAGGAAACTATCAGAGATGGAAAGAACAACTTTGACCAAGAAAACATCCTGGACTTGATTGCACAACCAGTATGACTAGCTGACCCTGCTATGCAGGGAAGGATCAATGATTGCCTCATCTAGAGACAGGATCGTGTCAACACCATTTTACCCACGTACCAGGATGAGATGCCTATTGCTAACCCTCCTCCTTCTTGGGGGTGGGATCACTGCTGACCTTGGAAACTTGCTGCTAGTGTGGGATTTATGTTGACTCTGAGGGGTCACTCGGTGAGATTGCACTGTCCTATCTTCTATTCTACACCTACTTACTTCCGCCCCCATCTTTACTATTACTTTTACCCCTACACCCATATTTCTCCCCCCATTCCCTCCTTTCTTTCACAGAGCTCTCTCAGAGCCAGTCTCTTGGAGACTCAATATGAGATGTATACAACCTGGCACGCCTCCACGTGGCAAAGGATGGAGGCACGGAGCACCTTACCAGGTGTTGAATGCTCCGTGCCTCATACGATGCCAGATGCCGGTCAGAAAACACACACCAACAGAATGCATCACAACTGGATACGGCAAAAGCCTCATCACACTTAAGCGTCAAGTGGGGGAACCCTGGAGGCCGCAACACCAACCCATTTGACATTTGTACAGATTCTACTGTTACACATTTTTACCACTGTTAACCATATGATTGAGCTTTGTGCACTCAATCAGATTTTATCGGACAATAACAATATATCAGCTGTTTTTAAATTCTTACAACTTATTAATTAATTGATATACATATATACTGGGTGATTCACAAGGAATAGTAAATATTTTGGGAGATTATAGTATTGATTATTCTGAGTAAAAAAGTTCATATAAACATATGTCCAATTCTCAACGGATACGGAGATACAGCTGTTTGAAACTAGCACACACACACACACAGCTCCCTGAATCAGATGTGACCAAGAAGCAGTTATAACCTGATGCTGTTTAGTGTTAGAAGTAATGTTAAGAATGCCGCACATCTTCCCACATGCTCAATATGTCGATACGGTGTTTGTCTGTGGTTTTTGTGGTGGAAGTGCTGCTGCTGCTTATAGAGAATACCATTGACTGTTTCCTAACTACAGAATACCGGATTCAAGAGCATTTACTAGTGTTTACACCAAACTGCGTGAGACTGGTACAGTTCCCAGCGCTCATATTTCTTCATAACATGCAAATGAACAAAATGTGGATGAAATAGAACACATTGTTCAGTCAGTAGAATGTAGTCCTACTATTAGCACATGTTGAATTTCTACGCTTATCAGTGTTCCACAGACAAGAGTACGGCGAACACTACATGAACACGGCTTTTATCCCTATTACATACAGTGGTTGTTTGTTATTTGGTTTTTAGGAGCATTAGCAACGAAGGCCATATTGCTCCGGAGATATGGGGTGGACATTCCCTGACCTTTCTGCATCCTCCGTATTTGGTGGTGACGGGCTCGAACCCTGGTATAATCAAGAATGTGCTGCGCACTGCTGCTCCTGTCCACCTGGGGGTATTCTGGGGGCTACGGAGGCGCCTCACATACAGTGGGTGCAACACCTTCAACCAGGAGACGACGGTGCATAATAGCCTTTACTGTTAATGTGGCAATAAAACTGTTAAACTTAAACCTTTCCTTGTGATCCCAACCTTTTCAAGCTTATACAGTACAGGTAGTTCTCTACTTTACAAGTTAATAATTTATTAACTCGTAAATTCATTCCTGGTGCGTGCTCGTAAAGCTGCAATTAAGTTTCATAGACATAATGTTAAAAATAGGGGTTACGTTCTCAACAATGAAATTATTTAGCTAATTAGTTTGTTTAAACAATGATTGATTTATCCAAAGAAATTAAAACGTAGCCAGTAAAATCAAGCAAATTATAATAATAAAGAAATTACAGTCGGTCCTCGTATAACACGTGTTTGCATTACACGAATTCGATCATACACGATTTATAAATAGGGGAACGTTATCTTATATAACACGAACCGAATTCGCTTATACACGATTCGCCTTTGTGTTTACAAGAAATGGCAGTCGAACGCGGAATCACCCCAACTGAACGCAACACGATAGGAATGAAGGAGATTCTGAAAATGTATTTATGTGTTTTATATCAGTGAAGGGGAAACACATTTCACCATAATAACGTAAAAACCAACACAATTCCAGCTATCGGTATAATCGCAAATGCAATTAGATCGAGTTTACTACCAGTTTATAACAGATTCCACTAGTAGAAACGCAACTGGAAAATGTTTTTATTGTTTTATGGTAGTAACCCCTAGAAATGTGCTTTAGTAAAATGTGAGGTGTTAATAGTGTATCTCGGCCTTTACGGTGTTGTTTATTCAGCTGCTACACGCGCGCAGCTTTGTTTATGTGTATCAAGCGTGCCTCCTCATTTTGTAATTGTGCTTTATTCCTTAAAAATTAGTAAAATACTTAAAAGGTGTGAAAAGGAAGCGTCCTGGTGAAGACACTGCAGATTCAGAGAGAGAAAAAAAAGCAA